>NC_046681.1:0-674642 GCF_009870125.1 Drosophila pseudoobscura | reverse complement strand
ATTTTTGTGAATTCTATACGGTTTGACTATTGGAGCTTAAAATGAATCGTGAAAATCAAAACGAAAATGTTCGTTTGCCAATTTTGCAAAGAAATATACATATTACAATATTGTATTGCCCAAAAGATGGGGAAACATGAATAAATAAATATATACACGAAAAAAAACTAAAAACTCTTTACTCAGACACTTTTTTGGTTCTGCTCATCTAAAGACACTTTTGCTGTGATCGCTTGACCAAAATGTCTCTCTAAGTTGTTATTGTGAGACACGATCGGGTGTCGGGCTCACCCGAAAACCCGAAACACATAGCACAAGCGAAGAGACAAAAAATATTCTGCTCAGTGAGAGACCGTGTCTTCGTGGTCTTTTTCGGATTTTTCAGTGACGAGACAGAAAAGGAAAAAAAGTGTTGACCGTCGTTTGCGAGCTATGATCAAAACAAAGACTTCAATCTCATTAAATGAGACTTTGTTGGTGGGTGCAAATATTCAGAGGGAGCTTTACGTAACTCTTGCCCGATTTCGATTAAATCGTTTTGCGCTCACAGCTGACATCTCCAAAATGTATAGGCAAGTTCAGGTCGCCGAAGAAGACCGTAATTTCCAATTGATTCTGTGGAGGGATAAGGCTAACGTAGATGTTCAAACGTATCGCCTGAATACGGTTAGTTATGGAACAGCCTCAGCTCCATTTCTGGCCATCCGCTGTCTCGTTGAATTGGCAGACGCTTATGCTGAGTCCCATCCTATTGCATCACAAGTGACTTTTACGTTGATGATATGCTTACAGGAGGATTTAGATTTAGGATTTAGATCGTATTCGGCTGGAAGTGTGCGAGGTCTTAGAAACCGGGGGTTTTAAGTTGGCCAAGTGGGCGTCAAATCATCCCCAGCTGCAGTCCGATAGTGGCCAGAAGAAATCGCTGCAGTTTGATCCTTCGTCGTCTGTTAAAACGCTCGGAATTAGATGGAATCCGCATCATTTAGATGACTCATTTGATTCATTGACCCCTACAAAGCGAAACATCTTGTCAGTTGCGTCCCGATTGTTCGACCCATTAGGGTTATTATGTCCCTTAATAACTGCCCTAGTTATTGCTGCAGCAATTGTGGCTGCAAAAGTTGGATTGGGACGAGTCGGTTCCCATGAGTTTGCACGTGAGTTGGAACCACTTCAAGCCAAATTTGTTTGAATTAGACAAGATAACCATACCTCGCTACATTGGCCTTCCCACGCATAAAAGCGTTCAGATTCACGGATTCGCAGACGCATCAGGTGAAGCGTACGGATGCTGCATTTACATCCGTACCAGTGATGGTAAAAACGAAATCGATTCCAAGAGTCGAATTGTGCGCAGCACTCCTGTTATCCACTTTATGGGCTCAAGTAAAACCGCTCCTGGATGAACTCATGATCGAAAGTGTGAACTTTTGGTCGGACTCCCAAATCACCTTGTACTGGCTGGAAAGGGATCCAGCCACGCTAGCAACGTTTGTGGCCAATAGGGTTGCTGAAATCCAGGAATCTTCAAGCGGTGTGACTTGGCGGCACGTTGCTACTGAGCAAAACCCAGCCGATTTGTGGACTGATGGTCCCCAATTTCTGCTCAGGAATTATGAGGAGTGGCCATGTCTACATCAGGTTGAGTGGTCCCCAGAAATGGAACGGTCGGAAAACAAGAAGTGTTTGGCAACACATTCAGTGGCAAAGTGTCAGGCCAATGATTTCATCGGGTTGATTGAAAGATGCTGTTCTTTTGAGAAATTGCTTCGGATTATATGTCAACCGGTTCCTACAAGGAAGCAAGCGTAGTCGAGAGGTCGTTCTGTCAGCCAAAGAACTTAAGGTCTCATTTCTAAGGCTGGTAGAAGTAGTCCAAAGACACGAGCTGGGACCAGAATTCCACAAGCTAGCGAGGTCGGAAATCCTGTCACCGCATTTTCAACGACTAAACCCGTTCATACATACGAGCGAACACGACGGAGTAACGCTTCAACTGATTCGAGTGGGAGGAAAGTTGCTCAACGCAGAAATTCCGTACGACGCCAAATTTCCTCTGCTGCTGTCGCAAAAGTCGATTGACGCTTCGCAATTTGTACCGGACTCACTACCATGCAGGCGCCAAAATCATGGTTTCGTTGCTAAGGCAGCAGATATGGCTAATCAATGCTCGAGAAGCATGTACAAGAATCCTGAGAAATTGTGTGCACTGCTTCCGATACAAGCCAGTCCTACAGGGATAGATAATGGGAAACCTGCCAGCTGATAGAGTGCGAAGAGCTCGGCCCTTTTTGATTTGTGGGGTAGATTTCTGCGGCCCATTCTACGTGTCTCTCAAGATTCGCGGCAGGTCCCTTATTAAGACATATGTAGCCGTCTTCGTCTGCTTTGTATCAAAAGCTGTTCACCTGGAGCTTGTAGCAGATTTGTCCACTGATAGTTTTTTATCTGTTTTTACAAGGTTCATCGGGAGAAGAGGCCTTCCGGAGAAGGTGTACAGCGACAACGCCACCAACTTCGTGGGCGCGAGCAAGGTGCTGAACGAGCTTCATCAAGCGTACCAGAGGGACCAGGACCGGCTCAAGACGTACGCAGCGCGCCAAGGCGTCGAGTGGTATTTCATACCACCGAGAGCACCACACTTCAGCGGATTGTGGGAGGCAGTCGTCAAATCAGCCAAGCAGAGGTTGGTACGCGGAGTGGGCAACGCCAAGCTCGGCCAATCGCGTCCCCAGGCAACGATCCCAGCGATGGAGAAGCGCTAACGCCAGGGCCCCTGCTGATCAAGACGACAGATGAAGCAGGGGAAACTTCGCGTACTTGATCAGCCTGCAGAAGCGTCACCAGTGGGCTACCAAAGGGCCAGACTTGGACATTGGCTGTCTGGTGCTCGTCCACGAGGACAACACACTCCACAGAAGTGGAGCACAGAACGAGTGGTGGCCGCAATCAAGGGAGAAGATGGGAGAGTGCGCATCGCCGAGGTGCGAACACCCACTGGCGTAATTAAACAAAATACACAAACTGGCAAAACTGTCAATAGACGGTTGAAATACCGGAGGTCTTCAACGGGGCCGGAATGTTGCAGCAGACGATCTTAATTACCCTAGACGACGAGCAACGATGATCCCATCACTAAAAAGAACGACGAACAACGATTATGCCATCACGAAGAAGACGACGAGCAAGAAGAGACAAGCAGAGAAATAAAACGACGGCGGTACCGAAAAGACGCAAAAACGACGACGGCCGCAGAGAAGAAGAATAAAACGACGCAGAATAAAGAATACATTTATCCTAAATTTATCAAACATTAAATACAAATTAATTATTAAACCTAAAGTAAATAAAAACCCCACATATATACAAATATATACCACTCACTGTCGTGTCTCGTTGACGATGCATTGGGAACGGTGAAGGCGTTTCAGATCTCCACAGTTGTTTGACATTCCCAGCACAACAGAAGCTTCTGCTTCATGCCTTAGGTCCCTCATTGACACGGTATCAGCCATCTATTCCTCTCTGCAGTCGTTAGGAAGTGAAAAAGACATAAATAGCGCGATGCTAATTCACATAGCGCTGTCTAAAGTAGATCCCACACCGAAGTCTCGGTTCGAAGAGCAACTGGATTACGATAAGCTACCGTCTTGGTCCGAGTGCGCAGCCCAGTTGAATCGGCGCTATCAGCATCGAGCTGCCGAAGAGTCAACACGGAATAAGGGAACAACTAAACAAGAGACAAGTAAAGGACCCACTAAATCGTCATTTTCATGTGCAAAAACGGATAGGCGAGCTGATTCGAAATGTAGCTGGTGCACGCGGGGAATCATACCAAAAGCAATTGTCAATCGTTTAGTGCTCTTCTTTTTCTTCAACGGTTCGACATCACCAAGCAACTCCGACTGTGCATAAATTGTTTGAAGCCAGGTCATACAGTGACGAGGTACAAGACGAGTCGAGTGTGCTCTAAGCCCCATAACACTCTGCTTCATAGATACGGAGTAGAGCCACAGCAAAATGGGCCTAGTTCTGTGCCAGTAGAACATTCGTCATCGTCTGAGCCTCAGACAGCTTATTCTAGTTACGTTGCTAGTGCTGACCAAGTTATTCTTGTTACTGCTGTTGGAAAGGTGTAAGATCGGTCCGGACAATTTCAGTGTGCACGGGCACTTCTAGATTCCGGCTCCCAAATTAATTTTATATCCGACGATCTAGCCCAGCGCTTACGACTCCGCCGTGATGATTCGTGCCTTAATATCACAACTGTTGGAAAAAACTCTTCCGTCATAAGGCACAAGATTCATACTTCTGTCCAATCTCGTATCCACGCTCACAACTTTGATTCCGATTTTTGGGTGTTAAGGTCGATTTCCACATACCAACCCGATCATGTTGTCAATTTCGCCCAATGGAAGATAGCAACAAACCTGCAGCTGGCAGATCCGCATTTTTATAAGCCTGCTAAGGTTGACTTATTGATAGGGGCAGAAACCTTTTTGAGTTAATGTGTGTAGGCCAATTAAAGGCAAGTTCCGAACATCCATCAATCCAGAAAACATTGTTGGGATGGATTGTATCAGGAAAATATAAGGATGCTGTATGCAATATCGCTGGTGGTAGCGATCATTGTTCTCTCGACTCTCTGGTGGAGCGCTTTTGGGAATTGGAACAGGTCCCAGAGAAGTCGAAGGCTGTATATACAGCTGAACAATTGGCTTGTGAACAAAACTTCAAGCAGACTACGCAGGCTCGAGTTGGGCCGTTTTGAAGTGGGGCTGCCATTTAAAGTAAATCCCAACGTGTTGGGTTTCTCGTTCGAGACGCCAAAACGCCGCCATCTATCCCTAGAACGCAGACTTGCACGAGATCAGTATTTGCATGATCTGTATATGAAGTTTATGAAAGAGTATCTCATCCTTGGCCACATGTTATTGCTTCCAGGCATTCCTCCAAGACGACATCACTACATTCCACATCAATGTGTCCAGAGACCTGATAGTAAAACCACCAAGCTACGCGTCGTTTTCGATGCATCAAAACCATAGCTCGCAAATAACTGTTAACACTTTCGGCGTGTCTGATAAAAACCTCTCATTGACGGACACATTGAGAAAATGGACTGAAAAGACCCCATCAAATCTGTTTTTGCTCAACTCGCTCTTCGCTCAAGCAAAGACCGATTTTTTTTCACTTCTCTTTTGTTCCTGTTCTTCACTGAACATCTTGCCGCGAGCAAACGAACAATTTTTGTGAATTCTATACGGTTTGACTATTGGAGCTTAAAATGAATCGTGAAAATCAAAACGAAAATGTTCGTTTGCCAATTTTGCAAAGAAATATACATATTACAATATTGTATTGCCCAAAAGATGGGGAAACATGAATAAATAAATATATACACGAAAAAAAACTAAAAACTCTTTACTCAGACACTTTTTTGGTTCTGCTCATCTAAAGACACTTTTGCTGTGATCGCTTGACCAAAATGTCTCTCTAAGTTGTTATTGTGAGACACGATCGGGTGTCGGGCTCACCCGAAAACCCGAAACACATAGCACAAGCGAAGAGACAAAAAATATTCTGCTCAGTGAGAGACCGTGTCTTCGTGGTCTTTTTCGGATTTTTCAGTGACGAGACAGAAAAGGAAAAAAAGTGTTGACCGTCGTTTGCGAGCTATGATCAAAACAAAGACTTCAATCTCATTAAATGAGACTTTGTTGGTGGGTGCAAATATTCAGAGGGAGCTTTACGTAACTCTTGCCCGATTTCGATTAAATCGTTTTGCGCTCACAGCTGACATCTCCAAAATGTATAGGCAAGTTCAGGTCGCCGAAGAAGACCGTAATTTCCAATTGATTCTGTGGAGGGATAAGGCTAACGTAGATGTTCAAACGTATCGCCTGAATACGGTTAGTTATGGAACAGCCTCAGCTCCATTTCTGGCCATCCGCTGTCTCGTTGAATTGGCAGACGCTTATGCTGAGTCCCATCCTATTGCATCACAAGTGACTTTTACGTTGATGATATGCTTACAGGAGGATTTAGATTTAGGATTTAGATCGTATTCGGCTGGAAGTGTGCGAGGTCTTAGAAACCGGGGGTTTTAAGTTGGCCAAGTGGGCGTCAAATCATCCCCAGCTGCAGTCCGATAGTGGCCAGAAGAAATCGCTGCAGTTTGATCCTTCGTCGTCTGTTAAAACGCTCGGAATTAGATGGAATCCGCATCATTTAGATGACTCATTTGATTCATTGACCCCTACAAAGCGAAACATCTTGTCAGTTGCGTCCCGATTGTTCGACCCATTAGGGTTATTATGTCCCTTAATAACTGCCCTAGTTATTGCTGCAGCAATTGTGGCTGCAAAAGTTGGATTGGGACGAGTCGGTTCCCATGAGTTTGCACGTGAGTTGGAACCACTTCAAGCCAAATTTGTTTGAATTAGACAAGATAACCATACCTCGCTACATTGGCCTTCCCACGCATAAAAGCGTTCAGATTCACGGATTCGCAGACGCATCAGGTGAAGCGTACGGATGCTGCATTTACATCCGTACCAGTGATGGTAAAAACGAAATCGATTCCAAGAGTCGAATTGTGCGCAGCACTCCTGTTATCCACTTTATGGGCTCAAGTAAAACCGCTCCTGGATGAACTCATGATCGAAAGTGTGAACTTTTGGTCGGACTCCCAAATCACCTTGTACTGGCTGGAAAGGGATCCAGCCACGCTAGCAACGTTTGTGGCCAATAGGGTTGCTGAAATCCAGGAATCTTCAAGCGGTGTGACTTGGCGGCACGTTGCTACTGAGCAAAACCCAGCCGATTTGTGGACTGATGGTCCCCAATTTCTGCTCAGGAATTATGAGGAGTGGCCATGTCTACATCAGGTTGAGTGGTCCCCAGAAATGGAACGGTCGGAAAACAAGAAGTGTTTGGCAACACATTCAGTGGCAAAGTGTCAGGCCAATGATTTCATCGGGTTGATTGAAAGATGCTGTTCTTTTGAGAAATTGCTTCGGATTATATGTCAACCGGTTCCTACAAGGAAGCAAGCGTAGTCGAGAGGTCGTTCTGTCAGCCAAAGAACTTAAGGTCTCATTTCTAAGGCTGGTAGAAGTAGTCCAAAGACACGAGCTGGGACCAGAATTCCACAAGCTAGCGAGGTCGGAAATCCTGTCACCGCATTTTCAACGACTAAACCCGTTCATACATACGAGCGAACACGACGGAGTAACGCTTCAACTGATTCGAGTGGGAGGAAAGTTGCTCAACGCAGAAATTCCGTACGACGCCAAATTTCCTCTGCTGCTGTCGCAAAAGTCGCTTGACGCTTCGCAATTTGTACCGGACTCACTACCATGCAGGCGCCAAAATCATGGTTTCGTTGCTAAGGCAGCAGATATGGCTAATCAATGCTCGAGAAGCATGTACAAGAATCCTGAGAAATTGTGTGCACTGCTTCCGATACAAGCCAGTCCTACAGGGATAGATAATGGGAAACCTGCCAGCTGATAGAGTGCGAAGAGCTCGGCCCTTTTTGATTTGTGGGGTAGATTTCTGCGGCCCATTCTACGTGTCTCTCAAGATTCGCGGCAGGTCCCTTATTAAGACATATGTAGCCGTCTTCGTCTGCTTTGTATCAAAAGCTGTTCACCTGGAGCTTGTAGCAGATTTGTCCACTGATAGTTTTTTATCTGTTTTTACAAGGTTCATCGGGAGAAGAGGCCTTCCGGAGAAGGTGTACAGCGACAACGCCACCAACTTCGTGGGCGCGAGCAAGGTGCTGAACGAGCTTCATCAAGCGTACCAGAGGGACCAGGACCGGCTCAAGACGTACGCAGCGCGCCAAGGCGTCGAGTGGTATTTCATACCACCGAGAGCACCACACTTCAGCGGATTGTGGGAGGCAGTCGTCAAATCAGCCAAGCAGAGGTTGGTACGCGGAGTGGGCAACGCCAAGCTCGGCCAATCGCGTCCCCAGGCAACGATCCCAGCGATGGAGAAGCGCTAACGCCAGGGCCCCTGCTGATCAAGACGACAGATGAAGCAGGGGAAACTTCGCGTACTTGATCAGCCTGCAGAAGCGTCACCAGTGGGCTACCAAAGGGCCAGACTTGGACATTGGCTGTCTGGTGCTCGTCCACGAGGACAACACACTCCACAGAAGTGGAGCACAGAACGAGTGGTGGCCGCAATCAAGGGAGAAGATGGGAGAGTGCGCATCGCCGAGGTGCGAACACCCACTGGCGTAATTAAACAAAATACACAAACTGGCAAAACTGTCAATAGACGGTTGAAATACCGGAGGTCTTCAACGGGGCCGGAATGTTGCAGCAGACGATCTTAATTACCCTATCTTAGCGTGTGCGATGTGAGCAGAGCTTTTGCTCTCACACGCCGCGCTCTTGTACTGCTCTCTGCGCATGCAAGATCAGTTCGGCGGTGGAGTCGGGGAGTTATTGCGATCTCTGGCTGCGACCAGTCCAATAAATGCTTTGAAGTCGAGCACTTGTTTTATTTGTTCATAAATGATCTCATAATTTAAAGTAAAAAATCGCCACTAGAGCCCGCCGGACCGGAGTCATCATAACGTTTAACTTGGAAAAAATTTTCCGAATTCTCAAGGGCCTTAGACGTTCGCTGCAAACATACATCTGCGAACGGCTATAGATGAAGTGGCGCGCATATGAGGCATTATTAAAAAAGATTTAGAATTGCACATAAATATTTTGAGCAAGATTTTATTTTATTGATATCGTACACGCCATCATTATCGGAGTGTATGTCACGATCCGTTATGGCTTTTGAAATATGGAAATGTAGAATGGCCTATAAGTGAAAGTAAAAACGAAGGCCATGTGAGGAATTTTTATGTAAGATTAATATTAAAGTATCTTTTATTAATAATGTTTTGATCGAAAAAGAGTACAAAGTGTTTGATTTAAGATGTGCAATTAATGATTCTGTTCTTCCGACTTTTTGTTCAACTTTCCGCTTCTACTTCCAACAACCGACTCCCATATCGATAACCCCTTATCGGCTAGGTCTTTTAAACATCGGTTAAGTCTGGCTATATCGGTTAGGTCTTATCGATGGTATCTTAAGTTCAAATGTTAATTTAGATGGGATAGTGTTAACTGCTTGATACACTGTCCTTTACATTCGGCCCTCCTACTCATCTTCATCTGTCCCAGATGATAATATATCCTCGTTCTCTGAGAAAAACGCCATAGCTTCATATTGTCACTGCTCGTTGCGGTGATGTTTGGCCCCTCGACTTGAGCAACCTTTCTGACGTCGTAGCGACCGTTCCGCTTTACCTTGGTGACTTCATATGGGCCTAGATACTCGCTGGCCAACTTGCGTCCTGCGACGAACTGCGTCCTCTTGATCGCGACCATGTCTCCTAGTCTGTAGCCGTGCTCAGGTCGTCGTTTTTTATCATAACTGCGCTTGTACACCTCTTGCGCCTTCTCAATGTTTTGTTTCGCTTGGTCACGCAGTTCTTGGCGCTCGTTGTTAAACTGCGTAACCAACTCCTCGTTGAGAACCTCCAATAGTCGACTTTCAGCTTGTCTGTGCATCTTTGTCCCAAACATGACCTCGAATGGCGACGACTTCAACGTAGAATGCACCTGCGAATTAATCGCCATCTGAACCTTTGGCACATGCTTGTACCACTTTGTTGACTCCTGAGCTGAGAGCTTTGCGATACCCAAAATTGAACGGTTCACCCGCTCAATCTGACCGTTGCCTCTCGCCACACCTGTCGTTGTACACACATGTTCGACTTTGTTCTCGTTGAGAAACTCGCTGAATGCGTTGGATGTAAACGCTGCTCCTCTGTCGCTGACTATGCGCTTGGGAAAACCAAACACAAATGACCAATCTCTCAGCCTCTTCACAACTTCTTCGTGACCTGTTGACTTAGTTGGGAACAGCCACACAAACTTGGAGAATGCATCTACCACAGCAAAAATGTACTTGTATTGCTTGGCTGTCGAATCCATTGGTCCCAAATGATCAACGTGCAGCGTGTATAGTGGTGTGTCACCCTTGTCAATGCAATGAAGATAGCCTTCTTGTTTGCCCAACTTTTTGCTGAAAATTATACAACTGATACAATTAGTAATCAACTTATTTACTTTCCGTTCAAGGTGCGGAATCCAGTATTGCTGCTGAACTGAGTGCATTGTCTTCGCTGTGGAGAAATGACCAACTTCATGCGATCCTTGAATGATTTCCCTTGCCATTTACAGATTTGAAGAGAAGACCTCCTTTTAGCTTGTAGTCTTGATATGGGTGCTGCTTCAGGATCGCAACTGTGGCTTTGATGAAATCGTCATCCTGCTGTGCTTTCTTTATCCGAGCTGTTAGCTCCGTCGTCACGAACATGCATGTCTGCGAAAAACGACTGAGACAGTCCACGTGTCTCATTTTGTTCCTGGGCGGTGTACTACTTTGAATGTAAAGTCCTCCATATACAGAATCCACTGGGAAACTTCTCTGGGTATATCTGCTTTCGTTGTTATCTGCTTAAACGCCCCACAATCAGTGGCAAGATCAAATTTGATCCCCAACAGGTAGTGACGAAACTTCTTGAGTGCGAGGTATGTAGCTTTGACCTCCAAATAGTAACTGTGACGTTTGGGCTCAGCTTGTGTAGTCTTTTTACTCCAATAGTAAATCGGGTGGAAATTGCCATCAAACTGCTGCAACAAAACTGCTCCGAAACCTTCTATGGATGCATCCGTGTGGAGTTCCGTTGGCGCTTCTCGTGAGTATAAATGTAATACAGGTGCGATTACAAGCAGATTCTTTAAGGTTTGTAGCAACTGTTGCTCTGCTTCGCCAATGTTGAAAGCTGCTTCCTTTCTGAGTAGATTCGTGAGCGGCCGGGCAACTTGTGCATAGCCAGGGATGAACTTTCTGAAGAAGCCTGAGTCCCAGAAATGCTTGAACAGCTTTAATGTCTTTGGGCGTAGCACACCGACTGAAAGCTGCTGTCTTCTCTTTGCCGGGCCAGATTCTCCCGTCCTCAATGATATGGCCCAGAAAGCTAATGCGTGGCTGCATAAAGCTACATTTCTTCCACTTGATCTTTAGGCCAAACTGCGCAGCTGTCTCCAGAACCAACTTCGTCTTCCTCATGCATACCTCGGGCGACGCGGCGTAAACAATTATGTCGTCCATATAAAGCTGCATATTGTCAGAGTTGATTAATTCTTGAAAAATATAGCTTACGAACCGAATGAACGCAGCTGGCGAGTTCTTGAATCCGAAAGGCGCTTTATTAAACTCGAATAATCCCTCCTTTGTGACGAAGGCCGTATACGACTTGCTTTGCTCTTTCATAGGCACATGGAAAATCCGTTTTCAAGGTCCATTATGGTAAACCACTTAGCCGACTGCAGCTTTTCCAAGACTTCCTCCATGATCGGGACTGGGAAGCAGTCCAGCAGTGCTGTTTAACTTCCTGTAGTCTACGCAAACTCTAAGTGTACCATCTTTCTTCTTCACGACGACAACTCTGCTCGCTACATTTGAAGACGACTTGCGTACGATTCCTTGCTCAATCCATTCTTCGACTTGCTTCTTTACGGCACTGGCTTCGTCTGTCGATAAACGACTCGGTGAGTGATGAAACGGCTTGATTACTCCGTCGGGAACTATCTTCAGTTGAATTGGAGACTGTTTTGCAACTTCTGTGGGCATTTCGTAACTGTTTCTTATCATCTGTTCAACGTCTTTTCGATATTGCGGTGGAGCTACAAAGGATGACTCTTCAGTTACATTATATATAAGAGCATGCTCATCTGTTGGCACAGGATCTGCGTCATGCTTCAAGAACGTGTATCCTTGCATATCAGCGACGAAACGGAACTTTTTAATGAAATCATGCCCCAAAAGTGCGTCGAAATCAATCTGGCTACTGGGGACTACTAAAAACTTCTGTGTGGTCTGCAAGTTATCCACGGTAACTTCTGCATTAAAGTATCCAACAGGCTTTGTTGATATCTGACCCAGACCGCGCAACATAATTGTGCACTTTAAAAGTTTAACGTTTTTCATGGTCTTCAACATACTCTCTTTGATTATGGTTACATCTGACCCTGTATCCACAAGACACTCAACTACAATGCCGTTTATTTGAATTTTTTTCATGCGAGTGCGATCCAAAATGACGCGAACTTTATCAACTTTATCAGCTTCATAAGGACTGTTACGCGAAATGTGACCATTCTGATTGCAGTTAAAACACTTCGTTTCGGCTTTGCAGTCTTTGCGTTTGTGTTCTCCTGATCCACAGTTATAGTAATATTCTTTTTTACCGCTTTGCCCACATTGCTGCTTGAAACTCGTCTTATGATGTTCGTTATTGCCCTTCTTCTCCAATATGTTCAAACGATCATAAATATCGAACTCTTCTTTCAAGACCCTGAAGGTCTTACAGCGATACATGGCATACTTATACTCTTTTCTTATGTCCAGACCGTTCACAATATGGCTTATAACAGCCGCGTCTTCAACATGTCCGACTGCTGCTATTTTTCTCATCTGCAGCAAGTACTCGTGCATCGACTCACTACTCTTCCTCTTTCTTTCTTGCAGCAGCTTATGAATGTCTGCACTGTTATAGCTACATGTGAATTCATCCAATAATACGTTCTTGAGTTCCTCATGAACACGCATTCTGCTTCAAGGAAAAGCTTAGCTGCACCGGTCATTTTTCTTCTGGCCTGCACATACTTTTGCTGTTCAGTAGCTCATATGCGTCGGCATTTTTTTCGAAAATCTCAAACCATTTTTCTATGGGAACCGATTTTCCATTACAATCGCTCACAACTTTTGTAAAATTATCTGGAGCGATCTTCATTTCTCGTTGCTCATCGCAAAGCACTTTCAAACTTAGCAACTTTATCATTTGATCAATCTTGTCATCAGTATTGTTTTCCGCATTTTCTAAATCTTCCATCTCGTTTGCAATCGGGCGCGACGTTCCTGGTACAGGAACTTCTTCTCCCTTCCTTCTCTCTCTCTTTCCAGTGCAACGGCGGCGGTGTTTGCATCATTTTGCGGCTCTTTTCGACTTGTGTCTGTGTACCCGACGAGTGCTTGTCTTTTCTGTTTATAAGTGTGTATCACACACAACGTGTCTATGCGTGTTTTTTCTGCTTATGTATGTACTGCGCACGGACAGGGCGACGCTGCGACGCGAAAATGAATTTCACAATTTTTCAACCGAATTAAACGACTGATATTTTATTAAAATCCGTGTCTACTGTTATGCTCACAGAATTTTGATTGTTCAACTTAACCACCAACAACAACTTTACAACTTCATGTAGCTACAAAATACAACTTTAACAACTTTTCAACAATCCTCTTCTTGCATCAGCTTCTGCTTTCTTCTGTTTTTCTTTTTCACACACTCTGAGCTCTTTATTCGACGCGGACGAGCCCCCAAATATAAGATTAATATTAAAGTATCGTTTATTAATAATGTTTTGATCGAAAAAGAGGTCAAAGTGTTTGATTTAAGATGTGCAATTAATGATTGATTTCTTCCGACTTTTTGTTCAACTTTCTGCTTCTACTTCCAACAACCGACTCCCATATCGATAACCCCTTATCGGCTAGGTCTTTTAAACATCGGTTAAGTCTGGTTATATCGGTTAGGTCTTATCGATGGTATCTTAAGTTCAAATGTTAATTTAAATGGGATAGTGTTAACTGCTTGATACACTGTCCTTTACATTTATGCATCGCACAACGTCGTAGTGCCACCCAGTAGGGAAACGATAGTATGAATGAAGTTAATTGGACGTTGACATGCAATGACTGCATCTATCAAGAGGCGATGCAATTACTGCACCGTCAAGTGGCCCGTGTGACACCAGCAGAAGGCTGTTACGCGCGGATCCCAGGCAAAACGCAGCCCTCCTCCCGCCCAACCGACCGAGGGGCGCTGCCGCATGACGCGCGGTGCGTAGCCGAACCAAACGCGAGCATGCAAGAAAGATAGATATTAGACTAACCTTCGAGGAAAATTAGCACTAATTATTAAGAAATTAAGCATGCAATAAAATACAAAATACAAATACCACTACAATTACTAATTACTAGAAAGGTGTGTAAGGATTAGTAATTTAATAAGAGGAAGAGAATTAGTGGAGGATATAATATGGTAGAGGGAATTATAATCCGAGCATAAGACCCTAAACGGTTCATGCAAGGAATAATTCGATCTACAAAGTGGAAGGAATGTCAGAAGGATGATTGTCATCCTTGGTTGTCAAGCCCGTTGTAAAGAAACCCAAAAAGACCCTTCTAAACGCTACCGAAGATGGACAGACACAACTAAGGATCTTAAACCCAACTAGAACGAAAAAAATTATTCAAAAGAGAGAATTTATTGGACAGTGTCAAGAAGTTAAGATGGTTGTAGACTGCAAAAAAAATGAATCTCAAATTAATAGTTATAGTGTGGATCCTGAGCCTTTAGAAAGATTACAGATACCACATTGGGTACTATCAAAACGTCCAATTATAAGGGCTTCTTCCTTGTTGAAAAAGTTTGAAAATTTGTTTCTTTCAATAAGGTAGCAGGAAGGACGGCGTTTCTTAGTCATAAAATTGATACAGGAACTACAGGACCAATTCGGAATCAACCACGTAGGGTTCCACAGATCAAGAGGGAAGAAGAAAGAGTATTAATATCAGAAATGGAACGAAAAATTTTCTTTCTCCACTGGTCCAGATTTGGTTTCCAGTGCCGTGCTTGAACTTTGTGCGCATTCACTTTGCGAGCCTCTCTTAAAACTGTTCAACCTCTCTCTCGAGTTTGGTGATTTTCCCACCGTCTGGAAGGAATCATACATAATTCCTATTCATAACGAGGGGGAACGTTGTGAGTTGCTGCGGACACCGCAACTCTACGGTTATACCCGATACTAAGTCAGTATGGCTCTCCTCCGGCAGACGCCGCTAATATTTAACGACACGACAAAGAGTGCGTGCGAGAGAGACAGAAAATCAGTATGAGCGTGACGTCGGGCGCTGCGTAGCCACTGCAAATTGATTTGTTCCTTTTGGCTATAAAAATGATTCTGCGTTTTTAGTTTTCTCAAATCTGCAATATTGTGTATGCAACAGATTTTCGTCCTTTGTGGGGGCGGATGGGGGTGGGGCGAAATTCTGAGATATACGTTTTATAGTGACATCTTAAAGGAGTGTGTGTACCAAATTTGGTTACTCTAGCCTTAATAGTCTCTGAGATTTGTGGTTGCCTCAGATTTTCGTCCTTTGCGGGGGCGGAAGGGGGTGTGGCGAAATTTGGACAGGAAACGGTCAAGGTCCGATATCACAGGAGTGTGGATACCAAATTTGGTTGCTCTAGCTCTTATGGGTTCTCAGATCCTTGAACTCATATTTTGCAATTGGCAAAACCGACCATGAAACCTGTGTGTTAGAGTGAGACAGAGCGAGAAAGAGTGAAATTGTTTTCGTGATTCTGGCTATAATAATTATACGATCTGGTTCAGATTTTGCACTCTGTAAGATATAGTCATCTTCTACGATTCTGCGTTTTTAGTTTTCTCGTATCTTTAAAATTGTGGATGCCACAGATTTTCGCCCTTTGTGGGGGCGGAAGTGGGCGGGGCAAAGTTTTTAAATATTTTTGTAGCAGTGACATATCACAGAAGTCTGGATCCAAAACATCGTTGCTCTAGCTTTTATAGTCTTTGAGCATTAGGCGCTGAAGGGGACGGACAGACGGACAGACGGACGGACGGACAGACGGACAGACGGACGGACGGACAGACAGACAGGGCTCAATCGACTCGGCTATTGATGCTGATCAAGAATATATATACTTTATAGGGTCGGAAACGATTCCTTCTGGACGTTACACACATCCACTTTCACCACAAATCTAATATACCCCAATACTCATTTTGAGTATCGGGTATAAAAAGGGGTCTAAATCTGACGTCTCAAACTACTGTTGTATCTCCAATTTATCTGCCATTCCTAAAGTCTTCGAAAATTTATTACTTCTCAGCTCCAACACTTTTGTAGTTCCCTGGTATTAGAATCACAGCACGGATTTGTAAAACGCCCTATGTAACTGCCGGATTTTCAAATCAATGTGAAACTGACGTAGTTTTAGTAAAGCTTTCGACTCAGTTAATCCAAAGACTATAAAATACCAAGATGTTGCATGAGCGACCAAAAAGGCTGCTCTATGGCGGGTCCTAACATTAGAACCCAAAAGGCACGAGGTAGCGCGCGGGGTTTTAATTCCCTTTTCGCCTGTAGTTCGTCTCTACCGCGACCCCGCTGCCCTACGGTTTCGGCACGAAGACGATTCATATTTTGTTTTTGTATTCTTTCTCTCGAGGCACACCGACTCGACGCTGACCGAGGCATTGACGAAGCCGAGTAGCATTTCGGAGGCGAAGGTAGCGTAAAAGAGAATTGAAGTAATAGCCCCGCGCGCCCGTACCTTGAAGCGTCAAACGAAAATTGAAAAAAAATTTGTTCCTCATGCAACATCTTGGTATTGTATAGTCTTTGGTTAATCACAATCTCCTTACCTTTGTAAGGCGTACCTGTAATTGCGTACCTTTGCAATCGTTCTCAGCGTGTCTGCCTCCAATCTTCTCTTTCTAAACCAGTTTTTGTCTCTTCGGGTGTGCCGCAAGGTAGCCATCTCTAGCCATCTTATTATTAATGATCTTCCCCAAGTTTTAACTAATTCTCGTGTCCTAATGTATGCTGTTGATATAGTTATGCTATGTTTTTCCTACAGTGACCCGGTGTCCCCGTTATTTCATCAATCGGATCTTGACGCTCTCAACAATTGGTGTATTATTAACGCTCTTCCTCTTAACATTTTCAAATGTAACGTCATGACCTTCCATCACAACAAGCCTTACCTTTTTGACTTCACAATTAATAACATTCCTTGGAACGCCTGTACAAAATTAATGACTTAGGCATGACTTATGTTTTAATTCTCATATATCCGCTATTTCGAATAAAGCCAAAGGAGTCCTTGGCTTTATCAAAAGATGGTCGAATGACTTTTCTGAGCCCTATACCTCTAAACTACTCTACGTGTCTCTTGTACGGCCTATCTTGGAATATGGTTCCTGTATCTAATCTCCCCATTACCAAAAATATCAAGAAATGCTTGAGTCCGTTCAGAAACAATTCCTTATCTTTACCCTGACTTTTGGCTTTTGGCCGTCAGCCATCGGGTGCTACAGGGGGACAAACGGATGACGGGTCGGCTCGCACAACTGTGAACTCGGAACTGAGGCGCAGCCGCTCCGGTTAGTAATACCCGGTGCGGTCTGCGTCTCACACCACCCCTAGGACACAGAGGGTTGCGAGCGAACCGTCACCCGCCGTAACTGTGCACACCGGTGGAAGTGCGACTATACTCTCCCCGTGAGGGCGGCTGGAAACAGGTCCTAGCACGGTCATGTCTCTGCTCGGATGCTGGCGAATGGAAGTCGGGCGGAGAGAGAAAACTCTCAGTGAAATTACCCCAATCCAAGGTGACACCGAAGGAAACGAGCAGAGGCTGTGGGCCTCCTCAATCCTTCCACTGTTCCAGCCAGCCAAAGCCGGAAAGGGCGCAGCCAAGGCCCCCAACAAGCGGCAACGCTCAGCGGAGGACCCCGCAAATCAGCCAGGCCAAGCCCAGCAAGCCAAGCGGGTGAAGACCCACCTCACGAACCGGTCGTTCGCTGAGGTGGCGAGGGGCAAGACCCTGATCGGTGTCCTGGACAGGGGCGCCGAGGACGGCCATGTCCCACGCGATAAGTGGCACCTGGTGCAGAACGAGCTCCAGGACCGGTTCCTACTGGAACTGGAGGAGAACGGCGGACCACCGCCAAAGTGTGAGGACGCAGGGTGGCATCAAGGCAAGGTGAAAGCCATCGTCTGCCAAGACGCTCGCTCTGCGGCGTTCTACATGAAGGCGGTGGCGGTCCTCAAAGAGGTCTATCCAGGGGCGAAACTGGAGGCCGTGAAGTGGGAAGATGTCCCTAGCCGCCCGAGAGCCAGAGCGTGGGCTAAGCCTGCAAAGCCTGAGAAGATCCTCAGGTTACTGCAGGTCTGCAACCCCCACCTTCCTACAGCCGATTGGAAGGTGGCAAAGGTGGAGTATATCCAAGGGCAGAGGCGCCAGACTATCCTCGGCCTAAATGAGGAATCCATTGATCTCCTCGCAAAGTCGGACGGTGTAGTGGATTATGGCTATAAGAAGGTCACCATATCCACTTACAAGTCCGATCGCAAGGGCAGGCAAGCGGAGGTCGAGCCAGACCCGGAGCTGCCGGAGATCCCGAAAGAGGGGGCCTCGTGCGAGGAAGACAACCCGGCGTCGGATGCAGCGTCCATGATGTCGGACGACATCTTGAACGACTACGCGTTCGACGAGAACGACCTAGCCAGAGGTCTCAGCCACATCGTTGTCAGGGAGGAGCCGGAGTCCTGGAGCCTGACAGCGATCTAGAAGCAACAATGGTGGAGGCGAGCCTCAGGAATGTCGTTGCTACTGCAGATAAACCTCCACCATTGTAAGGCAGCATGCGCTGCTCTACTGCTCCACCTGGCCAAGGGTGGAGCCGACATAGTCCTCATTCAGGAGCCCTGGGTCCTCGGAAACAGGGTCTCCGATCTGAGGACTTCTGACTACAAGCTATACGTAGCTGAAACCGCAGGTAAAATTCGTACCTGCATTCTTGCAAAAAGAGAGTTGCACTTATTTTTGCTCCCAAATTTCAGCAATGAAGACCACACCGCAGTGAGCCTCGAAGGCCAGGAGCGCTCACTGAGGATCTGCTCCGCATACATGGGGCATGAACAACCAGACCCCCCTCCACACGCGCCTCTCCGGGCTCTAATCGCAGACTGCTCGGCCAAGGACATCGGCCTAATTGTGGGGTGTGATGCCAATGCACATCACTGTCAGTGGGGAAGCACTGACACAAACGAAAGGGGTGAGTACCTTTTCAGTTACTTACTGACAACACAGATGGTCTTATTAAACCGGGGTAGGGATCCCACCTTTATCATTAAAAACCGCAAGGAGGTCCTGGACCTTACGCTTACCTCTCATGAGATACAGCGTAACATTGTATCCTGGAGGGTCCTGGAAGAGCACTCCTCCTCGGACCACAGGTACGTGGAAACTGTCTTCTCCTTCTCAGTGCCGAAGCCAGTCCGATTCCGGAACATCAGGCGGACAAACTGGACTCGGTATTCTGACTACCTCTGTCGTGTTCTCCCTGAGCCCCCATCTGAGGAGGAGTTCTCCACGGAGGCCACGACTCGCCTTCTTAAGATCTTAAGATCTTAAGGCGCTCGACAAAGCATGCCCCTCTGGCAAGAACAGAGGCCGGAAGAAACCTGAATGGTGGAATCCGAAACTGGGTGAACTCCGGAAAGCCTCCCGGAGACTCTTCAATAAAGCTAAGTTCGCTTCTAGCTCTTGCTTAAGCCGGTTGTGTTTTTTTCTTGCTCCCGCATTCTCCGCCCTTTGCCTAAATATCATACAACATTGTTGTGACTTTGTTTTGATATATTATCGCATCTCTTTAATTTGATTCTACTTTGTGTTAACCACCAGTGTTTTGTTAGTAAACAAGTTGTTCGGAGCAGAACGCAGCCGATTAGCTGCTTACCAAATAGCACCTAATTCTTGGCCCTCAGCCGCTTATTTTGTTTGTTACTTATGTCTATGTCACTCATTTGTTTGTTAAAGCTTTGCGCTTGCTTGCCCTGCTAAACGCTCTCTGCCAGCTCGCTCTTCGCCATCTCCGCTTTGCGTCTGCCTACCGACGTCGGCCGAGCGAAGCTGCGCTTAGCGATCGGAGCGGCAATGTAAAGGGCAGGCAAGCCACACTTGCAATTTGGATGTCACGCATTAAAGAACATATCGCAATTTTATTTCTGCGCCGGGTTTTATTTAATTGAAATAATTAGTCGGCCGATTGGGGATAAAAACCATTATCTCCACATAAAATTTGGTGACCCCGACGTGATCTCTGAGTTGCAGTGTCAAGTGATTATCATTCGCGATCGACATTTATTAGCCTTAACAAATTTTCGACGGTTAAGCACAATTCGGTGCTAAAACATACTCACATACACCTACATACACGCATTGCTCTGTCGCGACAATTCGGTCAGTGCAGTGCAGCGAACTCACTAATACAAACAAGCGGAGTACAAAGCGGAATCGGACAGCTCGCACAGCCGCACAGCTAAAGGCATTAGCTGTAATCCCTTTGCTTTCGGTTCGCACGTTTATACGTATACAGGGTGTCTTTTTCGGTCGTGCTGAGTGACTCTTTTAAAACCTCAACATGGCAGCACCTGAGCCTACCAATGTCGCGAACGCAGCAATGCCGAGTGATGTAGATTTCTACAAGCACAAGGCCGAGTCCGTCGCGCGCCAACTAAAGGCCATGGATCGCTTCCTCACCAAGGAAGAGCTCGCCGAGTTAGATGAGGCAGAACTTCAAGCTCGCTTAGAACAAATCGAGCGAATGAATGCCGATTTCGATGCCGCTCAAACGAGCCTTGAAAGGTTGGATTTCCTGCAGTTAGCCCATGATGCCCGGCTGGACTTTTCGAATGTTTACGTCAAGGTTAGGTCCAGGCTTTCGCGGGAGTTGATGGCTGCGCGCACGGTAAATGTTGCCAATTCAACAGCTCGGCATACTCTCGAGGGGAATTCGTCGTTGTTCGGCTATAGTAGTATAGGCCGTTCTCGAATGCCCGAGTTGCAGCTTCCGCGATTCGGTGGGAGCTACATGGATTGGCCAGAATTCCACTCAATGTTCTCGACAATGGTGCACAAAGACCATCGTATCCCAATCATCGAAAAATTCCAATATCTGCGTGGATGTCTAGATGGTGCTGCGCTGGATACGATTCGTTCCTTGGAACTTTCTGAGGAGAATTACGACAAGGCGTTGAATTTACTAATATTGCGATTCGATAATAAACTGTTGCATTTTCAGGCACACGTCAAGGCTATTTTCGGGCTGCAAGGGGTGGAGAAGGGCTCGGCTATCGGCTTGCGCGCGCTCAGCGATAAAATCAATTCGCACTTGCGTGCACTGCAGACCTTGGCGACCCCGCAGGAGATTTCCGATGGATTGCTGATCTTCATCATAGGCACGAAATTGGACCACAAGACCAAGGAGAAATGGGAGGAGAGCTTGCCGACGTCAGGATTGCCCAGGTGGTCAAGCATGGCCTCATTCTTGGAAGCAAGATGTCGGATGCTGGAAAATTTGGGATCGGCTATGGTAACAATTCCTAGCCAGCAGGTGGGAGAAAGTAAACCTAGCACCCTAATCACCTCCATTAACGATCATACTAGCTCAACATGCAAGTATTGCAAATCTTCTGATCACTACATATCCCGATGCCAGGCATTTCTAGATCTTCCTGTCTTTTCTCGATACAAGGAGGTGAAGAAGCGCCATTTGTGTCTAAACTGCCTCAACAAAGGCCATTCATTGCAACGCTGCAAGTCAGGGGCATGTAGAAATTGCCAAGCCAAGCATCACACTCTGCTCCACATGCAGTCGGGCGCTGACGCTGAGTTGCCGTCACCGAGCACGGAACCGACCCAGCATGATCCTGCAAGTGCCCTAGTTGCAAGCAAATATACCAGCCCTCCCCCCTCGAGTCAGAAATCTCTGCCCAGCCAAAACGTGCTGCTAGCTACCGCAATCGTATATGTCAGGGGCCGATTTGGATCGCTTATTCCATGTCGTGCCATTTTAGATTCCGCTTCTCAGGTTAACTTTATAACATCGAGACTCGCCAATCAGCTGCAGTTAGATCCTCACCCTTCTCACGTTCAAATCGCCGGTATTGGAGAGTCAATTCTACCATCCAGCAAGGCTGTAGACATCGTCCTGCAATCTCAAGACAAAAGCTATCACGGTTTCCTCTCTGCAATTATCACTGCCTCAATTACTGGAATGCAGCCTAACTTCGGCCTAGACGCAAAGGATTGGCCAATGCCAAATAATCTAAAACTGGCTGATCCCAATTTCGCCAAGCCCCAGCGTGTCGATCTGTTGATAGGTGCTGGTCTGTTCTTCGAATTAATGTGCGTTGGACAGATTCGACTGTCAGACCAATTGCCAACATTGCAGAAGACGAAACTTGGCTGGATTGTGTCAGGAAGTATTAAAAACTCTGAGA
Source organism: Drosophila pseudoobscura (assembly GCF_009870125.1). Classification (NCBI taxonomy): domain Eukaryota; kingdom Metazoa; phylum Arthropoda; class Insecta; order Diptera; family Drosophilidae; genus Drosophila; species Drosophila pseudoobscura. Next base: position 652,388 of record NC_046681.1, on the reverse strand, counting down.
AAGCCCGTGCGGCGCTAGCAGCCGTTGAAGATCCCCCTGTCATCTCCGCTTGCGAGACTAATTTATGCGATATTGTAAGGCGTTTTTGGGAAGTCGATGGAGATTATTCGCCCTCATCAATTTCGGAGGAAGATGTTCATTGCGAACAGCATTTCGTCACAAACTGCATTCGCCTAGATTCCGGAGCTTACTCCGTGCGTTTGCCAACCAAATTCAGTCTAGAGGAATTAGGAGAATCGTATCAGCAGGCGCTACGTAGATTTCTCAATTTGGAGAGGAAGCTAGCAAAAAATGCACAGCTTAAGGAAAAATATATGGAGTTTCTCCAGGAGTATCGTGATTTAGGACACATGTCGCCAGCTTCGCGGCAGTCAGACCTCCCGCAGTACTTCTTGCCTCACCATTGCGTCCACAAGCAGGATAGTACAACCACCAAATTACGCGTAGTGTTCGATGGATCTGCCAAAACAGCGTCTGGAGTATCACTGAATGATGCGCTAATGGCTGGACCCACCATCCAACCTAAAATTTTGATAACTCTGCTTCGTTTCCGCTTTTTTAAAGTCGCCTTGTGTGGCGATATCTGCAAAATGTACCGCTGTGTACGCGTTTCCCATCCCGATACGCACGTGCAGTGCATCCTATGGCGCAATGACCCGAAGGAGGAGATTCAGGTGTTCAAGTTGGAGACTGTTACTTACGGAACCAAACCTGCCGCTTTCTTAGCAATTCGTGCTATGCATCAATTGGCAAATGATGAAGAATTACGTTTTCCGCTTGGCGCAGATGTTGTTCGAAGAGATTTCTATGTCGATGATCTCATATCTGGAGGGGACAGCATTGATTCTGTCATCAAGATTCGTCAGCAGGTAAAGGAGCTACTTTCGAAAGGATGTTTTCCCATACGTAAATGGTGTTCCAATGAACCCGCTGCTTTGGAAGGCGTATCGGAGGCGGATCGCGAAAAGTTCCTTACCTTTCATGACGGAACTGAAGTAACCAAGGCGCTTGGTCTAGTTTGGGATCCCACCACGGACAATCTTCTGTTTAGCTTCGCTCACGTCGGAACCGCTGCAGGCCCAATATCGAAGCGTTCGGTCCTGTCTACACTAGCTAGGTTCTACGATCCTCTAGGGCTCATCTCTCCCATCATCACAAAAGCTAAAATATTTATGCAGTCGCTATGGAACGAAAGCCTAAAGTTGAATTGGGACGAAAGCCTGCCCCAGGATCTACATACGACTTGGATTGAGCTGACTTCGCAGTTGTCGATGGTTGAAAACTTTAAGTTTCCACGTTACGTGCTTCGGCAGCAAGCCAAATTAGAAATGCACGCGTTTTGTGATGCGAGCCAAGCAGCATATGGCGCCTGTGTATACATGCGTTCGGAAGCTCTTGGCATTGTGCAAAGTCATCTCTTATGCTCTAAATCCAGAGTCGCGCCCTTGAAAAGTATGACTATCCCCAAGCTTGAGCTATCCGCTGCCCTCGTATTAGCCGAACTAGTGTCCACCATAGTTAAGGGATTATCAGTTCCATGCCAAATACATTGCTGGTCGGATTCGTCCATAGCCCTTGCCTGGATTCGAGAATCACCATTGAATTTTAATATATTTGTTTCTAATCGAGTTCAGCGGATTCAGGAGCTCACCGCTGGAATGACTTGGCATCACGTGCCCACAAAGTTGAATCCTGCCGACATCATATCACGTGGATCCACGCCCGCTGAACTAATGGATAGCAGCCTTTGGATCTCTGGACCACCATTCTTACGTCTTGCGAGCTCGGAGTGGCCTGCAGGCTTGCAATTGCCAACCGATGTACCAGAACGTCGTCATGCAGCATTGCTTGTTTCAAACGAAAGGGATGTATCGTACGATTGCAAATTTCAAAACTCATTCGGATCCATGCAGCGCGTCTTTGCTTACATATATCGATTCTACATTCTCAAGGACAAAGGCATAGCGCGGTCGAAGGGTCAACTTACCGTAATCGACATCAAAAATGGCACGCATTTGCTCATAAGGGCAATACAGCAGCAACAATTTTCGGAAGAGATAAGGGCCCTCACCAGCAAACAGGCCCTACCGTCAAAAAGCACGATGGCCTCACTGAATCCATTTCTGGATAGCTTTGGATTGCTGCGGGTTGGAGGCCGCCTCCAAAATGCCGAATTGGACTACGACGCAAAGCACCCGATCCTGCTTCCTAAGGGACATCCTGTCACTGTCTCTATTATTATCTTCTTTCACGAAAGGTTTCTCCACGCAGGAGCTCAAGGATTGCTCGGACTGCTTCGGCAAAAATTCTGGCCTATTGGTGGACGCAAATATGTTGCGGGAATCATTCGCAAATGTGTTAGATGTTTTCGTTTGAAGCCAGTGCTGAGGGAACATATCATGGGAAACTTGCCTGCGGATCGCGTAAGGACTAATCCAGCATTCCACACAACGGGCGTTGATTTTTGCGGACCCTTTTATCACAAGTCGGAAGTCAGAAGCAGGCCTCCTATCAAATGTTACATCGCTGTTTTCGTATGCTTTAGCTCCAAAGCAACTCATTTGGAAGTCGTTCGGGATCTATCTACAGAATCCTTTCTGGCAGCATTAAGGCGTTTTATAAGTCTACGTCCCAAACCTCGAATCATTTGGTCAGACAACGCAACAAATTTTGTAGGAGCAAAAAATGAGCTTTTGGAGCTTCGTCAAATGTTCCTCAGCGATCCTCATACGTCGGCTGTGTCACATCTCTGCGTTTCTAGTGGAATCGATTGGAAATTCATCCCCCCTCGCTCACCACATTTTGGGGGTTTGTGGGAGGCGGCTGTTAAAGCAGCTAAATATCATTTTCATCGCATCGTCGGGACCTACATTTTTACTCTTGATGAAATTCAGACCTTGGCTTGTGAAATCTCTGCTTTGTTAAATTCCCGTCCGCTTTATGCAATTACAGAGAGTCCCGATGACCTAGATGTGCTCACGCCAAACCACTTTCTCAATGGAGCCCCGAAAGCTGCATTCGACGAGCCAGATGTGACGCATCTCCGGGTCAACCTACTTAGTCGATGGCAGCGGCTGTGTCAAATGAAGCAGGCGTTTTGGAGAAAATGGAGCACGGCGTATCTTTCGATTCTTCAGGAGCGGAGCAAGTGGCGGTCATCGTCTCCAAACATCAAGCTAGGAGCGCTAGTCATGATGAAAGAGGAAACGCTGCCACCATTAAGGTGGCCGCTTGGCCGCATTGAAAGCGTCATCCCAGGAAAAGATGGAACCATCAGGGTAGTCGTCATCCGCACTCAAAGAGGCCTTTTCAAGAGGGCCGTTGGAAAAATTGCGGTTCTGCCCCTTCAGGATGGATCTGTTGAAAGTCTTTGCCTTCCAACGGGGGGTGAATGTTCGGAGCAGAACGCAGCCGATTAGCTGCTTACCAAATAGCACCTAATTCTTGGCCCTCAGCCGCTTATTTTGTTTGTTACTTATGTCTATGTCACTCATTTGTTTGTTAAAGCTTTGCGCTTGCTTGCCCTGCTAAACGCTCTCTGCCAGCTCGCTCTTCGCCATCTCCGCTTTGCGTCTGCCTACCGACGTCGGCCGAGCGAAGCTGCGCTTAGCGATCGGAGCGGCAATGTAAAGGGCAGGCAAGCCACACTTGCAATTTGGATGTCACGCATTAAAGAACATATCGCAATTTTATTTCTGCGCCGGGTTTTATTTAATTGAAATAATTAGTCGGCCGATTGGGGATAAAAACCATTATCTCCACACAAGTGTTTAATATAAATTCAATATTGCAATCGTAACGCATCGGACTCGTGCAGGCAATTTGTTATTGTTTTTTTGCTCAGTCTGCTTTTCGTTATCGCTTCTTCGGTGTGCACTGTTCTCGCGCATCAGCGTTTGCATCGCCCACACTCTCTCGTGAGCATAAGCGGGCTGCTCGCATTGTTGCTCTCACTATCTCTGGATTGCTTATACTCTCCCTCTCTGTGGACTTTTCTTTTGTGTCTCTGCTTTGGTGAGTTTACTGCTCGTTTTCTGCACTTCGTTGGATCATCTGTTTTGAATTATTGCTGCTGCAGCTGATTGTCTGGCTCGCTCTGCTGTCTGCTCTCCTACTTTACCTGCAATCTAACTCCGCTCTTTTATTATTCGTGCACAGTGATTCTACTGCTGTCAATAATGGCAATCGTTTGTAGTGCAAAGAAATGTGAATTCGGTGGTGTTATCATTGGTGATTCATTTCTTAGCTGCTGGCTGTGCGACAATTTTGCCCACATAAAATGTGCTGGTGGTGGAAATTTTGGCCGGTTGAATGATATAATCTCGAAACGCATGGGCCTGTCTTGGTCATGTCTGGCTTGTCGGGAGATTGAGGCCGAAATGCGCACATTTATGAGACAGACTCGAACTGGGTTTCTGGATGTCCGGAAACAATTTGTCGCTCTCAACGAGAATTTTCTTGCCCTTGAATCACAGTTTCTTGGGCTCAAACTCTTGAGCGAATCGCCTAGACGGAAAATTCCGCATAATGATACCAATCTCTTGCAATCTAATCCGATTGGTACGCCTGCCTCCCACCTTAATCCATCGGCAGCATTTCCGTGTAGTCATGCCACGCCGTTGTCTGTAAATCCGCCAACGGTGGCTCCGGAGTTCTTTACACCGAGCAATGTGGCCGTCATTTCTGACGCGGTGAGTGCTCCTAGTGCGGGTGTGCTGGTTGCTGACGACGTCTTGCCAACTCCTGCTCCAATTCCTGCTCCAATTCCTGTTCCAATTCCTGCTCCTATTCCTGCTCCAATTTCTGCTCCAATTCCTGCTACAACCATTGCTGCCAATTCCTCTGCCCTTGGACCGACATCTCTTTTAGGAGTGGCTCCACCATCTCGATCTCGCTCGGGACTTCAACTTAGAGCAGTGGTCCCTCGGAAAGCAATTTTTGTTTCTCGTCTTATTCCTGAGGCTACAACAGAGGATGTTAAACAACATCTCTCCTCTAAACTTAACACCTCGCCTGTTGATATAGTTGTGACTAAATTTACATTTAAACATAAGCGCAACATATCATCATTTAAAATTCTTCTCCCTGATTCTTTACTATCCAGTTCTCTAAAACCGTCAATATGGCCTGAGCATACAATTGTGCATGAGTTCCTTCTCAAAGACTCGAACTCGAATCCTAGAATAACTGAACATGCTCCAAAAAACTGAAGTACTATTTTTCCATGCACTATCAGAACGTTCGCAGTTTGCTGGGAAAATTGCGTCAAATTCATACTAATAGCGCGTCCTTTGATTTCGATGCCATCGCGTTTACCGAAACCTGGCTTAACTCCTCTGTCAATGATCATGAAATTTTCATTGATAGTTACACTATTTATAGAATGGACCGCCCATCTTTTGCAGGTGGGGTTCTGATTGCAGTTAAATCTGTTTTCTCATCTGAGTTATTCCCATTTAATAACATTCACGGAATTGAATTTGTTGCAGTCAAAGTTCGTGTTGGCTCCGCATTTTTCTATTTAACCTGCTCTTACATTCCTCCCAGGTCTGATGCTGAGCTTTACTTACACCACCTCTCAGCAATTAATATTGTTGTTTCTGCATTAGGGTGCCATGATCGGATTATTGTCATGGGGGACTTTAACCTCCCATTTCTTTCTTGGCTGCCTTGTGATGACGCTAACCTATTGTTTCCCAATTGCCATAATGACTTTATCAATGGGCTAACGGATAGTTCCCTTGTCCAAATTAATGCCGTTAAAAACATGAGGGACAGACTTCTTGACCTCGTTTTTGTTAACGATGGTTCTCTTGCTACGGTATCTAGAGCAAGTCCAATATCTCTCCCTGAAGATCCTTACCATCCAACTTTGTTGATATCACTGGAGTGTACACAATCTGGATGTGTTGACAGTTCCATGGCTCCTTGTCACATAAAGTGTTTTCGCAAAACAAACTTTATCGATTTAGATCTACATCTCTCGCGTGTTGATTGGTCGTTTCTTTATTCATTACCGAACATAGATGCAACTGTTGACTCGTTTTATAGTTCTATTTACTCCGCCCTAAATACGTTTGTTCCTGATATCACTGTACCTGTATCGTCCAAGCCTCCCTGGTTCTCCAAGTATTTATCATACTTAAAAAATAATAAATCCCGGCTCTATAAAAAGTACCAGAAGTCGGGCTCCACGTTGGCTTTAGCTCTATACTCCTCCGCTCGCTCTCTGTTCCTTGCCGTCAATAGTCAGTGCTATAATCATTACCTTTCACAATGTAGTAGAAACTTTCGTAGTGATCCTAAAAAATTCTATTCGTTCGTTAACTCTAAGCGCAAGTCAAACGTTTTTCCTCCGTCCCTTCATTACCAGAACAAAACAGAAGCTTCTGCTGTTGGTATTGCAAATTTATTCGCTAACTTTTTCCAAACAACGTACTCGTCTCATATTTACAACGCATCCACTCCGTATCCGTACCAGCTACCTCAAGCTAACAGCATTTTTCTGCCCTTTTTCGAGGAAAGCGTTGTTCTGGAAGGTTTGTCATCTATGGACATATCGTTTTCTGCGGGTCCAGATAAGGTACCAAGTTGCATCTTAAAACACTGTGCCCAGTCCCTTTGCAAACCCTTGACCTTTCTCTTCAACCTCTCTTTGGAACAGTCTTGTCTCCCAGTAATTTGGAATGAGTCCTATATCATTCCGCTTCACAAAAAAGGTTCAAGATCAAACATTGAAAACTATCGTGGTATCGCAAAGCTTTCCGCCATCCCGAAGCTTCTTGAGTTCCTGGTCACCCGACAACTGCAACATCTTTGTTGCAGCCTGATATCTCCGTCGCAACACGGTTTTTTCAGACATCGTTCAACATCGACTAACCTTCTTGAGTTTTCTAACCTAATCCACCGTGGTTTTCAAATTGGTTCGCAGACGGATGTAGTTTTTACTGACTTCAGCAAGGCATTCGATTCTGTGAACTATGCTCTGCTTATTCGCAAGCTTTTTTTTTTAGGGTTCCCAACGAATCTTCTAGATTGGATTTTGTTTTATCTCTCTAACCGTACTCAACGTGTTTTGTTTTCTAACGTGTTGTCAAATACTGTAAATGTTACTTCAGGTGTGCCACAGGGAAGTCATCTGGGCCCGCTTCTGTTCATTTTATTTGTGAATGACCTTCCTCAAGTCATAACATACTCTACTGCACTAATGTATGCTGATGATGTCAAAATCTGTCTTTCTTACTCTGATTGGTATTTGCACACACGCCTTCAACTTGATCTAAGTGAACTACTATTGTGGTGTTCAACTAATCTTCTTTTTCTGAACATTTCCAAATGCAAACTTATGACATTTTATCGTCGCGCTCCCCATTTTGTCCCATATGTTCTAGGAAATCATGTCCTTGAACGAATTTCGAGTTCAAATGACCTCGGAGTCCTTTTTGATCATAAGATGTGTTTTAACGCCCATATAGCTGCAACTGTAAATAAAGCTAAGGGTGTTTTAGCGTTCATCAAGCGTTGGTCCAAGGCGTTTGACGACCCGTACGTTACAAAACAACTGTACATCTCGTTAGTACGTCCTATATTGGAGTATTGTTCTTGTGTGTGGAGCCCGCAGTATAAAGAACAGCAGGCTGTTATTGAATCCGTGCAAAAGCAATTTTTAATTTTTGCCCTTCGGAACTTTAACTGGGACTCAGGTAGAATCTTGCCACCCTACCGGTCTAGGCTAAATCTTATTGACCTGCCGTCGTTGCACCATCGCAGAATATGCAATGGCGTAATGTTCGTGCACAAGCTCCTTCTTGGGACTGTTGACTCCCAAACTCTCTTGGGTCAGATTGACTTGGCCGTTCCATCTAGACCTACCCGTACTTTTAGGCCTATCCGTCTACCCATATGTAGATCTAATTATGCTGATCATGAACCTTTTAGGGTTTTATGCCATAATTATAACTCCCTCTGTCAAACCCTATCCCCTGAACTGTCTCTTAAACTAATTGCATGCAATATTTATAATCATTTAAATTTAGCTAACTTTTAACTTATCTTTTTCCGCCTTTAGTAACTAAGTACCATTATTAACAGATAATTGTTAATTAAATAAATAAATAAATAAATAAGGCTGAGAACGTTGAGCAAAACTGGGCCGAATACAAGGCCAGTCTGTCAACCTACAACAAAGAACTTAGAAAAGCCAAACGCGCCTCCTGGCGTAAGTTCTGCAGCGAAATCGAGCGTAACTCAGAAGCCTCACGCTTGCGCAGAATTCTCCCGAAGACAACACCCACCCTGGGCTACTTGAAGAACACCGACCAGTCGTGGACTACGTCCAGTGATGAGTCGCTAAATCTTGTCCTAAATACCCACTTCCCTAGCTGCGGTGAAAACAGACCCAACTACCTCGCGCCTCCTTCTGTCGCCTCAAATGCCATCCTGAGACTGCTAAGCCAGGAGGACATTTCCTGGGCGATCAGAAGCTTTAAACCCTACAAGTCCGCGGGGCCAGACGGCATTTTCCCTTCCCAACTGATTCAAGCGGGACATAAAGCCATTAACTGGCTCAAAATAATCTACGAGGGAATCTTCTCCCACGGGTGCATTCCTGACACCTGGCTTCAGACCAAAGTCGTATTCATACCCAAGGCAGTCAAGCCCTCGCACACTGCCCCAAAAGATTTCAGACCCATAAGTCTATCGTCTTTTCTTTTAAAGGCGATGAAGCGGCTCCTGGGGCTGCATCTCACGGCGTGCATTCCGTCCAGTCTGATCTCAGAAACGATCACCGAAACGGCCCTACACTCGATCACATCGATCATCGAAGCGTCCCTTAACTTTAAGGAGTACACCCTAGTAGCCTTCCTCGACATAGAAGGCGCCGTTAACAACATCCTTCCGACCGCCATCACGGGCGCACTGACGGATCTGGGCGTTGACTCCAGGACGGTGAGCCTGATCGATCAGATGCTACAATGCAGGACGGTTGAGGCATCACTGGGGACGTCAACGTGTACCAGATTTGTCAGCAGAGGCACACCGCAGGGCGGAGTCCTCTCTCCCCTCCTATGGAACGTGGCAGTGAACACACTGCTGCGGGAGATAGAGGGGGGTGGCTGCCGTGTGGTGGCGTATGCGGACGATGTTGCCATAGCATTCTCCGGAAAATTTCCGCAGACGTTGTGAGAGTGCAGGAGTACGAGTGTGTGTGAGTACTCTCACGAAAATGTCGAAATGGGCAGACAAATGCGGGTTAGTCGTCAACCCGTCTAAAACGGAACTGGTGCTTTTCACTAGGAAGTACAAAGTTCCGGTACTGATTCCCCCAAGACTATGTGGGGAAATGCTAGTCTTCAGCAACAACGCCAAGTATCTTGGGCACACGGGAATCCTGATGAGACTCCCGCAATTACCAGAGAGGACAGATTACTGTATTCCTAGTGATCACCTCTCGACGCCCTTCCAGGTATCAATCCCACCTAGGGAGGACTGGGAGATGGGCGAACCAGGACCTGCAAATGCGGTCCACTTCTACACTGATGGCTCAAATCTAGACGGCCGCGTGGGAGGCGGAATCTACTGCAGCGAGCTGAACATCAGTCATTGCTTCAAGCTCCCGGACCACTGCAGTGTGTTCCAAGCGGAGGTTGTAGCCATCAAAGGGAGGCCATTTCTATCGTCTCCAAACTACTTCTAGATACGCACTTAGTGTGCGTCTTCTCGGACAGTCAAGCAGCTATCAAAGCTCTAGGCTCAATATCGTCGAACTCAGCGACTGTAAATGCCTGTCGCAGGTCTCTGCACGAGATCGCAGAGCAGTTAGATCTCTTCCTTATATGGGTCCCCGGCCACAGGGACATCGAGGGGAACGACGCCGCCGACGTGCCAGCCAGGCAGGGTACCACGATTCCTCTCCTATCGGAGAGGGAGCAAGTAGCGATGCCCTTGGCTACGTGCAGGCTCCTAACGCACGAATTGTTCGAGCAAAATGCCAATAGGAGATGGCAGCAAACCGTTTCCTGTAAAGTCTCAAGATTGATATGGCCATATCGATCGAAGAAGCGCTCAGCAGAGCTGTATAAACTCAGCAGAGCACAGTGCTCTGTAGTTACTAGAGCCATTACGGGACACTGGCAGATCGGCACTCATGCCTCTAGACTGTCAATCCCTGATAACGACTTCTGCAGGAGTTGTCGCGACGAGAAGGAGGAGGAATCCCCACTTCTTCTGCCACTGCCCAGCCCTTGGAAATCGTCGTCTTCGTATTCTCGGTGCCGCATTCCTCACGGACATTTCGGACCTGTCCGAAATCAAATCAGGGACCTTGTCCAAATACATCCAAGCCACCGGATGGGACTGCCCTTAACCTGCAGTAGTATGATCTCACGGTTCGGGCAACGCGAAGGGGCACATGCCTAACGGACCTTTTATAGGTTCAAGTGAGCTTGGGGGCGGGAGGCTCTTATCCCCGCCCCTCACGGCTACCGCCTTAACCTAACCTAACATACACGATAGAGTAACCACATTTGGTATCCGCACTCCTGTTAGCTCTCACTTTAAAACGTATATCCCAAAATTTCGCCCCACCCCATTCCGCCCACACAAAGGATGAAAATCTGACTATCCACAATGTTGAGGATACGAGAAAACTAAAAACGCAGAATCGGAGATAATGACCATATCTATCAGATTGCTGAATCTGGTACAGATCAGATCATTTTTATAGCCAAAAGGAACAAATCAATTTGCAGTGGCTACGCAGCGCCCGACGTCACGCTCAGACTGATTTTCTGTCTCTCTCGCACGCACTCTTTGTCGTGTCGTTCAATATTAGCGGCGTCTGCCGGAGGAGGGCCATACTGACTTAGTATCGGGTATAACCGTAGAGTTGCGGTGTCCGCAGCAACTCACAACATTCCCCCTCGTTGGTTTGATCGGTGTCCTGGACAGGGGCGCCGAGGACGGCCATGTCCCACGCGATAAGTGGCACCTGGTGCAGAACGAGCTCCAGGACCGGTTCCTACTGGAACTGGAGGAGAACGGCGGACCACCGCCAAAGTGTGAGGACGCAGGGTGGCATCAAGGCAAGGTGAAAGCCATCGTCTGCCAAGACGCTCGCTCTGCGGCGTTCTACATGAAGGCGGTGGCGGTCCTCAAAGAGGTCTATCCAGGGGCGAAACTGGAGGCCGTGAAGTGGGAAGATGTCCCTAGCCGCCCGAGAGCCAGAGCGTGGGTCTCGGCTAAGCCTGCAAAGCCTGAGAAGATCCTCAGGTTACTGCAGGTCTGCAACCCCCACCTTCCTACAGCCGATTGGAAGGTGGCAAAGGTGGAGTATATCCAAGGGCAGAGGCGCCAGACTATCCTCGGCCTAAATGAGGAATCCATTGATCTCCTCGCAAAGTCGGACGGTGTAGTGGATTATGGCTATAAGAAGGTCACCATATCCACTTACAAGTCCGATCGCAAGGGCAGGCAAGCGGAGGTCGAGCCAGACCCGGAGCTGCCGGAGATCCCGAAAGAGGGGGCCTCGTGCGAGGAAGACAACCCGGCGTCGGATGCAGCGTCCATGATGTCGGACGACATCTTGAACGACTACGCGTTCGACGAGAACGACCTAGCCAGAGGTCTCAGCCACATCGTTGTCAGGGAGGAGCCGGAGTCCTGGAGCCTGACAGCGATCTAGAAGCAACAATGGTGGAGGCGAGCCTCAGGAATGTCGTTGACGCTACTGCAGATAAACCTCCACCATTGTAAGGCAGCATGCGCTGCTCTACTGCTCCACCTGGCCAAGGGTGGAGCCGACATAGTCCTCATTCAGGAGCCCTGGGTCCTCGGAAACAGGGTCTCCGATCTGAGGACTTCTGACTACAAGCTATACGTAGCTGAAACCGCAGGTAAAATTCGTACCTGCATTCTTGCAAAAAGAGAGTTGCACTTATTTTTGCTCCCAAATTTCAGCAATGAAGACCACACCGCAGTGAGCCTCGAAGGCCAGGAGCGCTCACTGAGGATCTGCTCCGCATACATGGGGCATGAACAACCAGACCCCCCTCCACACGCGCCTCTCCGGGCTCTAATCGCAGACTGCTCGGCCAAGGACATCGGCCTAATTGTGGGGTGTGATGCCAATGCACATCACTGTCAGTGGGGAAGCACTGACACAAACGAAAGGGGTGAGTACCTTTTCAGTTACTTACTGACAACACAGATGGTCTTATTAAACCGGGGTAGGGATCCCACCTTTATCATTAAAAACCGCAAGGAGGTCCTGGACCTCACGCTTACCTCTCATGAGATACAGCGTAACATTGTATCCTGGAGGGTCCTGGAAGAGCACTCCTTCTCGGACCACAGGTACGTGGAAACTGTCTTCTCCTTCTCAGTGCCGAAGCCAGTCCGATTCCGGAACATCAGGCGGACAAACTGGACTCGGTATTCTGACTACCTCTGTCGTGTTCTCCCTGAGCCCCCATCTGAGGAGGAGTTCTCCACGGAGGCCACGACTCGTCTTCTTAAGATCTTAAGATCTTAAGGCGCTCGACAAAGCATGCCCCTCTGGCAAGAACAGAGGCCGGAAGAAACCTGAATGGTGGAATCCGAAACTGGGTGAACTCCGGAAAGCCTCCCGGAGACTCTTCAATAAAGCTAAGGCTGAGAACGTTGAGCAAAACTGGGCCGAATACAAGGCCAGTCTGTGAACCTACAACAAAGAACTTAGAAAAGCCAAACGCGCCTCCTGGCGTAAGTTCTGCAGCGAAATCGAGCGTAACTCAGAAGCCTCACGCTTGCGCAGAATTCTCCCGAAGACAACACCCACCCTGGGCTACTTGAAGAACACCGACCAGTCGTGGACTACGTCCAGTGATGAGTCGCTAAATCTTGTCCTAAATACCCACTTCCCTAGCTGCGGTGAAAACAGACCCAACTACCTCGCGCCTCCTTCTGTCGCCTCAAATGCCATCCTGAGACTGCTAAGCCAGGAGGACATTTCCTGGGCGATCAGAAGCTTTAAACCCTACAAGTCCGCGGGGCCAGACGGCATTTTCCCTTCCCAACTGATTCAAGCGGGACATAAAGCCATTAACTGGCTCAAAATAATCTACGAGGGAATCTTCTCCCACGGGTGCATTCCTGACACCTGGCTTCAGACCAAAGTCGTATTCATACCCAAGGCAGTCAAGCCCTCGCACACTGCCCCAAAAGATTTCAGACCCATAAGTCTATCGTCTTTTCTTTTAAAGGCGATGAAGCGGCTCCTGGGGCTGCATCTCACGGCGTGCATTCCGTCCAGTCTGATCTCAGAAACGATCACCGAAACGGCCCTACACTCGATCACATCGATCATCGAAGCGTCCCTTAACTTTAAGGAGTACACCCTAGTAGCCTTCCTCGACATAGAAGGCGCCGTTAACAACATCCTTCCGACCGCCATCACGGGCGCACTGACGGATCTGGGCGTTGACTCCAGGACGGTGAGCCTGATCGATCAGATGCTGCAATGCAGGACGGTTGAGGCATCACTGGGGACGTCAACGTGTACCAGATTTGTCAGCAGAGGCACACCGCAGGGCGGAGTCCTCTCTCCCCTCCTATGGAACGTGGCAGTGAACACACTGCTGCGGGAGATAGAGGGGGGTGGCTGCCGTGTGGTGGCGTATGCGGACGATGTTGCCATAGCATTCTCCGGAAAATTTCCGCAGACGTTGTGAGAGTGCAGGAGTACGAGTGTGTGTGAGTACTCTCACGAAAATGTCGAAATGGGCAGACAAATGCGGGTTAGTCGTCAACCCGTCTAAAACGGAACTGGTGCTTTTCACTAGGAAGTACAAAGTTCCGGTACTGATTCCCCCAAGACTATGTGGGGAAATGCTAGTCTTCAGCAACAACGCCAAGTATCTTGGGCACACGGGAATCCTGATGAGACTCCCGCAATTACCAGAGAGGACAGATTACTGTATTCCTAGTGATCACCTCTCGACGCCCTTCCAGGTATCAATCCCACCTAGGGAGGACTGGGAGATGGGCGAACCAGAACCTGCAAATGCGGTCCACTTCTACACTGATGGCTCAAATCTAGACGGCCGCGTGGGAGGCGGAATCTACTGCAGCGAGCTGAACATCAGTCATTGCTTCAAGCTCCCGGACCACTGCAGTGTGTTCCAAGCGGAGGTTGTAGCCATCAAAGGGAGGCCATTTCTATCGTCTCCAAACTACTTCTAGATACGCACTTAGTGTGCGTCTTCTCGGACAGTCAAGCAGCTATCAAAGCTCTAGGCTCAATATCGTCGAACTCAGCGACTGTAAATGCCTGTCGCAGGTCTCTGCACGAGATCGCAGAGCAGTTAGATCTCTTCCTTATATGGGTCCCCGGCCACAGGGACATCGAGGGGAACGACGCCGCCGACGAGCCAGCCAGGCAGGGTACCACGATTCCTCTCCTATCGGAGAGGGAGCAAGTAGCGATGCCCTTGGCTACGTGCAGGCTCCTAACGCACGAATTGTTCGAGCAAAATGCCAATAGGAGATGGCAGCAAACCGTTTCCTGTAAAGTCTCAAGATTGATATGGCCATATCGATCGAAGAAGCGCTCAGCAGAGCTGTATAAACTCAGCAGAGCACAGTGCTCTGTAGTTACTAGAGCCATTACGGGACACTGGCAGATCGGCACTCATGCCTCTAGACTGTCAATCCCTGATAACGACTTCTGCAGGAGTTGTCGCGACGAGGAGGAGGGGGAATCCCCACTTCTTCTGCCACTGCCCAGCCCTTGGAAATCGTCGTCTTCGTATTCTCGGTGCCGCATTCCTCACGGACATTTCGGACCTGTCCGAAATCAAATCAGGGACCTTGTCCAAATACATCCAAGCCACCGGATGGGACTGCCCTTAACCTGCAGTAGTATGATCTCACGGTTCGGGCAACGCGAAGGGGCACATGCCTAACGGACCTTTTATAGGTTCAAGTGAGCTTGGGGGCGGGAGGCTCTTATCCCCGCCCCTCACGGCTACCGCCTTAACCTAACCTAACATACACGATAGAGTAACCACATTTGGTATCCGCACTCCTGTTAGCTCTCACTTTAAAACGTATATCCCAAAATTTCGCCCCACCCCATTCCGCCCACACAAAGGATGAAAATCTGACTATCCACAATGTTGAGGATACGAGAAAACTAAAAACGCAGAATCGGAGATAATGACCATATCTATCAGATTGCTGAATCTGGTACAGATCAGATCATTTTTATAGCCAAAAGGAACAAATCAATTTGCAGTGGCTACGCAGCGCCCGACGTCACGCTCAGACTGATTTTCTGTCTCTCTCGCACGCACTCTTTGTCGTGTCGTTCAATATTAGCGGCGTCTGCCGGAGGAGGGCCATACTGACTTAGTATCGGGTATAACCGTAGAGTTGCGGTGTCCGCAGCAACTCACAACATTCCCCCTCGTTGGTTTGATCGGTGTCCTGGACAGGGGCGCCGAGGACGGCCATGTCCCACGCGATAAGTGGCACCTGGTGCAGAACGAGCTCCAGGACCGGTTCCTACTGGAACTGGAGGAACACGGCGGACCACCGCCAAAGTGTGAGGACGCAGGGTGGCATCAAGGCAAGGTGAAAGCCATCGTCTGCCAAGACGCTCGCTCTGCGGCGTTCTACATGAAGGCGGTGGCGGTCCTCAAAGAGGTCTATCCAGGGGCGAAACTGGAGGCCGTGAAGTGGGAAGATGTCCCTAGCCGCCCGAGAGCCAGAGCGTGGGTCTCGGCTAAGCCTGCAAAGCCTGAGAAGATCCTCAGGTTACTGCAGGTCTGCAACCCCCACCTTCCTACAGCCGATTGGAAGGTGGCAAAGGTGGAGTATATCCAAGGGCAGAGGCGCCAGACTATCCTCGGCCTAAATGAGGAATCCATTGATCTCCTCGCAAAGTCGGACGGTGTAGTGGATTATGGCTATAAGAAGGTCACCATATCCACTTACAAGTCCGATCGCAAGGGCAGGCAAGCGGAGGTCGAGCCAGACCCGGAGCTGCCGGAGATCCCGAAAGAGGGGGCCTCGTGCGAGGAAGACAACCCGGCGTCGGATGCAGCGTCCATGATGTCGGACGACATCTTGAACGACTACGCGTTCGACGAGAACGACCTAGCCAGAGGTCTCAGCCACATCGTTGTCAGGGAGGAGCCGGAGTCCTGGAGCCTGACAGCGATCTAGAAGCAACAATGGTGGAGGCGAGCCTCAGGAATGTCGTTGACGCTACTGCAGATAAACCTCCACCATTGTAAGGCAGCATGCGCTGCTCTACTGCTCCACCTGGCCAAGGGTGGAGCCGACATAGTCCTCATTCAGGAGCCCTGGGTCCTCGGAAACAGGGTCTCCGAGGACTTCTGACTACAAGCTATACGTAGCTGAAACCGCAGGTAAAATTCGTACCTGCATTCTTGCAAAAAGAGAGTTGCACTTATTTTTGCTCCCAAATTTCAGCAATGAAGACCACACCGCAGTGAGCCTCGAAGGCCAGCGCTCACTGAGGATCTGCTCCGCATACATGGGGCATGAACAACCAGACCCCCCTCCACACGCGCCTCTCCGGGCTCTAATCGCAGACTGCTCGGCCAAGGACATCGGCCTAATTGTGGGGTGTGATGCCAATGCACATCACTGTCAGTGGGGAAGCACTGACACAAACGAAAGGGGTGAGTACCTTTTCAGTTACTTACTGACAACACAGATGGTCTTATTAAACCGGGGTAGGGATCCCACCTTTATCATTAAAAACCGCAAGGAGGTCCTGGACCTCACGCTTACCTCTCATGAGATACAGCGTAACATTGTATCCTGGAGGGTCCTGGAAGAGCACTCCTTCTCGGACCACAGGTACGTGGAAACTGTCTTCTCCTTCTCAGTGCCGAAGCCAGTCCGATTCCGGAACATCAGGCGGACAAACTGGACTCGGTATTCTGACTACCTCTGTCGTGTTCTCCCTGAGCCCCCATCTGAGGAGGAGTTCTCCACGGAGGCCACGACTCGTCTTCTTAAGATCTTAAGATCTTAAGGCGCTCGACAAAGCATGCCCCTCTGGCAAGAACAGAGGCCGGAAGAAACCTGAATGGTGGAATCCGAAACTGGGTGAACTCCGGAAAGCCTCCCGGAGACTCTTCAATAAAGCTAAGGCTGAGAACGTTGAGCAAAACTGGGCCGAATACAAGGCCAGTCTGTCAACCTACAACAAAGAACTTAGAAAAGCCAAACGCGCCTCCTGGCGTAAGTTCTGCAGCGAAATCGAGCGTAACTCAGAAGCCTCACGCTTGCGCAGAATTCTCCCGAAGACAACACCCACCCTGGGCTACTTGAAGAACACCGACCAGTCGTGGACTACGTCCAGTGATGAGTCGCTAAATCTTGTCCTAAATACCCACTTCCCTAGCTGCGGTGAAAACAGACCCAACTACCTCGCGCCTCCTTCTGTCGCCTCAAATGCCATCCTGAGACTGCTAAGCCAGGAGGACATTTCCTGGGCGATCAGAAGCTTTAAACCCTACAAGTCCGCGGGGCCAGACGGCATTTTCCCTTCCCAACTGATTCAAGCGGGACATAAAGCCATTAACTGGCTCAAAATAATCTACGAGGGAATCTTCTCCCACGGGTGCATTCCTGACACCTGGCTTCAGACCAAAGTCGTATTCATACCCAAGGCAGTCAAGCCCTCGCACACTGCCCCAAAAGATTTCAGACCCATAAGTCTATCGTCTTTTCTTTTAAAGGCGATGAAGCGGCTCCTGGGGCTGCATCTCACGGCGTGCATTCCGTCCAGTCTGATCTCAGAAACGATCACCGAAACGGCCCTACACTCGATCACATCGATCATCGAAGCGTCCCTTAACTTTAAGGAGTACACCCTAGTAGCCTTCCTCGACATAGAAGGCGCCGTTAACAACATCCTTCCGACCGCCATCACGGGCGCACTGACGGATCTGGGCGTTGACTCCAGGACGGTGAGCCTGATCGATCAGATGCTGCAATGCAGGACGGTTGAGGCATCACTGGGGACGTCAACGTGTACCAGATTTGTCAGCAGAGGCACACCGCAGGGCGGAGTCCTCTCTCCCCTCCTATGGAACGTGGCAGTGAACACACTGCTGCGGGAGATAGAGGGGGGTGGCTGCCGTGTGGTGGCGTATGCGGACGATGTTGCCATAGCATTCTCCGGAAAATTTCCGCAGACGTTGTGAGAGTGCAGGAGTACGAGTGTGTGTGAGTACTCTCACGAAAATGTCGAAATGGGCAGACAAATGCGGGTTAGTCGTCAACCCGTCTAAAACGGAACTGGTGCTTTTCACTAGGAAGTACAAAGTTCCGGTACTGATTCCCCCAAGACTATGTGGGGAAATGCTAGTCTTCAGCAACAACGCCAAGTATCTTGGGCACACGGGAATCCTGATGAGACTCCCGCAATTACCAGAGAGGACAGATTACTGTATTCCTAGTGATCACCTCTCGACGCCCTTCCAGGTATCAATCCCACCTAGGGAGGACTGGGAGATGGGCGAACCAGAACCTGCAAATGCGGTCCACTTCTACACTGATGGCTCAAATCTAGACGGCCGCGTGGGAGGCGGAATCTACTGCAGCGAGCTGAACATCAGTCATTGCTTCAAGCTCCCGGACCACTGCAGTGTGTTCCAAGCGGAGGTTGTAGCCATCAAAGGGAGGCCATTTCTATCGTCTCCAAACTACTTCTAGATACGCACTTAGTGTGCGTCTTCTCGGACAGTCAAGCAGCTATCAAAGCTCTAGGCTCAATATCGTCGAACTCAGCGACTGTAAATGCCTGTCGCAGGTCTCTGCACGAGATCGCAGAGCAGTTAGATCTCTTCCTTATATGGGTCCCCGGCCACAGGGACATCGAGGGGAACGACGCCGCCGACGAGCCAGCCAGGCAGGGTACCACGATTCCTCTCCTATCGGAGAGGGAGCAAGTAGCGATGCCCTTGGCTACGTGCAGGCTCCTAACGCACGAATTGTTCGAGCAAAATGCCAATAGGAGATGGCAGCAAACCGTTTCCTGTAAAGTCTCAAGATTGATATGGCCATATCGATCGAAGAAGCGCTCAGCAGAGCTGTATAAACTCAGCAGAGCACAGTGCTCTGTAGTTACTAGAGCCATTACGGGACACTGGCAGATCGGCACTCATGCCTCTAGACTGTCAATCCCTGATAACGACTTCTGCAGGAGTTGTCGCGACGAGGAGGAGGGGGAATCCCCACTTCTTCTGCCACTGCCCAGGCCTTGGAAATCGTCGTCTTCGTATTCTCGGTGCCGCATTCCTCACGGACATTTCGGACCTGTCCGAAATCAAATCAGGGACCTTGTCCAAATACATCCAAGCCACCGGATGGGACTGCCCTTAACCTGCAGTAGTATGATCTCACGGTTCGGGCAACGCGAAGGGGCACATGCCTAACGGACCTTTTATAGGTTCAAGTGAGCTTGGGGGCGGGAGGCTCTTATCCCCGCCCCTCACGGCTACCGCCTTAACCTAACCTAACATACACGATAGAGTAACCACATTTGGTATCCGCACTCCTGTTAGCTCTCACTTTAAAACGTATATCCCAAAATTTCGCCCCACCCCATTCCGCCCACACAAAGGATGAAAATCTGACTATCCACAATGTTGAGGATACGAGAAAACTAAAAACGCAGAATCGGAGATAATGACCATATCTATCAGATTGCTGAATCTGGTACAGATCAGATCATTTTTATAGCCAAAAGGAACAAATCAATTTGCAGTGGCTACGCAGCGCCCGACGTCACGCTCAGACTGATTTTCTGTCTCTCTCGCACGCACTCTTTGTCGTGTCGTTCAATATTAGCGGCGTCTGCCGGAGGAGGGCCATACTGACTTAGTATCGGGTATAACCGTAGAGTTGCGGTGTCCGCAGCAACTCACAACATTCCCCCTCGTTGGTTTTGATTTGAATAAACCTCAATACATATACAATGACTCTTTCTAGTTTATGCATACACGAATATTTTTGTAATAATTCACAAAAAATGTTATTATTATTTTTTGCTATTACTATTGTTGTGCCAACAACTAATTTTTCTTCAATTTCCTCTTTTGGCTAATGTTCCTTAGATTTCGCCAACCATTGAGGCCCTTTCCACCAAATCTTAAAATCTTTTAGCTTATCTGCACTAATGCCCCTTGATGCTACATCTGCTGAATTGTCTTCAGTTCTAACGTGTCCCCATTTAATTTCCTTAATCTTTCTTACTTCGTCAGTTCGACGCCTGATAAACTTGTCTTTATTGTCTCCATTCTTTATCCAGGCTAGAGTAATAGTAGAATCACTCCAGGCATAACACTCTACATTACTTCCAACCGCTATTTTCACCCGTAGAATTAAATTTTCCAGAAGATGTGCTGCACAAAGTTCTAATTTTGGAATAGTTTTCCGATTCTTCTTTGGATTAACTTTGCTTTTTTTGCTATTTTTAAACGAATTCCATTCCCGAGTATCTTGTTCTAATAATTCTTCATCCCAATTTTTGTCTGCTAGCCAAAGTTTTTGAATAAACAATTTTCCGACAAGTGTCACTGGAGACAAGCAGCCTAAGGGGTGGCTAAGGTAGATAATACTATTCTTTTGTTATTTTTCTTAATTGGTTCATAGTGGAAACTGAACCTAAACTCGTCTTTAACCGGTTCCCATTGTAGTCCTAATGTTTTGACGGATTCATTCTCCTCAATGGTTAATACTTTATTTTCTTGGTCATCTCTAATGCCTTCTATAATTTCTGGGATATTTGTTATCCACTTTCTTAAGTTAAACCCAACCTTATTAAACTCCCGGGTAACTTCCTTTACATGCTTTTTAGCATCCAGTATCGTGTCGGCACCTGTCATCAGGTCGTCCATATAAAAATCATTCTTTATGATTTCCCTAATTGCTTGATTTTTGCAATTATCTGCTATTGCAACAAGCACCCTGGTTGCTAAGCTAAGCTGAAGCTGTACCGTACGTAACGGTTGTAAGTTTATAATCTTTTAACTTTTCGTCTGGATTATCTCTCCAAATTATATGCAAATATTGTTGATCGTCTTTATCAACATTAACATGCCGGTACATTTTTTCAATGTCCGCAGATATTACAAATGGCCATTTACGCCATTTCACCATAATATCGAAGATATCTTTTTGGACCCTCCAACCCACATGATATCATTTAAACTTGTATTGTTTGTGGTTTTTGCTGAAGCATCGAAAACCACCCTCAGCATTGTCGTTAGATTGGAATCTCTTATGACTCCTTGATGGGGTAAATAATATTTCCCATCTTCTTTGGACTCTACCATATGTCCTAAGTTTTTATATTCATGCATGAACTTTACATAATTTTCTTTTAATGTTTTATTATTGCTGAGCTTTCTTTCTAAACTATAAAATCGCGCTATAGCTTGGGGTTTTGAATCTCCTAGATCCTTTTCTATTTTAAATGGTATTTTAATCACATACCTACCATTCTCATCTCTTCTTGTTGTTTCCCAGAAATGCTCCTCGCACACATCTTCTTCTACGTCATTCTTTTCACTTTCCAATTCCCAGAACCGCTCTAAGTCCCCAACTTCAATTGTTGTCGCCACAATAAATTTATCACCTTTTGATTTGGTGCAACCGGATATAATCTATCCGAATTCTGTATTTTGTCCAAGTAGTCCGTCTATTTTTACTACTCCGTCTTTTAAAATATGGGTATACAAATCTATCCTAATTATTACATCTACCCTACTTGGTTTGTTAAAGTTAGGGTCTGCCAACACATAATCTTGCCACTTAGTTTTGTCAATATTGAAAGACTTTAATGGTAAAGCTTTCATCAGTTTCGGAAGAGTAATTGCTTCAATATTTAGAGGACCTTTATTATAATCACGAGTTTTTACCGATAAAGTAATTTTGTACTTTGAAGTGCAAGAGTCTGTAGATGACACTCCACTTACCTCGGTGTTCGCTCTTTTTCGTACTAAGTTTAATATTTGCGCAGCTTCTTCTGAAATTATGGTACATTGCAACCCACAATCAATGAGAGCTCTGAGGTTTGGATAGCCACCATTCCTTGCCCTTACTTTTATAAGTGCTGTGGCTAAGAACGCTTGTTCTTTTGTCAAGCAAGTGTTAACATTTTCCCTCTTTTCGTAGGGAATATGGAGAATCGTATGATGAGGTTTTTTACAAATCCCACATAAAACTTCAGAAAAGCATTTCTTATACATATCATGCCTACAGCATTTTGTGTAAAGGCGCTGTTTTTTAATAAACTGGCCGCTATCTATCGGACTTGTGGAGATAATGTTTTTTATCCCCAATCGGCCGACTAATTATTTCAATTAAATAAAACTCGGCGCAGAAATAAAATTGCGATATGTTCTTTAATGCGTGACATCCAAATTGCAAGTGTGGCTTGCCTGCCCTTTACATTGCCGCTCCGATCGCTAAGCGCAGCTTCGCTCGGCCGACGTCGGTAGGCAGACGCAAAGCGGAGATAGCGAAGAGCGAGCTGGCAGAGAGCGTTTAGCAGGGCAAGCAAGCGCAAAGCTTTAACAAACAAATGAGTGACATAGACATAAGTAACAAACAAAATAAGCGGCTGAAGGCCAAGAATTAGGTGCTATTTGGTAAGCAGCTAATCGGCTGCGTTCTGCTCCGAACATTCACCCCCCGTTGGAAGGCAAAGACTTTCAACAGATCCATCCTGAAGGGGCAGAACCGCTATTTTTCCAACGGCCCTCTTGAAGATGCTTGCTTGGGCGCAGCTGGCGGCTACGCTGGGATGATCGTCGAACGCAGCAATCGGCGCTTCTTTACGAAGGCGGCTTGTCGTGATTACGTCTTGGTCATCGGGAACCTCTGTAATTGCATAGAATGGCAGGAAATTTGGCAATGTAGAAATTGTTGAAAGTTGAATTTCATTTAGCGTGGATATGTAGGTTTTTAATATATTGAAAAGTTCGCGCTGCAGTTCCTGATTCTCCGATCGCAGTTTTTCCACTTTCACCTGGCACTCGAGCAGCTGCTTCCTGCATTGCTGCTCTAAGTTTTGGTACTCCAGCGTTGTGGGCCGAAAATCGTCATTAGAGATGGAGGAGGAATTTTCAAAAGCGGCTAAAACTGCACGCTTATTCTCCGAGCTATCAATGCTTCCTGACACTATCCAACCAAGTTTTGTCTCCTGCAATGTTGGCAATTGGTCTGATAGTCGAATCTGTCCGACGCACATTAAATCGAAGAACAAACCACCACCTATCAACAGATCGATACGTTGGGGCTTGGAGAAATTAGGATCAGCTAGTTTTAGATTATTCGGCATGGCCCAATCCTTTGCGTCTAGGCCGAAGTTAGGCTGCATTTCCGTAATTGAGTTGGTGACAATTGCAGCGAAGGAAGCTCGATAGCTTGCGTCCTGGGATTGTACAACTATATGTACAGACTTGCTCGAAGGTAGAATGGAATCTCCGATTCCAGAGATGTGAACATAAGACGAGCGATGATCCAACTGCAACTGATCAGCAAGTCTAGATGTTACAAAGTTTGCCTGTGACGCAGAATCCAAAATGGCACGACATGGGATAAGTGCTCCATAACGATCTGTTACATGGACGAGGGCAGTAGGTAGCAACACGTTCTGGCTAGGCTGAGATTTCTGGATCGAGGGGGGAGGGCTAGAACACCCGCTTGCTAGAAGCACAGTCGCGGCCTCTTGCTGGATCGATTCCTCGGCCGGTGAAGAGGAAGATGAAGCACCAGTTCCCGATGGAATGTGGAGTAGCGTGTGATGTTTGGCCTGGCAATGCCTGCAAAGTCCTGACCTGCACCTCTGCAATTCATGGCCTTTGTTGAGGCAGTTCAAACACAAGCGGCTCTTCTTTGCTTCTTTGTATCTTTCAAACGCAGAGAGATTCAGGAATGCCTGACATCTAGATATGTAATGCTCGGAGGAATTGCAATGGTTGCATATGGGGTTAGGATGGTCGTTACTGGAGGTGATAAGGGTGACAGGTTTGTCCTCTCCCACCTGTTGACTAGGACTTGTTGCCATGGCTGATCCCAAATTCTCCAGCATCCGACATCTCGCTTCCAAAAATGAGGCCATGCTTGACCACCGAGGCAATCCTGACGTCGGCAAGTTCTCTTCCCATTTCTCTTTTGTTTTGTGGTCCAGTTTCGAGCCTATGATGAAGATCAGCAACCCATCCGAAATCTCCTGCGGGGTCGCCAAGGTCTGAAGTACACGCAATTGCGAATTGATTTTGTCGCTGAGCGCGCGCAAGCCGATAGCCGAGCCCTTCTCCACCCCTTGCAGTCCGAAAATAGCCTTGACGTGTGCCTGAAAATGCAACAGTTTATTATCGAATCGCAACATTAGTAAATTCAACGCCTTGTCGTAATTCTCCTCAGAAAGTTCCAAGGAACGAATCGTATCCAGCGCAGCACCATTTAGACATCCACGCAGATATTGGAATTTTTCGATGATTGGGATACGATGGTCTTTGTGCACCATTGTCGAGAACATCGAGTGGAATTCTGGCCAATCCATGTACTTCCCACCGAATCGCGGAAGCTGCAACTCGGGCATTCGAGAACGGCCTATACTATTATAGGCGAACAACGACGAATTCCCCTCGAGAGTATGCCGAGCTGTTGAATTGGCAACATTTACCGTGCGAGCAGCCATCAACTCCCGCGACAGCCTGGACCTAACTTTGACATAAACATTCGCAAAGTCCAGCCGGGCATCATGGGCTAACTGCAGGAAATCCAACCTTTCAAGGCTCGTTTGAGCGGCATCGAAATCCGCATTCATTCGCTCGATTTGCTCTAAGCGAGCTTGAAGTTCTGCCTCATCTAACTCGGCAAGCTCTTCCTTGGTGAGAAAGCGATCCATGGCCTTTAGTTGGCGCGCGACGGACTCGGCCTTGTGCTTGTAGAAATCAACATCACTCGGCATTGCTGCGTTCGCGACATTGGTAGGCTCAGGTGCTGCCATGTTGAGGTTTTAAAAGAGTCACTCAGCACGACCGAAAAAGACACCCTGTATACGTATAAACGTGCGAACCGAAAGCAAAGGGATTACAGCTAATGCCTCTAGCTGTGCGGCTGTGCGAGCTGTCCGATTCCGCTTTGTACTCCGCTTGTGTGTATTAGTGAGTTCGCTGCACTGCACTGACCGAATTGTCGCGACAGAGGATTTAATAGCCACCAATGCGTGTGTGTAGGTGTATGTAAGTATGTTTTAGCACCGAATTGTGCTTAACCGCCGAAAATTTGTTAAGGCTAACGAATGTCGATCGCGAATGATAATTAATTGACACTGCAACTCAGAGATCACGTCGTGGTCACCAAATTTTATGTGGAGATAATGTTTTTTATCCCCAATCGGCCGACTA
The DNA here is from genome assembly GCF_009870125.1 of Drosophila pseudoobscura. Taxonomy (NCBI): domain Eukaryota; kingdom Metazoa; phylum Arthropoda; class Insecta; order Diptera; family Drosophilidae; genus Drosophila; species Drosophila pseudoobscura. The sequence continues at coordinate 626,943 of NC_046681.1, read as the reverse complement.
ATTATTTCAATTAAATAAAACTCGGCGCGGAAATAAAATTGCGATATGTTCTTTAATGCGTGACATCCAAATTGCAAGTGTGGCTTGCCTGCCCTTTACATTGCCGCTCCGATCGCTAAGCGCAGCTTCGCTCGGCCGACGTCGGTAGGCAGACGCAAAGCGGAGATAGCGAAGAGCGAGCTGGCAGAGAGCGTTTAGCAGGGCAAGCAAGCGCAAAGCTTTAACAAACAAATGAGTGACATAGACATAAGTAACAAACAAAATAAGCGGCTGAGGGCCAAGAATTAGGTGCTATTTGGTAAGCAGCTAATCGGCTGCGTTCTGCTCCGAACAGGACTCATTCCCTTAAACTTATAGCAGTGAATTATGGTATGTCCTGCCATTTTACATAACGGACAATTTTCTTTTAGTTTACCATATTGCACTATTTTTTCCAACGGTTTCCACTCTTTATTCTGCGACGTGTAAAGAGAAGTGTACCGTTGTTCTAAAAGTTCCATTACATCTGGCAATGCTAGGATCTCTTTTGTCCTTTTTATATGACTTTCATATAATGGTAAGGTATCTTTGTTGAATTTTTTCAACACAATGTGCGCGAAAATCACATCAACTTCTCCTGTTAAATGTGACTTTAATTTAATTAAATGTATTGACTCATTTATAGAATCAGAAAACCATTTAATATGTTTCGCTGAATCGTGATCTAGCATTGGTAAGTCTAGCAAACGATTCAGCTGATCCGAAAAAATGTTTCGCTTATTTTCATACCGCTTGGTCAGCAATTCCCAAGCGGCATTATAATTCTCCAGCGGCCCAGTTAAAAGGTGAGCTACCATACTCCGTGCCTCACCCTTTATCGCGATTTTCAAATAATTGAATTATAGAGATGTACTCAGACTATCTCTGTTATGAATTAATTCACAAAATATTTGTGAAAAGCCGCCCCACTCTTTTTCTTCGCCCGAGAATGTGGGTACTTCCACTTTCGGAAGATCAGGCAAATCGATATCTTCTTTTTTTACCGTTGCCCCTTTAGTATCCATGCTGTTTTCTTCAGCTATGGTTTGCATCCTAACTTCTAGGTTGCTCAACATGTTTTGAATATCAAATTCCAAATCTCCGATCTGGTTGTCGAAGCTGTCGTTTGTTTCATAGCTATGATAATACTCCTCAATTTTTGAGCTCATTCTTTTACTGAGGAACTCAATTTTTTCTTTTCTCATTCTACACTCTCCCATTTTAGCCTGATCAAACCTCTGCATGGTTTGCTCTAAATATGTCCTCAGGGTTTCCACCATTCTGACGATTTCCTCAGATACTTTTTCTATGCTATTGTTAATTTTGGGCTCTATGTCTTCCTTCAAAGTTCTAGTCTCCACTGATTGTAGCTTTGTTTTTTCTACCTTACCTTCCGTTAGGGTTTCATTGTTTTTTGACTCTACATACTTTTTATGTAAGTCCTCTATATTTTTATACCCGATACTCAAAATGAATATTGGGGTATATTAGATTTGTGGTAAAAGTGGATGTGTGTAACGTGCAGAAGGAATCGTTTCAGACCCCATAAAGTATATATATTCTTGATCAGCATCAATAGCCGAGTCGATTGAGCCATGTCTGTCTGTCCGTCTGTCCGTCCGTCCGTCTGTCCGTCCCCTTCAGCGCCTAGTGCTCAAAGACTATAAGAGCTAGAGCAACGATGTTTTGGATACAGACTTCTGTGATATGTCACTGCTACAAAAATATTTCAAAACTCTGCCCCGCCCACTTCCGCCCCCCCAAAAGGCGAAAATCTGTGTCAACCACAATTTTAAAGATACGAGAAAACCAAAAACGCAGAATCGTAGAGAATGACCATATCTTTTAGACTGCAGAATCTGAACTGGATCGTATTATTATTATAGCCAGCATCAAGAAAACAATTTCATTTTTTCTCGCCCTGTCTCTCTCTTACACACACGTGGCATAGGCGGCTTTGCTTAGAGTAAAACATTAGCGCCTAGATCTCAGAGACTATAAAAGCTAGAGCAACCAAATTTGGTATCCACACTCCTAAGATATCGGACCGAGACGAGTTTGTTTCAAAATTTCGCCACACCCCCTTACGAGGGGGAACGTTGTGAGTTACTGCGGACACCGCAACTCTACAGTTATACCCGATACTAAGTCAGTATGGCTCTCCTCCGGCAGACGCCGCTAATATTAAACGACACGACAAAGAGTGCGTGCGAGAGAGACAGAAAATCAGTCTGAGCGTGACGTCGGGCGCTGCGTAGCCAGTGCAAATTGATTTGTTGCTTTTGGCTATAAAAATGATCTGATCTGATCCAGATTCAGCAATCTGATAGATATGGTCGTTATCTATGATTCTGCGTTTTTAGTTTTCTCGAATGTGCAATATTGTGGAAGCAATAGATTTTCGTCCTTTGTGGGGGCGGAAGGGGGTGGGGCGAAATTTTGAGATATACGTTTTATAGTGAGATCTAACAGGAATGCGGATACTAAATTTGGTTACTCTAGCCTTAATAGTCCCTGAGATTTGTGAATATCCCCAGATTTGCATCCTTTGCGGGGGCGGAAAGGGGTGTGGCGAAATTTTGAAACAAACTCGTCTCGGTCCGATATCTTAGGAGTGTGGATACCAAATTTGGTTGCTCTAGCTTTTATAGTCTCTGAGATCTAGGCGCTAATGTTTTACTCTAAGCAAAGCCGGCTATACTACGTGTGTGTTAGAGAGAGACAGGGCGAGAAAAAATGAAATTGTTTTCTTGATGCTGGCTATAATAATAATACGATTTTCGCCTTTTGTGGGGGCGGAAGTGGGCGGGGCAGAGTTTTTAAATATTTTTGTACCAGTGAGATATCACAGAAGTCTGGATCCAAAACATCGTTGCTCTAGCTCTTATAGTCTTTGAGCACTAGGCGCTGAAGGGGACGGATAGACGGACAGACAGACATGGCTCAATCGACTCGGCTATTGATGCTGATCAAGAATATATATACTTTATGGGGTCTGAAACGATTCCTTCTGCACGTTACACACATCCACTTTTACCACAAATCTAATATACCCCAATATTCATTTTGAGTATCGGGTATAAAAATATAGAGGACTTACATAAAAAGTATGTAGAGTCAAAAAACAATGAAACCCTAACGGAAGGTAAGGTAGAAAAAACAAAGCTACAATCAGTGGAGACTAGAACTTTGAAGGAAGACATAGAGCCCAAAATTAACAATAGCATAGAAAAAGTATCTGAGGAAATCGTCAGAATGGTGGAAACCCTGAGGACATATTTAGAGCAAACCATGCAGAGGTTTGATCAGGCTAAAATGGGAGAGTGTAGAATGAGAAAAGAAAAAATTGAGTTCCTCAGTAAAAGAATGAGCTCAAAAATTGAGGAGTATTATCATAGCTATGAAACAAACGACAGCTTCGACAACCAGATCGGAGATTTGGAATTTGATATTCAAAACATGTTGAGCAACCTAGAAGTTAGGATGCAAACCATAGCTGAAGAAAACAGCATGGATACTAAAGGGGCAACGGTAAAAAAAGAAGATATCGATTTGCCTGATCTTCCGAAAGTGGAAGTACCCACATTCTCGGGCGAAGAAAAAGAGTGGGGCGGCTTTTCACAAATATTTTGTGAATTAATTCATAACAGAGATAGTCTGAGTACATCTCTACAATTCAATTATTTGAAAATCGCGATAAAGGGTGAGGCACGGAGTATGGTAGCTCACCTTTTAACTGGGCCGCTGGAGAATTATAATGCCGCTTGGGAATTGCTGACCAAGCGGTATGAAAATAAGCGAAACATTTTTTCGGATCAGCTGAATCGTTTGCTAGACTTACCAATGCTAGATCACGATTCAGCGAAACATATTAAATGGTTTTCTGATTCTATAAATGAGTCAATACATTTAATTAAATTAAAGTCACATTTAACAGGAGAAGTTGATGTGATTTTCGCGCACATTGTGTTGAAAAAATTCAACAAAGATACCTTACCATTATATGAAAGTCATATAAAAAGGACAAAAGAGATCCTAGCATTGCCAGATGTAATGGAACTTTTAGAACAACGGTACACTTCTCTTTACACGTCGCAGGATAAAGAGTGGAAACCGTTGGAAAAAATAGTGCAATATGGTAAAATAAAAGAAAATTGTCCGTTATGTAAAATGGCAGGACATACCATAATTCACTGCTATAAGTTTAAGGGAATGAGTCCTGTTCGGAGCAGAACGCAGCCGATTAGCTGCTTACCAAATAGCACCTAATTCTTGGCCCTCAGCCGCTTATTTTGTTTGTTACTTATGTCTATGTCACTCATTTGTTTGTTAAAGCTTTGCGCTTGCTTGCCCTGCTAAACGCTCTCTGCCAGCTCGCTCTTCGCTATCTCCGCTTTGCGTCTGCCTACCGACGTCGGCCGAGCGAAGCTGCGCTTAGCGATCGGAGCGGCAATGTAAAGGGCAGGCAAGCCACACTTGCAATTTGGATGTCACGCATTAAAGAACATATCGCAATTTTATTTCTGCGCCGAGTTTTATTTAATTGAAATAATTAGTCGGCCGATTGGGGATAAAAAACATTATCTCCACAAGTCCGATAGATAGCGGCCAGTTTATTAAAAAACAGCGCCTTTACACAAAATGCTGTAGGCATGATATGTATAAGAAATGCTTTTCTGAAGTTTTATGTGGGATTTGTAAAAAACCTCATCATACGATTCTCCATATTCCCTACGAAAAGAGGGAAAATGTTAACACTTGCTTGACAAAAGAACAAGCGTTCTTAGCCACAGCACTTATAAAAGTAAGGGCAAGGAATGGTGGCTATCCAAACCTCAGAGCTCTCATTGATTGTGGGTTGCAATGTACCATAATTTCAGAAGAAGCTGCGCAAATATTAAACTTAGTACGAAAAAGAGCGAACACCGAGGTAAGTGGAGTGTCATCTACAGACTCTTGCACTTCAAAGTACAAAATTACTTTATCGGTAAAAACTCGTGATTATAATAAAGGTCCTCTAAATATTGAAGCAATTACTCTTCCGAAACTGATGAAAGCTTTACCATTAAAGTCTTTCAATATTGACAAAACTAAGTGGCAAGATTATGTGTTGGCAGACCCTAACTTTAACAAACCAAGTAGGGTAGATGTAATAATTAGGATAGATTTGTATACCCATATTTTAAAAGACGGAGTAGTAAAAATAGACGGACTACTTGGACAAAATACAGAATTCGGATAGATTATATCCGGTTGCACCAAATCAAAAGGTGATAAATTTATTGTGGCGACAACAATTGAAGTTGGGGACTTAGAGCGGTTCTGGGAATTGGAAAGTGAAAAGAATGACGTAGAAGAAGACAACAAGAAGAGATGAGAATGGTAGGTATGTGATTAAAATACCATTTAAAATAGAAAAGGATCTAGGAGATTCAAAACCCCAAGCTATAGCGCGATTTTATAGTTTAGAAAGAAAGCTCAGCAATAATAAAACATTAAAAGAAAATTATGTAAAGTTCATGCATGAATATAAAAACTTAGGACATATGGTAGAGTCCAAAGAAGATGGGAAATATTATTTACCCCATCAAGGAGTCATAAGAGATTCCAATCTAACGACAATGCTGAGGGTGGTTTTCGATGCTTCAGCAAAAACCACAAACAATAAAAGTTTAAATGATATCATGTGGGTTGGAGGGTCCAAAAAGATATCTTCGATATTATGGTGAAATGGCGTAAATGGCCATTTGTAATATCTGCGGACATTGAAAAAATGTACCGGCATGTTAATGTTGATAAAGACGATCAACAATATTTGCATATAATTTGGAGAGATAATCCAGACGAAAAGTTAAAAGATTATAAACTTACAACCGTTACGTACGGTACAGCTTCAGCTTAGCTTAGCAACCAGGGTGCTTGTTGCAATAGCAGATAATTGCAAAAATCAAGCAATTAGGGAAATCATAAAGAATGATTTTTATATGGACGACCTGATGACAGGTGCCGACACGATACTGGATGCTAAAAAGCATGTAAAGGAAGTTACCCGGGAGTTTAATAAGGTTGGGTTTAACTTAAGAAAGTGGATAACAAATATCCCAGAAATTATAGAAGGCATTAGAGATGACCAAGAAAATAAAGTATTAACCATTGAGGAGAATGAATCCGTCAAAACATTAGGACTACAATGGGAACCGGTTAAAGACGAGTTTAGGTTCAGTTTCCACTATGAACCAATTAAGAAAAATAACAAAAGAATAGTATTATCTACCTTAGCCACCCCTTAGGCTGGTTGTCTCCAGTGACACTTGTCGGAAAATTGTTTATTCAAAAACTTTGGCTAGCAGACAAAAATTGGGATGAAGAATTATTAGAACAAGATACTCGGGAATGGAATTCGTTTAAAAATAGTTTAACAGAGTTAGAGAGCATTCGGATACCGAGATGGCTAAATTCTCAGCACAATAAGTCGATGCAAATTCATGGGTTGGCCGATGCATCCGAAAAGGCTTATGCTGTCGTAGTGTATGCCCAGGTAGATAGTTCTACAATTATAATAGCCAGCAAAAGCAAAGTTAATCCAAAGAAGAATCGGAAAACTATTCCAAAATTAGAACTTTGTGCAGCACATCTTCTGGCAAAATTAATTCTACGGGTGAAAATAGCGGTTGGAAGTAATGTAGAGTGTTATGCCTGGAGTGATTCTACTATTACTCTAGCCTGGATAAAGAATGGAGACAATAAAGACAAGTTTATCAGGCGTCGAACTGACGAAGTAAGAAAGATTAAGGAAATTAAATGGGGACACGTTAGAACTGAAGACAATCCAGCAGATGTAGCATCAAGGGGCATTAGTGCAGATAAGCTAAAAGATTTTAAGATTTGGTGGAAAGGGCCTCAATGGTTGGCGAAATCTAAGGAACATTAGCCAAAAGAGGAAATTGAAGAAAAATTAGTTGTTGGCACAACAATAGTAATAGCAAAAAATAATAATAACATTTTTTGTGAATTATTACAAAAATATTCGTGTATGCATAAACTAGAAAGAGTCATTGTATATGTATTGAGGTTTATTCAAATCAAAACCAACGAGGGGGAATGTTGTGAGTTGCTGCGGACACCGCAACTCTACGGTTATACCCGATACTAAGTCAGTATGGCCCTCCTCCGGCAGACGCCGCTAATATTGAACGACACGACAAAGAGTGCGTGCGAGAGAGACAGAAAATCAGTCTGAGCGTGACGTCGGGCGCTGCGTAGCCAGTGCAAATTGATTTGTTCCTTTTGGCTATAAAAATGATCTGATCTGATCCAGATTCAGCAATCTACTAGATATGGTCATTATCTATGATTCTGCGTTCTTAGTTTTCTCAAATCTGCAATATTGTGGATGCAACAGATTTTCGTCCTTTGTGGGGGCGGATGGGGGTCGGGCGAAATTCTGAGATATACGTTTTATAGTGACATCTTAAAGGAGTGTATGTACCAAATTTGGTTACTCTAGCCTTAATAGTCTCTGAGATTTGTGGTTGCCTCAGATTTTTGTCCTTTGCGGGGGCGGAAGGGGGTGTGGCGAAATTTGGACATGAAACGGTCAAGGTCCGATATCACAGGAGTGTGGATACCAAATTTGGTTGCTCTAGCTCTTATGGGTTCTCAGATCCTTGAACTCATATTTTGCAATTGGCAAAACCGACAATGAAACCTGTGTGTTAGAGTGAGACAGAGCGAGAAAGAGTGAAATTGTTTTCGTGATTCTGGCTATAATAATTATACGATCTGGTTCAGATTTTGCACTCTGTAAGATATAGTCATCTTCTACGATTCTGCGTTTTTAGTTTTCTCGTATCTTTAAAATTGTGGATGCCACAGATTTTCGCCCTTTGTGGGGGCGGAAGTGGGCGGGGCAAAGTTTTGAAATATTTTTGGAGCAGTGACATATCACAGAAGTCTGGATCCAAAACATCGTTGCTCTAGCTTTTATAGTCTTTGAGCATTAGGCGCTGAAGGGGACGGACAGACGGACAGACGGACGGACGGACAGACGGACAGACAGACATGGCTCAATCGACTCGGCTATTGATGCTGATCAAGAATATATATACTTTATGAGGTCGGAAACGATTCCTTCTGGACGTTACACACATCCACTTTCACCACAAATCTAATATACCCCAATACTCATTTTGAGTATCGGGTATAAAAAGAAAGAATTTCCTTCATTTTTGACAGTGAAGGAGATTAAGAGCAATTCGGTTCCGAAATAGCTAGCCTAATTAATAAAAAGGAAATAGAAACAAAAAATAAACTATTAAGCTTAAATCCGTTCTTAGATAAAGACGGATTGTTACGAGTTGGAGGTAGATTGCAAAACTCCAACGCGGAATTTGAGGTTAAACATCCCTTGATTTTAGATAAGTGTCACTTCTTTAATTACCAAGAATGCACATAAGGAAACATTGCACGGTGGAATTAATCTGATGCGAAACTATATCCAGCGAAAGTTTTGGATATTTGGGCTAAGAAATTGCTTAAAGAAAAAACTTAAAGAGTGTGTCACCTGTGCTAGGTATCGACAAAATACTGCAGAACAAATTATGAGAAATCTGCCGAAACACAGAGCCAAAATGTCGCACCCGTTTACAAATACAGGCGTAGACTTCGCCGGGCCTTACCATATCCGATGCTCTAAAAACCGGGGGCAGAAATCCTATAAGGGATATATTACCGTACTTGTATGCATGCCGACATAGGCTATTTATTTGGAAGTAGTCAGCAATCTTACTTTAGATTCATTTCTAGCTGCACTTAGAAGATTTTTTTCAAGAAGTGGAGAGGTTCCGATAATGGAACCAGCTTTGTGGGAGCAATAAATGGAATAAATGGAAAGAAGATTACTTGCACACACTGCAACAAAGAAATAAATGGAAAATAGGAATGCAGAATATTAAAACAGGACAGATTGTATTAATAAAAGGTGAAACCTGTCACCCAGCTAGATGGCCCTTGGGAAAAATAGAAGAAATACATAAAGGTAGGGACGATAGAGTCAGAGTAGTAACTATAAAACATCAAGACGGGTTGATAAAACGACCTATAACTAAAATTTGTCCATTAGCTGGAATTGAGTCAGAAGAGAAAGACTCAGGAATGACTCCAAAAGAGACCAGAAGTACTCGTAGTAGACCTCAAATGTCCAAGCTGCCAGAGGAAAGGCGAAGTGATCAATTGAAAAAATGAACAGTTCCTCTTCGATATATTTGGAACCGATGGGGGAGGTTGAAATATTCACCTCATCCTGGGATTTAATTGTTTATTATAACATGGACCCGTATTTCCAAATGATAAAAAAGGGGAAAGAATTGATTGGGAAAATGAAGATCAATGCAATAATGTCTTAGATAATACGGAAAGACAAATTGCAGACCTGGAGGAAAATAATAAACTTTTCATGACTCAGGATAATAAAAGAAAGAAGCGAGCACCATTTGAGTTTATGGGCTCACTTTATCATATATTATTTGGGATAATGGACGCCGAAGATAGGGAAACGTTTGGACTAAATATGAAAAATTGATTAGAAAACCAACATAATGAAGTTGATGATTTAATTAAGAAACAAACATCAGTGGTAGAGTCATCGGTAAATATTATTAAAAGAACTACCGAAGAAATAAATGTGAACTTTAGAAGTATGAGCGCTAGAGTAGAAAACATAACGGAAGCATTAAACTCCTTGATTGAAGAGTGCGATAAAATTCAATCAGCAGTTATTAATCTACTGATAGATATTAATCATGGTAGACTTAATCCAAATATTTGAAAACCTATACAGTTAAAGGGAGAAATAGCAAAAAAAAAAGAGAACTTATTAGAAACATTGGTGCTTCCAGGAAAAAGAACAGAAACAGAATTGAAGGAAATTTACAGCCTATTAACAGCGAAAGGAATTTTTGTTGATGACAAATTAATTCTGAACGTGAAGATTCCCCTGTTTGGATAATCCCGATGCCGGTTGAGGATGAACAAGAATTGGTCAAGGTAGACTTGAGCTCCAAGTATTTAGTATATAATTTCGAAATTGATTCCTATCATTCGATGACTGAAGCTACCTTGAATAAATGCCAAAAATGGAAAACGAATAGAAAAGTATGCGAAGGTAATTGGCCTTGGAGCAATGGCAATGATAATGCTTGTGAGATAGCTCCTTTCAAACCAAAAGGTTATTCAAATTGCGTTTATAGGAAGATAGCAGAGACAAGGTCATTTTGGGTCGAATTAGAAAGGCAGGGTAGTTGGCTCTTCAAAGTTCCAGTAAACACTAATGCTAATCAATGTAGTAACTCAAATCAAGAACTAATTGATCTTCCACAACAAGGAATTTTAACAATAATACATGGTTGTACAGTGCGAACCGATGATAAAATACTAGTACCTCATCACAGTATTCAAACAGAAAGCTACGAGCCCATTTCATCCTTTTATACAGTAATATAAGTAAAATACCAAAAATTGTTTGGAATCCATTAGCAATACCATTAATTAACCACACAGAAGAAATGGAAAAGTTAAGAAACGAATTAAAATTGTTAAATTTTCGATTTGTTCGATTCGCTCAAGAGTTTGAGCTCAAGAAACTGTGATTCCAAGGGCAAGAAATTTCTCGTTGAGAGCCACATATTGTTTCCGGACATCCAGAAACTCAGTTCGAGTCTGTCTCATAAATGTGCGCATTTCGGCCTCAATCTCCCGACAAGCCAGATATGACCAAGACAGGCCCATGCGTTTCGAGGTCAGATCATTTAGCCGGCCAAAATTTCCGCCACCAGCACATTTTATTTGGGCAAAATTGTCTCACAGGCAGCAGCTAAGGAATGAATCACCAATGATTACACCACCGAATTCACATTTCTTTGCACTACAAACGATTGCATATATTGACAGCAGTAGAATCACTGTGCACGAATAATAAAAGAACAGAGTGAGAGCGTAGGTAAAATGGGAGAGCACACAGCAGAGCGAGCCCGACAATCAGCTGCAGCGGCAATTATTCAGAGCAGAGGATCCAACGAAGTGCAGGAAACGAGCAGTAAACTCACCAAAGCAGAGACACACAAGAAAAGTCCACAAAGAGGGAGAGTATAGGCAATCCAGAGAGAGTGAGAGCAAAAATGCGAGCATCAAGCCCGCTTATACTCACGAGAGAGTGTGGGCGATGCAAACGTTGATGCGCGAGAACAGTGCACACCGAACAAGCGATAACGAAGAACAGACTGGGCAAAAAACAATAACAAATCTTTCTTCTCGTGGCCGTACAAGCATTCAGTTGCGCGGTGAGAAAAAAATAATAAAAATAAAATTAAACCGCCGTAAATAACCGGGGTGTGAAACAATAGTGCACTAGATCGGAAAAAAATAACCCAAGAAAGGAGATTGGGCTCTAAACGAAAAACGTGAGTACCAGCCTTCGACAGTGCTAGGAGCCTCGAAGTTAGATTTTCCGAATTTTTCTGTAGTTTCCGCTTGGAGGTCAGCAACCCCAACACAAAAAAAAAACCTGGAGAAAGAGGGAATTAGCACCTCAACCCCATCCCCCTATTTTCGCAGTGCCAGTTCCAACAGGGTAAATATGTGCATTAAGTAGTTAGTAATACCCGGTGCGGTCTGCGTCTCACACCCCCCTAGGACACAGAGGGTTGCGAGCGAGCCGTCACCCGCCGTAACTGTGCACACCGGTGGAAGTGCGACTATACTCTCCCCGTGAGGGCGGCTGGAAACAGGTCCTAGCACGGTCATGTCTCTGCTAGGATGCTGGCAAATGGTAGTCGGGCGGAGAGAAGAAAACTCTCAGTGAAATTACCCCAATGACACTGTTATATGCCGAGGGATGCATGGCCGGGGGGGTGCCCGGTCGCTAATATGCGGACTCTGGATACCTGCCGACCTCCAGTTTAAATCAGGCTTCCCGGGGCAAGCGGGCTATGCCTCGGGTGACCAACCCCTTCCCGCCTACTCGTGGGAACAAAAATGCCAAACAAATCATATATTAAAAATAAAAACACCGCAAAGGAGCTCGGTACTCCTCTTAAAGTACCGGAGGGACAAGCCAATCCCTCTGCACCAGCGCCTGGGAAACCGGGTCCAAAGAAGACGGGGAAGGAGACTGAGTCGGTCCACCGTCTTCAGGCAGCAGCCGCAGCGAGGGGGGGCCCGAAAAGCCAATCGGGTTCTTCCAAGTCGGGTGGCTCCAAGGGCGAAGCGGATACCGGTGTGGCTGCCAAGCAGAGCGTAATCGCGGCTGGTAAGCGCACCGGGACCGAAGAACCCTTGGGACCCCCGGCGGGCAGCGGCTCTGCACCACGGGGAGGAAAGCCGTCGTACCAGGACAGGAGACGAGCGGCCTTCATCCTGTCCAACGAAGACCCGAATTTCAAGGCGTCAGCCGAAGGAAAGGAGCAGAGGCTGTGGGCCTGCTCAATCCTTTCCCTGTTCCAGCCAGCCAAAGCTGGAAAGGGCGCAGCCAAGGCCCCCAACAAGCGGCAACGCTCAGCGGAGGACCCCGCAAATCAGCCAGGTCAAGCCCAGCAAGCCAAGCGGGTGAAGTATTACCGTACTTGTATGCATGCCGACATAGGCTATTTATTTGGAAGTAGTCAGCAATCTTACTTTAGATTCATTTCTAGCTGCACTTAGAAGATTTTTTTCAAGAAGTGGAGAGGTTCCGATAATGGAACCAGCTTTGTGGGAGCAATAAATGGAATAAATGGAAAGAAGATTACTTGCACACACTGCAACAAAGAAATAAATGGAAAATAGGAATGCAGAATATTAAAACAGGACAGATTGTATTAATAAAAGGTAAAACCTGTCACCCAGCTAGATGGCCCTTGGGAAAAATAGAAGAAATACATAAAGGTAGGGACGATAGAGTCAGAGTAGTAACTATTAAACATCAAGACGGGTTGATAAAACGACCTATAACTAAAATTTGTCCATTAGCTGGAATTGAGTCAGAAGAGAAAGACTCAGGAATGACTCCAAAAGAGACAAGAAGTACTCGTAGTAGACCTCAAATGTCCAAGCTGCCAGAGGAAAGGCGAAGTGATCAATTGAAAAAATGAACAGTTCCTCTTCGATATATTTGGAACCGATGGGGGAGGTTGAAATATTCACCTCATCCTGGGATTTAATTGTTTATTATAACATATTTCCAAATGATAAAAAAGGGGAAAGAATTGATTGGGAAAATGAGAGTTGTGTGTGGTAAACAATATACTTTTGAAGATCAATGCAATAATGTCTTAGATAATACGGAAAGACAAATTGCAGACCTGGAGGAAAATAATAAACTTTTCATGACTCAGGATAATAAAAGAAAGAAGCGAGCACCATTTGAGTTTATGGGCTCACTTTATCATATATTATTTGGGATAATGGACGCCGAAGATAGGGAAACGTTTGGACTAAATATGAAAAATTGATTAGAAAACCAACATAATGAAGTTGATGATTTAATTAAGAAACAAACATCAGTGGTAGAGTCATCGGTAAATATTATTAAAAGAACTACCGAAGAAATAAATGTGAACTTTAGAAGTATGAGCGCTAGAGTAGAAAACATAACGGAAGCATTAAACTCCTTGATTGAAGAGTGCGATAAAATTCAATCAGCAGTTATTAATCTACTGATAGATATTAATCATGGTAGACTTAATCCAAATATTTGAAAACCTATACAGTTAAAGGGAGAAATAGCAAAAATAAAAGAGAACTTATTAGAAACATTGGTGCTTCCAGGAAAAAGAACAGAAACAGAATTGAAGGAAATTTACAGCCTATTAACAGCGAAAGGAATTTTTGTTGATGACAAATTAATTCTGAACGTGAAGATTCCCCTGTTTGGATAATCCCGATGCCGGTTGAGGATGAACAAGAATTGGTCAAGGTAGACTTGAGCTCCAAGTATTTAGTATATAATTTCGAAATTGATTCCTATCATTCGATGACTGAAGCTACCTTGAATAAATGCCAAAAATGGAAAACGAATAGAAAAGTATGCGAAGGTAATTGGCCTTGGAGCAATGGCAATGATAATGCTTGTGAGATAGCTCCTTTCAAACCAAAAGGTTATTCAAATTGCGTTTATAGGAAGATAGCAGAGACAAGGTCATTTTGGGTCGAATTAGAAAGGCAGGGTAGTTGGCTCTTCAAAGTTCCAGTAAACACTAATGCTAATCAATGTAGTAACTCAAATCAAGAACTAATTGATCTTCCACAACAAGGAATTTTAACAATAATACATGGTTGTACAGTGCGAACCGATGATAAAATACTAGTACCTCATCACAGTATTCAAACAGAAAGCTACGAGCCCATTTCATCCTTTTATACAGTAATATAAGTAAAATACCAAAAATTGTTTGGAATCCATTAGCAATACCATTAATTAACCACACAGAAGAAATGGAAAAGTTAAGAAACGAATTAAAATTTTTAAATTTTCGATTTGTTCGATTCGCTCAAGAGTTTGAGCTCAAGAAACTGTGATTCCAAGGGCAAGAAATTTCTCGTTGAGAGCCACATATTGTTTCCGGACATCCAGAAACTCAGTTCGAGTCTGTCTCATAAATGTGCGCATTTCGGCCTCAATCTCCCGACAAGCCAGATATGACCAAGACAGGCCCATGCGTTTCGAGGTCAGATCATTTAGCCGGCCAAAATTTCCGCCACCAGCACATTTTATTTGGGCAAAATTGTCTCACAGGCAGCAGCTAAGGAATGAATCACCAATGATTACACCACCGAATTCACATTTCTTTGCACTACAAACGATTGCATATATTGACAGCAGTAGAATCACTGTGCACGAATAATAAAAGAACAGAGTGAGAGCGTAGGTAAAATGGGAGAGCACACAGCAGAGCGAGCCCGACAATCAGCTGCAGCGGCAATAATTCAGAGCAGAGGATCCAACGAAGTGCAGGAAACGAGCAGTAAACTCACCAAAGCAGAGACACACAAGAAAAGTCCACAAAGAGGGAGAGTATAGGCAATCCAGAGAGAGTGAGAGCAAAAATGCGAGCATCAAGCCCGCTTATACTCACGAGAGAGTGTGGGCGATGCAAACGTTGATGCGCGAGAACAGTGCACACCGAACAAGCGATAACGAAGAACAGACTGGGCAAAAAACAATAACAAATCTTTCTTCTCGTGGCCGTACAAGCATTCAGTTGCGCGGTGAGAAAAAAATAATAAAAATAAAATTAAACCGCCGTAAATAACCGGGGTGTGAAACAATAGTGCACTAGATCGGAAAAAAATAACCCAAGAAAGGAGATTGGGCTCTAAACGAAAAACGTGAGTACCAGCCTTCGACAGTGCTAGGAGCCTCGAAGTTAGATTTTCCGAATTTTTCTGTAGTTTCCGCTTGGAGGTCAGCAACCCCAACACAAAAAAAAAACCTGGAGAAAGAGGGAATTAGCACCTCAACCCCATCCCCCTATTTTCGCAGTGCCAGTTCCAACAGGGTAAATATGTGCATTAAGTAACTGTTAGAAAGGGCCGTCAGCCATCGGGTGCTACAGGGGGAAAAACGGATGACGGGTCGGCTCGCACAACTGTGAACTCGGAACTGAGGCGCAGCCGCTCCGGTTAGTAATACCCGGTGCGGTCTGCGTCTCACACCCCCCTAGGACACAGAGGGTTGCGAGCGAGCCGTCACCCGCCGTAACTGTGCACACCGGTGGAAGTGCGACTATACTCTCCCCGTGAGGGCGGCTGGAAACAGGTCCTAGCACGGTCATGTCTCTGCTAGGATGCTGGCAAATGGTAGTCGGGCGGAGAGAAGAAAACTCTCAGTGAAATTACCCCAATGACACTGTTATATGCCGAGGGATGCATGGCCGGGGGGGTGCCCGGTCGCTAATATGCGGACTCTGGATACCTGCCGACCTCCAGTTTAAATCAGGCTTCCCGGGGCAAGCGGGCTATGCCTCGGGTGACCAACCCCTTCCCGCCTACTCGTGGGAACAAAAATGCCAAACAAATCATATATTAAAAATAAAAACACCGCAAAGGAGCTCGGTACTCCTCTTAAAGTACCGGAGGGACAAGCCAATCCCTCTGCACCAGCGCCTGGGAAACCGGGTCCAAAGAAGACGGGGAAGGAGACTGAGTCGGTCCACCGTCTTCAGGCAGCAGCCGCAGCGAGGGGGGGCCCGAAAAGCCAATCGGGTTCTTCCAAGTCGGGTGGCTCCAAGGGCGAAGCGGATACCGGTGTGGCTGCCAAGCAGAGCGTAATCGCGGCTGGTAAGCGCACCGGGACCGAAGAACCCTTGGGACCCCCGGCGGGCAGCGGCTCTGCACCACGGGGAGGAAAGCCGTCGTACCAGGACAGGAGACGAGCGGCCTTCATCCTGTCCAACGAAGACCCGAATTTCAAGGCGTCAGCCGAAGGAAAGGAGCAGAGGCTGTGGGCCTGCTCAATCCTTTCCCTGTTCCAGCCAGCCAAAGCTGGAAAGGGCGCAGCCAAGGCCCCCAACAAGCGGCAACGCTCAGCGGAGGACCCCGCAAATCAGCCAGGTCAAGCCCAGCAAGCCAAGCGGGTGAAGACCCACCTCACGAACCGGTCGTTCGCTGAGGTGGCGAGGGGCAAGACCCTGATCGGTGTCCTGGACAGGGGCGCCGAGGACGGCCATGTCCCACGCGATAAGTGGCACCTGGTGGAGAACGAGCTCCAGGACCGGTTCCTACTGGAACTGGAGGAACACGGCGGACCACCGCCAAAGTGTGAGGACGCAGGGTGGCATCAAGGCAAGGTGAAAGCCATCGCCTGCCAAGACGCTCGCTCTGCGGCCCTCTACGGTGCGGTGGCGGTGGCGGCCCTAAAAGAGGTCTATCCAGGGGCGAAACTGGAGGCCATGAAGTGGGAAGATGTCCCTAGTCGCCCGAGAGCCAGAGCGTGGGTCTCGGCTAAGCCTGCAGAGCCTGAGAAGATCCTCAGGTTACTGCAGGACTGCAACCCCCACCTTCCTACAGCCGATTGGAAGGTGGCAAAGGTGGAGGATATCCAAGGGCAGAGGCGCCAGATTATCCTCGTCCTAAATGAGGAATCAATAGGTCTCCTCGCAAAGTCGGACGGTGTAGTGGATTATGGCTATAAGAAGGTCACCATATCCACTTACAAGTCCGATCGCAAGGGCAGGCAAGCGGAGGTCGAGCCAGACCCGGAGCTGCCGGAGATCCCGAAAGAGGGGGCCTCGTGCGAGGAAGACAACCCGGCGTCGGATGCAGCGTCCATGATGTCGGACGACATCTTGAACGACTACGCGTTCGACGAGAACGACCTAGCCAGAGGTCTCAGCCACATCGTTGTCAGGGAGGAGCCGGAGTCCTGGAGCCTGACAGCGATCTAGAAGCAACAATGGTGGAGGCGAGCCTCAGGAATGTCGTTGACGCTACTGTAGATAAACCTCCACCATTGTAAGGCAGCATGCGCTGCTCTACTGCTCCACCTGGCCAAGGGTGGAGCCGACATAGTACTCATTCAGGAGCCCTGGATCCTCGGAAACAGGGTCTCCGGTCTGAGTACTTCTGATTACAAGCTATATGTAGCTGAAACCACAGGTAAAACTCGTACCTGCATTCTTGCAAAAAGAGAGTTGCACTTATTTTTGCTCCCAAATTTCAGCAATGAAGACCACACCGCAGTGAGCCTCGAAGGCCAGGAGCGCTCACTGAGGATCTGCTCCGCATACATGGGGCATGAACAACCAGACCCCCCTCCACACGCGCCTCTCCGGGCTCTAATCGCAGACTGCTCGGCCAAGGACATCGGCCTAATTGTGGGGTGTGATGCCAATGCACATCACTGTCAGTGGGGAAGCACTGACACAAACGAAAGGGGTGAGTACCTTTTCAGTTACTTACTGACAACACAGATGGTCTTATTAAACCGGGGTAGTGATCCCACCTTTATCATTAAAAACCGCAAGGAGGTCCTGGACCTCACGCTTGCCTCTCATGAGATACAGCGTAACATTGTATCCTGGAGGGTCCTGGAAGAGCACTCCTTCTCGGACCACAGGTACGTGGAAACCGTCTTCTCCTTCTCAGTGCCGAAGCCAGTCCGATTCCGGAACATCAGGCGGACAAACTGGACTCGGTATTCTGACTACCTCTGTCGTGTTCTCCCTGAGCCCCCATCTGAGGAGGAGTTCTCCACGGAGGCCACGACTCGTCTTCTTAAGATATTTACCGACGCCTGGCAAGAACAGAGGCCGGAAGAAACCTGAATGGGGGAATCCGAAACTGGGTGAACTCCGGAAAGCCTCCCGGAGACTCTTCAATAAAGCTAAGGCTGAAAACGTTGAGCAAAACTGGGCCGATTACAAGGCCAGTCTGTCAACCTACAACAAAGAACTTAGGAAAGCTAAACGCGGCTCCTGGCGTAAGTTCTGCAGCGAAATCGAGAGTAACTCAGAAGCCTCACGCTTGCGCAGAGTTCTCTCGAAGACAACACCCACCCTGGGCTACTTAAAGAACACCGACCAGTCGTGGACTACGTCCAGCGATGAGTCGCTAAATCTTCTCCTAAATACCCACTTCCCTGGCTGCGAAGAAAACAGACCCAACTACCTCGCGCCTCCTTCTGTCACCTCAAATGCCATCCTGAGACTGCTAAGCCAGGAGAACATTTCTTGGGCGATCAGAAGCTTTAAACCCTACAAGTCCGCGGGGCCAGACGGCATTTTCCCTGCCCAAGTGATTCACGTGGGACATAAAGCCATTAACTGGCTCAAAATAATTTACGAGGGAATCTTCTCCCACGGGTGCATTCCTGACACCTGGCTTCAGACCAAAGTCGTATTCATACCCAAGGCAGGCAAGCCCTCGCACACTGCCCCAAAAGATTTCAGACCCATAAGTCTATCGTCTTTTCTTCTAAAGGCGATGGAGCGGCTCCTGGGGCTGCATCTCACGGCGTGCATTCCGTCCAGTCTGATCTCAGACTCCCAGCATGCCTATCGGAAGGGAAGATCCACCGAAACGGCCCTACACTCGATCACATCGATCATCGAAGCGTCCCTTAACTTTAAGGAGTACACCCTAGTAGCCTTCCTCGACATAGAAGGCGCCTTTAACAACATCCCTCCGACCGCCATCACGGGCGCACTGACGGATCTGGGCGTTGACTCCAGGACGGTGAGCTTGATCGATCAGATGCTACAATGCAGGACGGTTGAGGCATCACTGGGGACGTCAACGTGTACCAGATTTGTCAGCAGAGGCACACCGCAGGGCGGAGTCCTCTCGCCCCTCCTATGGAACGTGGCAGTGAACACACTGCTGCGGGAGATAGAGGGGGGTGGCTGCCGCGTGGTGGCGTACGCGGACGACGTTGCCATAGCATGCTCCGGAAAATTTCCGCAGACGTTGTGTGAGTGCATGACAAGTACTCTCACGAAAATGTCGAAATGGGCAGACAAATGCGGGTTAGGCGTCAACCCGTCTAAAACGGAACTGGTGCTTTTCACTAGGAAGTACAAAGTTCCGGCACTGATTCCCCCAAGACTATGTGGGGAAACGCTAGTCTTCAGCAACAACGCCAAGTATCTTGGCCTTATCCTCGATAGAAAGCTCGATTGGAAATTGAGCATAGAGGATAGAGTAAAGAAGGCCACAGTGGCCCTCTATACTTGCAGGAAAGCCATCGGACTAAAATGGACTAAAATATAGTTCGGTGGCTCTACACCGCCATCATACGACCAATCATGCTCTATGGAGTGGTGGTATGGTGGCCAGCCTTGGACAAAAGGACAGGCCTCAATAAACTCAGCAGAGTTCAACGCATGGCAGAACTATGCATAACCGGCGGGCTACGCACTACTCCAGGGGAAGCCCTGGATACTGTGGTGGACCTCCTCCCGGGACATCGAGGGGAATGACGCCGCCGACGAGCTAGCCAGGCAGGGTACTACGATTCCTGTCCTATCGGAGAGGGAGCAAGTAGCGATGCCTTTGGCTACGTGCAGGCTCCTGACATACGAATTGTTCGAGCAAAATGCCAATAGGAGATGGCAGCAAACCGTTTCCTGTAAAGTCTCAAGATTGATATGGCCATATCGATCGAAGAAGCGCTCAGCAGAGCTGTATAAACTCAGCAGAGCACAGTGCTCTGCAGTTACTAGAGCCATTACGGGACACTGGCAGATCGGCACTCACGCCTCTAGACTGTCAATCCCTCATAACGACTTCTGCAGGAGTTGTCGCGACGAGGAGGAGGAGGAATCGGTCCCCCACTTCTTCTGCCACTGCCCAGCCCTTGGAAATCGTCGTCTTCGTATTCTCGGGGCCGCTTTCCTCACGGACATTTCGGACCTATCCGTAATCAAACCAGGGACCTTGTCCAAATACATCCAAGCCACCGGATGGGACTGCCCTTAACCTGCAGTAGTATGCTCTCACGGTTCGGGCAACGCGAAGGGGCACATGCCCATGCGGCAACACAACGGACCTGTCTATAGGTCCAAGTGAGCTTGGGGGCGGGAGGCTCTTATCCCCCCCCTCCCGGCTACCGCTTTAACCTAACCTAACTGTTAGAAAAAGTAGCCTGATCAGTATTTTTAAATTCCACATTAGAATCGGCACTTAGTTTGGGAAGTATCCAAAAGCTGCAGCCCGAGCTTTAAGCCCCCGCACTACGAACCAGCTGATCCCCCAAGTCGCGGGCAGTGAACTGTGGCTGCGCGAGGCGAGGACAGCCGTCTGAACGGGCTTAGTGCGGCGAATTGGCGTAACCGTTTCGCGTTCAAAACCGGGCCAAGAAACGGAAACCGGAACTTGCAGTCAGCGTAGAACCGAAGCAGCGGAAATTTTCCTACCGGGCTGGAAAAAAATAGTGCACTACGTGTTTACATAACCTCCCGGCGATCCCTAGTGGTATCGCCTCTCCTGTTTTTCTCGTGAATCGGCCTAGCTGTTCAAACGCTTATTTAAAGTGCAGTTGAGGCCAGTGTTTGTCTTATGCGCACGTTAGTGTCATTATGTAGGCAGAATGTACCCGAAAAACTGTAAGAGATGTGCTCACATACATATGTATACACAGTCCACTGAAAGCCACTGAGGCCAGTAAGATCCCACCGTGACTCGCATTCCGTTGACCCTAGCAGTCCGTTGATATGTCTGTTTTTGTGTAGTTGGATATACTTAGTGATAATTATAGATAGAACAAAAATAAACCAAAACAAAAAAACCAACAACCCATGGAAAGTTTAAAAATGCATTTTATAAAAGTTTAAAAGTTTGAGCTTAAAAGCGTCCGCTCGGCCGGGTCACATCCGCGAGCTTATGCAATGCAGCACGCGCTGTACGATTTTGTTTTTGGTTTGCAAGTAAAAGCTTAATGCACCAACACACAGCAACACGTCCAGCTACGAAAGATCTTTCGCCGCGGGAACACAAATAAAAACTGATTGAGCTTTATAATATACCAACAACACTACATTTCTTTGCCTCCAAAAATTTCGCGAGCGTGGCAAAAGCTTCGTTGTTTTTTTTTTTACTAGAGCTGTTTGTCGGTCGTTGACCTCACACTTTTAAATTAGTCACAGGCCTTCTGCCTTTACAGTACGCTTGGTAAAACGAATAGTATGTCCAACTTCTCCCTGAAGCCGATGTGCTGGGACATGTGTACCTATATTGCGCTATATTATTATCTTTCTATTTAAGGAAAAATCATTAGTTTATATTGCACTATAAAATATCGTATATGCACTTATAACTATTTATACTTATCGTATTTATTTATCTAAATATTCCCTAGTAATAGTAATAGTATAGACGTTTTTCGTTCCTACTTTTGTCCATTTAGCCTTGTCTTGGAGTTCTCTGTTAGTGTTTTTTTCTTGTAACATGAGGGTATCTGAATATAGTTTCTAATAAAATGATTGTTAAGATGAATATGTGCTAGACGTTACCGTATTTGGGGGAACCATGCCGCTCGGGAGCGAAATAGGATGACCAATAACGGACACTCCAGGGATCCTGATATTATTATTGGCCTTTTCAGGATCATGATAGGGTGGGCGTGGCACGACTCCGTGCCAGCAAAACAGAGATCTCCGACGCTGTAGTAGATTCCTATTTCTTCTCTATACTATCTTTGCCCAACTATACTTTCCGTAACCCTAAAGAGCCTTTCCTTGTCTGTCCCCCTCCCATTCCCAAAAAGAGTACGCGAGTTTTAATAAAATAATACCAGCAGGAAAGAAGTAACCAAACTGGACGGTTACCCAAAGAACCCATCCCCATTTCCTACCAGAGACCAGCCGTGGAAGCGATCGCGTACACTTTCTCAGTTACCGACCACCAGCTTCATTGTCCGAAGATTCTCTTCGTGACTCGTTACAGTAATAATTATTGGCATGCAGCGCATATTCGCATACATACAAAAATGTATACATGGTCTAAGGCATACTGGAATCACTGTTTCTGATATTCGGCAAGGAAAACATCTTCTGATTCGACACATTTAGCAAATTTGCAATGGATTACTTAGGTCGTCTTGGCAACTCATCAATTGGATTTGGTGCTGAGACATTCGCTTATTTTAGCAAAGGGACATCCTATAACCTTTGCGCTGTTCAGATATTATCACGAAAGGAACCTCCATGGCTGACCTAGCGCCCTGCTTGCCAAAATTCGGCTGGAACATTTGCCTATTGGAGGCATCAAAGAAGTGTCAAGGGTAGTTAGAAAGTGTGTGCGATGCTTAAGAACTGTGGTCCGCGAATGGTTGAGCACATCATGGGAGACCTACCTATTGAACGTTTAAAATGATCTCAAGCCTTTGAAGTCACTGGTGTGGATTATTGTGGCCTCATTTCCTACGGATCAGAAATTCGCACAAGGTCTCTGATCAAGTGATACATCAGTGTATTCATCTACTTCACCTCTAAGCTTGGAGCTTGAAAAGGACTTGACCGACGCGTAGTTTCTAGGCGCATTAAAGCATTTTACTTCCACTCGAGGAACTACAAGAAAATTTGGTCAGACAATGCGACAAATTTCGTTGGCGCCAAAATCGAACTTCTGGACCTACAAAAGCTTTGTTTGAGCGACTCGTATGTGAAGTTGGTCCATGAACACTGCTTGGCTGACTCGATCGACTGGCGTTTGATCCCACCGCGCTCTCTGCATTTTGGCGGATTGTGGGAGCGGCCGTGAATATTAAAAATATCCATCTGTTCTTAGCTTTGAGGAGCTGCGTACTCTGATGCCAGATCACGGCAATTGTTAATTCTCATCATTTGCTCTCGCATTCACAAAATCGTGATGACTTAGATGTTTTGATTACTGCTCATCTGCTTCTATACGGCCCCCATGGGTCAATTCTCAAGCCTGACCTAATGAAGCACAATTACAATCGTCTGGATGGCTGGCAGCGGGTCACTCAACTGCAACAAGTCTTCTGGAGCCACACTCAAAACCTCTGCAAGAACGATAACGTGCTAGTCGAGGATGAAAATCTTTCTCCAATCCTTTGGCCTCTGTCTAGAGTGGTCGATGTCACCAAGGGCAAGGACGGAGTGTGTCGCATCGCTGACTTGAAGACGTCCTTAGGAAGGTGGGCCGTCACTCGGCTGTATTTGCTGCCCCTTAAGGAATCTGTTGAAGCACTATCTCCCAACGGGGGGAGTATGATCGGGCCAGCCGCCAGCTGACGTTTGTCAGCGCTGCTGCGCTCTTTCATTTAAAGGGCGTTCTGCAGCCGCCGCTTCGGCTTTTGCTTTGATCTGCCGTCGTCGCCCAAATTTAGTTCTATGCTTATCTCTCACCGTACTGGTTGCATTTCGATATCGAGTATCTGGCCGGTCAAAACAGCAAGAAATCGGCTTCAGCTATGCCGCCGGTATAAATAAAATTTACACGTTCAACCATAATCGCTTTATTTAAATTTGAAATAAATTGTTGCCAAAAACACCTCAAACACCCCTAAAATTGATAATTTTTGATTACCTGTAAATAATTACACTTTCTGGTAGACAGCCATTTCGTTTTTTGTAACTATTAAGCGCTGCTTCAAACGATGAAGTTAATCCATTAACAATTTCCTCACTCTTTGTTTGTATCACAGCCTTGCTATACCATTGTGTATATGAAGCATTAAGAGACGCTACAAAAGCTGAAAAATATAAATAAGCTGTATTTAGAACACGAATTGAGAGTATTATATTTTGATAAAATGATTTACACTGGATGGGGAAGAGTAAGTGAGAGACAGAAAGAGAGAGACAATATTTCATATATTAAAACAATGCAGAGTTTTGCAATATCGTAACTCAAGCTCAAAACCAACTTTTTTGTACTGTAACGCCAGGGTTATATATTTAAAACCGTACGTTCGATTTTTTTTAATTTGTATTAAAAATTTGACTTATTTATTATTGTTAAAATGTTGTCTTAGGAACGTAACGTAACGCCAGAACTGAAATGACCATATACGAGTTTATTAGCTTTATCTCTATCTAGCTTTGAAATCGGACTTTCATGCCTTTCTTACTACTAAACAATTAAATATGGAAAGTAAAAGTAATTGTTCTTACTTAAAACATTGTCAATTGCTTAAATATAATATTTTCGAAATAAACTTATTGCTGTTATTTATTTATTATTTTAAGCCCTTTCTTTGTAGAGTTTGTGGGAGTTCTACCTTACAGCATTAAAACCATCGATATTCTCGTCCCGTGCATAATCAAACTGTAATTGTCGTTGGGGCCACAAATGTTAACAATTATTTCTTATTAGTTTATAAAAATTAGTTTAAAGTATTTTTTAAGGATCATGTGTATAACTGAACCTTTTCCCTCAGTCATACTTTCTATGCATCAAAATGTAGTTTTGAATCTGCTTGTTCAGTCGCAAAAATATGCATAAGTAGTATTACGAAATACACATGACACTATTATTGAATTAATAAAGGTCACCCATTCAAACATATCACCTCACGACACAGCACTATAGCTGGGTCAAAGAAAACCGCAACTGCAGCGAATTCTGCTGACAGAGCGATCGTTTCGCAGAGGAAAAAGCTACTAGTGCACTTGCTGGTCAACACAATTTCAGAATTACACAACAGACAATAAAAGTAGATTAGGTCCATACAACTGACACATTAACTCATATTTTATTTACCCCGTTCTTACAGACGTGCAATACTTTTGTACCTTTTGTTACCTATAAATAGATTTAAGTGTATTGAATAAAGTCAGTATCAGAAACAGTATCACAAGTGCCTGTCACTCATGAGGCACTCAGAGGCTGTCGCCGATTCTTCAGGACCTTAATTGCGTAACGTAGGATTCCCCCTTCGAAGTCCAAGATGTTCAAGTGCTAGTTTCCACTACTAATCTGTAGACGGTTTATGTACCGAATGCAACCCAGCTTCCTGCACAAACATTTAAATTTGGTGACCCCGACCTTTTTGCATCATTTCCAGCTGTCAAACAAGCTACAGCGAAAGAATTCCATATGGACATCAGACTGAAGAAGTCAACAGGACATCTTCTATAGAAATTGGCACCAGGCCATACACTTAAGGTAGCAGCTAATAAGTATCAACTTTGATCGTTCGTTCAAAACTGTTAACCAGGTCACATTGAAAGGTTTCGATCTGGACATCATACAGACGAAAACACCAGAATGTCGCCAATAAAAAATGGCACCAGGCCACTTATTGTAGCATCTCCAACAATATGGATTACCTTGGCAAATCTAAAATATTCAGATTATCAGCCAACAGAAAGACATCTAAGTCGATTAAGACTAACGTTAGTCTTTGTTCGTGCGCTCTTTAAACTGGAAACAGCACAAATCCCTCCATCCAGTACGTCATTTGCACTATTACTGTTTTGACCAACAACGATTGCGATTCGGGGCGTATCCAGCTGCACAGCAAATAAAACACTCCCAACGGTCCAAAAACTTATAAGTATAAAATGATAGAATGAATATGCAGAAAGAAGCTGTCGCTACAATGGCAATGGATGTGCAGCAAGAAATTAGCGAGGAAGCAAAGAGCTTCTTACGGATTACGGATGAATATGTACATTTCCGTGAAGACATACAACATACATCTACATGTGAATGAAGATGTGATACCTGGCGTTAACAAAACAATCACAATGGCATCATGTGTCATCAGCCAACAACGCAGCCATTGAAAGAATGCAAAGAACTTTGTAGGTGCAAATAACCAACTCAAAAATGTTTCGGCATGCATTTCAATATTTCGACACTTTCAACATATGTATAACACCCTACAAACAGGAAACTTTCTAATGAAAAATTCTTGGAAACGCAGATAATAGCAAATGTAGCAAGCAATCTTTTTGGTGTTCACGACTCAAAATACGGTGAGGAAATGACCAAAGTATTTGAAAAAGTGAAAACCAATGAAGACTTTCTATTAATTTTGCTCCAAAATCAGACATCAATTGTCGACGCTACAGTAAACACAGTCAGGAAAGACAAAGTATCCACGGATAATTGTATAAAAATGTTGGAACAGCAAGTGACAACGATCAGTCGAGAGAGAGGATCATATCAACGCGATCATCTTACTCAAGCATATTTAGGATTAACAACACAACTAACCCTGCTCACAACAAGTCTACAACGACATATCTGATGTGCGAATCTATATTCATCATCGGAAAATAAACCCCACCACTAGACCAAATACGGGATCATTTGCCACCCGATCAAATGCTGCCTTTCGAAGCTGTCTTAAAATGCAAAACGAGGAATACATCTGTTTTAAACATTGACAATCGCTGTGAGTTTTAATTGGTTAACAATAAAACCATAACACTATGTAAGGTAACACATACGAAGGTTGACATGGTGTGGCCTAAGACTCAGCATCCAAATAAATGGATCTTCGAAACGCATTCTACAATGAAACTTTAAGCAGTATGCAACGGTGTTGCGTCAACCATAACACTGGAAGGAACGGGGCTACTTTCACTGCTCGCAACACTGAAGTAAGCATCAGCACCTTCAGCACTACAATCAGCGCGGTAAAATCAACCTACACGCGTTTTGGTGACATCAGCCTATCGGAGGCATTACCCTCGTCACCATTGCTGCAACAGAAGAACAAGACATCAGACTATCTTCAAGAACTTAATGATCTACGCCAGCAATTATTTTTTTTTTATTTTCAATCATTACACCATTTCACCACACAATGACAATTCTATTGATTATTGACTACATTTTCTGGAAGAAGTATCAACTATAGAAACCAAAACCATCAAATCACAAACCAGCCAGATCTTGGACTTGGAAGACGCTTGAACACCAGTAGTGTTGGGTAAACATTGCTCATTCTGGTGAACATGTTAACTTGTTCTTTTTTAGTAAGTGAGTCAACTCACACATATTGCTCACTTGCTCACTTGTTCACTTAGATTGCTAAGTTGCTCACTTGCTCACTTTCTCACTGTTCACCACTCACTAAGCACCACAGATTTTGAAACGAATAAAATACGTAACATTTCAACTTTAATCAAAAATGTATTACTAAAAAAAAATTTTGGGATCATCGGAATCCTGGGAATGAGAACTTCCACCTTTGAATTTTCCTTTGAGTATCGTCGCGTAAATCAAATTGTTCATCAATTTCCTTACCACCTTACCAAAAGCGTACCTTTGCACTGTTTTGGTTTATGTTGGTTTATGTGCGGTAGTAAGCCTGGGAAATCCAGGGAGTCTAAAAATTCGGATCGATAGTCGGTTTCTTCATCTTCATTTGTAGCATAGAGGGTCATGCTATGGTGCTCGGGCATATCGCATGCAATAACGTTGGGCCAATTAGAGATTCAGGTCATAGCATAGTTTGGTTGGATACATGCAAGCTCGACTTAAGGAACAGCTGAGCTACGCTTTCGCAAGTGCTGTGCAGCGCATCGCAGAGGAGCTTTTTAGAGCGTTTAGATCTTTTAGCACAAGTTCGATTTCTTTTTTGGACATTTGAATCGATGCAGCAGATGATTGGCTCCGCCTCGGTAACAAATATATTTTTACCAAAAAAAAAAACGACCACATGCAAGAAACGAAACTTTAAATATTCCGTGCTGTGCGTACTTCTCGAAAATAAGCCGAAACTTATAACCGTGCGCCGAGTGCGCATAGCTAAAGTGCTTATCTGCCACGCCTCGCCACACATTTTTTTGCAAAACTATGCGTCACACACTCTGCCAGAAAAGAATAACACTCGTGTTTTCGTGGAAAAGTCGGAAAAACGGTGGGTTCAAGTGCCCTGTAAGGAAGAATTCGTTTTTTTTCTTAGCCCTCGTGGTTTTGTTTCTGTTTCGCCAGTGGCCAGTGGCCACGATCGGTAGCCCCCCCAGCTTCTCCAAAGTTCTGTTTATAATTTTTTTGATTTTTATTTTTCTTTATATATATTAATTTTATATTCTTATTTCTTATATTCCAAATCAAATTCATCTACCGAATCGTTTATCCACATTTGACAATTCCATTAATTTTGTTTCTTCTCATTGATTTGCCTACTGCCCGAAATTAAATAATTTTCTTATATTTGGTAGGAAAACTTGTGTTTGCTAGTTTTTTCATGATTATGTGGTGCAATGCCTAGTTTATATTAAAGCTATATTAGCAATGTATATAGAATAGACTTAATTTCCTAGTGACATGGTGACGTAATGGGGTAGGGTGAGAGTTTTAGGGATTTCCAGAACATTCTCAGAGCTGGAAATCATGGAAGGGTGGGTAAATTTTTTTGATATTTTGGAACAGACAGACGAAACCCCTTAGTACTTTCGGGTACGCCCTATATATGATTGTTCCGTTTATTTTCGTGTATGCTCGGAAAAGGCATATTCTTGTTTTCGCAGTTAGTTCCCTGCAAAGTCACGGGATTATATTTTTGTAAGTTTATGTAGGAGTCGAGACGCGATCAAACGAACCCCCCAAGTTACCGAATGAGCACAGAACCAGAGAATCCCAACCGGCAGTGACTTCGACATCCCCTCCGATCTATCCTCTACTGTCGTATATATAACGTTATATAGTACATAAATTTTTGTGGCAAACGAGGGGACAGTAAAAAGTCTATTGGTAACTCTCAGCTAATAACTCAGCAATTGGCTCGTTCCACCTTTTGCTCGTTTGTATACATATGTCGTCGTTCCAAGGATTTGCAAAGTTTTTAAATATTCTCGTAACAGTGACATATCACAGAGGTCCGGATATAAAAGGTCGTTGCTCTAGCTCTTATAGTCTTTGAGCACTAGGCGCTGATAGGGACGGACAGACGGACGGACAGACATGGCTCAATCGACTCGGCTATTGATGCTGATCAAGAATATATATACTTTATGGGGTTGGAAACGATTTCTTCTGGACGTTACACACATCCACTTTTACCACAAATCTAATATACCCCAATACTCATTTTGAGTATCGGGTATAACAAGTCTCGTATGCCGACACGTACACGTGAAGAGTGATGAAAACGAATCTTACATCCGCCACGGATACGCTATAGCCCCTAGATCGTGTTCCTTGTGCGTATGGTATAGAATAGGTAAGGGGGCAGGCGTAACCCAACTGGCAACCACGCCGCTAACTCAGTGTGCCTATGGCCACGCGAGCCTCGCGCTTTAATATAATCTATGCACACAAGTAAGTTTTCCAAAAATTACGTGGTGCAGTTAGGGACCTAGTATGTTTAATTTTTAATGTTTAGAGTTCAACTATGTACAGTTAAACTGTGTAAAAATAGGAATGTACAAATTCTAAAATTATCACAATACAAGGCAGAAGAAAGTTAACTTAAATTATTCAAGTATCAAAGGAAACGAGGGGGAACGTTGTGAGTTGCTGCGGACACCGCAACTCTACAGTTATACCCGATACTAAGTCAGTATGGCTCTCCTCCGGCAGACGCCGCTAATATTAAACGACACGACAAAGAGTGCGTGCGAGAGAGACAGAAAATCAGTCTGAGCGTGACGTCACGCGCTGCGTAGCCACTGCAAATTGATTTGGTTCCTTTGGCTATAAAAATGATCTGATCTGATCCAGATTCAGCAACCGGAAAGATATGGTCATTCTCTATGATTCTGCGTTTTTAGTTTACTCGAATCTGCCATATTGTGGATGCAACAGATTTTCGTCCTTTGTGTGGGCGGAAGGGGGTGGGGCGAAATTTTGAGATATACGTTTTATAGTGAGATCTAACAGAAGTGCGGATACCAAATTTGGTTACTCTAGCTTTAATAGTCTCTGAGATTTGTGAATATCCCCAGATTTGCATCCTTTGCGGGGGCGGAAGGGGGTATGGCGAAATTTTGAAACAAACTCGTCTCAGTCCGATATATTAGGAGTGTGGATACCAATTATGGTTGCTCTAGCTTTTATAGTCTCTGAGATCTAGGCGCTAATGTTTTACTCTAAGCAAAGCCGCCTATGCTACCTGTGTGTTAGAGAGAGACAGGGCGAGAAAAAATGAAATTATTTTCCTGATGCTGGCTATAATAATAATACGATCCAGTTCAGATTCTGCAGTCTGAAAGATATGGTCATTCTCTACGATTCTGCGTTTTTGGTTTTCTCGTATCGTCGAAATTGCCACAGATTTTCGCCCTTTGTGGGGGCGGAAGTGGGCGGGGCAAAGTTTTGAAATATTTTTGTAGTAGTGACATATCACAGAAGTCTGGATCCAAAACATCGTTGCTCTAGCTCTTATAGTCTTTGAGCATTAGGCGCTGAAGGGGACGGACGGACGGACGGACGGACAGACGGACAGACAGACATGGCTCAATCGACTCGGCTTTTGATGCTTATCAAGAATATATATACTTTATGGAGTCGGAAACGATTCCTTCTGGACGTTAGAGAGTCCAGAATCTGCTCCACGTACATTGGTCACAGCCAACCAGACCCCCCTCCACAGGCGCTCAGGGCGCTAATCACAGACTACGAGGCCAAGGACATCGGCCTAATTGTGGGGTGCGACGCCAATGCACACCACTGCCAGTGGGGAAGCACTGACACTAACGAAAGGGGTGAGTACCTCTTCAACTATTTACTGACCACTCAGATGGTCCTATTAAATAGGGGGAGTGATCCCGCCTTCATTATTA
Organism: Drosophila pseudoobscura; assembly: GCF_009870125.1. NCBI lineage: Eukaryota > Metazoa > Arthropoda > Insecta > Diptera > Drosophilidae > Drosophila > Drosophila pseudoobscura. Next base: position 595,747 of record NC_046681.1, on the reverse strand, counting down.
AAAACCGCAAGGAGGTCCTGGACCTCACACTTGCCTCTCATGAGATACATGGGAATATCGTATCCTGGAGGGTCCTGGAAGAGCTCTTTTTCAATTCCGGAACCTCAGGCGGACAAACTTTATTCGGTACTCAGACCATCTCTGTCGTGCTCTCCCTGAGACTCCACCTGAGGAGGAAATTTCTGGGGAAGCCACGACTCATCTTGTTAAACTATTTACCAACGCCTGCAATGAGGCGCTCGATAAATCCTGCCCCTCTGGCAAGAGCAGATGCCGGAAGAAACCTGAATGGTGGACTCCTAAACTGGGAGAACTCCGGAAGGCCTCCCGGAGTCACTTTAACATAGCCAAGGCTACGAACGTTGAGCGGAACTGGGCCGAATGCAAGGGCAATCTGTCAACTTATAATAAAGAACTGAGGAAAGCCAAACGCGCCTCATGGCGTAAGTTCTGTAGCGACATTGAGAAGAACTCGGAAGCCTCGCGCTTGCGCAAAGTTCTCTCGAAGACTACACCCACTCTGAGCTACATAAAGAATGCCGACCAATCGTGGACAACGTCCAGCAATGAGTCGCTAAATCTTCTCCTAAACACCCACTTTCCCGGACTTCTCCCAGCCATACAAGTGTGCGTGACCAGATGGCATTATCCCTGCCCAACTGATTCACGCTGGACAAAAAGCCACTAACTGGCTCAAAGGGATATACGAAGGAATCTTCTCCAATGGATATATCCCGGAAACCTGGCTTCATACCAAAGTCGTCTTCATTCCCAAGGCAGGCATGCCCTCCCACACTGCCTCTAAAGATTTCAGACCCATAAGTCTATCGTCTTTTTTTTTGAAGACGATGGAACGGCTTTTTGGGATGCATCTCACAGCGTCTTTTCCGTCCAGTCTGATCTCAGACTCCCAGCATGCTTATCGGAAAGGAAGATGACCCGAAGCGGCCCTACACACGATCACATTGATCAAAGAAGCGCCCCTCAACTGTAAGGAGTACACCCTAGTAGCCTTCCTCGACATGGAAGGCGCCTTTAATAACATCGTCCCGACCGCCATCACGGGTGCACTGACGGACCTGGGAAGTCACTGAGGACTTCAACGTCCACCAGATTTGTCAGCAGAGGCACCCCGCAGGGCGGAGTCCTCTCGCCCCTCATATGGAACGTGGCAGTGAACGAACTGCTGCGGGAGATAGAGGGGGGGTGGCTGCCGCGTGGTGGCGTATGCGGACGATGTTGCCAACAAGTGTGCCTAACAAACACACTCATGATAATGTCAAAATGGGCAGACAAATGCGGTCTAAGCGTCAACCCGTCTAAAACGGAACTGGTGCCCTTCACTAGGAAGTACAAAGTTCCGGCAATGATTCCCCCAAAACTATGTGGGGAAGCGCTTCAGCAACAACGCCAAGTATCTTGGCCTAATCCTTGATAGAAAGCTCGACTGGAAATTGAGTATAGAGGATAGAGTGAAGAAGGCCACAGTGGGCCTCTATACTTGCAGGAAAGCCAACGGAAAAAAATGGGGAAAGACCCCCTATATAGTTCGGTGGCTCTACACCGCCATCATACGACCAATCAAGCTCTATGGTGGTATGGTGGCCAGCCTTAGACAGAAGGACATGCCTCAATAAACTCAGCAGAGTTCAACGCATGGCAGAGCTATGCATAACTGGCGGGCTACGCACTACTCCAGGGGAAGCCGTGGATACTGTGCTGGACCTCCTCCCTGTGGATCTCATGGGAAAGAAGGTGCCAACACTTTACGCCCTCAGAATGAGAGAAGCCAGACTGTGGAAAGCGTCCGCGGTTGGGCACTCGGGGTTCCTGCGAGACTCCAGCAATTACCTGAGGGGAAAGATTATTGTATCCCTAGTCATCACCTCTCGACGCCTTTCCAGGTATCAATCCCACCTAGGGAGGACTGGGAGATGGGCGAATCAGGACCCGCAAATGCGGTTCACTTCTACACTGATGGCTCAAAGTTAGACGGCCACGTGGGAGGCGGAATCTACTGCAGCGAGCTGAACATCAGTCATTGCTTCAAGCTCCCGGACCACTGCAGTGTGTTCCAAGCGGAGGTTGTAGCCATCAAGGAGGCCATTTTTATCGTCTCCAAACTACTTCTAGACATGCACTTTGTCGGGTCAAGCAGCTTAAATATTTTAAATTATTGCCAGTGGTGCGGCTCAAAGGAAATGCATTTTGGTGTTGCGCATGCAGCGGAATTCTTTCGTCTCCTTATGTCGCAATCTCTCGTACTCGGCTTAACAGCGTCCCCGAGCAGCTCTAACGCTCTCGGGCTATCATACGCTCTCTCTCGCGTCTAAGCTGGCTGCATAGGGCCCGGCAATTTGGCCCGTCAGCCCTTGCATGGGCAGTCTTGAGCTAATCGTCGCAGCTATTAGATTAACATCCTCGCATCAATCGGTCGCCCCAATCATCCCCATATGTAAATTTTAATTTTATTTCTTTCAATTTTTATTTTATTTTATTCGGATTGAGATAGGCGTGGCGACGGCCGACGCGGTTGATTTCTCCCCCCGAACTACTATCCTGCTTACAAGTAAGTTCCCAGCACTACCGACGCTCACTCCTCGTTCTGCAACATTGTTGCGTACCCAAAACTCCGGTGTCGCTGGGCAACATCCCCTGTATAACGGCTGATCTTGTTTTTATATATTTTTTCAATCGATTGTGTTAACTCCTCCTTCACTTAAGTGGAAGACGTCCTCGGATTCCTTTAAGCCGTCAATTAGCACTTGGAGGTCACGTTGGCGTCTGTTTCTCGGAGCCAATCCAGATATTATCGGTCTTCTTACGAGTCCTGATTCCAGTTGGTCGATGTGTCGTAAGTTTCCATACTTAACCTTTATAAGTACGGCAAGCTCGGTACGTCTTCATGGTTTGTTATGTCGAGGAATGTGGATACTGTTGATCCTGGAGACTTCCTCGCGTAGTTCTGTTTATCGATTGTATCCACTATGTCGTTTATGATGATTATGCCATCATCGATGCGTGTTACAGGTTCGAGTTGGCTGGGCCGAGTTGGACAGTGCGCGATGACACCGGAGTGTAGTTGCTGCGCACAAGTTGTGTAGGGAAGTTTTTTATAGAATGTTGTTGTAAGAGTGGTAGCGCAGTTTCCGATAGCTGTAACATGGTTACCACCGTCGGCAATTTTTCGTCTTCGGTGAAGTTAATTGTGATGCTGTTGTGCTCAACAGGGTGATTACAGATTAATCTTACAGAATATTTTTATTTTTTTTTTGCAAACTAGGTAAGGTTTAGGAAAGAATTCATTATTAAATAAAACTTTGATTTTAGCTTCCACTATTAAATCAGTAATAGTTAAATTCGTAGAGTGTTCAGTAATTATTCGTCTCAAATCGTGAGAGTCTAATAAGGAAGGGTTAACAATTCCTATCTTTGCATAACATTAATGCTTTTAATTCTGAAATAATTATTCTGTTTCTTGAAAGTAATGTCTCATTTGCGATTGTAGGAATTGGTTTCTTAACTCTTCTGTATCCTCTATTATTGTTGTATATTGAATAGTGAAGAGGAATATGAACTCATTATGAACTGATGTCTATCTTAAATTGTCCTTGTGGACCACCCTTCCTTTTATTAGGACCGTTGTCCCCAAGTCTGCCTCGATTTTATTTTCGGTGTACAAAGGTGTCAGTTTGTTTCCTAATCGTTTGTTTGCTTTTACAAGGACTGTGTCACCTACTTGAAACTGTCTATCATGTCTTACTTCATTCAGTTTTTTCATTTGGAGTTGTTGTGCTTTATGAACTCTATTCCTGATTTCCACCTCAAGTTCAGGGGAGGACGAGTGAATTACATCGACCGGACGTTTCTTCGTTACGGAGTGAACTGTGTTATTGTATTCAATAGTTGCTTGAAGTATCGTTTCCACAGTATTTGTAAGCTTCCTTTGGGCTGTTAAACATCTCGCAATGTCATTAAGGGTGCTATGGAATCTTTCGACTTGTCCATTGGAAGTACTATGAAGTGGTGGAGCATTTATAATTTGAATGTTATATTGGTTACTTAATAATGATTTTATTGTCTCGGACTTTATGGAAGGTTCGTTATCGCAATAGATCGTCTTGGTGTTCCGGTAAAAATTGATAAGTTGTAAAATTGCTGATTGTATGTCAACTATTGTTCTTGAAGCGATGGGTTGGACAACTGCAAATTTTGAAAGCTTGTCTATGCATGTGAGGAAATATTTTTTATCGGTTGAATATACGTCGATATGTAGCATTTCGCCCACATACGAGGGTATGGGTGTTTCCCCAAGTATTTGTTTTTGTGGGTGTCAAATTTTGCAATTTGCAACAACCTCGACTGCTAATTTGGTCATTTTCGGGAAAAAATAGTCCGCCCTATGGGCTCTATTGTGTTCTGTAATAACTATTTCTTTTTGTTCGTTCTTGTCCAAAATGTCATTTACTATATGTTTTGTGTATCGGAATATTGTTGTTGGAAATTTTTCTATTAATTTATGTTGAATGAATGCTAATATGGGTAATTCGCAGTGGATTGCATTTACGACATCTTTTTTGACAGCGTCACTTATTTTTTTAATTAACGAGTCCCTACTTGAGAAATATATTGTATGTCGGATCTTTTCACCGAACAAAATGGTTGTGCGATTTGAAGCTACTTCATGTTCCTCTATTATAATTTGGTTTCGAAAACAGTTGATTGGTTTGTGTGTTGATTCTATAGTGTATGTAAGTAATATTTCGCTGTGTATTGTGGCCCTGTCTGACTGTGCATCATCTTCTAAGGTATGGATGTTGTGTCGTGATAGTGCGTCAGCGACGAAGTTTTCTTTTCCTGGCTTGTAGAAGATATTTGCATTGTACTCGTCTATGAGAGCTTTCCAACGTCTTATTTTTGCGTTTGGCTTGCGATCAGAAACTGCAAACGTTAGAGGCTGATGGTCTGTAAAAATATTTAAATTTTTTACTCCGTATAGATAGTTTCTGAGGTTTTTCAAAGCCCAAACTATAGCGAGCAGCTCTCTTTCGTTTGTTGCAAAGTTAAGTTCCCTATCATTTAGTGTCCTTGATATCATGGTAATTGGCTTCCCGTCTTGTGATAAGACGGCTCCCAGACCGAAGGACGAAGCATCTGTTGTTAGGTCAAATGCTTTCTTATAGTCAGGATAGAGTAACATTACGCTTTCGGATGCCAGAATCTCTTTTAGTTTATTGAATGCCGCGCACTGACTTTCGTCTAATTTGACTGGTATTTTCTTTGACTGTCCGGCGCTTACCTTGCCATTTTCGCCCTTAAGGATGTCACTTATGGGTTTAGCTATGGATGCAAAGTCTTTAATAAAACATCTATAGTAACTTGCAAGTCCAAGGAATGATCTGACGTTGAACAAAGTGGTTGGTTGTTCGTAGTTACGAATCGCTTCCACTTTATTGGGGCATGTTTTTATACCATTACTTGAGACGACAAATCCTAAGTATTCGACATTCTCCTTGAAAGAGTGCGATTTTTCGCGCGAAACTCTCATATTGGCATCGTACAGTTTGTCTAAGGCCCATGCGATATGCTTGACATGGCTTTCCATGTTTTCGGAAAAAATGATTACATCATCGACATAAACATAGCAAGTTTTCCCAATTTGCTCTCTGAGCACGTCGTCAATGGCCCTCTGAAAAATACTAGGTGCATTTTTCAAGCCAAAGGGGAGTCTACAGAACTCATACTTCCCATTTGCTACGGAGAAAGCTGTTTTTTCTCTATCTTTTTCTGCAAGTAAAATCTGATGGAATCCAGATTTAAGATCTAGGGTTGTAAAGTATTTAGCTGTACCCAAGTTGGATAATATAGAAACTATATTCGGAATGGGATATTTGTCATCTGTTGTTTTTAAATTTAGTTTTCTGAAATCTATGACCAAACGTTTTTTTTTATTTCCCTGTTCATCGGTAGCTTTTTTGTCTACAACCCAAACGGGGTTGTTGTATGGTGACCGAGACGGTCGTATTATACCACCTTTCAACAAGTCTTGGGTTTCTGCATTTACGAATTCTGAAACGCCCATTGGATATGGGTACAATTTTGAATATATGGGATCTTCATTTTCTGTTCGGATAGTGCCAATGATATTTGTATTATATGGGAGTGCTTCATTTGGGTCTGCGAAAACCCCTGTTCGGTTTCCTAACATCAGCTGAAACTTTTGGGATATAGTCTCAGGGACCTGTATTTCCTCGACATTTGTGAAATTTATGTTTGCACATTTTAAAAATTGGATTGCTTCGGAACCGAAGTTTGTTATTAATTTCTTATTCTTTAAGTCCAGTAGAACGTCACTCTGTTTTAATAGGTCAAGTCCAATTATACCGTCAAATGTCGTGAGGTTTGGTAGTAAAAAAAATGTTGAGTTGGTATTCAAAAGGTGCATTATACATTTTTTGTCTCTGCCACTATAGCCATGGATTGACTTCACTCGGAAGGGTTTATTTACTAGGGTAATATGTTTTAGTTCTTTTAATGGTTTTATGTAGTTTTTGGAAGCTCCTGTATCTATGAGTAATTTGATTGTTCTCCCTGCTACTGTCCTTTCTATGAACGGAAGCAAGGAGCTATGTCTAAAAAATTAATCTGGTCATAATCTGAAAGGTCGTTTTCTAAGCCATCAACTTCGGCGTTTGCTATAGTTTGGTAATCCTGTTCTTCCTGATCGAGTAGGGTATCTTCTGCTTCTACGTGGTTAATTCTTTGTTGTTTCGGTCCCGTAAAACGTGCGCTACTATTGTTCGGTCGCTTGTTTGTTTGTCCCTGGTTGTTGTAGTCCGATTGGTTGTTTTGTTGCTGACTTTGCCACTGGTTTTGTCTCTGAGGCGCGCTATTTTGTTGATACTGAGTAGTCTGCCTAAAACGTGAGGATGTGTCCACGTCCATTGGTTGGACCTGTTCTGATTTTGGTAAAAATTCTTGTTTCCTATACTGTGGGAGTTTCCCTAGTTGTCTTTGCCTTGTGTCCGTCATTAAATGTTCTCTGCCATGCTGTCTTTGTTCAGTTCTCTGAGCTTTTTCTTCTATGCTACGGGCGTTATTTGAAGCGAACATATATCGATCATGATTAGCCTCAACTTCTTGAGCCAATGCCAAAGCAGAGGGTAGATCTTTTGGTCTTGCCGAGAATAGAACATCACTTAAAGTCTTCTTGGTTCCTGAGATGAACACTCGTAGAGCGTCTGCTCTGTATTTCTCATTCAATGAAGAAGCTACAGTGGTTTCGTTAGTCATAATTGTTTTGTTTATAAGGAGGGTCAGTTTCTTTTCTACTTCGTCATAGTACTGTAATAATGTCAAATTTCCCTGCCGGAGCGTTGACATCTCTTGTTCAATTAAGTATATTGGTCGTTTGTCTGCGTACGTAAAGTCTAGTCGATCTATAATGGCTTTAAAATTAAGGGGAGTGTCGAAAGAAGAGAGTACCATATCAGCTGAGTTCTTAACTTTGTTTCTCAGTATTCCTAAAGCTTGATAATGTTTTGAGCTACCGTCAAATTTCTCATAAACTTTGTATGCGGTATGCGCAGCCTTCCTCCATGAGACATAGGTTTCATTCTTTCCCTCAAAGTCTGCCCGACTTTGGGATTTCATAATATCAAGAGTCTCATTACAGACAACGTCTGTTCTTATCTCTGCATCCTTGTACGCCACCACTTGAGGAACGTTAATTTGTACACTATTTAAGCTCTCCTGAATACCCTGTAGTTTTGAAGTGAAGCTCTGTTCCTGTACGGCTAGTGCGCTTGAAACCGCGGCCTCTATCATGAGTCTGAGCTGCTCGTTTGATATATTCATTTCTAAATTTATGTTCTCTATTACGTCTTCCTGATAATTTGTTCCTTTTAGTTTCTGAAATTCTTTTACCAAATCTTGTACTTCCTTATCACTCATAACCTAAACAAAAAATGCACCTGTTTTTATTTATTTCACTATCAATCAACTTGCAAGACTAAATTGTGTTTTAGGTGGGGTTTTGAGTTTTTTTTTTTTTAATGAACACTCTACTCACATGTTCTTTGTCATAAACTATGTTAGTATAGCTGCTTCTTGATGTGTTCTTGTTGGTAGGTGTATGGTGGTGTATGGTGTACGGTTTATGGTGTATGGTGTACAATTTATGGTGTATGGTAGTATGGTGTCTTCTTTGTCTTCCAGATGCTGCTGGATCTGTTTTTTTTTTTTATGTTCAATTGCGTGTATTGGTTTTTTATTTTTGCCGCTGGTTCAGGTTTTGCCCCACGTTGGGCGCCAATTTTAATTTTATTTCTTTCAATTTTTATTTTATTTTATTCGGATTGAGATAGGCGTGGCGACGGCCGACGCGGTAGATTTCTCCCCCCGAACTACTATCCTGCTTACAAGTAAGTTCCCAGCACTACCGACGCTCACTCCTCGTTCTGCAACATTGTTGCGTACCCAAAACTCCGGTGTCGCTGGGCAACATCCCCTGTATAACGGCTGATCTTGTTTTTATATATTTTTTCAATCGATTGTGTTAACTTGTACATACGCGATACTTTGGTTTACATATGCAAATAAATTGTGAATTATAAACAGCCAACAGCCTGAAATGGCTAAGAGTAGCGGCCGCATGCCGTTTCATTCTACCTTGGCTGGAGGAAACACTACGGTTGAGTTTGCCGGCTTGCAAGTTCTACCTCACCGTAGACAAGTACCATCCCTGTCTCCTATACAATTGCCGACGTTTAGCGGCGGGTATGCGAACTGGATGGACTTTTATTCAATGTTTGCCACCATCATCGACAACCATCCGGACTTAACAAACATAGAAAAGCTCCAGCATTTGCGTTCCTGTCTGCGGGATTCGGCATTGGAGATTGTTCGGTCGCTGGAAATCTCAGATGGCAATTATGCTGTGGCATTAGATTTGTTGGAAAACAGATTCAATAATCGGCGATTGGTCTTTCAGGCACACATCAATGAGATCTTGGCGCTCCAGGCTGTGGAACCTGGATCAGTGGTTATGCTTCGGGGGCTTTCAGACAAGTTAAATTCACAAATGCGCGCGCTCCAGGGTTTGGGCACCACTGAGCAGATCGCAGGATGCATCGTCGTGCAGGAACTTCACCGGAAACTGGATCCAGCGAGCCAAGAGAAGTGGGAAGAACGACCCCGCATTCGCAAACTTAATTCCGTTGTGGGAATCTATGGCCTCGTTCTTGGAGCAGCGATGCAGATCATTGGAGACGATGGACTTTTCTATGGCAAGCTATGCGTTGAGCAATCAGGTGGGCAGAAGTAGAAAGCATAATAATTCTAGGTCCACATTGGTTACAACGAACCAACCCGTAGCACGCTGCGCGCTGTGCAACGATGGTGCTCACGAGGTCCAGCACTGCCAGAAGTTTAAAGCGCTGTCCCCCACAAATCGCCATAAAGAAGCCAAGCGGCTTTCGTTGTGTATAAATTGTCTCAGAACAGGGCACCGATTACTTCAGTGCACCTCGAGCAACTGTCGTACCTGCGGGGGTAGACACCATACCCTCCTTCATTTTGGTAGCCCTGAAGATACCGCAGTCCAAGGGAAATCAGCGCCGTATACTCCATCTCAGTCTGCGCTGTCTGAGTCTACGCCGTCTGAGCATACCACTGAGCCCTCTACTTCAGCGGCTACCTCGTCTGCCCTTATTGTCCAAGATCTCAGGAATGGTGTTGTTCTACTTGCCACGGCCACGGTCGTAGTCGAAAATCGTTCCGGAGTTTTAGTTCCCTGCCGAGCGTTGCTAGATTCCGGCTCCCAGTTGCATCTAATAACTTCTCGTTTCGCGAATCAGCTTCAGCTTCGAAAAATGAAATCATCCACTGCAGTCTCGGGAATAGGCGACACTAGCTTCGTCACGGATAGATTTTCGGTCAACGTTAGCCTGCACTCTCGCTCATCGGATTACTCAACTCTCATCACTGCCATTGTAGCCTCTAGCATAACCGATCGACAGCCACGCTTTGGAATTGACACTCAAAACTGGAACATTCCATCTAACATACCACTAGCTGATCCGGAGTTTTATAAGCCGCAGCGCGTCGATCTGCTAATTGGCGCAAGTCTGTTTTTCGAACTCCTGTGTGTTTGTCAGGTCAAGCTACTGCCAGGATTGCCCACAATTCAGAAAACGCGCTTGGGATGGGTCGTGTCTGGAGGTTGTTCGCGTTTAAAAGGTTTCTCGTTGATGGTCTCTCGCGCTCGGGCCGTAGCTGCTGAGGATAATAGTCCAGAGGATCGGCTTGAGGTGCTTCTTCGGAGGTTTTGGGAGGTAGAAAATTGCATCGAACCAATAAAAAAGTCTACCAAAGAAGAGCTCGATTGTGAAGCACACTTTGTGCTGCATTTCCGTCGACTACATAAAGGCGATTATTGTGTTCGGCTGCCAGCAAAATATAATTTGGATCTCCTTGGAGAATTTTACAATCAAGCGCTTCGTAGATTCCTGACCCTTGGGAGAAAGTTAGATCGTCGCCCTGATGTTAAATCTCAGTATGCAGCATTTATAAAGGAGTACATTGATTTAGGCCATATGTCTCAGGTTCCTACCCAGTCAATCAGCAACTGCCGATTTTTTGACTCACCATTGCGTCATGAAGGAAGATAGTTCTACGACCAAGCTTCGCGTCGTTTTTGATGGATCCGCTTCAACCTCATCTGGATATTCCTTGAACGATGTTTTAATGGCTGGTCCCGTAATCCAACCCAAACTTTTTCATATTCTTGCTCGATTTCGGTCATACGCCGTTGCGATTACGGGAGATATCTGTAAGATGTATCGTTGTGACCGAGGATAGCAACTTGCAGTGTATTCTGTGGAGAAACTCCAGGGAAGAAGACTTGCGTGTGTTTCAATTGGGCACCGTTACTTATGGGACGAAGCCTGCCTCCTATCCTATCCTATCTGTGCGAGCGATGCATCAGTTGGCAATGGACGATCAGATGCCGTTTCCAGTGGGAGCTGAAATCCTTCGTCATGACTTCTACGTGGATGACTTGATATTTGGAGCCAGCTCTCAGGAAGAGGCTATCCGAATTCGGGAGCAAACTACTGGAATTTTGTCTAGAGGTCAGTTCAGATTGAGGAAATGGTGTTCGAACGTCCCTGCTGTGCTGGATGGAGTTCCGGAACAGGACAAGGAAACATTTTTGAAGTTCGACGACGGCAGCCATGTGACTAAAACTTTAGGACTTGCGTGGGATCCGGTTTCTGATCTACTATTATTTTCGTTGTCGGCCCTTCAATCTTCTTTGAATTCCTGCAGGCGCTCTGTTTTGTCATCCATAGCGGGATTCTACGATCCTCTCGGACTAGCTGGTCACGTAATTACTAAATCCAAAATCTTTCTCCAGCGTTTGTGCCAAGAGAAATGGCCGTGGGATGATAGCCGTCCTGTCGCACTGAACAACAACGAGTGGCAGGAAATATGCACCAGTTTTGGTCAGATTCGTCGACTTGAATTTCCTCGGCTTGTACTCCTTCCAGACTCTACGCTGGAAATTCACGGATTTTGCGATGCCAGCATCGAGGCTAATGGTGCATGCATTTATGTCGTGTCCAAGGGTCAGCATTCCAGCAGTCACTTACTGTGTGCCAAATCGCGTGTGGCTCCTTTGAAGACACTTACAGTACCAAAGTTGGAGCTTTGTGGAGCGGAATTGCTGGCTAGGCTCATATCTGAGATAGCTGGAATGAATGTCTTCAAGGGAAGGTGTTACTGTTGGTGTGATTCTGCCGTTGCGCTCTCTTGGATTCGGGACGAGCCGTCAAGATTTAATATTTTTGTTGTAAATAGAGTGTCAACGATTCAGGAAATGACCGCAAAAATGGAATGGCGCTATGTTCCCACAGCTTTAAACCCAGCCGACATTCTGTCTCGAGGGGCTCATCCGACTGAGCTGAATGAGTCACCTCTTTGGGCTCATGGTCCTCCATTTCTTTGCAGCTCCTCAGATGACTGGCCACCCACTGTGCTACCTGATAAGCCAACCCTTGAACTTCGTCGAAAGGCTCTTCTGGTTACATGGATATTATTGCTGATTCCAAGTATGCGAATTCATTTGCTTCTTTGCAACGCGTTTTCGGATACATTCACAAGTTTTGCAACCGAATTCGGCGCCCCGGACTCACTGTCTCAGACATTGAACATGGAACCCAGGTATTGCTACGACAAGTCCAGCGTACTCAGCTATGGGAGGACATGAAGTCACTGCGGGCAAGGGGAGCAGTCTCCTCATCGAGCTCAATCGCATCGTTATCGCCATTCATGGATCAGTTCGGACTTCTCAGGGTAGATGGTCGACTGAAAAACTCTTCGTTGAATTTTGATGGCCGTCATCCAATCATCTTGCCCAGCAGCCATCCACTTACTCTTGCAATAATCTCCCATTTTCATGAGCGGAATCTGCACGCTGGTCCTCGAGCTTTGCTTGGACTAATTCGATCCCAATATTGGGAGGAAGACGGTAAACAAGGCAGTAAACAAGTGCGTAAGATGCTTTCGACTGAAGCCCAGGGTATTGGAGCATATTATGGCGGATCTTCCAAAGGAGCGGCTCGATGGTTCTCATGCCTTTGAGATCACAGGCGTGGACTTCAGTGGGCCGTTTTTCTACAAACCGGAGGCACGCAACAAGGCTCCCATCAAGTGCTACGTCTGCGTCTTCATTTGTTTCGTTACCAAGGCTGTTCATCTGAAGCTTATAAAGGACTTATCCACAGTTGCTTTTCTACATGGACTAAAGTGCTTCATATGTACCAGACGAACGCCGCGGCAAATTTGGTCAGACAACGCAACCAGCGATGACCATCATAAGGCGCTGCTGGATTTTTGCTTGGTCGAGGCTATAGACTGGCATTTCATTCCTCCGCGCTCCCCTCATTTTGGTGGTCTATGGGAGGCTGCAGTGAAGACGGCCAAGTACCACTTCTACCGTGCGATAGGCAACTCGGTTCTTGGATTTGACGAGCTGCGGACGCTGTTGTGCCACATCACGGCAGTGATTAATTCAAGACCTTTAGTTTCAATTTCAGAGAACCCTGCCGATCTAGATGTTCTAACTCCAGCGAATTTCTTGAATGGTGGCCCTCCTGCTTCGTGAGCCTGACCTCACGCAGCAAAACTTCGATCGCCTGGACGGCTGGCAGCGCGTTTCGTACGTGCAGCAGCTCTTTTGGTCCCGGTGGAAGAAGGAGTACATAACGTCACTGCAGCAGCGCTCAAAGTGGCGCACTGCGAAGCCTAGTTTAGCTGTCGCAGATTTGGTTCTTGTCAAGGATGAGAATCTTCCTCCCATGAAGTGGCCACTGGCGAGAGTGGTCGAGCTTTTGCCTGGACGAGATGGCGTTCCCCGAGTTGCTGTGCTGAAGACGTCATCTGGAATCACCAAGCGCGCCGTCAACAAGCTGTGCCTACTGCCCCTTAAAGATACTGTTGAAAGTCGGGCTTACAACGGGGGGAGTATGTCGGGTCAAGCAGCTTAAATATTTTAAACTATTGCCAGTGGTGCGGCCCAAAGGAAATGCATTTTGGTGTTGTCGTTTCCAATGCCCCCACTGCAAAGATCATTTGCTACCGCATATGCGCATGCAGCGGAATTCTTTCGTCTCCTTATGTCACAATCTCTCGTACTCGGCTTAACAGCGTCCCCGAGCAGCTCTAACGCTCTCGCTCTCGCTCGCGTCTAAGCTGGCTGCATAGGGCCCGGCAATTTGGCCCGTCAGCCCTTGCATGGGCAGACTTGAGCTAATCGTCGCAGCTATTAGATTAACATCCTCGCATCAATCGTTCGCCCCAATCATCCCCATATGTACATACGCGATAAGTTGGTTTACATATGCAAATAAATAGTGAATTATAAACAGCCTCTCGACTTTCATTAACTCAAATTGCAACAGTTATTAAAAACGCTTAATAGCTTAGTATGCGTTTTCTCGGACAGCCAAGCAGCTATTAAAGCTTTAGGCTCAATATCGCCGAACTCAGCGACTGTAAGTGACTGCCGCAGGTCTCTGCACGAGATCGCGGAGCAGTTAGATCTCTTCTTTATATGGGTCGCAGGCCACAGGGACATCGAAAGGAACGACGCCGCCGACGAACTGGCCAGGCGGGGTACTACGATTCCTCTCCTATCGGAGAGGAAGCAGGTAGCGATACCTCTGGCCTCGTGCAGGCTCCTCACGCACGAATTGTTCGAGCAAAATGCCAATAGGAGATGGCAGCAAACCGTTTCCTGTAGGGTCTCAAAATAGATATGGCCACATCGATCGAAGAAGCGCTCAGCCGAGCTGTATAGGGAATTCATCCCCCAGGCTACCACCTGAACCTAACCTAAACGATATAACAATATAAAGACTGGTTCCAAGTTTATGAGCAAGGAATTGATTCGATCTCGAAAGCAAAACGTCGGAGAACCCTTCGTCGCTTTTCATAACGCTGTGGCTGGTCTAATAGATAAATTCTAGGCCACCGGTAGTACGACGTCGGATATATAGCCTGGATGAATCGGGCCCAGAACGCGATCCAGAAGAGTAGGAGGATTTAGGATAGAGGCCATTAAAGCTTCGACGGCTAAGCGTTTTTGTTGGAGCAGCTTGAGCATGTGTAGGGAAATTTTCTTGCAGATAGGCATTTATGTTGTTATGGCTGTGGATCTTGTAGTGGCGCTGGTAGTTGTAGCGAAAGTAAGTGGATATGCTAAAGCCATAATGTGATCCACACGAATAATATCGCATGCGATAAGAATGGACCACTTATGCTGGCTAATCACTGCATAAGTTCGTTAGGTTAAGTCCCACATAAAAGCTTCTCCGCCAGAAGAGCTGTGAGGGAAAGCTTTCAATGGCCGAGAGAGGCATTTCGACGTTAGGTTTAGATCGTTCGATCCCTTTTAAATGGCTCGAAAGCCAGGAAAAATTCTTTTTCTCGTCAATTGAAATCCGGATCGGTTTGTGCCTAGCAGCCTAAATCTAGAACGACCGCGTGTCCGAAACATTATTCAAAATTAAAGAAAAATTCGAAGGAAAACCCCGCCGTTTGTTGTCGCTCCGAAATAAAAGAAAGAACAAACAAAAGAAGAAAGTTTAACGCCGGGAAGAGTTTTCCCAATGATCAAATATTCAAATATGATCAATGATCAAATATGCACCACCGCCACCCCCATTGCGTTGGACCTAAGAAGCTTCCGACCAAAGGAAAAAGAAAGGGAAACGGGAAAGAAAACCCACGGAAAATCGGACAGACGGTATGTCAAAGAGATTATCAGGTTTATAGCAGTGATGTACCGTTCATTTCGTGCTTCTTCCCCTTTTCCCCCATTGAGCCAGAGCAGAAGCTCTTGACCTTAACGCCTCGTCATTAAATAATCTTGAGGTGAAGCAGTTTTTTTGCGGGAGCATTGGGACATTGGGCTCCGGCACATTGCTGCAATTGCATAACCAACATAACCTCTGCACAGGGGGCACAGACTACTCTCTACAGCACAGCACTACTAGGAGGGACCAACGGTTCACTTCGGCGAGGGAGAAGCACTCATGATGTAGCTGTTCTAGTTTTGATTAGATTAAGGTCATTTCTGTATTTTTTTAAATAAATTTAACTTACTATAATTTTCATATTTTTGTATTCTAAACTCAAGAAAAGAAAAAAAATTATGATGTAAACGGGAAGAAAAGAAGAAGAAAACATAACCTAATATCACACCCTGCTATTACCGGGCCAGAGCCAACAGGGAACACAATCATTTAATCCCATAGCCCTTCAAAACCGCAGCGAAAGGCGCCTTTCAGCGAGGGAGAACTGTATGCAATCCAACATGCATTCCAATCTGTGAGTCATAATAATCTATGTTTTGCTGTTCCCTTTTGTGCCCATCTTCCCGCTAGCCGAAACGACATGCGCATAAGCATAAGCGCCAGAGCTTGGCATAGCCTTAGTTGCTGGTGTTGTTGCTTTCAAACATTGGTACATTCCATGCAGTTGCCTACATGGAATAAGTAAAACCAACTTACACTAACCAACAAAAAAAAAATTTTCTTTTTATATTTTTGTTTGCACTTGACATTTTTTTTTTTATTTTTAGTCAATAATTTCTCTGCCGTTATATTCCTTTTTTTTGCTTATATTCGTATCTATTAACTTTAGTATTCACCCCTATTACTTTATAATCGTCATTCGTTGAACATCATTCCTCATCTAGTATTAATCATTATTCGTCATATAGCCAATATTTAGGATAAGCCGCATTCTCTACCCTACAACTTTACTAAGTTATATTATGAGTTTACCTTGAAAATTAGATCAGATACAGGATACAATTGCTAGATTAAATAAAATAAGCTATGGGCATTAATATGAATTCCTGCTAGAGCAATTACTTGGTGGGGGTCATGCGTCGTGTTGTGGATAAATATGTACGCGTTTAAATCTTGCGCCACATGACAAAAGTCTGCTGAGAGTTCTCTTTATTTTCTGTCTTTTCCTTTGTTCGTTTTTTTTTTCATTTTCTATCCGTATTGTTCATCGCACGCGAATCTCAATGGGTTTATATATTTAGGCGAGCGGATAGAGCAGCGGTTTCTTCCTTTAACCCATCCCATTTCACGACTGACACAAAGCCGGAACAAGCGCGTGCCCCCCTGCCGAAGCTCTTTACCTTCCACCAGCTCACTACGTTGAACACTACAGAACATATAAATACATAAACTTATTTGGCGCCCAACGTGGGGCCCGAATTTCCTGTGGCCACGACCATAATTGCTTAAAGTCAATGTGATCAGACTTATGTAGCTGTCTCATGAACAATTCGGTTTCTTAATTGGTTTTTATGTTTTCTTCGATATTGCTTGTACTCAGAATGATGGATCAGTTGTAATTAAAAAAAAAAAAATAATAATAATTACATTGCCTTTTTTTTCAAAGCAAGCATCTCAAAACATGCATTTGTGAAGTGTACTGGAGATATTATAGCTTCAAAATAGCTTTGATTCCGTTGCTTATACACATTTCGCATGCATTTCCGTTTGTTACTGTTGGGTCTTGAGGTGTTGCCGCCGGATATGGATAGTTGGCTATGAGCTAAAATCCTCCGCGCAACTGATACAGTCCCAGTAACAGTTTGCAACCGTTGGTTGTTTCCTAGGGTTGGTACGTCCACGCTGGATACGATAAATTGGCTTTAGGCTATAATCGTCCGTTCAACTACCAATTTTTCTGTTTTTCTCTTAGCATCACCTAATCACCCACATGTATGTACATCGATTACCAGAAAACGTGTGCATAGATTCCCCAAAAACAACTATATGATTTTTGATTACATTTTTTTTTGCTTTTAAACTTATATTGTTACGTATATTAATTCGTTGTATTTATAGTAGGAAAGAAATGACGTCGTTAGGAGAGAGTGAAGAAATAGTGGTCGCAAAGAAAACTGCTGCCACCTGTTTTATTTGCACAGGCCCAGTTCATAACGACTCGGAAGCCTTGAAAGTTAGTTGTGGACACACATTCCACCAAGTATATTTTAATACAAAGATTAAAAATACAGACAGACCGAAGTAATGATACAAGCATTGCAGGCAGGGTTTGAGATTATGGTACAACCAGCTACCAGACAGACTGGATTTCTGAGTCAAGCAGCGCAGCAGACATGTTGCGAGAGATTTTCCTCTTCCGGGTCTGTTCAAGGCTTGACTCCAACCCCATCCCCAACTGTTAGCCGGCAGACGGATCCTGGAATTCCCAGAAATAGTTCCGCTACATTGCCACCACTTACGCCCAGATCGAATTAGCCAAATTAATTTCAATTGGAAACTTAGATTTTCGGGTAAATTGGCATTAGGCGTGGACGATTTTATCTATCGGGCCGAGGCATTGACTTCCCAAACGTTGGAGGGCCATTTCGAGTTGTTGGCACGGTTGCTAGTAACCTTTTTAAAGGAACCGCAAGCGAATGGTTTTGGCGGTACCACAAGAGTGTGAAGTGGTTTGAAAGAGTAACGTATAAAAAAAGGTATAAATACTGGGATCCACAAAAGGGTACATTTGGAAAAGTACCAAGAAGGGATATTGGTCTCCCTATGTTACTCAACCTTGCCGCCTAAATTCAAGTTAAAAGGGAAACGAAGGAGAGCGGTTTTTTTTCTGTTTTTTTTGAGTTGAAACCTGTAAAATAATTACGGCGTCAATTCGAAAATGGAGGATTCTCAAGTTTAACGCTGTACTGGGGGGTCTCAGACTGTGCAGATCTAGCCTCGGTCTCTTGGAAGAAAAACTGTTGGCGAAGACGGACGTGTTTTTTTTGTCCAGTCCAAGTATAAAGAAAAAAAAAAGAGGAATAAAAAAAACCGGGAAAAGATCTTAACAGCTGAATACAGCAAAAAGAAAGAAATATTGTGCGTTTATAAAGTAAAAGTGTGTGAAGTGCCAATTTCAATTGGTATGTATTGCAGCGTCGCTAATATACACCACATACACTCGTGGCGTAGGGTAGTGTTTTTTTTTATTGTAGGAAATTAATTTTTCAGATTGGCGGTTAGTACCGGCCTAAACTTCGGGCAATCGTTTGGGTACCTGTCTGAACCCCAATACGAAAGCTCGCAACAACAATTTCCCCGCTATTAGGGCCTCCGGCCGCGACAAGGGACTTATGCTCCTCGCCCAACTACAGCTCCGTACCAAAAATTCCCAGCGCTAGGCCGAGCAGCACAAAGCGAGAGGCGTAAAAGATCGGCTCATCAGTCGCTTTGCAGGCGCGAGCCACTTATGTGTCACGGACCCGCGATATATTGAAAGCCGTCCAAGTCTGCGGAAATTGTTAAAGCTACGTAAACGGTCAACCAATTTCTACCCGAAATATAGATCTGGGTCTAGACCTATTTTTGTTTCCCCATATGAAGTGCCGAGGAGTGCCCAGATGTGAAGACGGCGGCAACGACGGTCGTTTTTTTATATCCATCAGTGTAACCGCTGATTCCTAATTTATGTTATAGAGTCATTAGTGTAATTAGTTTAGTAAATTTCTTTTGGTTGTGTTCTGTTCTGTTCGGAAGAAATAGCAAGTGGAATGTGTGACAGGGCGAAAGTGAACAACGGTTAACCGGCAGAGGAGAGCGTGAGTTTTTTTTGTTGTAAAATTATTTCTCCAGCTTTCGTTTTAGGAACGTTGCCGCAGTCCATGGAAGCGCTTTCATCGCTGTTTCAACGCATTTATTAAAACAAATCAAGGAAAGCCGTAAGTGATCCCAAAAACATTAAGATAAAATATTGGAGTTTGTTTGTTATTAGCAACTATTTATTGTATAACCGAAAAAGAAAAAAGATCTCACGTAGTCAGGGGCTTCTTCGCTTAAGAGAGGCTGGGCGCTCTCCCTTATGTCTTGCTGGCAACCATAAGCGCTTACGCCGCGCATAAGAGACAGCCCTCTTAAGAACAAGGCACAAAAGGGAAGATGCGAGGCTGGTCGCTCTGACGTTCTTTTATGCTTTCTACTTGCGGTTGCTGCGCACAGTTTTTTTTTACATTCCTTTTGCATATTTATTTATTATTATTATCTATTTGCCTAACATAAAAACTAGAGATATGTACCCTTCCCTTCCTTCAATTTGTAAGTTAAATTTCAATCTAAATTGTATTATTAAGAGTTAAGCATTTATTAGTTTACGAGTTGCGATGCATGTGCTATTGCTCAATATGAAATATAGGATTTAACATGAATCGGGGCTAGAGTTCTAATATGCGGGGACCATGCTGGGCAAATGAGGGTAATGGGGTTGGATAGGAGGCTGTAAGAGCCTTCTTTATGGGATCACCGGATGAACCGGGAGCGGTGATCATGGTAGGGTGGGCATGAGGGGTCACAACAACACCGTGGCACGACTTGTATGTGTGTATGTGTCCGTGTGCGTAGTTAGGTGTATTTGCTCTTGTACATATTTGTGCCGATACTTCGCTTGCACGTGAAATTTTAATGAACGTTACTGTGTCAGTATTATGATTGTTGGAGTAGAGCTGTGTCCCGTCCGTTCTGGGAAATAAAAAAAAAACCCCCCCATTTCTTGCCGATGAGACGGAAGCCGGAACAAGCACGTGCCCGGACGGGAGACGAATCATCACCTGCTCAGCCTTCCGTGAAGGTTTGGTAATATCCAATATGCTACAGTTAGTTTATTATTTGGCGCCCAACGTGGGGCCCGAGTTGTCGCAATTGACAACAAACCGGCAAGGCCCAAATGATTGTGAAAATTGTGGAATGTAGATGTGACCTTACATTCCCAACCAGTATCGGGACAAATGTGTCTTTCTAGTTGTCATTCTGTTTTGTTTGTTTTGGTTTTATCACTTTATGCTGGATCAGCGCAGTGGGTTACTAAACTATTGCCACCGTTGTAAGTGACCAAGCGGGCTCCTATGATGCAGGCCGGAATGATGAGTACATATAACACCGGTACCACCCCGATGTATCGAGCTTATTACTATTCGTTTCGTTCTTTCTTTCTTTATTCGTTTGTCTTCCTTTCCTTCCTGTTCCTTCTGGCCAATGCTGGAGGAATGCTCCTGCTTTTTCCGGTCTGGATTATCCGATCAGGAACGGTGGGTGAAAGGCCTCAATTTGCCAGGAAGGAGTTGTGAATGGACTCATACTCATCGGGCTGGGTATCTGGTATCGTTGGATGGAAACGTGGTATAAAACTATTACCCACCGCGAAAGACCCGGACCGCCTATAGCTACGAGTTGTGGGTTATTATTAATTTCTTTATGCATGTAGTTGAGTAAATGTAGTACATGGGAAACATCATACACATACACACACATAGATATACCCTATTATTCCCTTTGACTTAAGCATGGTCCTAGCAGATTGTTTTTTTTTGGTTTGATACTGTATCTTTTTTTTTATTAATTTCTTAAATTTTATTTATCTATTTAATTACGTTATTATTATATTTTATATTATGCCCGTATTTGGCAGTTGCGAGAATTTAGCAGACGAAGAATTACAAGAAAGTGTTTGCTTGATCTGCCAGGCTCAGGTGGAATATTTGGCTCAGCTCCTTACCACGTCTTGTGGTCACACTTTCCATAGGGCCTGTTTTGGCGTTCGAGTGGGTTCTAAGAAGGTTTGTCCTGTCTGCAAAACGTCTTTTCAGTCATCGACGTTGAATTTATTAGACGAACCTGCTGGGGATACCGTCGGAACCTTATTGGTACCAAAAATGCCTGATACAAGGAGTAAAGCCCATGTGGGGGCTCCACAGGGAGCTTCGACGTCTGTTTCGGCCAATCAGCCGCAAACTAGGGAAGCTGGTCCGCCAGTGGTGGTAGCTCCGCCGCCTAGTAACGAGCTTCAGCGAATGATAGCCGAAGCCATGGCTGAAGCCTCGTTGACACAAACCGAGATGCTAAGCAATGCGATCGCTAACGGTTTTCAAGGTATTCTCAGCTCTCTCATGGGCCAATTGGCAAATACAGCGGATGTTCCTTCGAGGGATAACCAAGCTGGAGAAGGATCGGCACGACGGGCGACACCTTTGCCCGGGTTTCAGGGTTTCGAAACAGCCAGCAGGAATTCCCCCATGAGTGTGGATATTCGACCAGAGCGTGTTAGTCAAATTTTAGTCAATTGGAAGCTTAGGTTCTCTGGGCGGACTGGAATTTCCGTCGACGATTTCATTTATCGGGTAGAAGCGCTCACGATCCAAACATTGGACGGGAATTTCGAGTTGCTTTCGAGATACGTGAGCAATCTCTTTGAGGGAAGTGCCAGTGACTGGTATTGGCGCTACCATAAGAGTGTTAGGACGGTCGTTTGGGCCGACCCAAAATCTTCATTGTTAGTACGATTCAAGGATGCGAGGACAGACGTCAACATTCGAGCTGCAATAGACCGAAGGAAGCAGAAGGAGAACGAATCATTTGATGAGTTCTACGAAGCGATTGTCCGACTGGCAGATACCCTGACAACGCCCTTGTCAGAAGGTTCCCTGATGGAGTCACTCCGATCCAATTTATTGACGGAGATACAGCATGAACTGCTATATGAAAAGATCTTTAGCATTGCACAGTTAAGACACTTGGTGAAGACTCGGGAACTGTTCATGCAAACTGTTGGTAAAGATCCGGTGGCTAGACCACGACCAGCACCAAGACGGTTGGTTCACGCGGTAGAAAGCCCAGGGCAAGAGGAGTCAGACGAAAGTGAGGGGGAGATAGCAGCGTTCAACTTAGTCTGTTGGAACTGCCGTGGTAATGGTCATCGCTAACAGGATTGCGTAGCAGAGCGAGTAGTTTTTTGCTATGGGTGTGGCCAGCCTGACACTTACAAGCCATCGTGCCAAAAATGCCAAGCAACAAAAAACACCCAAGTGCGTGCACTCTTGAAAAGTGCACGCAGACCATCAGCGTCCAAAGCGACGAACACCGAGTAGCGATAGAAGCTGCTACGCAATTCCCAATCCCAATAGTAAACAATAATTTAACCATAGTTAATAAGAAAATAACACAGGAAGAAAAAGAGGATAGGGAGTTTAAACGGAAGGCACGAGCTAAAGTACGTCGGGAAGAATTTGTCAGAAATCTAAGGTTACAGAAAAAAGCTCTGGTATCGTCAATAATATCAGAAGATCTCAGGCCATATGCAGAGGTCACATTATTAGACAGAAAGCTTGTTGGATTAATGGATACAGGGGCATCTATTAGTTGCATTGGTGGAGATTTGGCCAGCGAGCTGCTTGAAAGCCAATTTCAATTTAAGCCCATGACATCCACAGTTCGGACAGCGGGTGGGCAGTCTCAGAGAGTGGTTGGGAAGCTTAAAGCGGAAGTGGGCTATAAAGGTGTTACCAGGTCTGTTACCCTATACATCGTTCCAACCCTAACGCAGCCTCTGTATCTGGGCATTAACTTTTGGACCAAATTTGGCTTATTGCCAGCCGATTTGTATCCACAAGGAAGTGCTAATGACACGGTGAACCATTGCGATGAGGTGTGGAAGCCAGAAAACCAACGTCCTTTATCGGAGGTGCAACGAGAACAACTGAATAGAACCATTCAGTGTCTTCCGTCTTTCGCGGATAATGGTTTAGGAAAAACCACGTTGTTGTCCCATGTAATAGATGTAGGTGAGGCAAAGCCCACAAAACAACGATACTATGCAGTGTCCCCAGCTATCGAGAAATTAATGTATGAGGAGTTGGATCGCATGTTAGCGCTAGGGGTCATCGAAGAATCCAACAGTGCGTGGTCTTGTCCGGTAGTACTCGTCCGGAAGCCGGAGAAGGTTCGTCTTTGTATAGACAGCCGCAAGGTGAACGAGGTGACTCGGAAGGACGCGTATCCCATGCCGCTCATAGATGGGATCTTAAGCCGGTTACCAAAGGCAGAATACATAACTAGCCTCGACCTAAAAGATGCCTACTGGCAAATACCGCTAGAAGAAGGTTCTAGGGATAAAACAGCATTCACAGTGCCTGGACGGCCGCTTTACCAGTTTAAAGTTATGCCGTTTGGGCTTACCAATGCGCCGTCTACTATGTCCAAACTTATGGACCGCATTATTCCAGCCAATCTTTGAAACGAAGTGTTTATATACTTGGATGACCTGCTTATAGTGTCAGACACCTTTGAAAGGCATTTGAGTGTGTTAAAAGTATTAGCAGAGAAGCTGTCTGCAGCGGGACTTACAATTAATATACAGAAGAGCAAGTTCTGTGTGCCTGAGGTCCGCTATCTGGGGCATGTAGTGGGTCACGGTATTATAGGCATGGACTTGGACAAAATAGAGGCCATTAAGGAATATCCTGCTCCGAAGTCGGTGAAACAGTTGCGTCGATTCTTGGGTATGACGGGATGGTACCACAAATTTATAAAGAATTTTGCGGCTATTGCGGCGCCTCTGACGGACGCCCTGAAGCAGAAACGCCAGTTCATTTGGTCCGAAGAAGCAGAAGCTGCATTCACAGCGCTGAAGAACTCAATGTGTGAAGCGCCCGTCTTACACACACCGAATTTTGAAAAGCCTTTCTTTATCCACTGCGACGCTAGTCACTCAGGAGTAGGAGGGGTACTGATGCAGATGAACGAAGAGGGCGATGAAGTACCAATTGCGTTTATGTCACGAAAATTGAATAAGTGACAACGTGCTTACTCGGTGACGGAAGAGGAATGCTTAGCTGCCATTCTGAGCATCAAGAAATTTCGCGCTTATGTAGAGGGACATCAATTTATGGTGATAACCGACCATGCCTCCTTGAAGTGGCTGATGTCCCAATCAGATCTGAGTAGCAGACTGGCCAGATGGGCTTTGAAGCTTCAGGGGTATTCCTTTACTATTAGCCACCGAAAAGGGTCTCGAAACATCGTTCCAGACGCCTTGTCTCGGGTCGTTTCCCCAGATTTGTCAGAGATCGAACCAGAAGAAAGGATCGATTTGGAGTCGGAGCACTTTAGTTCGACGGATTACGTTTCCCTTAGGGCTAAAGTAGCGAGTAGTCAGGCTCAGATGCCAGATGTAAAGGTGGTAGGCAGGCATATATATCGTCGCACCGAGCACGCAACAGACGAAAGGGTAGCGGATGAACTCTGTTGGAAAATTTGGATTCCCAAGGGGCTCATAGATTCGGTCCTGAAAATGGCCCACGAGCACGCCCTATCTGCACACGGAGGCATAAATAAAACGCTCGAAAAGGTTCGGCGCTACTATTATTGGCCGACCTTGTTAAAAGATGTCAAAGAGTTCATAAACCGGTGTGAAATTTGTAAGTGTACTAAGCATCCAAATAGACCTTTAAGACCGCCACTAGCAAAAACGGGGGAAACAGAACGGTTCTTTCAGAAGCTCTACGTAGATTTTCTGGGACCGTATCCTAGAAGTCGTAGTGGGAATGTCGGGATATTTGTGGTGTTAGATCATTTTTCCAAATTTCCGTTTATTAAACCCGTAAGAAAATTTACCGCCGACGCCATCGTACCATACATTGAGGAACAATTATTTCACTGCTTTGGAGTGCCGGAAAAGCTAGTCTCGGACAACGGCGTCCAATTTAAGTCCCATGTATTCAACTCCTTGCTTCAGAAGTATGGCATAGAGCACGCTTACACCGCCGTTTACGCTCCGCAGGCTAACGCGTCCGAGCGAGTTAACAGATCTATCTTGGCAGCAATCAAAGCCTACATAAATACTGACCAAGGTAACTGGGATGAGCAGCTCAGCAGTGTAGCCTGTGCGTTAAGATCGGCTGTGCACAGTGCCGTAAAGGCGAGTCCATACCAGTTGGCGTTTGGGCAACAGATGATCACGAATGGTACCACGTATCAGTTGTTGAGGCAGCTAGAGATGTTAGAAGATCGTTGGGTGCATTTTTCTAGGGACGACTCATTTGATCTGATGCGTGGCACGGCAAAGGAGGCAATGAGGGCTCAGCACGAACGAAATGAAAAGACGTATAACCTTCGAAGTAAGGAGGTATCATTCAGAGTGGGACAGGAGGTTTACCGTCGAAATTTCCAGCAAAGTAATTTCGTGAAAGGATTTAATGGCAAGTTGGCTCCCGTTTTTGTGAAGTCCCGGGTAAGGCGACAGTTGGGTCAAGCCTATTACGAGCTAGAGGATCTGCAAGGACGTCTCATCGGCAAATTCCATGCCGAAGATATCAAACAGTAGCACCATGGTTAAAAATCGCTCTAAGTGGGAATCACCCTTTTGGTCCTTCTTCCCCAAAGTGTGATTTTGGTAGGGGGGATTTGAAGTGGTTTGAAAGAGTAATGTATAAAAAAAGGTATAAATACTGGGATCCACAAAAGGGAACATTTGGAAAAGTACCAAGAAGGGATATTGGTCTCCCTATGTTACTCAACCTTGCCGCCCAAATTCAAGTTAAAAGGGAAACGAAGGAGAGCGGTTTTTTTTCTGTTTTTTTTGAGTTGAAACCTGTAAAATAATTACGGCGTCAATTCGAAAATGGAGGATTCTCAAGTTTAACGCTGTACTGGGGGGTCTCAGACTGTGCAGATCTAGCCTCGGTCTCTTGGAAGAAAAACTGTTGGCGAAGACGGACGTGTTTTTTTTGTCCAGTCCAAGTATAAAGAAAAAAAAGAGGAATAAAAAAAACCGGGAAAAGATCTTAACAGCTGAATACAGCAAAAAGAAAGAAATATTGTGCGTTTATAAAGTAAAAGTGTGTGAAGTGCCAATTTCAATTGGTATGTATTGCAGCGTCGCTAATATACACCACATACACTCGTGGCGTAGGGTAGTGTTTTTTTATACCCGATACTCAAAATGAGTATTGGGGTATATTAGGTTTGTGGTAAAAGTGGATGTGTGTAACGTCCAGAAGGAATCGTTTCCGACCCCATAAAGTATATATATTCTTGATCAGCATCAATAGTCGATTGAGCCATGTCTGTCTGTCCGTCTGTCCGTCCGTCCGTCCGTCCGTCTGTCCGTCCCCTTCAGCGCCTAATGCTCAAAGACTATAAGAGCTAGAGCAACGATGTTTTGGATCCAGACTTCTGTGATATGTCACTGCTACAAAAATATTTCAAAACTTTGCCCCGCCCACTTCCGCCCCCACAAAGGGCGAAAATCTGTGGCATCCACAATTTCGACCATACGAGAAAACCAAAAACGCAGAATCGTAGAGAATGACCATATCTTTTAGACTGCAGAATCTGAACTGGATCGTATTATTATTATAGCCAGCATCAAGAAAACAATTTCATTTTTTCTCGCCCTGTCTCTCTCTAACACACACGTAGCATATGCGGCTTTGCTTAGAGTAAAACATTAGCGCCTAGATTTTAGAGACTATAAAAGCTAGAGCAACCAAATTTGGTATCCACACTCCTAATATATCGGACCGAGACGAGTTTGTTTCAAAATTTCGCCACACCCACTTCCGCCCCCACAAAGGATGCAAATCTGGGGATATTCACAAATCTCAGAGACTATTAAAGCTAGAGTAACCAAATTTGGTATCCGCACTTCTGTTAGATCTCACTATAAAACATTTATCTCAAAATTTGGCCCCACCCCCTTCCGCCCCACAAAGGACGAAAATCTATTGCATTCACAATATTGCAGATTTGAGAAAACTAAAAACGCAGAATCATAGATAACGACCATATCTATCAGATTGCTGAACCTGGATCAGATCAGATAATTTTTGTAGTCAAAAGGAACAAATCAATTTGCATTGGCTACGCAGCGCCCGACGTCACGCTCAGACTGATTTTCTGTCTCTCTCGCACGCTCTCTTTGTCGTGTCGTTTAATATTAGCGGCGACTGCCGGAGGAGAGCCATACTGACTTAGTATCGGGTATAACCGTAGAGTTGCGGTGTCTGTACGAAATGGTGTATTGTAGGAAATTAATTTTTCAGATTGGCGGTTAGTACCGGCCTAAACTTCGGGCAATCGTTTGGGTACCTGTCTGAACCCCAATACGAAAGCTCGCAACAACAATTTCCCCGATATTAGGGCCTCCGGCCGCGACAAGGGACTTATGCTCCTCGCCCAACTACAGCTCCGTACCAAAAATTCCCAGCGCTAGGCCGAGCAGCACAAAGCGAGAGGCGTAAAAGATCGGCTCATCAGTCGCTTTGCAGGCGCGAGCCACTTATGTGTCACGGACCCGCGATATATTGAAAGCCGTCCAAGTCTGCGGAAATTGTTAAAGCTACGTAAACGGTCAACCAATTTCTACCCGAAATATAGATCTGGGTCTAGACCTATTTTTGTTTCCCCATACGACGTGCCGAGGAGTGCCCAGATGTGAAGCCGGCGGTAACGACTGTCGTTTTTTTTGTATCCATCAGGGTAACCGCTGATTCCTATTTTATGTTATAGTGTCATTAGTGTAATTAACTTAGTAAATTTCTTTTGGTTGTGTTTTAAATTCTGTTCGGAAGAAATAGCAAGTGGAATGTGTGACAGGGCGAAAGTGAACAACGGTTAACCGGCAGAGGAGAGCGTGAGTTTTTTTTGTTGTAAAATTATTTCTCCAGCTTTCGTTTTAGGAACGTTGCCGCAGTCCATGGAAGCGCTTTCATCGCTGTTTCAACGCATTTATTAAAACAAATCAAGGAAGGCCGTAAGTGATCCCAAAAACATAAAGATAAAATATTGGAGTTTGTTTGTTATTAGCAACTATTTATTGTATAACCGAAAAAAACTTCTTCGCTTAAGAGAGGCTGGGCGCTCTCCCTTATGTCTTGCTGGCAACCATAAGCGCTTACGCCGCGCATAAGAGACAGCCCTCTTAAGAACAAGGCACAAAAGGGAAGATGCGAGGCTGGTCGCTCTGACGTTCTTTTATGCTTTCTACTTGCGGTTGCTTTCGCTAATGCACTTGAATAACTGACCTGCCATAACGATCGCTGCGCACAGTTTTTTTTTACATTCCCTTTTGCATATTTATTTATTATTATTATCTATTTGCCTAACATAAAAACTAGAGATATGTACCCTTCCCTTCCTTCAATTTGTAAGTTAAATTTCAATCTAAATTGTATTATTAAGAGTTAAGCATTTATTAGTTTACGAGTTGTGATGCATGTGCTATTGCTCAATATGAAATATAGGATTTAACATGAATCGGGGCTAGAGTTCTAATATGCGGGGACCATGCTGGGCAAATGAGGGTAATGGGGTTGGATAGGAGGCTGTAAGAGCCTTCTTTATGGGATCACCGGATGAACCGGGAGCGGTGATCATGGTAGGGTGGGCATGAGGGGTCACAACAACACCGTGGCACGACTTGTATGTGTGTATGTGTCCGTGTGCGTAGTTAGGTGTATTTGCTCTTGTACATATTTGTGCCGATACTTCGCTTGCACGTGAAATTTTAATGAACGTTACTGTGTCAGTATTATGATTGTTGGAGTAGAGCTGTGTCCCGTCCGTTCTGGGAAATAAAAAAAAAACCCCCCCATTTCTTGCCGATGAGACGGAAGCCGGAACAAGCACGTGCCCGGACGGGAGACGAATCATCACCTGCTCAGCCTTCCGTGAAGGTTTGGTAATATCCAATATGCTACAAGTGTGCCAATGATACGATGGGAAGGACTTGGCCAAGCTCTTAAAAGAAAATTCAAAGACGAACGCACAGACTTACACATAAGAGCAAGCATCGATACACGCAAACAAAAGGATGGAGAGAGTTTCGATGAGTTCTACGAGTCCATAATTTCTCTACCGGATAAGCTCTCTGTTCCCTTGTCGGAATCTTCTCTCTTAGAATCACTTAGGTCCAATTTACGTTTGGATATTCACCATGAGCTCCTATATGAGGAAATTTCCAACGTAGCCAAACTTCGCCATCTCGTCAGAACTCGAGAGATCTTTATACAAATTTTAGGAAGACAATCTGCACCAAAATTTCGTCCGGTGCCAATGTCAAGTCGATCTGTCAATGCTGTTGAATGTAAGGTCGAGTGTAAAACAGAGACTGAGATATCGGAAGACTGAGATAGCGAAGAGATAGCTGCAGTGAATTTGGTATGCTGGAATTGTGAGGCAACTGGTCATCGCTACCAGGAGTGCGATAGCCTAGTTCGTCGCGTATTTTGCTATGGCTATGGAAAGGCGGATACTTCGTAGCACGTGCACCTCCGAAAAGTGCACACAGACAGATTAGCTCAAAATCAACCAACATAGACTAGATGTTGTCACTGACACATCTACCAATTCATTACCGATAATTTCTTATATACCGGCTGTGGAGATAATGTTTTTTATCCCCAATCGGCTGACTAATTATTCCAATTAAATAAAACTCGGCGCAGAAATAAAATTGCGATATGTTCTTTAATGCGTGACATCCAAATTGCAAGTGTGGCTTGCCTGCCCTTTACATTGCCGCTCCGATCGCTAAGCGCAGCTTCGCTCGGCCGACGTCGGTAGGCAGACGCAAAGCGGAGATAGCGAAGAGCGAGCTGGCAGAGAGCGTTTAGCAGGGCAAGCACGCGCAAAGCTTTAACAAACAAATGAGTGACATAGACATAAGTAACAAACAAAATAAGCGGCTGAGGGCCAAGAATTAGGTGCTATTTGGTAAGCAGCTAATCGGCTGGGTTCTGCTCCGAACACCGGCTGTTTAAAGTCCTGTTTGCATGCCTCCTGAGTTCGACCAACCTCGCCATGATGAGGAGACCTCTAGCCGTATACTTCGCTCTGTTGCAAGTCGCCCTGCATTTTATAAACTGTGCAAGCAGGAACGAAAGATCTTGCTATCCACAGTAGTAGCAAACTCTTAGGACATTAGACCTTATGCCGAAGTTTTTCTCTTAGGCAAAACTGTAAACGGCTTGCTAGACACAGGCGCGTCGATTAGTTGCATCGGAGGTAATTTTGCTCAAGAATTTATTGAATCAAAACACTAATACAAAACTATGTTGTCGAATGTGCGCATAGCAGATGGCAAGGCGCAGAAAATACTCGGAAAACTAACCACTGATATTAAATTTCGCGGGACATCGCAACCTTTGACTTTCCAGCTTGTACCGTCGTTGTCGTAAGATCTATATTTGGGAATCGACTTTTGGAAAACCTTCGATTTGCTGCCGTCTTGCGTTGTTTCAGCAAGCTTGCCACTTGCCGCATTAGATGGCACTCCGTTAAGGAAATTGAGCACTGAACAACATAAGTTACTGTCAGAAGCAATCCATTGGTTTCCATCTTTTGCTACACTGGGCTTAGGGCGGACCTCTCTCATTTGTCATGAAATCAATTTCGCAGATGCCGTTCCTCACAGAGGAATCTGTGAGTGCTTGGTCTTCCCCTGTCGTGCTCGTCCGAAAGCCTGGCAAAGTGCGTCTATGTTTGGACAGCGGGAAGGAAAACGCTGTCACCGTTAAGGATGCATATCCAATGCCGTTTATAGAACGTATACTCAGCCGGCTTCCGAAGGCTGAGTACATCACCAGCCTTGACCTCAAAGATGCTTTTTGGCAGATACCCTTGGCTGTGTCATCACGTGGCAAAACAGCATTCAGTGTACCGGGTAGACCTCTCTATCAATATACTGCTATGCCATTCGGCCTTTGCAACGCCCCCCAGACAATATCAAAGCTGATGGATAATATAATTCCAGCTCACCTACGACGTGAAGTTTTCATTTACTTTTTTACTTTACGTTTGAGCGGCATTTGACAGTATTAAAAGAAGTTGCAGGACAATTAAGACAAGCAGGCTTAACCATCAACATCAAAAAAGCCATTTCTGCATCAAAGAGGTTAAATATTTAGGTCATGTCCTCGGAAATGGTACTATCAGTACTGATCCCGATAAGATCGCCGCGATTCAAGATTTTCCTGTCCCTCGGTCTGTGAAGCAAGTTAGACGTTTTCTTGGCATCACTGGGTGGTACAATAAATTTATTTGTAATTATGAATCTATTGCGTCACCCATAACCGACACGTTGAGATCGAAGCGTACTTTTTGTTGGGGTGAAGATGCTCAGAAAGCGTTTGAGGTTTTAAAGTTGAAGCTCAGTTCCGCAACTGTCCTTTATAGCCCAAATTTCAAATTACCCTTTGCAGTTCACTGCGATGCAAGCCATACTGGTGTAGGTGCCGTTCTAGTTCAAATTAACAGCGATGGCGATGAGGTCCCCATAGCTTTTATGTCCCGCAAGCTTAACCAATGCCAGAAAAGCTACGCTGTGACTGATTACTTTATAAACATTATAATTGATTACTTGACCCATTACTTTATAATCGTCATTTATTGAACATCATTCTTCATCTAGTATTAATCATTATTCGTCATATAGCCAATATTTAGGATAAGCCGCATTCTCTACCCTACAACTTTACTAAGTTATATTATGAGTTTACCTTGAAAATTAGATCAGAATCGCCAATTCGATGGATACAATTGCTAGATTAAATAAAATAAGCTATGGGCATTAATATGACTTCCTGCTAGAGCAATTACTTGGTGGGGGTCATGCGTCGTGTTCTCTGTTGTTGGACGTTGACATGCAATGACTGCATCTTTCAAGAGGCGATGCAATTACGGCACCGTCAAGTGGCCCGTGTGACACCAGCAGAAGGCTGTTACGCGCGGATCCCAGGCAAAACGCAGCCCACCTCCCGCCCAACCGACCGAGGGGCGCTGCCGCATGACGCGCGGTGCGTAGCCGAACCAAACGCGAACATGCAAGAAAGATAGATATTAGACTAACATTCGAGAAAAATTAGCACTAAACTTATTAAGAAATTAAGCATGCAATAAAATACAAAATACAAATACCACTACAATTACTAATTACTAGAAAGGTGTGTAAGGATTAGTAATTTAATAAGAGGAAGAGAATTAATGGAGGATATAATATGGTAGAGGAATTATAATCCGAGCATAAGACCCTAAACGGTTCATGCAAGGAATAATTCGATCTACAAAGTGGAAGGAACAACGGTATAAAGTTTCTAGTCAGTCTAATAGGAATCGTGAAGTTTATGCGGCTCAACAGATCAGGGCTGTCTATGTCACCCCTGATCAAGTTGTGCATAAATATCACACCAAGCATTTTTCTACG
Organism: Drosophila pseudoobscura; assembly: GCF_009870125.1. NCBI lineage: Eukaryota > Metazoa > Arthropoda > Insecta > Diptera > Drosophilidae > Drosophila > Drosophila pseudoobscura. The sequence goes on along the minus strand of NC_046681.1, from coordinate 563,146 downwards.
GTTAACTAAGGATGGGAGGTTTACTAATAATAGTCTACTAGAGTAAGATGGGAGTCTTACACCCGCATCCCAGTTACGGCCCCGCAGAGCAAAGAGTAAAAAGTTTTTCTGTACTGATTCTATACGGTCCTGGTGTACTTTGTACTGAGGGCACCATACACAGGAGCCGTATTCTAAGATCGGACGAACAAGCGAGGTATAGAGAGTCTTTGTTATATAGGGGTCGTCAAATGCCTTTGACCACCTCTTTATAAACCCAAGCACGCCCATGGCCTTATTTACCATGGTAGAAATGTGTTCGGAAAACTTTAACTTGGGGTCTAACATAACACCCAGATCATCCACCAGGGTAATTCTCTCAAGAGAACCCCCAAATAGGGTGTAGGGAGCCAACAAAGGGCTAGAATGATGAAATGTCATAACTTTGCATTTCGAGGCATTAAGGTGTAACAAGTTTGCACAACACCATGACTGAGAGCTATTGAGATCGGATTGCAAGCGAGAATGAAATGAAATGTCCTTGTACTGGACACAGAGTTCAACATCATCCGCATACATAAGTACTCGGGAGTATGTTAATACCGTAGTCATTAGTAACGAGTGTGAAGAGTAAGGGTCCTAGATGGCTGCCCTGTGGTACTCCCGAAGAAACCTTTACTGGTAAATAGAGGGAGTTTTTGAAGAGGACTCTTTGAGACCTGGAACAAAGATAGCTAGAAATCCATCTCAGGAGGTTAGGCGGAAAACCTAAAAGGTCAAGTTTATGCGCTAAGTGGGAATCGTTTACAGAGTCGAATGCTTTACTAAAGTCTGTGTAAATAAAATCTGTCTGTAAGTTACCTTAAAAGCCTTTAATAATGCTAACAAGTTCGTGGTGGTTGAACGCCGACTTATAAATCCATGCTGAGTTGCAGATATAAGTGACTTGCAGAGATGATGCAAGTGCGGAGTTAAAACCTTCTCAAACATTTTGGGTATAGAGGATAACTTTGCAATACCTCTATAATTCTTTGCGTCAGACTTGCTACCTTTTTTATGGAGAGGAATTATAAACGATCGGGCTTTAAGTTTAAGCAAGGGTCCACATAGAACCTCGGTGCAGTACCTGTGTACACAACCTGGAACCCCGCCTGGACCCGGTGAAAACACCGGCTTAACTAGTCGAAGATCATGGAGTAAAGAGCATTCATTTAACAAGGGACTAAAAATGCCGTTCGATCTCGGTAAACCGTATGGGTATGGATGACCAGAGTAGCTATCCTCAGAATGGGTGGTTTGGAAAAATTGGGCAAAAAGATCGGCAATTGCCTGATCATTATTTGCCGACGTGTTACAAAATGATAGCGAGGATGGATGTGCGGACGTTCTACGCTTACTGTTTACGAAGCAGTAAAACTGTTTAGGGTCCTGAGAAAAACGTTTCCTGCAGCGAGATAGGTAGTTCTTATAGCATTGAGCATTAAGAACTGAAAAGTTTGACCGAGCTATTACATAACGAGAGTGAGAAGTAGGAGAACCCACTTCTTGAAATTTTTTATAAAGTCTTGATTTTAAGTTTTTTAGACTGGATAACTCTTTGGTAAACCAAGGGGGTTTTCCAGATCTAATCGGACAAGAAAGCGGGACACAAGAATCAAAAAATGTGCCAAGAGCATTGTAAAAAATGTTTGTGCCTTTTGTGACATCAGTGCACAAGTACAAAGCGGACCAATCAAAATCCCTAATTAGGGATTTATTAAGCTTCGCAAACTCGGCTTTACGAAAGCAGCGGATACGTTCAGGTAGTCTACTCGACCGATCCAATACAGTTGGTCCTATATCTAGCGACACCTCGAAAGTAGGGTGGTAGGCGTCTTCAGGTATAGTGAGCGGAAGGGCTCGGGTTAACAACACTATGGTCGGATCCGATACAAAGCGTGACTTAAAAGCTATTAACGGCTGCTGCTCCGAACAACATCTGATCCTTTGATTTCAAATTTATCAAAGCTTTCCAAAGAAAATATGGAGTTGGATAAGGAAGTTAAAGATTTGCTATTAGATTTTAACTTCGAAGAAGTTCTCTTAGAAACTTTCGTGCAAATCTTCCTCGAATATTAGTCTAACAGCTATCTTTCCTGCATGCTCGCGTAACAGCCTTCTGCTGGTTTCACACGGGCCACTTGACGGTGCAGTAGCTGCATCGCCTCTTGAAAGATGCAGTCATTGCATGTCAACGTCCAAACAAGATGTTCTATGTTCGGATAGTTCCGATACCAAATAAATATATATATTTTTTAATACATCTATTACACTATTTTCAGAAAAAAATTGTTTAACCTGAAGCAGTATTACCTGATTTAGTATTGGTTTTACAATCCTGTGGAGTTTTGGTGCATAAAATTATCTGTGATTTGGTATTTTAAAATCTTAAAATATTTTAACCGATCGGTTCTATCGTCTCTATATAGTTGACCGATTCTACTGAAATTTTGTACAGTCATCCGGCTAATAAAAATCATGTTAAACTCCTGTTAAGATTAAGATATCTCTTAAATTAAGCTTGTTATTAATTTTAGCTTGTTATTAGCCCACTGTGCGTCGTCCGCATAGGGCACGATTTTGCAGGCCGCCCCTTCCAGGTCGCATATAATCTTGTTGACTGCTATGTTCCACAGAAGAGAAGACAGGACATATGTCCTCTGTTGACATACCTTGACTGAGCGGACGATCCCATCGATAATGTCACCATCCTGCATATGAGCAATTGACCAAGTGACGGTCCACCCCAAGGTTAGACAGGGCTTCTGTAAAGCCGCCCGGCATAACGTTGTTGAAGGCTCCCTCAATATCGAGCAAGGCTATAAGTGAGTACTCTTTGAGATACTCTACCGCTGAGGTTACTTCAGAAAGCGCCGTTTCTGTTGATTTTCCTTTCCGGTAGGCATGCTGTGCGCCGTATAGCAACTGAGGTTGTATAGTTGTCCTCAGTAGCAGCCCGAAAAGTCTCTCAAAGGTTTTGAGGAGGAAGGACGATAGGCTGATTGGTCTAAAGTATTTTGCAGTTCAGTGCGAGGCTTTCCCTTTCTTGGGAAAGAGTACTCTTGGATGACCAGAGTAGCTTTCCTCAGAACATGTGGTTAGGAAAAATTGAGCAAAAAGATCGCCTGATCATTTTTTGCCGACGTATTACAAAATGATAGCGAGGATGGGTGTGCGGACATTCTACGCTTACTGTTTACGAAGCAGTAAAACTGTTTAGGGTCCTGAGAAAAACGTCTCCTGCATCGAGATAGGTAGTTTTTATAGGATTGAGCATTAAGAACTGAAAAGTTTGACCGAGCTATTACATAGCGAGAGTGAGAAGTAGGAGAACCCACTTCCTGAAATTTGTTATAAAGTCTTGATTTTAAGTTTTTTAGACTTGATAACTCTTTGGTAAACCAAGCGGGTTTTCCAGATCTAATCCGACGAGAAAGCGGGACACAAGAATCAAAAAATGTGCCAAGAGCATTGTAAAAAATGTTTGTGCCTTTTGTGACATCAGTGCACAAGTACAAAGCGGACCAATCAAAATCCCTAATTAGGGATTTATTAAGCTTCGCAAACTCGGCTTTACGAAAGCAGCGGATACGTTCAGGTAGTCTACTCGACCGATCCAATACAGTTGGTCCTATATCTAGCGACACCTCGAAAGTAGGGTGGTAGGCGTCTTCAGGTATAGTGAGCGGAAGGGCTCGGGTTAACAACACTATGGTCGGATCCGATACAAAGCATAGATCAAGCAATCGACCCAAGGAATTTTTCACATGACAGGGACAGGTCAAGCAAGCCGTCAACAAAGAAATATCGTGACATGGGCACTAGATTACTAGACTCGTTTACCGAAGACCAAACAGTTCCTGGCAAGTTGAAGTCACCAAGAACTATCATACGATCTTTATCAGATAGCGAGGAAGCAACAGCGGTTAAAGCGGACAAGTGCTGCTCATAAATTGAAATATCCGAAGAAGGTGGGATATACGAGCAAGTAATGAATATAGCGAAAGCGGGAAGAATCAGTTTTACACACAATAATTCCAGTTCCTGTTGAACTTGGACTGTGAAGTGTTCTGACGTGAAGTAAGAGTCCACTGCAATTAGAACCCCTCCTGCACGTCGAGACGAGCGGTCCTTTCTAAAAGTTGTGTACCGACCTGCCAAAACCTCGGAACTAAGAATGTCCGGCTTTAACCAGGTTTCAGTAAACACAATAACGTGGGAAGAAAATGCAACACTATCCCGGAAAAGAATGCTGAGCTTACTACGCAAGTTTTTTGGAAAGGTTGGAGCAAGACGGGAAGTTGAGGAAGTTGAGGTTGAGGGTGGCACGCTGGAAAGATTTGGAAGCGATATGTGGGGCCTATTCTTCTTCTTAGCCTTAAACTCCTTCACCACCAAATGCTCCGGCCAAAATTTGGTGGAGCAAATGGTGTCAAATTGAGTTGGGGAGATGCTTATCTTAAACGACGCTATCTCCCTGGCATAAGAGAAGTTAAATTTCTCCACCTTTAAACCCACGGCTTTTATTTTGCTTTGAATAAAAGCAGTTACATCATTAGATGTGAGGTCAGGGGCCAGCCGTGAAACAAAAACTTGTCGTTTTGGTAGGACTCCCACCAGTGGTTTAGTCACCACAGGTCTAGTACCTGTGGTGGCAATATCCGGAGGTCCGGAACGTCTATTTACTGGTGGGATCGGGATAGACGGGACAACTAGTGAACTTGCGGACACCACGGACACGGACGCTGCAGACGTACTTGGCTGCACATTCTCCGAGGCGATGAATTCGGCTACCGAATCTGCATCGCCAGCAGCTGTCGTTGCCCTTGGAGTGGCAAACGAAATCAACTGCTGCACACTTGGAGTGGTCGGAGTCAGTTTTTCGGCGGTGCACGGCTGAGTGACGGTTGGCACTTGCAGGTCCCGCGGAGTGACCTTTTTGCGCCTCGGAGACTCATTCAGCAGTTTTAAACCGCTAAACTGAGCCTCCATGGCTAGGAGCCGATCGTATTGGTTTTTGAAACCAACGGTCAGTTCCTTAAAGCCACTCCGCGTCTGCCTCATGAAAGATACCATTTCCTTCTCCACCGCACGGCATGCCTCGCAACTGTAATGCAAGCCATTACGTTTGGCTATAGCATCACTCACGAGGCCAGAAAATCCCTCGCATTTTGCGTGGACTACGCTGTCGCAGAGCCAGCAGGGGACATTCGGCTGATCGTGAGTGATCTGCTTCTTGCAGGTTTTTTTGGCGCAGACCACAGCGAATTCCATTTTTATTATTTAAATATTTTCTTAAGAAAATTTACGAAGAAAAATTAAAATTAAAATTAAAAAAATTAAAATTTCCAAAACAAATTGGTATCAGACCAATGTGCCAGGCAACGCTCAAAGCGGAATTGGTAAGAAAAAAAAAGAGCAGAGTGGAGAGCGGTTATAACGAGAGCTACTAAACAGAGAGCGCTGTTGCTCAGAAAGTTGAAAGAGCGAGAGAGAAAGAACAGTTATTGAAGTTGAGGTGATAGCGAGAGAGTGATAAAACAACAAAAGCTACCAGACGAGAGCGGACTGCAATGCAATACTCACTCACTGCAACAACACAACACAAGCCGACGCCGAAAAATAAAAAGTTAAATAATATTTTAACACAAATCAAAAGGCATGCACTCGCGTAAAAGAATTGGTTTCCAGATTGTTGTCTGGTTAGGGAGTATAATTAGAATTTAGTTAGGAAAACACCGGCTGTTTATTCGAAACAAAAGGAAAAAATGCGGAGCGCGAAACAAAAACACGTCTGATCACTACGAAAGAGAACGGAGTGTTTTTGTTGTGGATAAATATGTACGCGTTTAAATCTTGCGCCACATGACAAAAGTCTGCTGAGAGTTCTCTTTATTTTCTGTCTTTTCCTTTGTTCGTTTTTTTTCATTTTCTATCCGTATTGTTCATCGCACGCGAATCTCAATGGGTTTATATATTTAGGCGAGCGGATAGAGCAGCGGTTTCTTCCTTTAACCCATCCCATTTCACGACTGACACAAAGCCGGAACAAGCGCGTGCCCCCCTGCCGAAGCTCTTTACCTTCCAGCAGCTCACTACGTTGCAAGTTCCAAATGTCTATAAGCCCCAGTGCCTAACATGTATTCGTAGATCATCGGAAAACCTTCAGAAGGGTGCACCCAAGAACAACCGGATGTACCCTAAAAACCACCATTAACCTTGCCTGCTGTCATAGCTCGAGACAAGAAGAGTTTGCCCTCTTGTTTTCAGAAAATAAGCGAAAAGGATATGATGGTAAGGAGGAGTTGTAGGTTTTTACCGCATCACGAACGGATTAATGAGTATTTAGAGGTGCGAAAAAGAATTTTTAATAAAGTATCGTTCGTCTCAACGGAGGGGTTTTGATTGAAGTGGACTCTAGCTTCACCTCGGAACACTTCACAGTCCAAGTTCAACAGGAATTGGAATTCCTGTGTGTAAAACTGGTTCTTCTCGCTTTCGCTATATTCATTACTTGCTCGTATATTCCACCTTCTTCGGATATCTCTATTTATGAGCAGCACTTGTCCGCTTTAACCGGTGTTTCTTCCTCGCTATTAGATAAAGATCATATGATAGTTCTTGGTGACTTCAACTTACCGGGAACTGTTTGGTCTTCGGTAAACGAGTCTAGTAATCTAGTGCCCATGTCACGATATTTCTTTGTTGACGGCTTGCTTGACCTGTCCCTGTCATGTGAAAAATTCCTTGGGTCGATTGCTTGATCTATGCTTTGTATCGGTTCCGACCATAGTGTTGTTAACCCGAGCCCTTCCGCTCACTATACCTGAAGACGCCTACCACCCTACTTTCGAGGTGTCGCTAGATATAGGACCAACTGTATTGGATCGGTCGAGTAGACTACCTGAACGTATCCGCTGCTTTCGTAAAGCCGAGTTTGCGAAGCTTAATAACCTCATTAGGGATTTTAGTTGGTCAGCTTTGTACTTTTTCACTGATGTCATAAAAGGCACAAACATTTTTTACAATGCTCTTGGCACATTTTTTTAATCCTTGTGTCCCGCTTTCTCGTCGGATTAGATCTGGAAAACCCGCTTGGTTTACCAAAGAGTTATCAAGTCTAAAAAACTTAAAATCAAGACTTTATAACAAATTTCAGGAAGTGGGTTCTCCTACTTCTCACTCTCGCTATGTAATAGCTCGGTCAAACTTTTCAGTTCTTAATGCTCAATCCTATAAAAACTACCTATCTCGATGCAGGAGACGTTTTTCTCAGGACCCTAAACAGTTTTACTGCTTCGTAAACAGTAAGCGTAGAATGTCCGCACACCCATCCTCGCTATCATTTTGTAATACGTCGGCAAAAAATGATCAGGCGATCTTTTTGCTCAATTTTTCCTAACCACATGTTCTGAGGAAAGCTACTCTGGTCATCCAAGAGTACTCTTTCCCAAGAAAGGGAAAGCCTCGCACTGAACTGCAAAATACTTTAGACCAATCAGCCTATCGTCCTTCCTCCTCAAAACCTTTGAGAGACTTTTCGGGCTGCTACTGAGGACAACTATACAACCTCAGTTGCTATACGGCGCACAGCATGCCTACCGGAAAGGAAAATCAACAGAAACGGCGCTTTCTGAAGTAACCTCAGCGGTAGAGTATCTCAAAGAGCACTCACTTATAGCCTTGCTCGATATTGAGGGAGCCTTCAACAACGTTATGCCGGGCGGCTTTACAGAAGCCCTGTCTAACCTTGGGGTGGACCGTCACTTGGTCAATTGCTCATATGCAGGATGGTGACATTATCGATGGGATCGTCCGCTCAGTCAAGGTATGTCAACAGAGGACATATGTCCTGTCTTCTCTTCTGTGGAACATAGCAGTCAACAAGATTATATGCGACCTGGAAGGGGCGGCCTGCAAAATCGTGCCCTATGCGGACGACGCACAGTGGGCTAATAACAAGCTAAAATTAATAACAAGCTTAATTTAAGAGATATCTTAATCTTAACAGGAGTTTAACATGATTTTTATTAGCCGGATGACTGTACAAAATTTCAGTAGAATCGGTCAACTATATAGAGACGATAGAACCGATCGGTTAAAATATTTTAAGATTTTAAAATACCAAATCACAGATAATTTTATGCACCAAAACTCCACAGGATTGTAAAACCAATACTAAATCAGGTAATACTGCTTCAGGTTAAACAATTTTTTTCTGAAAATAGTGTAATAGATGTATTAAAAAATATATATATTTATTTGGTATCGGAACTATCCGAACATAGAACATCTTGTTTGGACGTTGACATGCAATGACTGCATCTTTCAAGAGGCGATGCAGCTACTGCACCGTCAAGTGGCCCGTGTGAAACCAGCAGAAGGCTGTTACGCGAGCATGCAGGAAAGATAGCTGTTAGACTAATATTCGAGGAAGATTTGCACGAAAGTTTCTAAGAGAACTTCTTCGAAGTTAAAATCTAATAGCAAATCTTTAACTTCCTTATGCAACTCCATATTTTCTTTGGAAAGCTTTGATAAATTTGAAATCAAAGGATCAGATGTTGTTCGGAGCAGCAGCCGTTAATAGCTTTTAAGTCACGTCTCTGTTTCTGTTATCGCGCTCAGCCTATGTACGCTCTCAGTGCATACACGCACACACCTACAAATTTATTGCTTATTATAAGCCACTGCTTCAACCCTTCCTTCTCACTAGTCGGTCGTTCCTAATCGAAGCAGTCGGTCTGCAGTACTCTTTGTCGCCCAAAACGCCTAACACCTAAATATAAGTCCCAGGCCACGAACTCGACAAAAAAAAAAAAACACAAACAACCAACAATAAACGTCGAACTGTAGCCTTAAAACGGAGCAATTATTTTCTTGTAAATTTTGGAGTCAGGATTGCCGAATTAAGTCTTCCATCATATGTCGAAAACCTTGGCAAGCCATTGACAAGAAGCGCACCTACGAGCTCTGCAAGCTAGGGTTCAGCGTAGGCCTCACAGGTCACACAGTTCCCTCACAGGACACTGGCTAATAGGCACTTACGCTTACAGGCTGGGGGGCCCACATAATGATTTGTGCAGTAGCTGTAGAGACGAGGAAGAGGAGGAGACAGTGGAACACCTGCTCTGCTCCTGCCCAGCTCTCAGCAGAAGAAGGCTACAACACTGGGGCTGAGCCTTTCTAAATGACATATCGGAGATATCTAAACTATGTCCCAGGAAGATCGCTAACTTTGTGAGAGCATCAGGATGTGATAATTGCTGACAGAAAGTCTCACAACGCAGGAAGGGAAAATAACCTAAGCGGTATCACAACGGGCCGAAACCAGCCTAAGTGGGACGGGCTCCGAGCGAATATCTTTGAATAAGATATCTCCGTTGTTATGTTTTAATTTTGTATTTTATTGTTCGATGTTTTTTATGCACAAAGCTAAAAGGTATGGTTGTGAACTCCGAGTAGTATTTCAAACTGTACATAAAGCAATGCGAAACGATGCTGCGCTCGATGTAAATTCTAACAGGAATGCGAGACTACCTTTTTGATGACGATGTGGACTAGCACAAGAAATGCTGGAATTGAATATAAGCAGTAAGAAAATTACAAATGTGTGTGAGTGTATGCACTGAGATCGTAATTAGGATGAGCGCGATAATCACCAATTTAAGAGAATCTGGCTACAGGATATAAGACGAGATTATTGAAATGTCTTAAGAGCTTGAAAGACCAGGGCCTTTAACAGGATCCTTAACGGGAAGGGCTAGTGGTTCCAGGTGGGGTCCGCGTTCGAATGCACTCAAGAAAGCCGCAGTTTTAAGGTTTTTCACCGATTCCAACCACACGGTTTTTTTGCAAAACAAATGAGTACATGCAACAGATGTAACATTTCATATACTGGCTTAGAATAGAAGGGAACATATTTGTCATTTGCAGTGACTCTGAATGCAAGCGAATGCTGTACTCGATCGTTCGGTGGTTCAGCCATGATGTATTCAACAAAACAAGTTATGGATCGGCAGCAGATGACACATTTCCAGAAGGCGCGAGCAACAGTTTTCATGCCGCCGTTGGGCCAAAACTGTAAGCGAAACGCTCCAAGTAGCGACTGGGGTCCAGCATGGTGATAATAGTGCGTAATGATGTCGAACAGCAATGGATCATCTCGGCATCGAAGCCAAGCGTTGAGTGCCGCAGGCGATCACCAACACGAACTAGACCAAACTCATCTTTGAAGGGCGAGACCAGGATGATACAGCTGGAAGACTCTACGCAGTTTCCTTTCCACAGAGCAAGGTACTCAGTGTAGAGGTTGGCTCGTTGAACGATGCGACATAACAAATGCAATCCTTTGCGAAGGTCTTCAGATGAGAGATCTGGTGACTTCGTTCTAATGATGAACTTCTGTGTGTGTGAAACAACTTGGCTTGAATGTCAAACACGACTCTCAGCGTTGTTGTGGAGATGTCCTCTTTGATGACGCAATGATGTGGAAAGAAATATTTGCACTTGTGCCCAGCTTTCTTGAGCATAAGAGACATATGATCGAAGGATAGGTACTCCCTCCTTCATAAATGCTAAATATTTTTTATAACGAACTGGATTACGCACACACTTGTGCTCCAAATATTCCAAGCACCGCTTAGCTTGGAAGTATGAATCGCCCAAGGACTCCAAACTTCGCTTCATAGGCACGCGAACAGAATATTTCCCGATAGGAAAGAGAGTGTGAAGATCGACGAAGTGTTTCTCGCAGTTAAGCTTCCACTTAACGGCCCCACTTTCCAAAATTGACCAACCTACCATGACATTGGAATATTTTAAAAGGAAGAAGGTTTATTAAACACCAATTATTGAGATCCAATTGAAGAAATAACGGGTCTCGGGTTCACTATAGGAAAAACAAAGCTTAACTCGGGAAGAGGTTAAGACTTGGGGAAGATCATTAATAAACAAATTGAACAACAAAGGACTAAGGGGTACCCCCTGAGGTACCCCAGACGAAACAAAACAGTTGCGAGAGATCAATTAAGCAGACACGCTGAGAACAATTGCACATATAGGTATTAATCCACACAAGTAGTTTAGTTGGAAACCCCAGACGAAATAGTTTATATATTTTATATATTGGCAGACACTTACCAGCAACAGAATTTCCCCTATTAGAAGGGTCGTGATACGAGTCAATACCACAAATCATCACGCTTTTAAACGGAATTTTTACCGTCCATAAAGAACCTCCCATCTTACAGTTCATTTGTAACAGTATTTTTTGAACAACTGATCGATTTTTTGTTTCATTACATAAAGTCTTTGCATTTATAACCTGCAATTATTAATAAATAAAAGGGTATATTAAATATAAATTAATATTTATTGTCTATTTATTTACTCGGTGAGACATAAACTGAAGCTACAGAGGAAGGGGACAGTGGTAGCTACTATAGTTTTTGGATAATAAATTAATACATATCGGATCCTCTATGATAAAGTATACATATGCGGTCAAAATAATAGTAGCGATACTATGCTCTCCATATATTCAAGCAGACTCCGGTTTCAGAACGGAAAAATTTTCGTCGCCGAAACGAAAAGTAAACAGCTTTAAATGCAATAAAACGAATCTTAGTTAAAAAACAAAAGAATATATGTATGACTTATTGATGCATTAAGTTAAGTTTGACACCAATTTAGCTTATTTTTTCTTTACAAAAAATTGTTTATTACCAAACCTCAAATTTGGCTCTAAATTAATTTGTCAAAGCAACAACACTTTGCGTTTTTACAGATGTCGCAGCCCGATTCGTCGGTCGTAACCAATAACTATCGGAATTTTTGGGAATAAAAGCTCAAGTGTCGCGTCAAATTCAGTTTGTGCTCGTTACATACGAAATTATGCGTATAACAGAACAGCTGGGTAAGGACAGCTGTTTCCTGTCATTAAAAAATTAAATATAAAAAATTAACTTTGAGGTTTAAAGACCAAATCATTACTGCTAATCTCTCCTTTGGGTTTCGTTGTAACACTTACGAAATAACTACTCTTAAGCCGCAAGGAATAGATGTAATAAATCCGCCAATGGAGGCGCTAATGTATACGCCAAAATATCGCCGATGTTTTGTGGGGGGCCAACAACGTGCATGGAGAAATAAAAGGATTAAGTTCAGAACGTCGATACGATGCGCACGTGAAAAAAAAGACTTCGCCAAGAACCGTGCCTTAGCTCGAACAAAGCCGCAGACACTTTTGCCCAGGCCCGTAACATCACGCACACGTAATTACAGAGCGCTCGGCCAAGATTGCAGTGGACTCTAACTTCACGTCGGAACACATCACAGTCCAGGTTCAACAGGAGCTGGAATTCCTGTGTGTAAAACTGATTCTTCTCGCTTTCGCTATATTCATTACTTGCTCGTATATTCCACCTTCTTCGGATATCTCTATTTATAAGAAGCACTTGTCCGCTTTAACCGCTGTTTTTTAACTTTAATCATATGATAGTTCTTGGTGACTTTAACTTACCAGGAACTGTTTGGTCTTCGGTAAACGAGTCGAGAAGATTTGTATCGGATCCGACCTTAATGTTGCTAACCCGATCCATCGGTCGAGTATGCTAACTGAACGTGTCCATTGCTTTCGTAAAGCCGAGTTTGCGAAGCTTAATAACTCATTAGGCATTTTGACTGGTCAGCTTTGTATTTGTGTAGTGATGTCATAAAAGGCACAAACATTTTGTACAATGCACTTGGCACATTTTTTAATTCTTATGTCCCGCTTTCTTGACCGATTAGATCTGGAAAACCCCCTTGGTTTACCAAAGAGTTATCCAGTCTAAAAAACTTAAAATCAAGACTTTATAAGAAATTTCAAGAAATTGATTCTCCTACTTCTCACTCGATGTGTAATAGCTCGGTCAAACTTTTCAGTTCTTAATGCTCAATCCTATAAGAACTACCTATCTCGATGCAGGAGACGTTTTTCTCAGGACCCTAAACAGTTTTACTGCTTCGTAAACAGTAAGCGTAGAACGTCCGCACACCCATCCTCGCTATCATTTTGTAATACGTCGGCAAAAAATGATCAGGCGATCTTTTTGCTCAATTTTTCCTAACCACATATTCTGAGGAAAGCTACTCTGGTCATCCGTACCCATACGGTTTACCGAGGTCGAACGGCATTTTTAGTCATTGTTATATGAATGCTCTTTACTCCATGATCTTCGACTAGTTATGCCGGTGTTTTCACCGGGTCCAGGCGGGGTTCCAGGTTGTGTACTCAGGTACTGCACCGAGGTTCTATGTGGACCATTGCTTAAACTATTCACCCTGTCCATCGATTCTTCTTGCTTCCCCCCGATCTGGAAGGAATCGTTTATAATTCCTCTCCATAAAAAAGGTAGCAAGTCTGACGCAAAAAATTATAGAGGCATAGCAAAGTTATCCTCTATACCCAAAATGTTTGAGAAGGTTTTAACTCCGCACTTGCAACATCTCTGAAAGTCACTTATATCTCCAACTCAGCATGGATTTATAAGTCGGCGTTCAACCACCAAGAACTTTTTAAAATTTACCTCTTCCATTATTAGAGGCTTGTAAAACAACTTACAGCAGATGTTATTTACACCGACTGTAGTAAAGCATTCGACTCTGTAAACGATTCCCATTTAGCGCATATACTTTTAGGGTTTCCGCCCAACCTCCTGAGATTGATTTCTAGCTATCTTTGTTCCAGGCCACCTCTTTATAAACCCAAGCACGCCCATGGCCTTATTTACCATGGTAGAAATGTGTTCGGAAAACTTTAACTTGGGGTCTAACATAACACCCAGATCATCCACCAGGGTAATTCTCTCAAGAGAACCCCCAAATAGGGTGTAGGGAGCCAACAAAGGGCTAGAACGATGAAATGTCATAACTTTGCATTTCGAGGCATTAAGGTGTAACAAGTTTGCACAACACCATGACTGAAAGCTATTGAGATCGGATTGCAAGCGAGAATGAAATGAAATGTCCTTGTACTGGACACAGAGTTTAACATCATCCGCATACATAAGTACTCGAGAGTATGTTAATACTGAAGGCAAGTCATTAATAAAGAGTGTGAAGAGTAAGGGGCCTAGATGGCTGCCCTGTGGTACTCCCGAAGAAACCTTTACTGGTAAAGAGAGGGAGTTTTTGAAGAGGACTCTTTGAGACCTAGAACAAAGATAGCTAGAAATCCATCTCAGGAGGTTGGCGGAAACCCTAAAAGGTCAAGTTTATGTGCTAAAAGGGAATGGTTTACAGAGTCGAATGCTTTACTAAAGTCGGTGTAAATAACATCCGTCTGTAAGTTACCTTGAAAGCCTTTAATAATGAAAGAGGTAAACTCTAACAAGTTCGTGGTGGTTGATCGCCGCCTTATAAATCCATGCTGAGTTGGAGATATAAGTGACTTGCAGAGATGTTGCAAGTGCGGAGTTAAAACCTTCTCAAACAATTTGGGAATAGCGGATAACTTTGCTATACCTCTATAATTTTGTGCATCAGACTTGCTACCTTTTTTATGGAGAGGAATTATAAACGATTACTTCCAGATAGGGGGGAAGCAAGAGGAATCAATGGACAGGGTGAATAGTTTAAGCAATGGTCCACACAGAGCCTCGGCGCAGTACCTGAGTACACAACCTGGAACCCCGTCTGGACCCGGTGAAAACACCGGCTTAACTAGTCGAAGATCATGAAGTAGGGAATATTCATTTAACAAGGGACTGAAAATGCTGTTCGACCTCGGTAATCCGTATGGGTACGGTTGACCAGAGTAGCGTTCCTCAGAATAGGTGGTTTGGAAAAACTGGGCAAAAAGATCGGCAATTGCCTGATCATTATTTGCCGACGTATTACAAAATGATAGCGAGGATGGGTGTGTGGACGTTCTACGCTTACTGTTTACGAAGCAGTAAAACTTTTTAGGGTCCTGAGAAAAACGTATCCTGCAACGAGATAGGTAGTTCTTATAGCATTGAGCATTAAGAACTGAAAAGTTTGACCGAGCTATTACATAACGAGAGTGAGAAGTAGGAGAACCCACTTCTTGAAATTTTTTATAAAGTCTTGATTTTAAGTTTTTTAGACTGGATAACTCTTTGGTAAACCAAGGGGGTTTTCGAGATCTAATCGGACAAGAAAGCGGGACACAAGAATCAAAAAATGTGCCAAGAGCATTGTAAAAAATGTTTGTGCCTTTTGTGACATCAGTGCACAAGTACAAAGCGGACCAATCAAAATCCCTAATTAGGTTATTAAGCTTCGCAAACTCGGCTTTACGAAAGCAGTGGACACGTTCAGGTAGTCTACTCGACCGATCCAATACAGTTGGTTCTATGTCTAGCGACACCTCGAAAGTAGGGTGGTAGGCGTCTTCAGGTATAGAGAGCGGAAGGGCTCGGTTTAACAACACTATGGTCGGATCCGATACAAAGCATAGATCAAGCAATCGACCCAAGGAATTTTTCACATGATTGACTTGAGACAGGGACAGGTCAAGCAAGCCGTCAACAAAGTCATGTCGTGACATGGTCACTAGGATACTAGACTCGTTTACCGAAGACCAAACAGTTCCTGGCAAGTTGAAGTCACCAAGAACTATCATACGATCTTTATCAGATAGCGAGGAAGCAACAGCGGTTAAAGCGGACAAGTGCTGCTCATAAATTGAAATATCCGAAGAAGGTGGGATATACGAGCAAGTAATGAATATAGCGAAAGCGGGAAGAATCAGTTTTACACACAGGGGGCAGGCGTAACCCAACTGGCAACCACGCCGCTAACTCAGTGTGCCTATGGCCACGCGAGCCTCGCGTTTTAATATAATCTATGCACACAAGTAAGTTTTCCAAAAATTACGCGGTGCAGTTAGGGACCTAGTATGTTTAATTTTTAATGTTTAGAGTTCAACTATGTACAGTTAAACTGTGTAAAAATAGGAATGTACAAATTATAAAATTATCACAATACAAGGCAGAAGAAAGTTAACTTAAATTATTCATTAAAGAAGATATAAGAAGCGCAAGTATCAAAGGAAACGAGGGGGAACGTTGTGAGTTACTGCGGACACCGCAACTCTACAGTTATACCCGATACTATGTCAGTATGGCTCTCCTCCAGCAGGCGGCGTCTAATATTAAACGACACGACAAAGAGTGCGTGCGAGAGAGACAGAAAATCAGTCTGAGCGTGACGTCACGCGCTGCGTAGCCACTGCAAATTGATTTGGTTCCTTTGGCTATAAAAATGATCTGATCTGATCCAGATTCAGCAACCGGATAGATATGGTCATTCTCTATGATGCGTTTTTAGTTTACTCGAATCTGTCATATTGTGGATGCAACAGATTTTCGTCCTTTGTGTGGGGTGGGGTGGGGCGAAATTTTGAGATATACGTTTTATAGTGAGATCTAACAGAAGTGCGGATACCAAATTTGGTTACTCTAGCTTTAATAGTCTCTGAGATTTGTGAATATCCCCAGATTTGCATCCTTTGCGGGGGCGGAAGGGGGTGTGGCGAAATTTTGAAACAAACTCGTCTCGGTCCGATATATTAGGAGTGTGGATACCAAATATGGTTGCTCTAGCTTTTATAGTCTCTGAGATCTAGGCGCTAATGTTTTACTCTAAGCAAAGCCGCCTATGCTACCTGTGTGTTAGAGAGAGACAGGGCGAGAAAAAATGAAATTATTTTCCTGATGCTGGCTATAATAATAATACGATCCAGTTCAGATTCTGCAGTCTAAAAGATATGGTCATTCTCTACGATTCTGCGTTTTTGGTTTTCTCGTATCGTCGAAATTGTGGATGCCACAGATTTTCGCCCTTTGTGGGGGCGGAAGTGGGCGGGGAAAAGTTTTGAAATATTTTTGTAGCAGTGACATATCACAGAAGTCTGGATCCAAAACATCGTTGCTCTAGCTCTTAGGACAGACGGACAGACGGACAGACAGACATGGCTCAATCGACTCGGCTATTGATGCTGATCAAGAATATATGTACTTTATGGGGTCGGAAACGATTCCTTCTGGACGTTACACACATCCACTTTTACCACAAATCTAATATACCCCAATACTCATTTTGAGTATCGGGTATAAAAAGATGTACAAAAAAATGTATTGTAGTCGCGGGAAAGGCTACGGAAAGATTCATGGTCAGAGTAGTTTGAAGGACAGGCCTAGTCGGGCGGGATGGGACAGCAATACTGATAAGGCTTATGAGGGCCGAGGATATTCAACCTCGCCTAGAATAAGTTTGTGGAGAAAGAGAATTCCATGACAAGTCATACGGCTCTCCAGCGAGTGCACGTTTATGAGACGCAGCCGACTCTCAAAAGAGGGAAGATGACAAGAGGGGTCCCAATTAAGTCAGGGTAAAGATAAGGAATTGTTTCTGAACGGACTCAAGCATTTCTTGATATTTTTGGTAATGGGGAGACCAGACAAGATAGGCCGTACAAGAGACACGTAGAGTAGTTTAGTGGTATAGGGGTCAGAAATGTCATTCGACCATCTTTTGATAAATCCAAGGACTCCTTCCTTTGGCTTTATTCGAAAAAGTGGATATATGAGAATTAAAACATAAGTTAGGTACGAAGATAATGCATAAGTCATTAACTTTGAACAGACGTTCCAAGGTATGTTATTAATTGTGAAGTCAAAAAGGTAAGGCTTGTTGCGATGGAAGGTCATGACGTTAAATTTGGAAATGTTAAGAGGAAGCGTGTAGCATATTGGATATTACCAAACCTTCACGGAAGGCTGAGCAGGTTGGTTCGTCTCCCGTCCGGGTTCGTCTCACGTCCGGGCACGTGCTTGTTCCGGCTTCCGTCTCATCGGCAAGAAATGGGGGGTTTTTTATTTCCCAGAACGGACGGGACACAGCTCTACTCCAACAATCATAATACTGACACAGTTACGTTCATTAAAATTTCACGTGCAAGCGAAGTATCGGACACAAATATGTACAAGAGCAAATACACCTAACTACGCACACGGACACATACACACATACAAGTCGTGCCACGTTGTTGTTGTGACCACTTATGCCCACCCTACCATGATCACCGCGCCCGGTTCATCCGGTGATCCCATAAAGAAGGCTCTTACAGCCTCCTATCCAACCCCGTTGCCCTCATTGGCCCAGCATGGTCCCCGCATATAGAACTCTAGCCCCTATTCATGTTAAATCCTATATTTCATATTGAGCAATAGAACATGCATCGCAACTAGTAAACTCATAAATGATTAACTCTTAATAATACAATTTAGATTGAAATTTAACTTACAAATTGAAAGAAGGGAAGGGTACACATCTCTATGTTATTTTTATGTTAGGCAAATAGATAAATTAATAAATATGCAAAGGGGAATGTAAAAACTGTGCGCAGCGATCGTTGTGGTAGGTCAGTTATTCAAGTGCATTAGCGAAAGCAACCGCAAGTAGAAAGCATAAAAGAACGTCAGAGCGACCAGCCTCGCATCTTCCCTTTTGCGCCTTGTTCTTAAGAGAGCTGTTTCTTATGCGCGGCGTACGTGCAGGCTCCTCACGCACGAATTGTTTGAGCAAAATGCCAATAGGAGATGGCAGCAAACAGCTGCCTGTAAAATCTCAAGATTGATATGGCCATATCGCTCGAAGAAGCGCTCAGCCGAGCTGTATAGGCTCAGCAGAGCACAGTGCTCTGCAGTTACTCGAGCCATTACGGGACACTGGCAGATTGGCACTCATGCCTCTAGACTGTCAATCCCTCATAACGACTTCTGCAGGAGTTGTCGCGACGAGGAAGAAGAGGAATCGGTCCCCCACTTCTTCTGCCACTGCCCAGCCCTTGGAAATCGTCGTCTTCGTTTTCTCGGGGCTGCTTTCCTCACAGACATTTCGGACCTGTCCGAAATCAAACCGGGGACCTTGTCCAGATTTATCCAAGCCTCCGGATGGGACTGCTCTTAATTTGCAACAGCCTGTTTCTCCACTCCGCCACGGTTTCTAGGCACTGGGAAGGGGCACACGCCCATGCGGCACCACAACGGACCTTCTACAGGTCCAAGTGAGCTTGGGAGGGTTTCATCACTCTCCCAGGCTACCGCCTGAACCTAACCTATGCGCGGCGTAAGCGCTTATGGTTGCCAGCAGGGCATAAGGGAGAGCGCACAGCCTCTCTTAAGCGAAGAAGCCCCTGACTACGTGAGGTTTTTTTTTCGGTTATGCAATAAATAGTTGCTAATAACAAACAAACTCCAATATTTTATCTTTATGTTTTGGGATCACTTACGGCCTTCCCTTGATTGGTTTTAATAAATGCGTTGAAACAGCGATGAAAGCGCTTCCATGGACTGCGGCAACGTTCCTAAAACGAAAGCTGGAGAAATAATTTTACAAAAAAAAACACTCACGCTCTCCTCTGCCGTTTAACCGTTGTTCACTTTCGCCCTGTCACACATTCCACTTGCTATTTCTTCCGAACAGAATTTAAAACACAACCAAAAGAAATTTACTTAGCTAATTACACTAATGACACTATAACATAAAATAGGAATCAGCGGTTACCCTGATGGATACAAAAAACAACGACAGTCGTTACCGCCGGCTTCACATCTGGGCACTCCTCGGCACTTCGTATGGGGAAAGTATCTGCATAAGTACCATTTAAGTGTAAAGAAGAGGGATATTGTGAAGAATTACGTTTAGAGTTAACAACTTAAAGAATTGTTTAGGATCTCGTTTAAAGTTGAGCTTGCATTTAGACAAATAATAGTTATAGCATAGGGTATTAAAAATGGAAAATTTAGATTTTGCAATTGAATACTTAGAAAAATCTGACTGCGAGCCAGACAGTTTAAACTTCTTATATAAACCAGATTTTATATTCCTTAGGTTTATTTTTGCATAAAATTTGAGTTTTGACAGCAAACAACAAACCTTTGGTGTTATTTTTGCGACAACGCATCGCTCCATATCTTGCCGTAGCATAATTGGCTTTGCGACGACGCACTGTCCTTCACCCTATCCGTAGCATAGCGAGGCTTTGCGAAGACACACTGCTCTATATCTCCCCGTTACTTAGTTGGCTTTGCGAGGACACATTTTCCTTTACATAACCCGTAGCTTAGCGAGCCTTAACGACGACGCACTGTACCATATCTCATCCGTACTTTAGTTGGTTTTGCGACGACGCAATACCTAACATCCTACAACACTTGTCCGAATCCTCTCGATTATCGCGGTAACATTTTGCTCGCCGACGTCGCACCCCCCACGAATTTTACAACCACGTTCCTGCAATCAGTTACGGTGCCAGGATTGTCCAACCCGATCCTAAAGTGTCTTTATCAACTACAATTTTCTTGTAGCAGACCCTGGACAGGATGAGGCTATTTCAGGCTGGTGTAACTGAAACAGGTTCCTTACATAGGTGACACCCAGATGTGTTTGAACTTTCCTCTTAATCATTATACCCGATACTCATAATGAGTATTGGGGTATATTAGATTTGTGGTAAAAGTGGATGTGTGTAACGTCCAGAAGGAATCGTTTCCGACCCTATAAAGTATATATATTCTTGATCAGCATCAATAGCCGAGTCGATTGAGCCCTGTCTGTCTGTCCGTCCGTCCGTCTGTCCGTCTGTCCGTCTGTCCGTCCCCTTCAGCGCCTAATGCTCAAAGACTATAAGAGCTAGAGCAACGATGTTTTGGATCCAGACTTCTGTGATATGTCACTGCTCCAAAAATATTTCAAAACTTTGCCCCGCCCACTTCCGCCCCCACAAAGGGCGAAAATCTGTGGCATCCACAATTTTAAAGATACGAGAAAACCAAAAACGCAGAATCGTAGAGAATGACCATATCTTTCAGACTGCAGAATCTAAATTGGATCGTATTACGATTATAGCCAGCATCAAGAAAACAATTTCATTTTTTCTCGCCCTGTCTCTCTCTAACACACACGTAGCATAGGCGGCTTTGCTTAGAGTAAAACATTAGCGCCTAGATCTCAGAGACTATAAAAGCTAGATCAACCAAATTTGGTATCCACACTCCTAATATATCGGACCGAGACGAGTTTGTTTCAAAATTTCGCCACACCCCCTTCCGCCCCCGCAAAGGATGCAAATCTGGGGATATTCACAAATCTCAGAGACTATTAAAGCTAGAGTAACCAAATTTAGTATCCGCACTCCTGTTAGATGTCACTATAAAACGTTTATCTCAAAATTTCGCCCCACCCCCTTCCGCCCCCACAAAGGACGAAAATCTGTTGCATCCACAATATTGCAGATTTGAGAAAACTAAAAACGCAGAATCATAGATAATGACCATATCTATCAGATTGCTGAATCTGGATCAGATCAGATAATTTTTGTAGCCAAAAGGAACAAATCAATTTGCATTGGCAACGCAGCGCCCGACGTCACGCTCAGACTGATTTTCTGTCTCTCTCGCACGCACTCTTTGTCGTGTCGTTTAATATTAGACGCCGCCTGCTGGAGGAGAGCCATACTGACTTAGTATCGGGTATAACCGTAGAGTTGCGGTGTCCGCAGCAACTCACAACGTTCCCCCTCGTTTTAAAAGTATGTTTGTCGATCCTAAGTGGCTTCACAAATTTGAAAGCTTGACCATTAACAATTGAATTTTCAATTTGCATGCTGTTCTCAGAGTTACTTATACATTTTATATACACAGGTGTTGCATTTAAGATATTTTTGCTTCTTAAATCAAGCACTTTTTGACGTCGTTCTGCTTCAAACAAAATATCGAAATTATTTACGAAACAACCAGTTTAGCGATGATAAAACGAAGGGAAACGTTGTGAGTCACTGCTAAGGCCAAAACTCTACATTTATATCCAATACATAGGGAGTATAGCTACGTTGAGCGACAAAGAGAGCGTGCGGGAGAGACAGAAAACGTGTCTGAACGTGTCGTTAAGCGCTGCGTAGCCTCTGCAAACTGATTTGTTCCTTTTGGCTATACAAATTATCCGATCTGATCCGTATTCGGCAATCTGGTAGATCTGGTCATTTGAAATACACTTGTGCAGGTTCGATATCACAGGAGTGTGGATAACAAATTTGGTTGCTCTAGCTCTTATAGTCTCTGAGTTTTAAAATGCACTTGTAACAGTGACATATCACAAAAGTCTGGATACAAAATGTCGTTTCTGTAGCTCTTATAGTCTTTCAGCAATAGACGCTCATAGGGACGGTAAGACAGACATGGCTCATCGACTGGGCTATTGATGCTGACCAAGAATATATATACTCTATTGGGTCAGAAACGCTTTCTTCTGGACGTTACACACATCCATTTTCACCACAGTTCTATATATAATATATAAGAAACAGCAATTCGTAAAAATGCTTAGAAATATAGAGGACATAAAAAAAAAAAAAATTTCGCGATTGTTCGGAGCAGAACCCAGCCGATTAGCTGCTTACCAAATAGCACCTAATTCTTGGTCCTCAGCCGCTTATTTTGTTTGTTACTTATGTCTATGTCACTCATTTGTTTGTTAAAGCTTTGCGCTTGCTTGCCCTGCTAAACGCTCTCTGCCAGCTCGCTCTTCGCTATCTCCGCTTTGCGTCTGCCTACCGACGTCGGCCGAGCGAAGCTGCGCTTAGCGATCGGAGCGGCAATGTAAAGGGCAGGCAAGCCACACTTGCAATTTGGATGTCACGCATTAAAGAACATATCGCAATTTTATTTCTGCGCCGAGTTTTATTTCATTGAAATAATTAGTCGGCCGATTGGGGATAAAAAACATTA
Source organism: Drosophila pseudoobscura (assembly GCF_009870125.1). Classification (NCBI taxonomy): domain Eukaryota; kingdom Metazoa; phylum Arthropoda; class Insecta; order Diptera; family Drosophilidae; genus Drosophila; species Drosophila pseudoobscura. Next base: position 540,329 of record NC_046681.1, on the reverse strand, counting down.
TCTCCACATAAAATTTGGTGACCCCGACGTGATCTCTGAGTTGCAGTGTCAATTAATTATCATTCGCAATCGACATTCGTTAGCCTTAACAAATTTTCGGCGGTTAAGCACAATTCGGTGCTAAAACATACTTACATACACCTACTAATTTCTCTGTCGCGACAATTCGGTCAGTGCAGTGCAGCGAACTCACTAATACACACAAGCGGAGTACAAAGCGGAATCGGACAGCTCGCACAGCCGCACAGCTAAAGGCATTAGCTGTAATCCCTTTGCTTTCGGTTCGCACGTTTATACGTATACAGGGTGTCTTTTTCGGTCGTGCTGAGTGACTCTTTTAAAACCTCAACATGGCAGCACCTGAGCCTACCAATGTCGCGAACGCAGCAATGCCGAGTGATGTTGATTTCTACAAGCACAAGGCCGAGTCCGTCGCGCGCCAACTAAAGGCCATGGATCGCTTTCTCACCAAGGAAGAGCTTGCCGAGTTAGATGAGGCAGAACTTCAAGCTCGCTTAGAGCAAATTGAGCGAATGAATGCGGATTTCGATGCCGCTCAAACGAGCCTTGAAAGGTTGGATTTCCTGCAGTTAGCCCATGATGCCCGGCTGGACTTTGCGAATGTTTATGTCAAGGTTAGGTCCAGGCTGTCGCGGGAGTTGATGGCTGCTCGCACGGTAAATGTTGCCAATTCAACAGCTCGGCATACTCTCGAGGGGAATTCGTCGTTGTTCGCCTATAATAGTATAGGTCGTTCTCGAATGCCCGAGTTGCAGCTTCCGCGATTCGGTGGGAACTACATGGATTGGCCAGAATTCCACTCGATGTTCTCGACAATGGTGCACAAAGACCATCGTATCCCAATCATCGAAAAATTCCAATATCTTCGTGGATGTCTAGATGGTGCTGCGCTGGATACGATTCGTTCCTTGGAACTTTCTGAGGAGAATTACGACAAGGCGTTGAATTTGCTAATGTTGCGATTCGATAATAAACTGTTACATTTTCAGGCACACGTCAAGGCTATTTTCGGGCTGCAAGGGGTGGAGAAGGGCTCAGCTATCGGCTTGCGCGCGCTCAGCGACAAAATCAATTCGCACTTGCGTGCACTTCAGACCTTGGCGACCCCGCAGGAGATTTCGGATGGGTTGCTGATCTTCATCATAGGCACGAAACTGGACCACAAAACAAAAGAGAAATGGGAAGAGAACTTGCCGACGTCAGGATTGCCTCGGTGGTCAAGCATGGCCTCATTTTTGGAAGCGAGATGTCGGATGCTGGAGAATTTGGGATCAGCCATGGCAACAAGTCCTAGTCAACAGGTGGGAGAAGACAAACCTGTCACTCTTATCACCTCCAGTAACGACCATCCTAACCCCATATGTAACCATTGCAATTCCTCCGAGCATTACATATCTAGATGTCAGGCATTCCTGAATCTCTCTGCGTTTGAAAGGTACAAAGAAGCAAAGAAGAGCCGCTTGTGTTTGAACTGTCTCAACAAAGGCCATGAATTGCAGAGGTGCAGGTCAGGACTTTGCAGGCATTGCCAGGCCAAACATCACACGCTACTCCACATTCAATCGGGAACTGGTGCTTCATCATCCTCTTCACCGGCCGAGGAATCGATCCAGCAAGAGGCCGCGACTGTGCTTCTAGCAAGCGGGTGTTCTAGCCCTCCCCCCTCGATCCAGAAATCTCAGCCCAGCCAGAACGTGTTGCTACCTACTGCCCTCGTCCATGTAACAGATCGTTATGGAGCACTTATCCCATGTCGTGCCATTTTGGATTCTGCGTCACAGGCAAACTTTGTAACATCTAGACTTGCTGATCAGTTGCAGTTGGATCATCGCTCGTCTTATGTTCACATCTCTGGAATCGGAGATTCCATTCTACCTTCGAGCAAGTCTGTACATATAGTTGTACAATCCCAGGACGCAAGCTATCGAGCTTCCTTCGCTGCAATTGTCACCAACTCAATTACGGAAATGCAGCCTAACTTCGGCCTAGACGCAAAGGATTGGCCCATGCCGAATAATCTAAAACTAGCTGATCCTAATTTCTCCAAGCCCCAACGTATCGATCTGTTGATAGGTGGTGGTTTGTTCTTCGATTTAATGTGCGTCGGACAGATTCGACTATCAGACCAATTGCCAACATTGCAGGAGACAAAACTTGGTTGGATAGTGTCAGGAAGCATTCATAGCTCGGAGAATAAGCGTGCAGTTTTAGCCGCTTTTGAAAATTCCTCCTCCATCTCTAATGACGATTTTCGGGCCACAACGCTGGAGTACCAAAACTTAGAGCAGCAATGCAGGAAGCAGCTGCTCGAGTGCCAGGTGCAAGTGGAAAAACTGCGATCGGAGAATCAGGAACTGCAGCGCGAACTTTTCAATATATTAAAAACCTACATATCCACGCTAAATGAAATTCAACTTTCAACAATTTCTACATTGCCAAATTTCCTGCCATTCTATGCAATTACAGAGGTTCCCGATGATCAAGACGTAATCACGACAAGCCGCCTTCGTAAAGAAGCGCCGATTGCTGCGTTCGACGAGCATCCCAGCGTAGCCGCCAGCTGCGCCCAAGCAAGCATCTTCAAGAGGGCCGTTGGAAAAATAGCGGTTCTGCCCCTTCAGGATGGATCTGTTGAAAGCCTTTGCCTTCCAACGGGGGGTGAATGTTCGGAGCAGAACCCAGCCGATTAGCTGCTTACCAAATAGCACCTAATTCTTGGCCCTCAGCCGCTTATTTTGTTTGTTACTTATGTCTATGTCACTCATTTGTTTGTTAAAGCTTTGCGCTTGCTTGCCCTGCTAAACGCTCTCTGCCAGCTCGCTCTTCGCTATCTCCGCTTTGCGTCTGCCTACCGACGTCGGCCGAGCGAAGCTGCGCTTAGCGATCGGAGCGGCAATGTAAAGGGCAGGCAAGCCACACTTGCAATTTGGATGTCACGCATTAAAGAACATATCGCAATTTTATTTCTGCGCCGAGTTTTATTTAATTGAAATAATTAGTCGGCCGATTGGGGATAAAAAACATTATCTCCACAGCGATAAAGCGTTAAGCAAGGAGCATGGTTGCTCACCTATTTCTAGGTGCCGCTTGGGAATTGCTGAACAAGCGGTTTGAAAATAGACGAAACATTTTTGCGGATTAACTGAATTGTTTACTAGATTTACCAATGCTAGATCACGATTCAGCGAAACATATTTAATGGTTTTCTGATTCTATAAATGAGTCAATACATTTAATCAAATTAAAGTCACAATTAACAGAAGAAGTTAATGTGTAAGATGCCTTACAATTATTTGAAAGTCATATAAAAAGGACAAAGAGATCCAAGCATTGCCAGATGTAATGGAATTTTTACAACAACGATAAAGAGTGGAAACAGTTGAAAAAATAATGCAATAGAAATACAATAAAGCAGCACAAAAGAAAACTGTCCGCTAAGTAAAATGGTGGGACATAGCATAATGAGTTTAAGGGAATGAGTCCGATAGAAAAATAGGCAAATTTATTCGAAAGCAGGCAAATGTTAAAAAAACAAGCGTTCTTAGCCACAGTACTTATAAAAAAAGGGCAAGGAATGGTGGCTATCAAAACCTTAGAGCTCTAATTTTACCATGTACAGCTGCGCAACTATTAACCTTAGTACGAAAAAGAGCGAATACCGACCGAGGTGAGTTGAGTGTCTTCGCAGTTTGTTGGGTAAATTGCGTAAAATTCATACAAATAGTGGGTCTTTTGATTTCGATGCCATCCCTTTTACCGAAACCTGACTTAACTCTTCTATCATTGATCACAAAATTTGCATTGATAGTTACACTATTTATATAATGGACCGCCCATATTTCGCTGGTTGGGTTCTGATTGAAGTCAAATCTGATTTCTCATCTGAGCTATTCCCATTCAATAACATCCATGGAATTGAATTATTTGCAGTCAAAGTTCGTGTTAGTTCGGCATTTTTCTATGTAATCTGCTCCTACATTCCTCCCAGGTCTGATGGGTGCATTGCGATGATGATAACCTGTTGTTTCCCAAATGCCACAATGACTTTATCAATTGGCGAACATCCGTTATTTCCCTCCAAGTATTTTTCATACATAAAAAATAATAAATCCAGGCTCTATAAAAAGTACCAGAAGTCGGGTTCCACGTCGGCCTCAGCTCTATACTACTCCGCTCGCTCTCTGTTCCTTGCCGTTAACAGTCAGTGTTATAATCAATACCTTTCACAATGTAATAGAAACTTTCGTAGTGATCCTAAAAAATTCTTTTCGTTCGTTAATTCTAAGCGTAAGTCAAATGCTTTTCCTCCTTCCCTTCATTACCATAACAAAACAGAAGCTTCTGCTGTTGGTATTGCAAATTTATACGCTACATTTTTCCAAACAACATACTCGTCTCATATTTACAACGCATACACTCCGTATCCGTACCATCTACCTCACGCTAACAGCATTTTTCTGCCTATTTTCGAGGACAAAAAGTTGTTCTGGAAAGTTTGTCATCTATGGACATATCGTTTTGTGGAGGTCTAGATAAGGTACCAAGTTGCATTCTAAAACACCCAGTCCCTTTGCAAACCCTTGGCCTTTATCTTCAATCTCTCTTTGGTACAGTCTTGTCTCCCAGTAATTTGGAATGAGTTCTACACATAGCTCGCAAACGACGGTCAACACTTTTTCCCTTTGCTGTCTCGTCACTGAAAAATCCGAAAAAGACCACGAAGACACTGTCTCTCACTGAGCAGAACACTTTTTGTCTCTTCGCTTGTGTTATGTGTTTCGCGTTTTCGGGTGAGCCCGACACACGATCGTGTCTCACAATAACAACTTAGAGAGACACTTCGGTCAAGCGCGCACAGCAAAAGTGTCTTTAGATGAGCAGAACCAAAAAAGTGTCTGAGTAAAGTGTTTTTAGTTTTTTTCGTGTATATGTTTAATTATTCATGTTTTCCGCATCTTTTGGGCTATTGTATTGTAATATGTATATTTCTTTGCAAAATTGGCAAACAAACATTTTCGTTTTGCTTTTCACGATTCATTTTAAGCTCAAATAGTCAAACCGTATAGAATTCACAAAAATTGATAGTTGCTATAAGCTTCACACGAACAAGCACGCATACATACGCAAAAGACACTTTGTTCGTTTGCTCGCGGCAAGATGCTCAGTAAAGAACAGGAACAAAAGAGAAGTGATAAAAAAATCGGTCTTTGCTTGAGCGAAGAGCTAGTTGAGCAAAAACAGATTAGATTTAGATCTTTTTAGTCCATTTTCTAAATCAATATTGAAAACTATCGTGGTATCCCCGTCGCAACATGGTTTTTTCAGACATCGTTCATTTTTGAGTTTTCTCACTAAATCCACCGTGGTTTTCAAAATAGTTTGCAGACGGATGTAGTTTTTACCGACATTCGCAAGGCAATCGATTCTGTGAACTATGCTCTGCTTATTCGCAAGCTTTTTTTTTTAGGGTTCCCAACGAATCTTCTAGATTGGATTTTGTTTTATCTCTCTAACCGTACTCAACGTGTTTTGTTTTCTAATGTGTTGTCAAATATTGTTAATGTTATTTCAGGAGTGCCACAGGGAAGTCATCTGAGCCCGCTTCTGTTTATTGTATTTGTGAATGACCTTCCTCAAGTTATAACATACTCTACTACACTAATGTATGCTGATGATGTTAAAATCTGTCTGGCTTACTCTTATTTGTATTTTCACACACGCCTTCAACGGGATCTAAGTGAACTACTATTGTGGTGTTCAACTAATCTTCTTTTTCTGAACCTTTCTAAATGCAAACTTATGACATTTTACCATCGCGCTCACCATTTTGTATCATATGGTCTAGGAAATCATGTCCTGGAGCGAATTTCGAGTTGAAATGACCTCGAGGTCCTATTTGATCACAAGATGTGTTTTAACAGCCATATAGCTGCAACAGTAAATAAAGCTAAGGGTGTGTTAGCGTTCATCAAGCGTTGGGCCAAGGAGTTTGAAGACCCGTAAGTTACGAAACAACTCGTTAGTACGTCCGATTTTGAAGTATTTTTCTTGTGTGTATAGCCCTCAGTATAAAGAGCAGCAGGTTGTCATTGAACCCGTGCAAAAGCAATTTGTAATTTTTGCCCTTCGTAACTTAAACTGGGACTTGGGTAGAATCGTGCCACCCTACCGGTCTAGACTAAATCTAACTGACCTGCCGTCGTTGCAGCATCGCAGAATATGTAATGGGGTAATGTTCGTGCACTAGCTCCTTCTCGGGATTGTTGACTTCCAAACTATCTTGGGTCAGATTGACTTTGCCGTTCCATCTAGACCTACCCGTACTTTTAGGCAAATCTGCTTACCCATAAGTGATCTTCGACTAACTAAGCCGGTGTTTTCAACGGGTCCAGACGGGGTTCGAGGTTGTGTACTCAGGTACTGCACCGAGGTTCTATGTGGACCCTTGCTTAAACTATTCACACTGTCCATCGATTCTTCTTGCTTCCCCCGGATCTAGAAGGAATCGTTTATAATTTCTCTCCATAAAACAGGTAGCAAGTCTGACGCAAAAAATTATAGGGGTATAGCAAAGTTATCCGCTATTCCTAAAATGTTTGAGAAGGTTTTAACTCCGCACTTGCAATATCTCTGCAAGTCACTTATATCTCCCACTCAGCATAGATTTAAACACACATACACACCTGTGTATGGTGCTCTCAGTACAAAGTACACCAGGACCGTATAGAATCAGTACAGAAAAACTTTTTACTCTTTGCTCTGCGGGGCCTTAACTGGGATGCGGGTGTAAGACTTACTCATCTTACTCTAGTAGACTACTATTAGTAAACCTCCCATCCTTAGTTAACCGTAGAAAAATGCTTGGTGTGATTTGGATGCACAACTTGATCAGGGGTGACAAAGACAGCCGTGATCTGTTGAGCCGCATAAACTTCACGATTCCTATTAGATTCACTAGAAACTATATACCGTTGTTCCTTCCACTTTGTAGATCGAATTATTCCTTGCATGAACCGTTTAGGGTCTAATGCTCGGATTATAATTGCCTCTACCATATCATATCCACCACTAATTCTCTTCCTCTTATTAAATTACTAATCCTTACACACCTTTCTAGTAATTAGTAATTGTAGTCGTATTTTTTATTTGTATTTTGAATGCATGCTTAGTTTCTTAGTGTTTGTCGTGCTAATTTTCCTCGAATATTAGTCTTAAGCTAGGTACACACGATGCAATCAATTTGCAGCAAGTTGATTGCTGCAATCAAATTTGCACGTTTGAAGACGAGGGCAAACACTTTTCTGCAAACAAAAAATTTGTAATAACTGTTTGCGGCAACTATTTTTGCTTTTCGTCTGTATACAGAATTTTACGGTTAACTTGGTTGCGTCAGTTGCTTGCTTGTTTGCATGTGCTGCTTGATTTCAGTCGCAATATTGCAGCAAGCAAAGCAACATGTGGGATCGCGAGAAAACGATAATATAATGGATTTGTACGAGAATTATTCTGTTTTATGGGATGTCTCGTCAGCAGACTATAAAAATAAGCATAAAAAGCAAAATGCTTATCGCGAAATTGATGAAAAATTAGACAAAAGTGATGATGAAATAAAAACAAAAATTCATCATTTGCGCACTCAATTTTTGCAAGTGCACAGAGTGAAGCAAAAAAAAGTGGCCAGGGTACATCGGACAACTATACCAGCAGTGTCTTGTTAAGTTATGTAGTTTTTTAGTTTTTCTAATAAAAAAGGACTCACATGCGAAAAAAATTGTAATAGTTTGTTTAATCCCCATTTTGTTGCTCTTTTAAAAGGTTCTGATGCACTCCTTTTTCATCTCTTTTGGAAATCCACTCTTTCACCCAACACTTTCTTTTTTTTGCAGACTCTAATCTTCTCACTTTTTTACGTTTTATTAAAGTTGCTAATATAGCAATAGCAGCAACTCTCGATTTTTGTGCCGACATAATTAAACACGTCGTTATTCCTTGACTTTCTCAAAACAACAGAACTTGCAAATGAGTGTCACTTGCAAGCACTGCAAACAAAAAATGAAAACACGTGTAGAGATTAACGCAATATATTGCTGCATCGCCTCTTGGAATATGCAGCCATTGCATATCAACGTTCAAACAAATTATGAGAAAAAAAGCACAACCTCTAAAAACAATTAAAAAAATCGTTTTTAATAATTTTTTCGCGGTCGTAGGTGGTTTTTCTCAACATTCTCTTTCGTGAAAGCCTTCTAATTGGCATTCTATGGCAAACTCGAACAACTTTTCAGAATTGCAAAGTTCAATACAACCAGATGTAAGATACTTAACTAAAGTGAAACACCAAGCGCTACCTTAAAAAAATACTAGTCTTTAAAAATTAAAAAAAAACGAGGGGGAACGCTGTGAGTTGCTGCGGACACCGCAACTCTACAGTTATACCCGATACTAGGTCAGTATGGTTCTCCTCCGGCAGACGGCGCTAATATTAAACGACACGACAAAGAGTGCGTGCGAGAGAGACAGAAAATCAGTCTGAGCGTGACGTCGGGCGCTCCGTAGCCACTGAAAATTGTTTTTTTTTTCTTTTCGGCTATAAAATTATCCGATCTGATCCAAATTCAGCAACTGGATAGACATGATCATTCTCTATGATTCTGCGTTTTTAGTTTTCTCGAATCTGCAATATTGTGGATGGGGGGGTGGGGCGAAATTCTGAGATATACGTTTTATAGTGAGATCTAACAGAAGTTCGGATACCAAATTTGGTTACTCTAGCCTTAATAGTCTCTGAGATTTGTGGTTGCCCCAGATTTTCGTCCCTTGCGGGGGCGGAAGGGGGCGAAATTTTTGACACAAAACGGTCAAGGTCCGATATCACAGGAGTGTGGATACCAAATTTGGTTGCTCTGGCTCTTATGGGTTCTGAGATCCTTGAACTCATATTTTGCAATTGGCAAAACCGACAATGAAACCTGTGTGTTAGAGTGAGACAGCGAGAAAGAGTGAAATTGTTTTCGTGATTCTGGCTATAATAATTATACGATCTGGTTTAGATTTTTCACTCTGTAAGATATAGTCATCTTCTACGATTCTGCGTTTTTAGTTTTCTCGTATCGTCGAAGTTGTGGATGCCACAGATTTTCGCCCTTTGTGGGGGCGGAAGTGGGCGGGGCAAAGTTTTAAAATATTTTTGTAGCAGTGACATATCACAGAAGTCTGGATCCAAAACATCGTTGCTCTAGCTCTTATAGACTTTGAGCACTAGGCGCTGAAGGGGACGGACGGACGGACGGACGGACAGGCAGACATGGCTCAATCGACTCGGCTATTGATGCTGATCAAGAATATATATACTTTATGGGGTCGGAAACGATTCCTTCTGGACGTTACACACATCCACTTTTACCACAAATCTAATACATTTTGAGTATCGGGTATAAAAAAACACATAATTCATTGAAAAATTGTGAAGCCCAAAATCGATCAGAAAAAATAGGATTGGTTCGAAGCTTAAATTAAAAGTTCAACTTTGTTGAATAGTGCTATTTATTGTCGCGCTAGTGTAAATTATTACGCTCTCAATGAATAGACGCATAGAAGCCGACAGTGAAATGTGGACAAGTAGTTTTTTACATTTCATATAGATTTGTTATGTTTCTCAAAAAATAACTCTTTTAACTAAGTAAATAATATAAAAGACTAACGAAAAACACAAAAAATTCATGCTTGGTTCTCTTAGTAAGTTTAGTGCTAATTTTCCTCGAAAATTAGTCTAACAGCTATCTTTTCTGCATGCTCTGGTTGCTGCTGGTTTCAGACGGGGCCACTTGAAGGTGAAGTAATTGCATCGCCTCTTGTAAGATGCAGGCATTGCAAGTTAACATAAACAAAAAAAAATATATTGAAGAGTATAAAAAATTAGTTAAATATTTTGTGGTATCGTTTATCGCAATCGTTTTTCTTAGATCCATTCAAAAAACAATACGTTTCTCCAATCATTTACAGTCAAAGTGTTGAATTTGGACTATTGGCGGCTTGTCTGGAACATTTTTAGTGTCAAAAGTAGTATTTTTTCTGGCCGATAACCTTTAAATTCCGTCTCTTGAAAGTTTTGGCGTTAATATCGATGCCAGCCGACTGAATAAACTGCCTTGTAATATCTTAAACCATTTTAAACCGATTTTCCATGCTCAAGCGTCTAAGAATACGATCCTACTTTGATGGTCCTTTAGGGTGGTGGTCCTTCTTTCTTCGTGAGGCGGGTGGTCGTTTTACCGAACCGTGTTTTTTTAAACTTTCTATAAAATTTTTTAAGGTAGACGTGCTCATACCAAGTATGGTGCTAATAGTGACACAACTAATCTTTTTTGATCCCAATGCCAACATTTTTTACATTTTTATTTTTGTGTGTTAACTTCTTCCTTTTGTATATGATAAAGAGATGTTGGAAAGCTAATGAATGTATATATAAAACACAAATGTTTATCGACTGACTTATAAGATGTGAAATACTGGACATCGGTTTTTAATTAGATAACATGAGTGTCCACATTTTAACACATCATACTTCTTATTGCTTATATTTCAGTGCTTCGCTCTTTTCCTGGTCAATAAAATGATCATCGCACGCGGAATAGGACGGCTTTTTACAAGAGAGCGCAAAATCTGTTTCGTTTATTTAAAATTTGACACTCAAAATTCGAAGTTCATGGCCAAGGCCTCTAATCATATTTACAATGATTACAATGACTTATCAAACAATGACTATAATCAAAGACTATACAATACCAAGATGTTGCATGTGCGACCAAAAAGCTGTTCTATGGCGGGTCCTAACATTAGAACCCAAAAGGCACGAGGGAGCGCGCGGGGTTTCAATTCCCTTTTCGACTGTACTTCGTCTCTACCGCGACCCCGCTGCCCATCGGTTTCGTCTGTTCGGCAATTCTAGACTCTCGAGCCTCAGCACCGTCGAAGCGGTGGTCGCGGATCGCCGATGTCTTTGGAGCGGCACAGTGGGACCTATGGCCGTCTCAGCTTTCTAAATTAGTTCGTGAATATGAGTTCAATAAATATTTGCACACTGAAAAAATTTTAAACTTTAAACTAAAACAATCTTGAAAATTCGATTGGAAAATTCCTTATTAGATGCGTACATTAAATTTATCTAAAGCACTCATACAATTTTTTTACTATTTCGGCTGAGTCCCCACTGTGCCGCGCCAAAGACATCAGCGATCACGCTGCCCTACGGTTTCGGCACGCAGACGATTCATATTATGTTTTTGTATTCTTTCTCTCGAGACACACCGACTCGACGCTGACCGAGGCATTGACGAAGCCGAGTAGCGTAAAAGAGAATTGAAGTAATAGCCCCGCGCGCCCGTACCATGAAGCGTCAAACAAAAATTGAAAAAGAATTTGTTCCTCATGCAACATCTTGGTATTGTATAGTCTTTGCTATAATATACACATCTAACAACGGAGAAAATTTTATTTGTAAATGTGGAGTCAGAGAGTTGCCGAAAAAGCTCGGCACCTTAAAACAATATTAGTGTTGGGTTTATGATTGAGTGAACAAAAAAGAGTTATTTACGTTATTCAGTTAATACGTCGCATCTTAAAGTTTGGTTAGCAATGAATAACAGTAATTAAATACTAAATATGTCTCTAATAATAATAGTAATAATATAACCTTATTTATTAACATTACTCCACCTTTTTTTTTGTATTCAATCTAGCTATATTTTACGCCAAAATACTTACGCAGGAACAGTTAAAATGCGTTACAGTAAATTTGCACACAAACAGTGAAATCTCAACCGTCGCCTACCTCATGATGCATACGAGAGAATGGTTGGCTTTTTACCGCTTTCTATGACTTTTCAACAAAATTTTAAGATTCTGGAGACAAGTTAGAAGCACAAAGTCTATACAATACCAAGATATTCGTATTGTCATGAGAAAGACATAAAAATTGTTATTGTATTCATTTGTATTCAATTTGTTGGTTGATTCTAAAACCTGCGGACGGGGTCAGAGACGAAGAATAGTTGAAAAGATAATTGAAACTCCGGGCGCGCAATCTGTCTTTGGGGTGTCAAGCAAAACCCGCAAAGCTTTTTGTATAGCCACTGGTGTTACTTATCTTACTATTATATTGACTTTGACAGAACCGAGTATTAAAGGGGTATTAAACCGAGTATTATTTTATTAAAATATCAAGGGTAAGCTTGCGTTAAAAAGAACTTTCGAATTGTACACTTAATCTCAAAAAGAGCTTTACAAACCTCAAGGCCAAAGTATTTTTTTTTTTCATTTCTACGGTGTACACAGGATGCGACATCAAAGAAATTCGCATATACAAAGTCAAAAAAATTAAAGATAATTGTATTAATTTATTAATCAACTTACCTGTGATGGTACAGGTAACTCTAAGCAGCAAATTTTTTTTATAGCAGAATATCTGTCATCTCTACTATTTGGGCATATACAGACAACTATTTGCGTTTCCATTACGATATTCCGACGTAAAGCGTCGATAAACTCATTAATACGATCATGATCCAAAGAAATGATCTTTGGTTTAGAAATATTCATTCCGAGCGGTCGACAACACTGTTTCATATTATCCAGTAATGATATAGCGGCTCGTAGATCAGTTTTAAAATGTATTATTATCCAATTGTTTAGGTGAATGGCTTCCAACATTTCATTTTTAACAGCATCTTTGGAAAACTCCGCATTTTGTCCCGCTGTAACAACTTTTTTGCCAAAGTAAATTTGTTCCGAATCCAACTGGCGACCTTTCAGATTGTTTAAATTTCTAAAAAGCGCGAGTCCCCAACGGTCAAGGATTTCTCGTGCCGCTGGAGTATTGGAAACATTATCGTAGAACTTATCGAGTGCTAGTTTCCTTTGATTTGGAGTAACTCTTGTATACGTAGCGATTTCACGCATAAGTTTATTATTGGAACGAATGTCATCACGAAGTCCTGTGAGATAACAGAGTTCAGGAACTAAACGAAATTCGATATTTTCTGTATCCTCTGGGGTTCCTCGAGCCTTTTTTATGCTCAAAAGTAATGGTTGATTAATATCTTTAATGTTTATATTATGATATTTTGTATAATATTGTACATAACTTGTAGGTCCAGTTTTTGTGTGAAATATAGATTGGGGACTTTCATTGAAACAAACTTCGCTTATTTTATAGGTGCGATTATTATATCTTGTTATAACAATATTTCCAATTAATGTTTTTTTAACAAGATCTTGGTAACTGTTTATATTTTTTTTGTATATATCAATTAACATATCCAAAACGGTTCTCTGACAAAGAATTCGATGAGATACGTCACAGCAGAGCATTAATCCTCCCTCCAATTCATCAACAGCTGTTACATATCCCGGCCAAACTTCTAACTTAGCTTGCGGGATAATTTTTGGACATGAAGGATCGAACTGCTTTCGATCGAATCTAACATAATTTAATGTTTTCATGATTCGATCAAATAAAATGTTATACAAATGCAAGCAATTCTTGAAAGGCTCCTTTTTTTTAAATAAAATCCGTATCTCTACCTCCGTATCCATGGACTTAGAAACAAGAACAGTCATTTGATTTTCTAACAAAATGGGTAAATACAAGCTTGCACCATCAAAAGTTTTGGTTCCACCGATCTTATCCATATGTTCATTTAAATATTTAATTCTTAAATGAACCGAATCCACAGCGGGGAAAAATCGAACTTCGTATTGATAAACTCCTTTATTTTCGTCAGTTTTTAGTTCAATGTAGTTACATGATAATATAACAGAAGAACCTAAATGAAGAAATATTCCGTTGGTTATTATTGTTTTCAATTTTATACAGACGAATCAATTTACGAAATGCATAGATATTTAAAATTGCGATAATTCGGCCATCTACATTTTCGTTAAATCTGGAATTTTATCAAAAGTTTTATGTTGGTTAGCTGTGTTAGCAGAAACGACTTTTAAAGAAACTTGCATTGAAACGTGATCAGATTTTATTTATTATTATAAGTCGTTGCAAGGGAGGCTTAGAGGTGTTTTCGATTTGTTAAGATGTGAGTAGGAGCAACAGCATAAAATATATATATGCAAGACTAAAGTATCGTTTATTTACTATATTTAGTTCGAAGTACAGTTTAAAATTTATGTTTCAAGAGGTAAAATTAAAAAATAATTTTTCTCGGCTTTAGCTTAACTGCTTCCAAAATCCGACTGCCCTGTATCGGTTAGGTTTTATACCGATTAGGACTTATCGATGGTAATCGATTTATCGTTAGTGTAAGTGATACCCTGCCCTTTCTATTCGGCCATTCTGTTCATCTTCCTCTGTCCTAGACTATAATATCTCATCGTTCTCAGATAAAAAACGCCATAGCTTAATTTTGTCACTACTCGTTGCGGTGATATTTGGCCCCTCGACTTCAGCCACTTTTCTGACGTCATATGGACCGTTTCACTTTACATTGGATCTAGATACTCGCTGACCAACTTGCAACTTGCGCTCTTGATCGACACCATGTCTCCCACTCTCAGCTCGACGTTTTTTTGTATCGTAATGTGCTTAAAGACCTCTTACTCCTTCTCGATGTTGGCTCTGGTTGTTAAATATCTCATCGTTCTCAGATACAAAACGCCATAGCTTCATTTTGTCACTACTCGTTGCGGTGATATTTGGCCCCTCGACTTCAGGCAATTTTCTGGCGTCATATGGACGTCATATAAACTGCGGAACCGACTCGTTGTTGAGTACCTCCATTAGTCCCCTTTCAGCTTTTCAGTGCATCTTAGTCCCAAACATGACCTGAACAGGACCTTGAACCACTTCGTTAACTCCTGAATTGAGAGCTTTGCGATGCTGACCACACACGTTGTTCACAATTGTTTGACATTTTCCTCGCTGAGAAACTCGCTAAATTCATTGGATGTAAACTCTGCTCCTCATTCGGTAACTATGCGCTTGTGAAAAAAAAAAAAAAATTACTAATCGTTCAGAAATAACAAAACAAACTTGAGTCCATTGGTCCCAAATGATCAACGTGCAGCGTGTGTAGAGGCATTGTCAATGCAATGAAGATAGCCTTCTTTTTTGCCTAACTTGGCACACTTTGTTACTTTATTTTGAAGGTGCTGGATTGAGTGCACCGTTTTCGCTGTGGAAATATCACCAACTTCTCACGATAATTGAATGATTTCTCTTTCCATCAGCCTTGCAACAACCAATATGTCATTAACATTAACACCTTTAAAGAGAAGACCGCATTTTAACTTGTAATGGGTTGGTAACTTGGTATGGGTGCTGGTTCAGGATCTCAACTACGGCTTTGATGAAATCGTCATCCCAGCTGTCAACTCAGTCCACGTGTCTCATTCTACCCCCTGAGCAGTGTACTCTTTGATTGTCAAGTCCTCCATATACATAATCTACTTAGAATCTTCTCTTGGTATGCTTTCGTTGTTGTCTCCCAACCTGCTGCTTTGACCTTAAACTGGGGGTGAATACTGCCATCAAACTGCTGCAACAAAACAGGTCCGAAAACTAATGTTCGGAGCAGCCTCCGTCAATAGCTCTTATGACACTCAAATAACCTCTCATTTGACTTTTCTATTATCGCGCCCATCCTATGTACGCTCTCAGTGCATACACGCACACACATTTGTAATTTTCTTATTGCTGATATTCCACTGCTTCGACCTTTTCTTGAATCAGTCCTCTTCGTCGTCGAAAGCGTCTAACACCTAAATCGAAGCTCACGGCCCCGACTTCTAAGAAAAAATACCAAAAAAAAACAACGAAAAATAAACGTTAAATTTAAACGCTAACGGAAAATTTTGTATTTTTAAATGTGGAGTCAGAGTTTTTTAGTGACCCCGACGTGATAGCCGTGGGCTTATCGAGTGTGAAACGTTCTTCGGGCAGTTAGTTAAATTGAATTCGAAGTTTAACGTAACATTTGCCGATAAGTAGCGAACATTCGCCGTTTGTTTTCGTTCGTCCGTTAGTTTTCTTCGTCTCCTCTTTCGTCGTTTTCCTCAGACAGCGCTTGTGCATATATCTCTCTCTGCAATTCGAATTCGTTTGAAACACTAAAGCTAAAGCTTTAAGCCCTTTAGCTTTGTACATAAAAAACAACGAACAATAAAATACAAAATTAAAACATAACAACGGAGATATCTTAAAGCTCGGCAGCTTCTAACAAATATGTGTATTTCGAAATATTCAATATATAAAACACCGATTGATTTACTTTTGAAAACGAAAAATGTAATCTCCCGTTTTCACACAACATAAGACTTTTCCGTTGTTATAACGCACACATTTTCCCCGCCGAAATGAAAAGTAAAACGAATTTTATACAACAAAACGAATCTTAATTTCAAAAAGAAACATTAACAGGGAAATTTAGCTTGTGCCTTCTTTATAAAAAAATGTTTGTTTATCCAAACCAAATCATAAGTTTGGTTTCTAGCGATGGAGTCTCATTTTAAAACCCTTAAAATTTTGACTGAGTCGCCAACGCGAAAAAGGTTAAAAAATAGTTGCCAAACTCTAATCCGGTCGTTTTTCTTCCAGTCCCGGGATTACCTGCACCCCAATCTCGATCACCGTCACTAAAAAATGTTGATGCCACGGATGGCGCACTTTCTCTGATAGATTGGTCATTCCTCGACGACTTTCATGAGATCGAACCCGCCACTAACGCATTCAACAGCACTGTTTTTTCCTACCTTTGTTCCATTAGATTCTCCTCTCAGAAATCTTTCTGGCCCCATTTGGTTCACTCCGCGGCTAATAAAGCTAAGGAATATAAAATATCGTTTATATAAGAAGTTTAAACTGTCTGGCTCGCAGTCAGATATTTCACAGTGTTCAATTGCAAAATCCAAATTTTCCATTTGTAAAGGATATTACTATAACAGGATGCTATAACAGTTATTTCTCTAAATGCAAGCTCAACTTTAAACGAGATCCTAAACATTTCTTTAAGTTTGTTAACTCTAAACGTAATTCTTCACAATATCCCTCTTCTTTACACTTAAATGGTACTTATGCAGATAACAATTCCGATATTGCTAACCTATTTGCTTAATTTTTTCAACGTTGCTACTCTGCTCTTTCTAATCACATGCCCTTTGTTCTCGCTTCACCTAACGACTATCCTGCCGCGCACTCAAATCCTATCCCTTTAAATTATGATTACCTTCTAACTAATTTAAAATCGTGTGAATTTTCTTTCTCCACTGGTCCAGATTTGGTTCCCAGTGCCGTGCTTAAACTTTGTGCGGATTCACAACCTCTCTTTCGATCTTGGTGATTTTCCCACCGTCTGGAAGGAATCATACATAATTCCTATTCATAAAAAGGGGTCTAAATCTGACGTCTCAAACTACCGTTGTATCTCCAATTTATATGCCATTTGTTAATTTAATAAATAAATTCCTAAAGTCTTCGAAAAATTATTACTTCACAGCTCCAACACTTTTGTAGTTCCCTGTTACTAGAATCACAGCACGGATTTGTAAAACGTCATATGTAACTGCCGGATTTTCAAAGCAATGTGAAACTGACGTAGTTTATACTGATTTTAGTAAAGCTTTCGACTCAGTTAATCACAATCTCCTTATCCACAAACTATATTTTTACTAGGATTTCCGACCAAACTTCTTCTCTGGACTAATGCGTACCTTTGCAATCGTTCTCAGCGTGTGTGCTTCCACTCTTCTCTTTCTAAACTAGTTTTTGTCTCTTCGGGTGTTGACCAAACTTCTTCTCTGGACTAATGCGTACCTTTGCAATCGTTCTCAGCGTGTGTGTTTCCACTCTTCTCTTTCTAAACTAGTTTTTGTCTCTTCGGGTGTGCCGCAAGGTAGCCATCTCGGGCCCTTATTATTAATGATCTTCCCCAAGTTTTAACTAATTCTCGTGTCTTAATGTATGCTGATGATATAGTTATGCTATGTTTTTCCTACAGTAACCCGGTGTCCCCGTTATTTCTTCAATCGGATCCCGACGCTCTCAAGAATTGGTGTATTATTAACGCTCTTCCTCTTAACATTTCCAAATTTAACGTCATGACCTTCCATCGCAAAAAGCCTTACCTTTTTGACTTCACAATTAATAACATTCCTTGGAACGCCTGTACAAAGTTAATGACTTAGGCATTATCTTCGTACCTAACATATGTTTTAATTCTCATATATCCGCTATTTCGAATAAAGCCAAAGGAGTCCTTGGCTTTATCAAAAGATGGTCGAATGACTTTTCTGACCCCTATACCACTAAACTACTCTACGTGTCTCTTGTACGGCCTATCTTGTCTGGTCTCCCCATTACCAAAAATATCAAGAAATGCTTGAGTCCGTTCAGAAACAATTCCTTATCTTTACCCTGACTTAATTGGGACCCCTCTTGTCATCTTCCCTCTTTTGAGAGTCGGCTGCGTCTCATTAACTTGCACTCGCTTGAGAGCCGTAGGACTTGTCATGGAATTCTCTTTCTTCACAAACTCGTCCGAGGCGATGTTGAATCCTCGGCCCTCATTAGCCTTATCCCGCCCGACTTGGCATTACTTTCCTCTCTGTCCTTCAAACTACTCTGACCATGAATCTTTCCGTAGCCTACAATGCCGCGACTACAATAAATTGTTCCATATTTTTTCCTTTGATACTTGCGCTCCTAAAGTAAAACCTTCTTTAATGAATAATTTAAGTTAAGTTTCTTCTGCCTTGTATTGTGATAATTTTATAATTTGTACATTCCTATTTTTACACAGTTTAACTGTACATAGTTGAACTCTAAACAATAAACATTAAACATTCGACGCGGCACGGACAATATAATGTAATCGACTTCTATTCCTACGACACAATTAAAAGAAGCTGCGTTCGGAAGTGAGTGCGAGACGCTTTCAACGACGGCGAAACCGGCGAAATCGGTAACTTTATAATTCTACCGTCATAGTACGTAGGCAATACACGTCATTTACAAGAATACATGTAAGAAAGCTGTGCTGTCTGTATGCTCGCGTCCCCTAGCGCGATGACGAGAGAGCGGATTACTTGAGCCCGAGAGCGGTTGTCACGAGAGCCGTCAAGCGCCCGAGAGAGTACTCAAGAACTCAGTTGTCAGCCGTAGTCATAAAAAGTCGTCTAATCAGTTGTCCGTCGCTAAAGTCGTTAACAAGCAATTATTATTAAAAACCCACCCCAGAACTATTATAAAACTTCAACTCAATATCAATAAACGTTATGTTAATTAACATTCCTACATACGTAAAATTGTACATGCCATTGACGGGAAAAAAACGCAACGTGTCGTTTTGACATCACAGCACGTGTGATCAAACAAAAATTGAACGTCATAACAAAACTACATGTGTTCGGAAAACTGTTGGGAGGTATTCATGTGAATGGCATGAATAAGGATTACCACATGCACACATTTTATGAAGCGTATTCAATGCGCTTCTAGCTCTTGCTTAAGCCGATCGTGTTTTTTCTTGCTCCTGCAATCTCCGATATATCATCGAATCTCTTTAATTTGATTTACTTTGGGTTAATCACCAGTGTTTCTTTTGTAAACAAGTGTTTAATATAAATAAAATATCGCAACGTAATGACGGACTCGTTGTTTGTTATTGCTTTTACCCAGTCTGCTTTTGGTCATCGTTTCTTCGCTGAGCACTGTTCTCGCGCATCAGTGTTTGCATCGCCCACACTCTCTCGAAAGCATAAGTTTGCCTACTGCTCGCATTGTTGCTCTCACACTCTCTTGATTGCCTATACTCTCCCTCTTTGTGGACTTTTCTTGTGTGTCTCTGCTTTGGCGAGTTTACTGCTTGTTTCCTGAACTTCGTTGGATCGTCCGCTCTGAATTATTGCCTCTGCTGCTGATTGTCGGGCTCGTTCTGCTGTCTGCTCTCCCATTTTGCTAGCGTTCTCACTCTCTACTTTTATTATGTTGATTCATTCCTGAGATGCTGGCTGTGCGACAATTTCGCCCACATAAAATGTGCTGGTGGTGGAAATTTTGGCCGGCTAAACGATTTGATCTCGAAACGTATGGGCCTGTCTTGGTCATGTCAGGCTTGTCGGGAGAATGAGGACGAAATGCGCACATTTATGAGACAGACTCGAACTGAGTTTCTGGATGTCCGGAAACAATTTGTGGCTCTCAACGAGAAATTTCTTGCCCTTGCAATCACAGTTTCTTGGGCTCAAATAATAATGAAACCAATCTATTGCAACCTAATCAGGCATGGGTACTCCTGCCTTCCACCTTCATCCATCGGAAGCATTTGTTACTCCGTGTGGTCATGCCTCGCCGTTATCTGTAAATCCTCTAACGGTGGCTCCGGTGTTCTTTACACCGAGCAATGTGCTTCCTTCAAGCATCCAAGTTCCCAACAACATAAATCGCATCCCTGCAGTTTCTGCTGCCATCACTTCGGACGTGGTAAGTGCTCCTAGTGCGGGTGTGTTGGTTGCTGGTGATGTCTCGCCAATTCCTGCTCCTGCCGTTGTTGCCAATTCTTCTGCCCCAGGACCGAGATCTCTTTTAGGAGTGGCTCCACCATCTCGATCTCGCTCGGGACTTCAACTTAGAGCAGTGGTCCCTCGGAAAGCAATTTTTGTTTCTCGTCTTATTCCTGTGGCTACAACGGAGGATGTTATACAACATCTTTCCTCTAAACTTAACGCTTCGCCTGATGATATAGTTGTGACTAAATTTACATTTAAAAATAAGCGCAACATATTATCCTTTAAAATTCTTCTCCCTGATTCCTTATCCAAATCTCTTGAACCGTCAATATGGCCTGAGCATAGAATTATGGACGTTGACATGCAATGACTGCATCTTACAAGATGCGATGCAATTACTGCACCGTCAAGTGGCCGGTGTGCACCAGCAGAAGGATGTTACGCGGGGATCCCAGGCAAAACGCAGCCGGGAGGAGACCCTTACCGAGGGGCGCTGCCGCATGACGCGCGGTGCATAGCTGAACCAAAAGAGTACATGCAAGAAAGCTAGTTGTAAGACCAATACTCGAGGAAAATTAGCAAGACAAATACTAAGAAACTAAGTGTGGAGATAATGTTTTTTATCCCCAATCGGCCGACTAATTATTTCGAATTAAATAAAACTCGGCGCAGAAATAAAATTACGATATGCTCTTTAATGCGTGACATCCAAATTGCAAGTGTGGCTTGCCTGCCCTTTACATTGCCGCTCCGATCGGTGAGCGCAGCTTCGCTCGGCTGACGTCGGTAGGCAGACGCAAAGCGGAGATAGCGAAGAGCGAGCTGGCAGTGAGCGTTTAGCAGGGCAAGCACGCGCAAAGCTTTAACAAACAAATGAGTGACATAGACATAAGTAACAAACAAAATAAGCAGCTGAGGGCCAAAAATTAGGTGCTATTTGGCAAGCAACTAATCGGCTGGGTTCTGCTCCGAACACTAAGCATGCATTCAAAATACAAATACAAATACCACTACAATTACTAATTACTAGAAAGGTGTGTAAGGATTAGTAATTTAATAAGAGGAAGAGAATTAGTGGTGGATATAATTTGGTAGGGGCAATTATAATACGAGCATAAGACCCTAAACGGTTCATGCAAGGAATAATCCGATCTACAAAGTGGAAGGAACAACGGTGTTACATTTCTAGTAAGTCTAATAGGAATCGTGAAGTTTATGCGGCTGTCTATGTCACCCCTGATCAAGTTGTGCATAAAAATCACACCAAGCATTTTTCTGTGGTTAACTAAGGATGGGAGGTTTACTAATAGCAGTCTACTAGAGTAAGATGGGAGTCTCACATCTTCATCCCAGTTAAGGCCCCGCAGAGCAAAGAGTAAAAAGTTTTTCTGTACTGATTCTATACGGTCCTGGTGTACTTGGTACTGAGGGCACCATACCCAGGAGCCATATTCTAAGATCGGACGAACAAGCGAGGTATAGCGAGTCTTTGTTATGTAGGGGTCGTCAAATTCATTTGATCACCTCTTTATAAACCCAAGCACGCCCATGTCCATGGTAGAAATGTGTTCATAAAACTTTAACTTGTGGTCTAACATAACACCCAGATCATCCACCAGGGTAATTCTCTCAAGCGAACCACCAAATAGGGTATTGGGAGTGTTCGGGCCAGCCGCTGAAGAATAACCGTAACTTTAACATTATTATTGTATAAGCATAGAGAGCCGCCTACATATGTTGTAAAACGTTGACTTTCTGCAGAGCTGCTGCGCTCTCCCGCTAAAGGGGCTCTCTGCCGCCGCCACTTCGGCAACTACTTTGATCTGCTGCCGCCACTTCGGCAGTCAATTTGATCCAACGCCGTCGTCTATAGTTTAGTTCTATGCTAACCCCTCTGCGCATTGGTTGCATATCGATCTCGCATAAAGTTTATCTGGCAATAGCAAGCAATCGGCTTCCGCTAAGCCACCAAGATTAAATACGAATTATAAAGTTTAACCCAAAATCTCTTTTTATTTTGAAATACATAGGTGCCAAAAAAGCTTGGCATCTGAAACATTGGTGACCCCCCGACGTGATATAAAACCATTTCTTAATCGCGTTCCGTAAAAACACTTATTAATTATACAATATTGTGTTGTTGGGTAGTTTAACTACCAACAAATACATTTGTGTGCACATTAAAAACAGTTTAAAGTGCAAATTCAGTGAGAGTGCGGCTGGAATATTTATAGACAAATTCCGGTACTTTAAGCGTCGAATCTCTCATTCTCTGCGCAGCTGCAGCCGCGGTTCTTGACTTTTCGTGTCTTGCATTCTCGCTCTTGCGTCTATACATCGTCGCTTAAGAGGTATTTCATTTTCCGTTGTTGTGTCGATTGCACAACGGTTAACATGGACAACGATCCAAAGTAAAAGTCAGTCATTATATGATCGATTGCACAGGCTTGGCGAATCCTTCGCGGGGAATAAAATCGATAAGCTGACCGCCGCGGAAGACGAGGTGCGCCTTGATAAGTTGGCAGAAATTCGAGAGGAATTTAATAAGGCCCATAATGAATTGGAGGCTCTCGATCAAAACGAGATTGGGAGTGAACTGCGCGAAATCTTCGATACTCTTTTCATATCGTTGAAAGCTGAGTTGCTGGCTGCTGTTGAAGTAAGCCAGTCACACGCCGCTGCCCATTCTACGACTCTGCCAAGCCATTCCGGACATAGTACCATCATCATGGCTCACAAGCAGCGACTTTCTGAGCTGAAGGTGCCGAAGTTTTCTGGTGGATACGTCGAGTTCTCGGATTTTATGGCAATGTTCAAATCGGTGATTGAAGCGGATGCGGATCTCAGTGACATCAAGAAATTCCAGCACCTTCGCACTTGCCTCGCTGATGCGGCTTTGGATTCGGTTCGATCGTTGGAGCTCTCCAGTGCCAATTATCGTGCGGCTCTGGATATACTTAATAAACGCTTTTATAACAAAAGACTTGTTTTCCAGGCACACATCAAGAAGATTCTTGGGCTAAAGAGGGTAGACTCGCCTTCTGCTAAAAGGCTTCGGGAGTTTTCGGATGCAGTCAATTTACACATGCGAGCGTTGCAGACATTGGGAACTGCTGAGGAGATTTCAGGATTCATGGTCATCAACATGCTGCTGCAGAAGTTGGATTCGAAGCCGCAAACCAAATGGGAGGAGCACACATCGTCGGATGCTATACCTACCGCAGAGGAATTCTTCGAATTCTTGCAGCAACGCTGCCAGAAAATGGAGCGATTGGAATATGCTACAGCGACACACGCTAGTAGCGATCAGGTGGGAAAAAACCATTCCTATACGCAGGTTAAGAAAACGTTTGTAGCTTCCAACTCTTCCGCTTACCCATCTGTATGCGTCTTTTGCCACTCAGCGGGCCATGGAATATACTCGTGCAAGATATTCGGAAATCTCTCACCGTTGCTGCGCCACAAAGAAGTGAAGAAGCTTTCCCTTTGCTTCAATTGCCTAAAACCGGGGCACCGGACCCGCGCATGCAATAGTGGAAAATGTCGAGTATGCGGCGGTAGGCATCATAGTTTGTTGCACTTCGTTAGTATACAGCCCACAACACAAGGCTGCCCAGGTATTACTGCTCCCGATCTGGCCGTTCAACCGGACACTCTTTCCGTTGCTCAAAATTCTGCTAGCAGCTCGTCTCTACCTTCGTCTACCTCTCTTGCTGCCCAAGGTCTTCACTCTGATGTCGTGCTTCTGGCTACAGCCGTGGTTCTCGTGAAGAATCGGTCTGGCGTTTTAGTTCCTTGTCGTGCCATCTTAGATTCAGGATCGCAGCTGCATCTCGTAACATCCAGGTTCGACCAGCAGCTTCAGCTTAGGAGAACTGCTCTCATCGCCCCCACGATTACCGATTCTCAACCAAGTATGACAGTAAATGTATCCGATTGGTGTATTCCATCTAACATTCAGCTCGCTGATCCTGCATTTTTCAATCCTCAACGGGTTGATCTTCTCATTGGTGCGAGCGTTTTTTATGATCTCCTCTGCGTAGGGCAAATCAAACTCACCGATGGACTGCCTCTTCTGCAGAAGACCCGGCTTGGGTGGATCGTATCTGGCGGTGGACAGAAGGTATCAAGCTCGGCGCTTTTGGCCACGCACAATTGTCCAGATTCGATAACTGAGATGGAAGCAAGGTTGGATAAAACTCTTCGTATGTTTTGGGAAGTCGAGAATTGTGTGGAGGCTGGGTTGAATACCAAAGAAGAAGACAATTGTGAAGCACATTTCGTAAGCCACCTTTCACGGTTGCCATCCGGGGAGTATGCAGTTCGTCTGCCGCTAAATAACAATACTGATCGTTTAGGAGAATCTTATCCTCAGGCTTATCGACGGTTCATCAGTCTGGAGCGAAAACTGGAGCGTAATCCTACACTCAAGGAGCGGTATTCCGCCTTTATGAGGGAGTACATTGATTTGCATCATATGCACCAAGTCAACCCTGATTCCCGTAGCCTCTGCAAATATTTCTTGCCTCATCACTGTGTCCTAAAGGAGGACAGTACGACGACAAAACTCCGTGTCGTTTTCGATGGATCCGCAGCTACATCAACTGGATATTCTCTAAATGATGTGATGATGACAGGCCGTTATTCAGCCTGCATTGTTTAACATATTGATTCGCTTTCGAACATATCCAGTCGCTCTCACTGGGGACATTTGTAAAATGTACCGCTGCGTACGAGTGTCTCCACCCGACAATTTGTATCAATGCATCCTATGGCGAGATTCCATCGAGTCCGAGGTTCAAGTCTACACATTAGACACCGTCACATACGGGACGAGGGCTGCATCATTTTTAGCGGTCCGCGCAATGCACCAGCTGGCCATCGACGAGGGTGAATCCTACCCTCTTGGCTCAGCTGCTCTGCGGCAGCAGTTTTACGTGGATGACCTTATTTCGGGCGGTAATTCGGTCGCACAGGTCATGGACAAGATGCACCAAACATCAGCTTTATTGTCCCGTGGTAACTTAGACTTAGGAAATGGTGCTCCAGTTACCAGGAAGTACTTGAGGGAACCCCTGAAGATGACATAGAGAAGTTCCTAAAGTTTAATGATGGAAGCGACATAGCCAAAACTCTCGGCTTAGCGTGGGACCCTGCTTCGGATCAGCTGCTTTTTGCTTTGTCCGCACTGGACACAACCTCAAAGCCATCAAAGCGGTCGGTTTTATCTACGATTGCGCGGTTTTACGACCCTCTTGGATTGA
This sequence comes from Drosophila pseudoobscura, assembly GCF_009870125.1. Lineage (NCBI taxonomy): Eukaryota > Metazoa > Arthropoda > Insecta > Diptera > Drosophilidae > Drosophila > Drosophila pseudoobscura. The sequence continues at coordinate 514,530 of NC_046681.1, read as the reverse complement.
TAAATCCAGTCATTGTCAGGTGCAAAATCTTCCTTCAGCAGCTTTGGAGAGAAAATTTGGATTGGGATGAAAGCCTACCCTCAGCGTTGCATTCAACTTGGATGGACTTGAGAAATAGTTTGGCAAGCATTTCTCGGATCTCATTTCCTCGCTTGGTTCTTCGTTCTAGTGTGGCTACAGAAGTTCACGGATTCTGTGATGCCAGCTTAGAAGCATATGGCGCTTGCGTGTATGTCGTGTCCAGGGAAGCCCAGTCTTCGAGCCACGTTTTGTGCTCAAAGTCGCGAGTGGCGCCGCTAAAGACTATATCGATTCCTAAGCTGGAATTAAGTGGAGCCCATTTGCTTGCGAAAATCATGCAGAATGTAAAGGACATGGGAATCTTTACAGGTCGGTTCTATTGCTGGTCGGATTCGTCAACAGCATTATCTTGGATTAGGGACGAGCCAGCTAAATTTCAAGTTTTCGTGGCAAATCAAGTGGCATCAATTCAGGAGTTGACGGCAGCCATGGAGTGGCGCTATGTTCCCACATCTTTAAATCCTGCTGATATTCTCTCGAGAGGCTCGCTTCCCAACCATCTTATCCAGTCAGAGCTATGGTTTCACGGCCCATCCTTTTTGCTATGCTCCAAGGATAAGTGGCCTGTATCTCCATCTAACAACATAGCAACTTTGGAGCTTCGCAAGAGAGGATTGCTAATCACGTCTCCACATGCCGATCTCACGTCCGGATGCAAATTTGCGAATTCATTCTTTCGCATGCAGCGCACATTCGCCTACATGCATAAATTTATACATCGTCTTAGGCATCCAGGACTCACCGTTTCTGATATTCGGCAAGGAACGCATCTTCTAATTCGACACATTCAGCAGGCAAATTTGTGGATGGACATAAAGGAGATTCGGCGCAATGGTCAAGTCATGAAATACAGTTCTATTAGTTCGCTCAACCCGTTCATCGATCATTTGGAACTACTTAGAGTTGGAGGTCGTCTTGGCAACTCATCGCTAGGATTTGACGCTCAGCACCCGCTCATTCTGCCAAAGGGACATTCCATTACCTTTGCGCTGATAAGATATTATCACGAAAGAAACCTCCATGCCGGACCTCGCGCCTTGCTATCCAAAATTCGGCTGGAATATTGGCCCATTGGAGATATTAAAGCAGTGACAAGGGTCGTCAGCAAGTGTGTGAGATGCTTCAGGACTAGGCCGCGCAGACCTACCTAAGGAACGTTTGGACGTATCTCGAGCTTTGGAAGTCACTGGAGTAGATTACTGTGGACCTCTTTTCTACCGATCATAAATCCGCACGAGGCCTCCGATCAAGGGCTGCATTAGCGTATTCATCTGCTTCACTTCTAAGGGTATACACATGGAGCTCGTAAAGGATTTGACCACCGCATCGTTTCTAAGCGCCCTAAAGCGTTTTACTTCCCCTCGAGGAAGAGCAAGTCAAATTTGGTCGGACAATGCGACAAACTTCGTTGGGGCCAAGAACGAGCTTCTGGAGCTAAAGAAGCTTTGTCTGAGCGAACCGCATATGAAGGAGGTCCACGAATCCTGCTTGGCTGACTCGATCGACTGGCGTTTCATCCCACCTCGCTCTCCGCATTTTGGCGGGTTGTGGGAAGCGGCTGTGAAGACCGCAAAATATCACCTGTACCGCTCAGTTGGACCATCTGTGCTTAGCTTCGACGAGCTGCGCAATCTGATCTGTCAGATCACTGCAATTGTTAACTCTCGACCTTTGCTCTCGCTTTCAGAAAATCCTGATGATTTAGACGTTTTGACTCCTGCTCATCTGCTTTTAGGCGGCCCCCATGAGCAAATCCTCGATCCTGACCTAACGAAGCTGAACTACAATCGTCTGGATGGCTGGCAGCGGGTCACCCAACTACAACAAATATTTTGGAGCCGTTGGCGCGAAGAGTATCTCACTCTTTTGAAAGAGCGCGCGAAGTGGCGTACCCCCGCGCAAAACATCTGCAAGAACGGCCTCGTTCTGGTGAAGGACGAAAATCTTCCTCCAATGCGTTGGCCACTGGCTAGAGTGTTCGATGTCGTTTTGGGCAAGGACGGAGTGTGTCGCGTCGCTGACCTGAAGACATCCTCAGGAAACATCAGGAGGGCCGTCACTCGGCTATGTTTGCTGCCCCTTAAGGAATCTGTTGAGAGACTAGCTTCCAACGGGGGGAGTATGTTCGGGCCAGCCGCTGAAGAATAACCGTAACTTTAGAGAGCCGCCTACATATGTTGTAAAACGTTGACTTTCTGCAGAGCTGCTGCGCTCTCCCGCTAAAGGGGCTCTCTGCCGCCGCCACTTCGGCAGTTAATTTGATCTAACGCCGTCGTCTATAGTTTAGTTCTATGCTAACCCCTCTGCGCATTGGTTGCATATCGATCTCGCATAAAGTTTATCTGGCAATAGCAAGCAATCGGCTTCCGCTAAGCCACCAAGATTAAATACGAATTATAAAGTTTAACCCAAAATCTCTTTTTATTTTGAAATACATAGGTGCCAAAAAAGCTTGGCATCTCAAACAGGGAGCTTAAACAAAGAGAACAAAGAGCTAGAAGGGGGCTTTCGAGGCATTAAGGTGTAACAAGTTTGCACAACACTATGACTGAAAGGTATTGTAATCAAATTGCAAGCGAGAACGAAATGAAATGTCCTTATATTGGACACAGAGTTTAATATCATCCGCATACATAAGTACTCGAGAATATGGTAATAGCGAAGTCAAGTCATTAATAAAGAGTGTGAAGAGTAAGGGGCCAAAATGGCTACCCTGTGGTACTCCCGAAGAAACCTTAACTGGTAAAGACAGGGAGAAGACTCTTTGAGACCTGAAACAAAGACAGCTAGAAATACATCTCAGGAGATTGGGCGGCAACCCAAAAAGGTCAAGTTTATGTGCTAGAAGGGAATGGTTTACAAAGTCGAATGCTTTACTAAAGTCGGTGTAAATAACATCTGTCTGTAAGTTACCTTGAAAGCCTTTTATAATGGTTAAACTCTAACAAGTTCTTGGTGGTTGATCGCCGCCTTATAAATCCATGCTGGGAGATATAAGTATGAGATATAAGTGACTTGCAGAGATATTGCAAGTGCGGAGTTAAAACCTTCTCAAACATTTTAGGAATAGAGGATAACTTTGCAATACCCCTATAATTTTTTGCATCAGACTTGCTACCTTTTTTATGGAGAGGAATTATAAACGATTCCTTCTAGATCCGGGGGAAACAAGAAGAATAAATGGACAGTGTGAATAGTTTAAGCAAGGGAAAACATAGAACCTCGGTGCCGTACCTGAGTACACAACCTCGAACCCCGTCTGGACCCGGTGAAAACACCGGCTTAATTAGTGGAAGATCATGGAGTAAAGATCCACGAAGATCATTCATTTAACAAGGGACTAAAAATGCCGTTCGATCTCGGTAAACCGTATGGGTATGTTTAACGTAACGCTAGTTTTTTATTTATTTATTTATTAAATTAAGAATTATCTGTTAATAATGGTACTTAATTAAAAAAGGAGGAAAGAAGATAAGTTAGTAAAATATAGATGATTATAAATATTGCATGCTATTAGTTTAAGCGATAGTTCAGGGGATAAGGTATGACAGAGGGAGCTATAACTATGGCATATAACCCTAAAAGGTTAATGTTCGGCATTATTAGACCTACTTATGGGTAAGCGGATTTGCCTAAAAGTACGGGTAGGTCTAGATGGAACGGCAAAGTCAATCTGACCCAAGAGAGTTTGGGAGTCAACAATCACGAGAAGGAGCTTGTGCACGAACATTACCCCATTACATATTCTGCGATGCTGCAACGACGGCAGGTCAGTTAGATTTAGTCTAGTCTTTTGCACGGGTTCAATGACAACCTGCTGCTCTTTATACTGAGGGCTACACACACAAGAAAAATACTTCAAAATCGGACGTACTAACGAGTTGTTTCGTAACTTACGGGTCGTCAAACTCCTTGGACCAACGCTTGATGAACGCTACCACACCCTTAGCTTTATTTACTGTTGCAGCTATATGGCTGTTAAAACACATCTTGTGATCAAATAGGACCTCGAGGTCATTTGAACTCGAAATTCGCTTCAGGACATGATTTCCTAGAACATATGAGATAAAATAAGGAGCGCGATGGTAAAATGTCATATGTTTGCATTTAGAAAGGTTCAGAAAAAGAAGATTAGTTGAACACCACAATAGTAGTTCACTTAGATCCAGTTGAAGGCGTGTGCGCAAATACCAATTAGAGTAAGCCAGACAGATTTTAACATCATCAGCATACATTAGTGTAGTAGAGTATGTTATAACTTGAGGAAGGTCATTCACAAATACAATAAACAGAAGCGGGTTCAGATGACTTCCCTGTGGCACTCCTGAAATAACATTGACAATATTTGACAACACATTAGAAAACAAAACATGTTGAGTACGGTTAGAGAGATAAAACAAAATCCAATCTAGAAGATTCGTTGGGAACCCTAAAAAAAAGCTTGCGAATAAGCAGAGCATATTTCATAGAATCGATTGCCTTGCTATAGTCCGTAAAAACTACATCCATCTGCAAACCATTTTAAAAACCACGGTGGATTAAGTGAGAAAACTCAAGAATGTTAGTCGATGTTGAACGATGTCTGAAAAAACCATGTTGCGACGGGGATACCACGATAGTTTTCAATATTTTATCTTGAACCTTTTTTGCGAAGCGAAATGATGTAGGACTCATTCCAAATTACTGGGAGACAAGACTGTTCCAAAGAGAGATTGAAGATAAAGGTCAAGGGTTTGCAAAGGGACAGGGTATTTTAAAATGCAACTTGGTACCTTATCTAGACCTGCAAAAAACGATATGTCCATCGATGACAAACTTTCCAGAACAACGTTTTGTCCTCGAAAATAGGCAGAACGAGGGGGAACGTTGTGAGTTGCTTCGGAGACCGCAACTCTACATTTATACCCAATACATAGTCAGTATGGCTCTCCTCCGGCAGACGCCGCTAATATTAAACGACACGACACGCGTGCTAGAGAGACAAAAAATCAGTCTGAGCGTGACGTCGGGCGCTGCGTAGCTACTGCAAATAGATTTGTTCCTTTTGGTTACAAAAATGATCTGATCTGATCCAGATTCAGCAATCTGATAGATATGGTCGTTATCTCCGATTCTGCGGTTTTAGTTTTCTCGAATCTTCAATATTGTGGATGCAACAGATTTTCGTCCTTTGTGATGGCGGAAGGGGGTGGGGCGAAACTTTGAGATATACGTTTTATAGTGACATCTAACAGGAGTGCGGATACTAAATTTGGTTACTCTAGCTTTAATAGTCTCTGAGATTTGTGAATATCCCCAGATTTGCATCCTTTGCGGGGGCGGAAGGGGGTGTGGCGAAATTTTGAAACAAACTTGTCTCGGTTCGATATCTTAGGAGTATGGATACCAAATTTTTGCTCTAGCTTTAATAGTCTCTGAGATCTAGGCGCTGTTTTACTCTAAGCAAAGCCGGCTATGCTACGTGTGTGTTAGAGAGACAGGGCGAGAAAAAATAAAACTGTTTCATTCAAGTATATATAGTGACATATCCATAATTCCCCACATCCCATACACATTATGTTTATGTACAATTCATCCACCCCATCCACACAAGTAACAGGACCCCACTCAAGAATCAATAACTGTTTCTTCCCATACTCCAAGCTAGGGCCCTCCATAATATAAACAATGGACCACATTGTTTCATCAACATTAGAATCACGCCACTCTCGAGAAATCGATTCTTTAGAATCACGCCACTCATGAGGACCAATCAAAGCTAGACATAAAACCAAGGAGTATCACATTCCTAGCTCCGTCATGTAATGCAACACCGATCGCCAGCAGTGGATGCCTTTCATCAAAGCCGACGCATCCCCAATCGATCCAGGCACGTACGCCACCGACACGAAGATGCAGCCGAGGAAAGCAACGCCCGAAGCCAGAGTCGGGAGTTCCAAGGGCTCATGGAAACTAGCCAGCAGCAGAGAGATCAGTTCCGTTTGAGACAAGCAGACCGAAAGTCAAGTCGGGGAATTCATTTAAATCTTGTGACATAAAGATATTTAAGTTGTAAAATAAAAGTCTTTGTTAAAAAACTTAAAATCGAGTTGCGGATATTTAACTGGCGCAGTCGGTAGGATTTCGTTTAAAATTAACACCTATATTTCGGTAATGGTCAGCTTGTGTAATTTATAATTACTGTGATCACGTAATCCCGGAATTGTTAATAAAATTGTGAAATCCGCCAAAGAACCTATGTGCTGCAAGCACATACGATTTGCAAAACTAATTTAAGTGAACTGAAGTAAGCGGAGATAGTGAATCACCAAGGACAGTGAAACACAATACAAAATCAAAAAAACTTACAAGTGAACCAAAATAAAGTTAAAAACTACAACAAAACAAAACCCAATCAACACCAACAACATGGCGTTACCACCACTATCATTGAGCGAAATCCACTTGAACCAGGCACTGCTGTCGATCCGACAAATACCTGCCTATGACGGTTCATCTGGACAGCTAAGCTCATTTATCAAACGAATCGAATATGTATGCGGATTATATCCAACTGAAGATCTTCGCCAACAAAGGATCCTATTTGGAGCGACCGAGATCCAACTGTCAGGAGAGGCACAACGCATATCGCAAATGATACAACCCAACACGTGGCTCGAACTGAAGACGGCGCTGATCAACGAGTTCAAAAATCACACACCATATGAAGAACTCTTACGACAACTATACACCACCAGATTCAACGGCAGTCTTCGTAAGTTTAAGCTAAACTTAGAAAACATACCAGAAAATAATGTCATTTATAAAAACGCTTTGAACAACACAATTAAAGATGTCATTACTCGAAAACTTCCTGACAGAATGTTCATGACCTTAGCAAGAAAAGATATTACCACATTGTCTAATCTTAAGAAGGCAGCACAAGAAGAAGGATTGTACGAAGCTAGTACAACAGATTCAGGTACAAATAAAGATCAATCGAAATCGTCTCAATCAAATCGAAAGAATGTTGGAAACTATTATCCAAATTATAATACTACTAACTATCACAATCAAACTCAGAGTTCATCTGGAACAGTTCAGACGAATCGAACAAATCAAAATCAAAATTCCCAAAATCCTGGATTATACAATGAGTTCAAAAATTCCTTGAATCAAGGTAGGGCTCAGAATCCATTCAATCAGCAAATATTTCAAAACCAAGCTAGTGGGAGTGGACCCAACCAACCTACTAAAAGAGGGAGGGAGAGCCAGAGTGGCCAAACGAAGATGGACGTAAATTTTCATCAAGCCGCCTCGGAAGAAACCGAGGAGGACCCTATATAAACATTACCATTAATAAAAGAATATTAAGGTGTATCGCTGACTCGGGATCATCGATCAACATCATGAAAGAAAATTACAGATTGCGAGATAAAAGACGATAACCTTACGGTCCATACCATCAATGGACCTGTCCGCTTAACTAAGAGTATAATGAGGAATGCGAACAAAACATGTCCGTCCGAACAAAAGTTCTACATACATAAGTTTTCCGAAAATTATGATATTTTATTAGGAAGAGAATACTTGATGGCAAGTAAAGCCGTCATCAATTACAGAAATGACACTGTAACACTAGGAGCTAGGTCGTACCCAATCATTCAGAGTGGAGAAGCTGTTCAAAGTGACCGCCACGATAATTAGATATTGATCTGTAACAACACTGCGCATGTGCCCTGCTGCATATCGATGTTCTGTATATCGAGGTTCCCTTTTCGGTGTCTCTCTCTTGCGTATGTTACTCGGAAGCACACATAATTCTGTATACTGATATTCTGCTGTCTTACAAATAAAATAACTTTAACAGGTTATGGGCCCAGACACCAATTCACCCAGAAACAGTATAAAACAGAAACAGTGAGAAACAATAAACATTGTTTGGTGCTTAGTGAAAAGCAGTGCTAAAAAAAATGGCATAGACTCATTGGGGTTATGTGTGTACATAGAAAGGCAAAAGAACAAGTTGAACAAATTCAACGGAGATTCGCATTGTGTTTTTTGATTAGAATTTTGCAGCGAATCGGACCGTTGCCGTGGTTTAAAGTCCTAAATTAAGCAGTCCCAACGGATCAAGAAACACAAAAGCGAACGGAGACTCAAGTGTGTATACCAAAAAGTGCGTATGCCAAGCCGCACAAAACGGCGAGTGTGTATACCCAAAAGTGTGTATACCAAGGCATAGAACATCGCGAGTGTGTGTGTGTAAATAGCAACTCGGGGGGATACTTAAAAGAAAACGAAAAAAACAAAAGAAAGACACGGACAACAGTATTGTCGTCGTAGTTGCTTTGTGCATGAGACGATTGACAGTTACAAATTTTGCACTGTGGGACAATAAGTATAAAAAATGAGTGGAAATATGAATTTCAATATTGAGAAACTGGACGAAAACAATTATAGCACATGGGAAGTTTTGATGAGAAGTGTTCTCATACAAAATGATTTGTGGCCAATCGTCAATGGTAAAATTGAGCTTAGTGAAAGTGCAACAAGTGAGCAACGTGCAGCTTTTGAACTAAAGGATCAAAAGGCGTTGGCATCAATTTTACTTTGTGTTAAATCGACCCAACTAAACAATATTAAAAATTGTGTGTCGTCGTCACAGGCATGGCAAAAGCTAAATAAAATTCACAGGCCAAGCGGACCAGCAAGGCAAGTGCTTTTAATTAAACAATTGTTGACGTTAAAAATGTCGGATGGTATAAGTGCACAGGAATATTTGCGGAAATTCCAGGTGGTACACGAGGCTTTAGCAGAGGTCAACATAAAGGTTGATGAAAAGATCTTATCAGTTGTGTTGCTAAATGGTTTGCCTAAATCGTATGAAAGTTTTGTTGTTGCGATTGAGACGCGAGATGATTTGCCGAGCTTGAGCATGCTAAAAATAAAAATTTCTGAAGAAGCGAATAGGCAGGAAGATAGCATTAGCAAGGAAATTACAAGTAGCGCGGAACTACACGTCAGTTATGACAACAACAATTTTAAGAAAAACTTTAAGAAGGGCAAAAAGTGTTTTAAGTGCGGAAAGGAAGGCCATTTTAAATCAGAATGCCGTGCTAAAAGCAAGCAGGAAGGAGCAAACAACAAGGGCGCAAACAGTAAAAGCGGGGAAAGATTGGGTACAATGCTTTGCGTAACCGAATATGACAAAGTGGAACCAGAAAAATATGTACCAATCCTAAGTTTAGCTAAGCCGAATGACCAGATGTTAAATGCATGGTGCATAGACAGTGGCGCAACGGCGCATCTATGTTGTGACAAGGAACGCTTTGTGTCGTTCACGGAAGATAATCAAAAAGTATTTTTAGCCGGCGGTAAATCACTTATTGCTGAAGGGCATGGAACTGTTCAAGTAAAGTTCGGTGATAGACCCGTTACGATGGAAAATGTTATCTTGGTACCAGATTTGCAGTACAATTTTATATCGGTCACAAAACTATTAAAACATGGAAAAAAAGTTGTGTTTGAGAAAAATCAAGCGATGATTTTTGAAAACGGAAAAATAGTTATAAAGGCACATCTGGAAAATGGATTGTTTATGGTTCAGGACAATCAGGAAAAGTGTATGAACATTGTAAATGTTGAGGCAGATGCATTCAAATGGCACAATAGGTTCGGACATGTACATTTTGACGCATTAAAGGAAATGGTTAACAAGGAGATGGTAATAGGTCTCAAGGGCATATACAAGCCAAAACAAGTGTGTGCAACATGCGCAAAAAGTAAAATTTGCGTGCAACCATTTCAATCGAGCACAAACAGGTCAAAGGGCGTTCTAGACTTAATACATACTGATGTATGCGGTCCAATGCAAAAGCAGTCAATGGGAGGCAATCGATATTTCGCCACATTTATTGATGATTGTTCAAGATATGTATCAGTAAGTTTCCTAAAAACCAAAGATCAGGTTTTCGAGGCTTTTAAAGAATTTAAAAGTCAAGTTGAGTGCCAAACTGGGAGAAAAGTCAAGGTTTTACGAAGCGACAATGGCCGAGAATACATATCAAACGTTTTTGACAATTACCTAAACCAAAATGGAATAAAGCGAAACTTAACAGTGCCATATACACCTCAACAAAACGGAGTTGCAGAAAGGGCCAACAGAACATTGGTAGAAATGGCAAGAAGTATGCTGCTGCATGCTGGGTTGAGTGAATGCTATTGGGCAGAAGCGATTCGAACTGCCACGTATTTGCGAAATAGAGTGGCAAGCAGCTGCTTGAGCGGGGTGACACCTTTTGAAATATGGACAGGTCGAAAGCCAGTGGTATCGCATTTAAGAGTTTTTGGCTCAGTAGCGATAGCTCTAGATAAAACAAAGAAATCAAAGTTCGCACAGAAAGGCTTAGAGTATATAATGGTGGGCTACTCGGATACGGCCAAAGCATACCGTTTGGTCAGTAAAGAAACCAGGAAACTCGTAGAGAGTAGGGATGTCATTTTTGTAGAACCTGAAGGGGGCAAACTAGATGCATCATGTTCCAATGACATAGCATCAATTGAGGTTCAACAAAACCAGAACGCTGAACCCGAAATGGATAGCGAGCAATTTAAAGATCCAGAAAATGAGCCAGAAAATCAGGAGGAGATTAGGTCTAGTAATGACATTCTTGTAATTCCAGAACCAATAAGAGGACCAGGACGCCCAACCATAGTACGGACGGGCAAACCAGGACGACCAAGGAAGCAGTATCATATGCTCAATGCGATACTGGCAGCAGACGTACAAGTTCCACAAAACTACGCACAAGCTGAACGGTCTACTGAAGGCGAGATATGGAAAGCATCAATGAAGGACGAGTACGAATCTCTCGTGAAGAACGGCACGTGGTCGCTTACTAAATTGCCTAGCGGTAAAAAGTCCATTGGATGCAGATGGGTTTACGCAGTTAAGTCCAATCCGGATGGAAGCGTGAACAGACTCAAATCACGTCTGGTGGCGAAAGGTTGTAGCCAACGCTACGGGATCGACTACAAGGAAACATTTGCACCAGTTGTACGCCACGCAACTATCAGGTTGATAATTGCACTTGCAGTCGAACATGGTCTCCACCTACATCAAATGGATGTTGTCACGGCGTATCTCAACGGCGAATTGGAAGATGAGGTTTTTATGAGACAACCAGAGGGCTTCATCAGCGAAGTTCACCCAAATCACGTTTTGAGGCTTCACAAAAGTATATATGGCCTAAAACAATCAGGAAGAGTGTGGAACTCTACGTTGGATGCAACGCTGAGACGCATTGGTTTTATACCGACTGTCAACGAACCCTGTCTGTATCGTAAGCCAGGTAAAAATATGTGTCTAATAGCTGTCTACGTAGATGACATTATTTTGGCGTGTAAGGACCTAGATGATATATCTGATATCAAGATAAAGATCGCAGCAGAATTTGATGTGGTTGAAATCGGGCCTATGCAATACTTTTTAGGTATTGAGGTGAAACGTGAAGGCAGTACGGGTGCGATTTCAATCAGCCAACGGAAATATATTAGAGAGTTGCTCGAACAGTACAATTTGAAAGATTGTCGACAGACGTCCACGCCTCTTGAAGCTGGTTACCAGGTGGCATGCAACAAAGAGGATTGCCGCAGGGTCGACATCACATCGTTCCAAAAGCTAATTGGAGAGTTATCTTATCTTGCTGTTATAACTCGTCCAGACATTGCGCATTCGGTGAACAAATTAGCACAACGTAACAAGGATCCTCATTCCGAGCATGAAGCGGCAGCCAAGCACATCCTTCGATATTTGGCAAAAACTATCGACTGGGAGATATGCTACACAAAGCAAGGAAAGGCAATTGAGTGTTTTGTTGATGCAGATTGGGCAAGTGATATGACGAACCGAAAGTCATTCACTGGCTATGTATGCATGTTGGCAGGAGGAGCGGTTTCTTGGGAGTCAAGAAAGCAATCGACGGTTGCCCTCAGTTCCACGGAGGCAGAGTACATAGCCTTATCATCTGCAGCAAAAGAGGCGATATACTTTCGCAGCCTACTGATTGACTTAAAGCTGATATCCAAGGAGTCAGCTATTCAGATGTACGGCGACAACATTGGAGCACATCAGCTTGCTAGAAACCCCATGTTTCATGCACGCACAAAGCACATCGACGTCAAGATACATCATATTCGAGAGGTTCTCAAGAGAGGTGAAGTCAACATTGCATATCTGCCAACCGATGAGATGATAGCAGATGTCCTCACAAAGAACTTAGCCAAGGTTAAGCACCATAAATTTGTATTCGCATTTGGTTTAAAAGATCGTTTATAAGTGCTTGACATGTTATTGAATATTAGTTAAGTATATTTAAAGTTTGTAAACATGCGTTGTGTTGAGGAGGAGTGTTCAAAGTGACCGCCACGATAATTAGATATTGATCTGTAACAACACTGCGCATGTGCCCTGCTGCATATCGATGTTCTGTATATCGAGGTTCCCTTTTCGGTGTCTCTCTCTTGCGTATGTTACTCGGAAGCACACATAATTCTGTATACTGATATTCTGCTGTCTTACAAATAAAATAACTTTAACAGAAGCTATTGAAGCCGGCAAGACCGCACAGAAGTGCACTGATCCCTCTACAAAAGAAGAGAAGATCGCACCTAAGTGCCTTGACCCATCTCCAGAGGGAGATCAATACTTCGCTTCCGCTCTAGACAGTGAATTAAGGGAATGTAATCAATTAAGATTGGAACACTTAAACGACGAAGAGAGGGAAGAGTTAAAGAAGGTCTTATATGAGTTTAAGGATGTGCAGTACAGAGAAGGTGACAATTTGACTTTCACAAGTACAATCAAGCACGAGATCAAAACTCAACATGAAGACCCGGTCTACAGACGACCATACAAATATGCCCAGATACATGATCAGGAGGTAAACCAGCAAATCAAAGATATGATCAGGCAGGGAATAATTCGAAAGTCGAATTCTCCTTACTGCTCGCCCATATATATGATTCCGAAGAAGATAGATGCTTCAGAAAAGCAAAAATATCGAATGGTAGTAGACTATAGAAGTCTAAATGAAATAACAGTTAAGCACAAATTCCCAACTCCAAGAATGGATGAAATCCTAGACAAACTAGGTAAATGTCAGTATTTTACGACAATCGATTTAGCAAAGGGTTTCCATCCAATACCCATGGAACCTAGCTCAATCCCCAAAACTGCGTTCTCCACTAAGCATGGACATTACGAGTTCACTCGTATGCCCTTTGGGCTAACCACTGCCCCAGCTACCTTCCAAAGATGTATGAACAATCTGCTAGAAGAGTTAATCTTCAAAGATTGCTTTGTATACTTAGATGACATCATTATATTTTCCACTTCATTGGAAGAACACTTGTTGTCACTAAGGAGAGTATTTGGAAAATTGAGAGACGCCAACTTGAAGCTACAAATGGATAAATGTGAATTCATGAAAAAGGAAACTGAATTCCTAGGTCATGTAGTCACTACTGAAGGAATAGTACCAAATCCAGGCAAAATCTCTGCCATTGTCAAATTTCCAATACCAGAAACGACTAAACAAATAAAGTCATTCTTAGGTCTGTGCGGGTTCTACAGGAAATTCATTCCTAATTTTGCAAACATAGCAAAACCCATGACACTCAAACTAAAGAAAGGAGCTGTCATAGACCCCAAGGAAGAAAAGTACGTCGAGGCATTTGAGAGACTAAAAGTACTCATCACCTCAGACCCTATCCTTGCGTTCCCAGACTTTGACAAAATGTTCACGGTAACAACCGACGCTAGTAACATAGCATTGGGAGCGGTTTTGTCACAAGAACACAAACCGATCTGCTACGCTAGCAGAACTCTAAATGAACATGAAATAAACTATTCAGCCATCGAAAAGGAATTATTAGCGATCGTATGGGCAACCAAGTATTTCCGTTCATACCTGTTCGGTTGAACAACCTCAAGGAGCCAAATATGAAATTACAAAGGTGGAAAATAAAACTGAATGAGTTTGATTTTAAAATGAAATATCTACCAGGCAAGGAAAATCATGTAGCTGATGCCTTATCAAGGGTAAAGATTAATGAAAATCTCCTGGGAGAAGCTTCCAATAGCGTTGGTGCAACTGTACATAGCGCACAGGAAGGCAATCTAAATCACATTGATATCACGGAAAGACCAATTAACTATTACAATCGGCAAATTGAGCTAATAAAAGGCAATGAAGATAGATAGAAACAATTCGTTATTTTCACAAGCTAATCAACAAGATCACGTATAAGGAAATGACTAACACCTTAGCGAAGGATATAATAAAGGAATATCTATGCACCAAAAAGAGCGCATTATATTTCCATAACGAAACAGATTTTCCTCCATTCCAAAAAGCCTATTTAGAAATCATTAATTCTAACAATATAACCAAAGCTATTAAATCAAGCACGAAACTCCTAGATATTCAGAATTACGCTGAATTTAAAGAAACCATATTAAAGAATCATAAAGGCTTACTCCATCCAGGGATAGAGAAAACCGTCAATTGGTTTAGGGGAAAATACTATTACCCGGATTATCAAAAACTAATCCAAAACATCATAAACGAATGTCCTACTTGTAATATTGCCAAAACAGAGCATAGAAATACGAAGTTGGCATTCGAAACTACACCGGAAATACTAAACATCAGAGAGAAATACGTCATGGATTTCTATATGGTTGGTAACCAACAGTTCCTATCATGTATTGACGTATACTCGAAGTTTGCCACTCTTGTAGAAGTAAAAAGTCGTGACTGGTTAGAAGCAAAAAGAGCCATCATGAAAGTTTTTAACGAGATGGGCAAACCAATTGAAATCAAAGCCGATAAAGATTCAGCTTTTATGTGCACAGCATTGCAAGCATGGCTGAATGCGGAAAACACTTCCAGCAAAAATGGAATATCTGACGTAGAAAGATTTCATAAAACAGTAAATGAAAAATTAAGAATAATATCTAGCGAGGATAACACAGAAGATAGATTCACGAAGTTTGAATTAATTCTTTATACTTATAATCATAAAACCAAACATAATACCACAAATAGGACACCAGCTGATATATTCATTTATGCAGGCTCACCTGATTATGACACACAACTAAATAAAGTGAACAATTAAATAAAAACCGCATAGAGTATGAAGTAGATACCCGCTATAAACTATCACCTCTAGTTAAGTCTAAGGTAACAAATCCTTTCAAAAGGACGGGTGAAATTAGACAGGTAGACGAAAAACATTATGAAGAAAAGAATAGGGGTAGGAAAATAACTCATTATAAATCAAAATTCAAGAAAAAGAAGAAATCTAATAGAAGCAAATATAATAATTCCAGAGAAACCGAGGAAGTTAATGGAATCGGCGAACTTCAACACAATTAAAATCCACATCTTCCTCATAATTACCATCGTAATGGCACAGGGCCAAAACATAGAAATAAATTCTATAAAATCCCAAAACGGATATATGATATTCAAAACTGGATCGATCATCATACCTATCAATTACGAATACCATTATCTAACTGTTAATGTAACTAAAACCGAAGAACTATACCAAAATTTGTTAAGGCAAGCCACTAAATTCCAGGACATAATCCAAATAAAATATCTAGTAGACAAATTGCAAAGAGAAATGAACGGGCTAAAAATAACCAAAAGAAATAAAAGAGGCCTAATCAATATAGTAGGAACAGCCTACAAATATCTCTTTGGAACACTAGATCAGGAAGATAAAGTCGATTTGGAACAAAAAATAGAAAATTTAGCCAGCCATAGCATTCAAATGAATGAACTAAATTTGGTAATATATGCAGTTAATAGCGGAATAAACGTTATAAACAAACTAAATGAAGAAAAAGACAGGAATCAACAAATAAAAATTTTGATATTCAATCTACAACATTTCACAGAATATATCGAAGATATAGAACTAGGTATGCAATTAACTAGGCTCGGTATATTTAATCCAAAATTATTAAAACATGACTACCTGGAACAAATAAATTCTGAGAAAATACTAAATATAAAAACCTCCACATGGCTAAAATCCGATACCAACGAAATTCTAATAATTTCCAACATTCCCAAAGACATTACAAAAGTACCAATCTATAAAATCGTTCCGTATCCAGACGAATTAAATAATATGTTAACAGATATGACATACGACAAGTACTACATAAAAAATGAAGAAGTATTTGTTAAAGAAACTAGATTGAAAACCAATGACAATTGTATAAAAGGAATTTGATTGCAAACTCCCACTAAATGTCCATATTCCAAAACTTTTCAAAACTTTCAAATAAACTTTATTGAACCCAATATACTAATCACGTGGAATCTTCCAAAAACAACGCTAAATCAGAATTGTGTAAACCAAGAAATCATAGCGGAAGGAAATACCATTATAAAAATCTACAACTGTTCAATCCAATTAAATGAATTTACAATATCAAACACAACGTTAGATTTTGCCCAGAATGTTTATGTCAACAACAACATAACTAAAATAAAACCACTGTCGTATATCCAAACTAATGAAATAATTATGCAATACACCACATATACACACCACACCACATACAAATAAGTCTACTAATTTCATTTTTCATAATTATATTAGTACTACTAAGTTATGTAGCTGTTAAATTTACGAAAACTTCTAAAAGAGTCACGGTTAAATGTATAAACCCTATAATAGAAGCAGAAGAGGAACCAACCTCAGCCACCGCACTTGACACCCCGTCACTATACCCGAGGGTAATCGCCTAGGGACAGGATAATAACAAACGTTGGGGGAGTGACATATCCATAATTCCCCACATCCCATACACATTATGTTTATGTACAATTCATCCACCCCATCCACACAAATAACAGGACCCCACTCAAGAATCAATAACTGTTTCTTCCCATACTCCAAGGGCCCTCCATAATATAAACAATGGACCACATTGTTTCATCAACATTAGAATCACGCCACTATCGAGAAATCGATTCTTTAGAATCACGCCACTCATGAGGACCAATCAAAGCTAGACATAAAACCAAGGAGTATCACATTCCTAGCTCCGTCATGTAATGCAACACCGATCGCCAGCAGTGGATGCCTTTCATCAAAGCCGACGCATCCCCAAATATCGATCCAGGCACGTACGCCACCGACACGAAGATGCAGCCGAGGAAAGCAACGCCCGAAGCCAGAGTCGGGAGTTCCAAGAGAAGGGCTCATGGAAACTAGCCAGCAGCAGAGAGATCAGTTCCGTTTGAGACAAGCAGACCGAAAGTCAAGTAGGGGAATTCATTTAAATCTTGTGACATAAAGATATTTAAGTTGTAAAATAAAAGTCTTTGTTAAAAAACTTAAAATCGAGTTGCGGATATTTAACTATATATATTTTATCGGGTCGGAATCGCGTCTTTCTGGGCGTTGCACGCATCCAATCCACTTTAATCATGGCTGCACCTTTACCGTTTATGCATCGATTTTTACGAACGATACAAACTACAATAAAACAAGGAATCAATTTATTTCAAATATTCCCGAGTTTTGAAGGTCCACATTTTGGAAAGAAAATAATACAAACAATTCTCAATTGGAATTTAAAAGCTTAATATTTTCCAGTTGATACGTTTAGTATATCTGGTCTGATGAGCTTGTGAGGTAGCTCAAAGGGGGCCTAGCTGAGGCCACCGGACGGGTCGCGGGTTGCGGATAGCGAACGGCCTACCTCGGTAGGTCAGCTGCGAATAAGCGGGCATCCCTCACGGGAGAGTACCGAAATAAGCAGTCCCGGACAGCCAGCGGGTGTTCGCGAAGCAGCAACACTGACGATGCGCTTGTGGTGCCGCCTCAATAAGTAGCTCACACACTCCCATCCATACACAATACCTACCCATATCCCAACCCCCACATCCACCTCACACCGGGCCGGACTAAGTGTGTTACTCGACCCGTGCCGAGAGTCAGCCTGGCTGGGGGCCCGGTATAAAAAATAGCCCAGTCTCTAACGGAGGGCTCAGGGACTTGGCAGCCCCCTGTTCTAATGATGCCTTACCCGGGCAACGTGGATCTCTGCCCGGGCTGACCTTTCCCTTTCTCTGCATCTCGTGGGAACAAGATGTATAACAATAAAAACAAAACTAACAAAAAAACAAATGAGTGCGGCGCTCCCCAAATGCCAACTGGGAGCAATCCCAAGCTCGGGAAGGCAGCGGCCCAAAGGCCTGGCCCAACCGGCTCTATAGTGGGGAATACCCACAAGGTGGAAGGTGCCTGTGCGAACCCGAGGGGGTCCCATCCCGAATCCGGTGTGGGTGGCAAGGTAACTCCCGAAGCTGACACCTTGGAAGGGAAGCTAAGCAATATTGCGGCTGCCCGACCTTCTGGTAAAGCGGAGGGGGTTGACTTGCCGTCGACAAGTGCCCAAGCCAGACGATACTCATATGCCGAAAAGAGGAGTGCAGGGCACATACTCCGTCGGCAACACGCCAGCAGTGAAGCCAGCCCATCAGCCGAATGGCTGAAGAAGGTGGAATGGGCTTCGGCCGTACTTCCGGAGTTCACCTTAGAACAGAAAAAGGTGGCTCCCCAAGCCAAGAGGCAGCGCTCGCAGGAGACACCGGGACCGGTAGCAAAGCGCTCCAGAGTGCTGCCAAATGTCTCCTTTGCGCAGATTGCCAAGGAGAGGACGCTAATTGGTGTCCTCGACAAAGGCAGCGCAGAGGGGAGAATCCCAAGGAGTCAGTGGAAGTGGGTGGAAGCGGCATTGGCCGACCGCTGCTTCGAACTCCTCGACAAAGACCCTGGACCTCCGCCAGTCTGCAAGGACATGGGGTGGTTCCAGGGCAATGTAAAGATAATTGCCTGCGAAGACGAGCGCTCTGTGAAGCTGTACAAAGCGGCGGTAGCGCAGGTCGGCGAGGTTTATGCTGGGGCGAAACTCGTCGCAGTCGACTGGAGCGAGGTGCCCAGCAGACCAAGGGCCAGAATTTGGGTGCCGGCTACCTTTAAGGAGCCAGAACGCATCCTCAAGATGTTGCAGAGGTGCAACCCAGGACTACCAACCTCCGATTGGAAGGTAGCCAAAGTTGAGACGACACAAGGGCCGACTAACCAGACAGTTCTCGTTCTCAATAAAGAGTCGCTGGCCCCGATAGAGGCAGCAAAAGGAGAGCTCAACTTCGGCTTCAGCTCGGTCACCATCAAGGTGTACAAATCGGACGCGGCGGCCGCGGCGCTTCCTGTCGTCAACCCAGACGTGCAGGATGTCGTTGCGGAGATCGAAGCGCCTGACGACAAGCTGGAGCCAGACCAGGAAGGCTTCTCCTCAGATACGGAATTGATGCTCGACTTCGAGTCAATGTGCCGAGAGAGAGTCTCAGACGACTCGGACGCGGACATCACGGTGGTGGAGAATCTTGAAGATGGTCCTAAGGGTCCTTCAAATAAATCTCCACCACTGTAAAGCAGCATCGGCTGCTCTCATACTCCGCCTAGACGCAAGCGGAGCCGACGTAGTCCTGATCCAGGAGCCTTGGGTGGTAGGAGGCAAGGTCTGTGGATTGGGGACGAGGGAATACAAGATCATTGTATCCCAAAATGAAGGTAAAATCCGTACCTGCATACTTGCTAGAAAGCACCTAAATATCTTTCTGCTCCACAATTATAGCGATGGAGATAACACGGCGGCAAGCCTAGAACTAGGAGGTCATCATCTCAGGCTGGTGGCATCCTATATGGCCCACGAGGAGGATGATCCTCCGAGCGACCTTGTTCGCAAAATAGCCAGCGACAGCGAAAGGACGGACAAAGACCTACTTATAGGTTGCGATGCCAACGCCCACCACACCCAATGGGGGAGTTCGGACACGAATGTAAGGGGTGAGTCACTGTTCAGCTTCATCCTGAACTCAAATTTATTCATATGCAATCGGGGTAATGACCCCACTTTTATAATTAAAAATCGGCAGGATCATTGACCTCACGCTAGTGTCAAGCAAACTGCTGGACACAATCAAGAGCTGGAGAGTCCTAGGAGACCACTCCTTCTCGGACCACAGGTATATCGAGACGATATTATCCTTCGATATTCCCAAACCAACAGACTATATCAACCCCAGAAAAGCCAACTGGGAAAAATATAGCACAACGCTGGAGGAGCTACTCCCTCCTAACGCCCCTACCTGCCCGAACACTGAAGACAACCTAAACCGTCTTGTGTACAGGTTTACGGATGCGTGCAACAAAGCCTTCAAGGCAGCATGTCCCTCTACCAGACCAAGGGGAAAAAAGAAACCCCCCTGGTGGTCCAAGCAACTAGACACCCTTCGTAGAACTTGCAGGACTCTATTCAACAGAGCCACAAGAACTAAGGAGGATACTCACTGGGCAGACTATAAAACCAGTCTAGCACTATACAAAAAGGAAACGAGGAAGGCTAAAAGAGCCTCCTGGCAAAAATTTTGCTCCGAAATCGAGGAAACCTCGGAGGCCGCAAGACTCCGGAAAGTTCTCTCAAAAACCACCCCCTCGGTAGGGTACCTCAAAAAGAATGATGGCACGTGGACCAACTCTAGTGAGGAGTCCCTGCACATTTTGCTCGACACGCACTTCCCCGGATGCACATCCACCGAGCCGTCTCACCTCCCAAGAGAGGGATCGGTAGAATCGATGGACCATATCCTTACAAAACGGAACATAAGTTGGGCAGTAAACAGCTTCAACCCGTTTAAATCGCCAGGCCCGGACCAGGTAATCCCGGCCCAGCTTCAGAGGGCCGGGGAGACGGCCATCAACTGGCTACATAGTATCTTCAGGAAGATACTGGCGGTATGTACAATACCGCAAGCGTGGCTTAAGGCTAGGATAGTTTTCATCCCTAAAGCAGGCAAAGCCTCACACTCAACCCCAAAAGACTTTAGACCAATCAGTTTTTCGTCTTTCCTACTCAAAACCTTTGAGAGACTTATCGGGTTACAGCTGTACTCAAGTGCGCAGCATGCCTACCGGAAAGGAAAATCCACGGAAACGGCACTTCACGAAGTGATCTCGAGTGTAGAAAAATCCCTGCATCTCAAAGAATACTCACTAATAGCTTTTCTCGATATCGAGGGAGCCTTCAACAACGTCACACCGGGCGCCATTACAGAAGCCCTGACTGACCTGGGGGTGGACCGTCACTTGGTGATGCTCATTGATCAATTGCTCATACGCAGGACGGTGACATCATCGATGGGATCGTCCACCCAGTCAAGGTATGTCAACAGAGGAACCCCGCAAGGGGGAGTTCTGTCTCCTCTTCTATGGAACATTGCAGTCAATAAGATTCTTTGCGACCTGGAAGAGGGGGGCTGCAAAGTCGTGGCCTATGCGGATGACGTTGCAATTATTTTCTCGGGGAAATACCCCCAAACACTGTGCGACTTAATGTCCACAAAGCTAGCGCAACTGTCGGACTGGACGGAATCGCGCGGTCTGGGAGTAAATCCCTCGAAAACGGAACTAGTGTTATTCACAAAAAAATACAAGGTCCCGCCCCTCAACCCACCAACACTAAACGGATACAGGCTCTCCTTCAGCGACAGTGCCAGTTACTTAGGGTTGGTAATTGACAAAAAGCTTAGCTGGAACCTGAATGTCAAGGATAGAGTGAGGAAGGCAACGACAGCACTCTATACTTGCAAAAAAGCTATCGGCCTAAAGTGGGGCATGAACCCAAGCATAGTCCGATGGATATATCTGGCAATAGTCAGACCTATAATACTCTACGGAGTTACTGTCTGGTGGCCTGCCCTAGCGAAAAGGACAATAACCAATCAGCTGGGCAAGGTTCAGCGAACAGCCGCCCTCTGCATCAGTGGAGCTCTTCGAACTACACCAAATGATGCGCTAAACGCCATGTTATGCCTTCAGAGCCTTGACTTTGCAGGAAAGGAGCGGGCAGAAATGGCAGCAATACGTCCTAGGGACTCTGAACAATGGGTACCCCAGAACATAGGTCACTCATCTATATTAAACAAAAACAACAAGGTCCCAGCAAGAACGGACTATCAAGTTCCAATGGAGCACACGGAGACTCCATTCAGCATAATCATCCCTCATAGAGACGATTGGCTCGAGGGACCCCCCGGCCCAGACGGGGCCATAAGCATCTTCACGGATGGCTCAAAACTGGACGGCAGGGTTGGAGGAGGAATCTACTCTGAACAACTTAACATAAGGCAATCCTTCAGGCTTCCGGATCACTGTAGCGTCTTCCAAGCTGAAGTTACAGCAATCAGGGAGGCTCTGTACTGCCTTCATACGGTTACCACCACGGCAACCAATCTAAACATCTACAGCGACAGCCAAGCTGCGATCAGATCACTTAACGCGATCTCCTCGAACTCGGCTACTGTGGCGAAGTGCCGCAGATCTCTTCACGAGATGGCTCAGCAATTTGCTATCAGCCTTATATGGGTCCCGGGTCACCGGGATATCGAGGGCAACTGCATAGCGGACGAGCTGGCCAGATCTGGCACTACAACCCCCCTTCTCCAAGATAAGGAGGATATTTGTATGCCTATGGCCACCTGCAAGCTCATCATAAAAGAGCAGTACACGCTACTGATAGACAACAAGTGGCAAACAGGGCCACGTTGTCGCACAGCTCGGCAAACATGGCCGACCATAGACAAGAAGCGCACCTCAGAGCTCTGCAAACTAGGCAGGGAAAGGTGCAGCGCAGTCATACGTTCCCTCACAGGACACTGGCTAGTAGGCACCCACGCAAACAGGCTGGGTGCCCCATACAATGATTTCTGCCGCAGCTGCAGAGACGAGGACGAGGAGGAAACAGTGGAACACCTGTTCTGTTCCTGTCCAGCTCTCAGCAGAAGGAGGCTGCATTACTTGGGCTCTGCCTTTCTGAACGACATCTCGGAGATGTCCACGCTATGTCCCAGAAAGATCGTCAACTTTATAAGGGCATCTGGATGGGACAACTGTTGACATGAAGTCTCATCTGCAGGGAGGGAATGATCCCAAACGGTATCACAACGGGCCGAAACCGGCCTATGTGTGCTGGGCTCCGAGCGAGCTTGGCGGCCGTCTCTACCTAACCTAACCTAACCTACGTTTAGTATTCAAAGTGTTCTCGTAGGAATTAAGCTGAATTTATCAAATTTTCGGAATGGCAAAGTGACGCCAGATACTTAAGCTATGTGAAGGCCGCCAGCGATCGGGTGCTACAGCGGGATAGAGAAATTACAGGTCGGCTTGTCACAGCTTTAAACTCGTAAAGGGGCTTAGGTGATTAGGGTTCATGGCTTGCCGTGAACTCTTCAGAAGGCATCCAAGACAAAATAATGGTGAACCTCAGGAATGTCGCTGTTACTCCTGCTGATAAACCTCCACCATGGTAAGGCAGCATGTGCTGCTCTCTTGCTCTACCCAGCCAAGGATGATGCCGACATAATTCTTATTCAGGCGCCCTGGATCCTCCGAAACAGGGTTTCCGGTCTGAGTACTCCTGACTATAAGCTATATGTAGCTGACACCGCAGGTAAAACCCGAATCTGCATCCTTGCAAAAAGAGATTGACACTTATTTTCGCACTCAAATTACAGCAATGAAAACAAACAGCAACAAAACAGAAAAACAACCCCCTCCACACGCACGACCTCACACTTGCCTCTCATGACATACAAGGGAACATTGTATCCTGGAGGATACTGGAAGAACATTCCTGCTACTACAGGTACGTGGAAACTGTATTCTCTATTCCACTACCGAGACCATTTCAATTGCATTTCAATTCAATACCATTTCAGATGCTACAATGCAAGACGGTTGAGGCATCACTGGGGACGTCAACAGAGGAACACCGCAGGGTGGAGTCCTCTCGACCCTGCTATGAAATGTGGCAGTGAACGTACTGCTGCGGGAGCTAACAAAGCGCTAACTTCAACAGAGATCGCAGAGCAGTTAGATATCTTCTTTATATGGGTTTTTTTTTCCCCGGACCTAGGGACATCGAGGGGAATGATGCCGCTGACGAGCTAACCAGGCATGGCACTGCAAATCCTCTTATCAGAGAGGGAACAAGTAGGTATACCTTTGGCTACGTGTAGGCTTATCAAGCACCAAATATTCGAGCAAAAGGCAAACAGGATATGGCATCAAGCACTCTCCTCCTGTAAGGTCTCGAGATCGATATGGCCATTCGGGACACAGGCAGATCGGCATTCGCGCCTCTAGACTTTCTAACCGTCATAGTGACTTCTGCAGAAATTTTCGCGACGAGGAGGAAGAATCGATCCACAACTCCTTCTGTCATTGCCAGGCCCTTGTAAATTGTCGTCTCCGGTTTCTCGGGGCCCCTTTAATAAATTTAATAATTTTTTTAAAAATAAACTATTTCTTAAAAATAAAATTTAAAATGTTTAAACAGTTTTAAAGCCCCAAATCTATCAAAAACAAGTCGGATTAGTTTACAGTGTCGAAAAAAAGTTACATTGTGTTGAATAATGGTATTTGTAGTGCAAAACGAGGGGGAACGTTGTGAGTTGCTGCGGACACCGCAACTTTACATTTATACCCGATAGTCAGTATGGCTCTCCTCCGGCAGACGCCGCTAATATTAAACGACACGACAAAGAGTGCGTGCAAGAGAGACAGAAAATCAGTCTGAGCGTGACGTCGGGCGCTCCGTAGCTGCAAATGCCACTGTTCCTTTTGGTTACAAAAATGATCTGATCTGATCCAGATTCAGCAATCTGATAGATATGATCATTATCTATGATTCTGCGTTTTTAGTTTTCTCGAATCTGCAACATTGTGGATGCAACAGGTTTTCGTCCTTTGCGGGGGCGGAACACGCTAACAGCATTTTTATACCCGATACTCAAAATGAGTATTGGGGTATATTAGAAGGAGTCGTTTCCGACCCCATAAAGTATATATATTCTTGATCAGCATCAATAGCCGAGACGATTGAGCCCTGTCTGTCTGTCCGTCCGTCTGTCTGTCCGTCCCTATCTGTTTGTGATGTGTTCGACTATGCGAACAAAACAGACAGTCTTTCAAATGATTTTTTTTTTTTTTTCAAATGAGAGCTGTTTTTATTGTTTTTATACCGCACATTATACAATAAGTGTGGCGCCTACTGCTTATCTACATATGTGTAATAGCAGACATGTAAAGTGGCTGGGTAACACAAGTTACGGTATTGGCTTGCATTGACAGAGGATTGGCGTTGGCATCGCATAGTGATGTGTTCGACTATGTGCTCAAAGACTATCAAAGCTAGAGCAACGACATTTTATATCTGGACTTCTGTGATATGTCACTGTTACGAGAATATTTAAAAATTTTCCCCGCCTACTTACGCCTCCACAAAGGGCGAAAATCTGTGGCTTCCACAAATTCAAAGATACGAGAAAACTGAAAACGCAGAGGATTACTATATCTTTGAGAGTGCAAAATCTGAACCAGATCGTATAAATATTATAGCCAGAATCAAGAAAACAATTTCATTCTTTCTCGCTCTGTCTCTCTCTAACACACAGTTTTCATGGTCGGTTTTGACAATTGCAAAATATGAGTTCAAGGATCTCAGAACCTATAAGAGCCAGAGCAACCAAATCTGGTATCCACACTCCTGTGATATCGGACCTTGACCGTTTCGTATCAAAATTTGGTACCCACACTCCTGTTAGATCTCAATATAAAACGTATACCTCAAAATATCGCCCCGCCCTCTTCCGCCCCACAAAGGACGAAAATCTGTTGCATCCACAATATTGAAGATTCGAGAAAACTAAAACCGCAGAATCGGAGATAACGACCATATCTATCAGATTGCTGAATCTGGATCAGATCAGATCATTTTTGTAACCAAAAGGAACAGTGGCATTTGCAGCTACGCAGCGCCCGACGTCACGCTCAGACTGATTTTCGGTCTCTCTCGCACGCACTCTTTGTCGTGTCGTTTAATATTAGCGGCGTCTGCCGGAGGAGAGCCATACTGACTATGTATTGGGTATAAATGTAGAGTTGCGGTCTCCGAAGCAACTCACAACGTTCCCCCTCGTTCTGCCTATTTTCGAGGACAAAACGTTGTTCTGGAAAGTTTGTCATCGATGGACATATCGTTTTTTGCAGGTCTAGATAAGGTACCAAGTTGCATTTTAAAATACCCTGTCCCTTTGCAAACCCTTGACCTTTATCTTCAATCTCTCTTTGGAACAGTCTTGTCTCCCAGTAATTTGGAATGAGTCCTACATCATTTCGCTTCGCAAAAAAGGTTCAAGATAAAATATTGAAAACTATCGTGGTATCCCCGTCGCAACATGGTTTTTTCAGACATCGTTCAACATCGACTAACATTCTTGAGTTTTCTCACTTAATCCACCGTGGTTTTTAAAATGGTTTGCAGATGGATGTAGTTTTTACGGACTATAGCAAGGCAATCGATTCTATGAAATATGCTCTGCTTATTCGCAAGCTTTTTTTTAGGGTTCCCAACGAATCTTCTAGATTGGATTTTGTTTTATCTCTCTAACCGTACTCAACATGTTTTGTTTTCTAATGTGTTGTCAAATATTGTCAATGTTATTTCAGGAGTGCCACAGGGAAGTCATCTGAACCCGCTTCTGTTTATTGTATTTGTGAATGACCTTCCTCAAGTTATAACATACTCTACTACACTAATGTATGCTGATGATGTTAAAATCTGTCTGGCTTACTCTAATTGGTATTTGCGCACACGCCTTCAACTGGATCTAAGTGAACTACTATTGTGGTGTTCAACTAATCTTCTTTTTCTGAACCTTTCTAAATGCAAACATATGACATTTTACCATCGCGCTCCTTATTTTATCTCATATGTTCTAGGAAATCATGTCCTGAAGCGAATTTCGAGTTCAAATGACCTCGAGGTCCTATTTGATCACAAGATGTGTTTTAACAGCCATATAGCTGCAACAGTAAATAAAGCTAAGGGTGTGGTAGCGTTCATCAAGCGTTGGTCCAAGGAGTTTGACGACCCGTAAGTTACGAAACAACTCGTTAGTACGTCCGATTTTGAAGTATTTTTCTTGTGTGTGTAGCCCTCAGTATAAAGAGCAGCAGGTTGTCATTGAACCCGTGCAAAAGCAATTTTGAATTTTTGCCCTTCGTAACTTAAACTGGGACTTGGTCTAGACTAAATAATGTAATGTTCGTGCACAAGCTCCTTCTCGGGATTGTTGACTCCCAAACTCTCTTGGGTCAGATTGACTTTGCCGTTCCATCTAGACCTACCCGTACTTTTAGGCAAATCCGCTTACCCATAAGTAGGTCTAATAATGCCGAACATTAGCCTTTTACGGTTATATTCCATAGTTATAGCTCCCTCTGTCATACCTTATCCCCTGAACTATCGCTTAAACTAATAGCATGCAATATTTATAATCATCTATATTTTACTAACTTCTCTTCTTTCCTCCTTTTGTAATTAAATAAATAAAAAACTAACGTCCGCACACCCATCTTCGCTATCATTTTTTAATACGTCGGCAAATAATGATCAGGCAATTGCCGATCTTTTTGCCCAATTTTTCCAAACCACCCATTCTGAAGATAGCTACTCTGGTCATCCATACCCATACGGTTGCCGAGATCGAACGGCATTTTTAGTCCCTTGTTAAATGAATGCTCTTTACTCCATGATCTTCGACTAGTTAAGCCGGTGTTTTCACCGGGTCCAGGCGGGGTTCCAGGTTGTGTACACAGGTACTGCACCGATGTTCTATGTGGACCCTTGCTTAAACTATTCACACAGTCCATCGATTCTTCTTGCTTCCGCCCGATCAGGAAGGAATCGTTTATAATTCCTCTCCATAAAAAAGGTAGCAAGTCTGACGCAAAGAATTATAGAGGTATTGCAAAGTTATCCTCTATACCCAAAATGTTTGAGAAGGTTTTAACTCCGCACTTGCATCATCTCTGCAAGTCACTTATATCTCCAACTCAGCATGGATTTATAAGTCGGCGTTCAACCACCACGAACTTGTTAGCATTATTAAAGGCTTTTAAGGTAACTTACAGACAGATTTTATTTACACAGACTTTAGTAAAGCATTCGACTCTGTAAACGATTCCCACTTAGCGCATAAACTTGACCTTTTAGGTTTTCCGCCTAACCTCCTGAGATGGATTTCTAGCAATCTTTGTTCCAGGTCTCAAAGAGTCCTCTTCAAAAACTCCCTCTATTTACCAGTAAAGGTTTCTTCGGGAGTACCACAGGGCAGCCATCTAGGACACTTACTCTTCACACTCTTCACACCCGAGTACTTATGTATGCGGATGATGTTGAACTCTGTGCCCAGTACAAGAACATTTCATTCTCGCTTGCAATCCGATCTCAATACCTTTCAGTCATGGTGTTGTGCAAACTTGTTACACCTTAATACCTCGAAAGCCCCCTTTTAGCTCTTTATTGGCTCCCTATACCCTATTTGGTGGTCCTATTGAGAGAATCACCCTGGTAGATGATCTTGAGGTTATGTTAGACCACAAGTTAAAGTTTTATGAACACATTTCTACCATGGACATGGGCGTGCTTGCGTTTATAAAGAGGTGGTCAAATGAATTTTAAGACCCCTACATAACAAAGACTTGCTATACCTCGCTTGTTCGTCCGATCCTAGAATATGGCTCCTGGGTATGGTGCCCTCAGTACAAAGTACACCAGGACCGTATAGAATCAGTACAGAAAAACTTTTTACTCTTTGCTCTGCGGGGCCTTAACTGGGATGAAGATGTGAGACTCCCATCTTACTCTAGTAGACTGCTATTAGTAAACCTCCCATCCTTAGTTAACCGTAGAAAAATGCTTGGTGTGATTTGGATGCACAACTTGATCAAGGGTTACAAAGACAGCCCTGATCTGTTGAGCCGCATAAACTTCACGATTCCTATTAGACTTACTAGAAATTTTATACCGTTGTAGATCGAATTGTTCCTGGCATGAACCGTTTAAGGTCTAATGCTCGGATTATAATTACATCTACCATATTATATCCACCACTAATTCTCCTCCTCTTATTAAATTACTAATCCTTACACACCTTTCTAGTAATTAGTAATTGTAACTCTCTTAGTAACTTGAATGCTAATTTTCCTCGAATATTAGTCTAACAGCTATCTTTCCTGCATGCAGCCTTCTGCTGGTTTCAGACGGGCCACTTGACGGTGCAGTAATTGCATCGCCTCTTGCAAGATACAGTCATTGCATGTCAACGGCCAGAATATATAAATTACCCTGATATAGGTGTCAAGTTTATGTTAATGCATCAATAAGTCTTCTTTTTTTCCTTTTGCAATTAAGGTTCGTTTCGGTGCATAAAATGCCGTTTACTTTTCATTTCGTCAACGAAAATGTTTTCGGTTTGAAAACGAATAAATCTTGCGGAATATGAAAACGGGAGCCCCAATTTATGTATATTATATAATGTATATGTATAATAAAATGTGAAGCTTAAATCAATAAGATAAATTTAGTCACTTGTGTCAGGAAAACATACCTTTTGATCCATGAACTACGTTCGGAAAAAACTCATCGTTGTGCACTTTACTATTTTCTAAGCTAGAAGTTGATTCGTTATTAATAGTATCTTTCGATTGGATAGAGCTAGTATCATCTTTTCTTTTTCCCAAGTTGGTTTCATTACTTTTAAAAGTCTGCACGAACTGTGCTCGTCCACGACCGACGGATGTGTCCATGTTTTTAATGGTCTTTAATAAATCACTTCCAATGTTATCTTTAGGAAGCCGATGAAATTCTCCACTTGAAGTAGAGTGATGAATGTTAAATCCGCAGTCGTTTTCATAATATTCACTAGAGGAAGAAATTTCCGAAGAGCGAGTCTTTTTGTTAAATAAATTAAGCAAATTTCCTCGACCTGACATATTCTGAAAAATATAAAAACACATATCTGATATACTTATCTATCTATATTTATAACTCAAGAACGGCTGAAACGATTTGGCTGAAAATTGGTGGGGAGATAGCTTAGATACAGAAGACTGATTTTTATCCCATTCGACCGCGTTCCTGTGTGACGTGATATGACAGCACAGTAGCAAAGATTATACAATACCAAGATGTTGCATGAGCGACCAAAAAGCTGTTCTATGGCGGGTCCTAACATTAGAACCAAAAAGGCACGAGGGAGCGTGCGGGGTTTCAATTCCCTTTTCGCCTGTACTTCGTCTCTACCGCGACCCCGCCGCCCATCGGTTTCGTCTGTTCGGCAATTCTGGACTCTCGAGCCTCAGCACCGTCGAAGCGATGGTCGCGGATCGCCAATGTCTTTGGAGCGGCACAGTGGGAAAATTCGATAGGAAAATTCTCTATTAGAATTTATCTAAAGCACTCATACAATTTTTTCACTATTTCGGCTGAGTCCCCACTGTGCCGCGCCAAAGACATCAGCGACCACGCTGTCCTACGGTTTCGGTACGCAGACGATTCATATTTTGTTTTTGTATTCTTTCTCTCGAGACACACCGACTCGACGCTGACCGAGGCATTGACGAAGCCGAGTAGCGTAAAAGAGAATTGAAGTAATAGCCCCGCGCGCCCGTACCATGTAGCGTCAAACAAAAATTGAAAAAGAATTTGTTCCTCATGCAACATCTTGGTATTGTATGACTATACAGCTCGGTTGGCAATGCGAAATCGTCGAGCGAACCCTATCGACGAAATAAACGCTTGCCTAAGAAAACAAGAAATAAGAAAATAAGAAGAAACTTCAGCTGAAAACAAACATGAGAGTAATTGCTGACTATCGGTAATGGTCGAATACCGGTCGACGAATAGAGCAGATTTGATTTAATCTCCAGAAAAACTGTAATTTTATCACAACAAAAAACGAACTCATCAACAAACATCATTTTCAACTACAAAAATAATTAATGGCTAAGAAAAAAGATGTAGATGACCTTAACCTTGGATGTCCCAGGCTTAGCATCGCACAATTTACCCCTAAAGGTTGGATCCCTAGTAATTATGCTTCGAACCATAAACCAACCAAAACAGTGCAACGGTACGCGTTGGGTGGTAAGAAATTTGATGAACAATTTATTTTACGCGATGATACTCAAAGGAGAATTCGAAGATGAGGAAGTTCTCATTCCCAAAATTCAGATGATCCAAAAAGATATGCCGTTTGAGTTTTAAAGGCTTCAATTTCCGATATGTCTTGCATTCGCCATGACTATTAATAAATAACAAGGGCAATCATTGAAAGCATGTGGTTTGAATCTGAAAAATCAATGTTTTCCCATGGCCATCTGTGTTGTTATACCCGATACTCAGAATTAGTATAGGGGCATATTAGATATTTGTAACACTCAGAAATAAGCGTTTCAGACAAAACAAAAAGGATATATATTTTTGATCAGCACAAATAGATGAGTCGGTAGAGCCTGACTGTCCGTCTGTCTTTCCCTCCGACCTCTTGTTTGACGCTTAGAGACCAGAGACCATAAGCAACGAAATTTTGTATCCCAATCTGTGGCATCCACAATTTTGAAGATACATAATATCTTTCAGACTGCCGAATCTAGTCAGATCGTATTATTATTATAAACAGACGGAACAAATGATAGTTCAGTACCTACGCAATGTGGCCACGCCACGATTGGCGCAACTGGGATGGATAATTCAGGGCATTCTGGGATTCTTTGCACAGATAATAGTACTAAAAAAAAAAATTATAAAATTATTATAAACTTAATTATATCCAACAAATATATTAATATTTATATGGTGTTTCCTTTTGTAACTTTGAAACATGTAAAATGCGTGCGTACCTAACTTTTTCATTTCAACATTTAAGTCATGCAGGAACAGATTAAAAATGATCAACTAAACAGACATGCGATGATCAGAGTCATAAGCTAGGAAAAGAAAGATAACTTAATGCAAAAAGCCTAACAAAAAAGATAGCTAAAATATTTGAATTTTTTAACTCGTCAGTAGATTTTATATGTGTGTCCGAAACGTGTTGTACGTGTATGTGACTAGTTAATTTCGTGCTGTGGGTATAACGTTTTTCATTTGTACCGTCAAGGGAACAGCCCCAAATATACACCAGACATCCTAATCGGATGCTTGTATCGACCTTTATGGAATATTCCAAAATGCTAAATGTTATCACCGAGTTATCTCTGACATATGTATACAGATATAACTTTGGCTGGTGACTTCTACAGTAATGCAACGAATGAGATTCACCTCGCAAACAATCTGAAAAAAAATTCTTTTTATGATCTACTTTCCGAACCCGTTGAAGTGGTTTAAAAGAGTAACGTATAAAAAAAGGTATAAATACTGGGATCCACAAAAGGGAACATTTGGAAAAGTACCAAGAAGGGATATTGGTCTCCCTATGTTACTCAACCTTGCCGCCTAAATTCAAGTTAAAAGGGAAACGAAGGAGAGCGGTTTTTTTTCTGTTTTTTTGAGTTGAAACCTGTAAAATAGTTACGGCGTCAATTCGAAAATGGAGGATTCTCAAGTTTTACGCTGTACTGGGGGGTCTCAGACTGTGCAGATCTAGCCTCGGTCTCTTGGAAGAAAAACTGTTGGCGAAGACGGACGTGTTTTTTTGTCCAGTCCAAGTATAAAGAAAAAAAAGAGCAATAAAAAAAAAAAAACCGGGAAAAGATCTTAACAGCTGAATACAGCAAAAAGAAAGAAACATTGTGCGTTTATAAAGTAAAAGTGTGTGAAGTGCCAATTTCAATTGGTATGTATTGCAGCGTCGCTAATATACACCACATACACTCGTGGCGTAGGGTAGTGTTTTTTTTTATTGTAGGAAATTAATTTTTCAGATTGGCGGTTAGTACCGGCCTAAACTTCGGGCAATCGTTTGGGTACCTGTCTGAACCCCAAGACGAAAGCTCACAACAACAATATCCCCGATATTAGGGCCTCCGGCCGCGACAAGGGACTTATGCTCCTCGCCCAACTACAGCTCCGTACCAAAAATTCCCAGCGCTAGGCCGAGCAGCACAAAGCGAGAGGCGTAAAAGATCGGCTCATCAGTCGCTTTGCATGCGCGAGCCACTTATGTGTCACGGACCCGCGATATATTGAAAGACGTCCAAGTCCGCGGAAATTGTTAAAGCTACGTAAACGGTCAACCAATTTCTACCCGAAATATAGATCTGGGTCTAGACCTATTTTCGTTTCCCCATACGAAGTGCCGAGGAGTGCCCACATGTGAAGCCGGCGGCAACGACGGTCGTTTTTATACCCGATACTCAAAATGAGTATTGGGGTATATTAGATTTGTGGTGAAAATGGATGTGTGTAACGTCCAGAAGGAATCGTTTCCGACCCTATAAAGTATATATATTCTTGATCAGCATCAATAGCCGAGTCGATTGAGCCCTGTCTGTCTGTCCGTCCGTCCGTCCGTCCGTCTGTCCGTCTGTCCGTCCGTCCGTCTGTCCGTCCCCTTCAGCGCCTAATGCTCAAAGACTATAAGAGCTAGAGCAACGATGTTTTGGATCCAGACTTCTGTGATATGTCACTGCTACAAAAATATTTAAAAACTTCGAAAAAACATGTTTTATTATTTTAGCACTAGCTAAAAGTACAGTTTTAGATTTTTAAATCGAGTTTTAGTCGTGTTTTTTAGATGCGGCTCGCAGATGAGATCTTATGGAGGTCTCGGAAGTAGCAATTTTGGTTCGGTTTTTTATGTTTTTGCCATAATTTGACCCGTTCTTTATGAAATCACTCAGAACACACCTAGTTTTACCAATTTCATCACTTATTTTCATTATTGATGGACCTACTTCCTTCGAGGCTTTTATTGTGGAGCTTTCGTCCTTTGAAAAGGACTTACCATAACCCACATTTTTTTCTCGTAATAAGGACACCCTAATTGATTTTTGAGAATTTATTCAATGTCCGGTCGCGACCACATCCAAAATAAAAAATTTTTCAATGTGAATGTCGTATTCAAGTGTCGAATTTTTTGGGAGCGGAAATTTGAGTTATGTCAATTAAATTTTTTTCTCAATCTACTTAGATGAATATTGCTATTATTTTTTTTTTAATTTATGCTAAATTGAATAGAGATTTGAGGAAAATTCAAATTCACCGTTTTCTATGGCTTGTGCCGGAAATATTGGTGCCTAAAGTGTACATTTTAGTATGTCGTATTCAAGTGTCGGGGAGTGTATATATCACTCTCCTGAAGCAGAAAGCTGACGAATTTCATAGCTAAATTGGACAATAATATAAATAAATTATTATAGTTTAAATTTTCAACGAACAATAATCTAAAAAAAATTTGAGGAAATTTAGCAGTAGGCAAATAAAACACTTGGAGATCTGATGAGCCTAAGCCTTGAGGCTCTAAATTGTAATTTTGGGAACTCAAAAGTACCTGTAGTTATAGTTATTATCGTACCTGCTAATAACTGTTATTTTTTTGTGTTGATCAATGTGACGTCCTGGAGACTATTTTTAAACTTTAATAAGACGCTATTATCCTCGATGATATTAACACAAATAATTTGTAAATACTTCTACTAATAACACTAACTAGGCAACAAAATTGAACTTTTCCTTTACGCTTTGAAGCAAACCGACTTTTTCTGGCAAATTTAGGGCTTTAATCAGGATTTAAAAAAAAACACACACATGTACAACGGCTATTTTTAAAAAAGGTTAACCGCGAAATATTGTGTACTAAGCTATAAAACCCTTTTTGTTTTTCGTGGTTCGCACTAAGCCTTGTGAAATCGTACCTACGGAATTCCCCAGGGCTCAGTACTTGGCTCTCTTCTGTTCTCAATTTATGTATTTTCCCAAATGTTGTGTCTCAATGTTAAGTCCATATGTATGATGATGTTGTTCAAATGTACGTTAGTCGTCCACTCTTTAAGTCCACGAATGTATTTATGTAAGTAGTAAGCCTAATTCCATAACTGAATGGGCGCAAAAAAACAGACTGAGTCTAAAAACGGCAAAGCCAAGAATCTTATTAATACAAAAAACGAGGGGGAACGTTGTGAATTGCTTCTGCGAACTGACATTATACCCGAGACTTGGTCAGTATGGCTCTCCTCCGGCAGACGTCGCTAATATTGAACGACACGACAAAGAGTGCGTGCGAGAGAGACAGAAAATCAGTCTGAACGTGACGTCGGGCGCTCCGTAGCCACTGCAAATTGATTTGTTCCTTTTGGCTATAAAAATGATCTGATCTGATCCAGATTCAGCAATCTGATAGCAATCAGATCTATGATTCTGTGTTTTTAGTTTTCTCGAATCTGCAATATTGTGGATGCAACAGATTTTCGTCCTTTGCGGGGGCGGAAGGGGGTGTGTCGAAATTTTGACACAAATCGGTCAAGGTCCGATATAACAGGAGTGTGCATACCAAATTTGGTCGCTCTTATAGGTTCTGAGATCCTTGAACTCGTATTTTGCAATTGGCAAAAAATACCATGAAATCTGTGTGTTAGAGAGAGACAGAGCGAGAAAGAATGAAATTGTTTTCCTGATTCTGGCTATAATAATTATACGATCTGATTCAGATTTTACACTCTAGAAGATATAGTTATCCTCTACGATTCTGCGTTTTAATTTTCTCGTATCGTCGAAATTGTGGATGCCACAATTCGCTCTTGTGGGGGCGGAAGTGGGCGGGCGAAGTTTTGAAATATTTTTGTAACAGTGACATATTACAGAAGTCTGGATCCAAACATCGTTGCTCTAGCTCTTATAGTCTTTAAGCACTAGGCGCTAATAGGGACGGACAGTCGGACGGACGGACAGACAGACAGGGCTCAATCGACTCGGCTATTGATGCTGATCAAGAATATATATACTTTATGGGGTCGGAAACGATTCCTTCTGGACGTTACACACATCCACTTTTACCACAAATCTAATATACCCCAATACTCATTTTGAGTATCGGGTATAAAAAAAATTACATTTTTTGTTTTGCGAAAAGAATTAGCTGCTCTCTTTCGAAAGTAGTTTTTTTTTATATTTTAGATCCGCGAGCGGAACGCACACATTGCAGTGCGTTTGTGTGAATAGACAGCAGCTAAAATTTGACTGTTAGTGTTATTGCATTCTTGCTGATCACTGTTGCACATGTGTACGTGAGCGGCAGCAAACTTCCCTATGCACATAAGATATGGTCTTGCCGAGCCCTGTTTTAGATATGAAGATAGCGCTTTTCTTTGTTTTTGAGCACATTTTTTGCTTAGTGTCCGATTATGCCATGGAGCCACTCTAAGATTCGAAAATATTCAGCCAGGCTCCGTTTTTCACATACTTTTGCGGACTACGTTTTCAGCCAGTACGTTTACTTTTCGTTTCACAAATATTTGGTATCGATACCTTTCATTTCTCATCGGTTCTGGCAAACAAAAACAACTGACTTGGTTGCTTTGAAAATATACAGCGTGACAAACTGTGAATAACATGGCATTTGAATATTAAATCAAAACATGAATTTTGTGCAACTACGTTTTGAATTATATGTACATATACAGTGGGGAGCAAAAGTGAGTACATACTCACAATCACTGACTTTAGCCTCCCATAACAGGCAAACGAATAAAGCCAAACAAACCAAATTTGTTACCCATATAAATACTTGTATTCTTAAAAAATAAACAATAATTACAAGAACGAGTAAAAATTTTTCAAAGAATGAAAAGTAAAAATCCAAAAGAACTCGCATGTACTCGGTTTTGCACTTTTTCATAAAAATTAAAGTAAATCATAATATTAACATTTTGCGCATAGACCCATATTAGATATTACTTTTTTAATACGGTTTGGAATGTTCTCTATCCAATTCCCAAAAATATCTTCTGAAATAGGATTGCACTCCGCATCTATACATCCCCAGAGATCGCCTTGGTTAGATGGCGCTGATTCGTAGTGCTCAAGCCGTCGTTTTACGATTGACCGTAGGCTTTCAATCGGATTAAGGTCGGTTCTTTGAGATAACCACTCCAGCAATTTAAAATTTTGATTAACCAGTCATTCTCGAAAATTTTTCGCAATTTGCTTCGGATTCCTGTCTTGTAAACAAGTTAGTTAAATTCAGGATAAATACATTTCTCCGGAAAATTAAGAAGTTAGGCTTGTAGAAGTTGTAAATAGTCCTCTCTGAACTGAATAACATAAATTTTTTGTAGAGGAGCAACGTGCTACCAAGTAAAGCAACTTCAGACCATAGTAATAAGGAATAATATGAAATATTGAAATATTATGGTCTGAAGTTGCTTTACTTGGTAGCACGTTGCTCCTCTACAAAAAATTTATGTTATTCAGTTCAGAGAGGACTATTTACAACTTCTACAAGCCTAACTTCTTAATTTTCCGGAGAAATGTATTTATCCTGAATTTAACTAACTTGTTTACAAGACAGGAATCCGAAGCAAATTGCGAAAAATTTTCGAGAATGACTGGTTAATCAAAATTTTAAATTGCTGGAGTGGTTATCTCAAAGAACCGACCTTAATCCGATTGAAAGCCTACGGTCAATCGTAAAACGACGGCTTGAGCACTACGAATCAGCGCCATCTAACCAAGGCGATCTCTGGGGATGTATAGATGCGGAGTGCAATCCTATTTCAGAAGATATTTTTGGGAATTGGATAGAGAACATTCCAAACCGTATTAAAAAAGTAATATCTAATATGGGTCTATGCGCAAAATGTTAATATTATGATTTACTTTAATTTTTATGAAAAAGTGCAAAACCGAGTACATGCGAGTTCTTTTGGATTTTTACTTTTCATTCTTTGAAAAATTTTTACTCGTTCTTGTAATTATTGTTTATTTTTTAAGAATACAAGTATTTATATGGGTAACAAATTTGGTTTGTTTGGCTTTATTCGTTTGCCTGTTATGGGAGGCTAAAGTCAGTGATTGTGAGTATGTACTCACTTTTGCTCCCCACTGTATGTATACGGCGAGAAACAGCTCTTCTTACCCTGATGTTCTGTTATGTGCGTGTTACAAGAAACATATGTATGTATATTTCTTGCCAAAGTTCCGACAGCCGAATAGGACTGCGTCAGCTTTCCGAGCCAAATTTAAAGTTGGGTTAAGAAAAAGCTATTTACAAAGAAAGCAAAAGTTAATTTGCTTCGATATTGGTGGGAAGTTT
Organism: Drosophila pseudoobscura; assembly: GCF_009870125.1. Taxonomy (NCBI): domain Eukaryota; kingdom Metazoa; phylum Arthropoda; class Insecta; order Diptera; family Drosophilidae; genus Drosophila; species Drosophila pseudoobscura. The sequence goes on along the minus strand of NC_046681.1, from coordinate 476,209 downwards.
ATGTTACTGATTTAATAAGTCATCTATTACTTTCCTTTTGCAACTAAGATTCGTTTTGTTGTATAAAAAGCCGTTTACTTTTAATTTCGTTGAGCAGAAAAGTAAGAAATCTTGCAGATAGTGAAAACGGGAGCACCAATTTATGTGATTTCGTAGTGGCCTAAAATTTAAATATTGGGAAAACAAAATAGTCCTAAAACATTATCTATCGATTTGAAAATGTATCTTATAAAATCTAAGAAAAATATTCAGATATTTATCATTAAAATATAACTCAAATGTTAGCTAAAGCTTACGATACACCATAAAAGCCACCATTTCCTCACGGGATGCTAACATGTAGATTCTACATTTTAAAAGCTGGGCGTTAAGTCTATGCTTTTTTAGTTGACTTTATAAAGAAAATATCTAAAACAATGCGTTGCTACATTCTTGTTTTTATTATTTTGAACAGTTTAGGCAGTGAGATTTTTATAACTGAACGTTATAAGCTGTATCTACATATGTATGTAAAGATATTTTTTTAAAGCTCGAAACTAGTAAAGGAAAAGCTCTAAAGCCTTTCTTCACACACTTAAATATATTCTTACAAGGAGAAATTTAAGTATTATGCTTTTTATTATTTTTCTCGTTTAAACCTACCGTGCTCACAAATTGTTAGAAGTCTGATAAGAGAGACGGGCAAATATCGATGTGACCATGTGATCATCGATATTTTCAAGTATCGAAAACATCGATGTGAATAAGGCCTTCATCGATGTTTGAAGGGATTCAGGATAGATTCATACATATGCGGGTCAAGAAGCCAAAGAAGTTTTTGAATAAGTACTTATTATAATAATGAACAATACTCCACGAGAACGATCAATACCGGGTTGAAATTAATATTGGTACACTCCTTTCTTTTCAAATAAAATCTTATATATAAAGAAAATGTACATAGTATGAGGTGAAATTGGATCTATTTACGTATCCTTTCTGGAAAAATGTATATCCTTAAAGTGGCTCCCTTGGAAATATTTATTGGTAAACTGCACAGTGGGCCAGAAATCCATTTTTTGACGAAAATTGAAATAGTAAAGTTAGTAACTTCAAATTTGCTACACAATATTTATTTTGTGCTACATCGGCAAAAGAAGGCTGACGAGATGCAAGAGAACGATGTGCCGTATCATAATTAGCATGCTCCGACATATATATCCTAGTTTTAGACCGATCCCACCACGGCCACTACTACCGCCCATATAAGAAAAGATTTGCCTCTGTTGATTGTTAACACGTAGTCCATTATGCTAAACGTGCTTTCAACTTTGATAACCATCTTGGACAGAAGCCATCTGAGATGAAGACAGGCTTCTCCCGAATTTTGCCAAATACTTTTTATGTGTAGATAAAAGCAGCTTAGTTTATTATTTATTTATTTCTTTTTCACAGTGCTTATAGTCTAGTCACACTGACGACCATCCACCATCCATTTCGGGGATGGTCCGTAAGGTTTTGCCGTTCTGAAAATTTCCCAGTTAGTCTACCATCCATTTTGGATGTTGCTAAACCGCACGTTTCTATGCGACAGATCGCCGATGGTGAAAAATTGAAAAATTGTTATTCAAAACGAAAAAATGGTAGTCACTACGAAAACGTATATATTGATTGTGACAAAATAAACTAAAAACAACAACAATCATGCCCAATGGCTCGGATCATTAAGGCTGGCGATGAGATGGAATGCGGCGTTACCGAGTCTGTCAGGGTGAAGTTGCAAGTGTGTAGCGAATAAATGGCAGACGACTGACAACATAGAACAAATATTTTTATGCTTTGTAAATGCTTTATGTTATGCATAATTTATTCTTGGATAATGAGTTTTTTTCGGGCATTATCGAGTTGGATGTGGACGGATCATGTAGCTCCAGCACCTTTTCTGGCAGCATAGGCCCCACCAAAGCGAGCCAAAAAGACGACACTTCTTGGATGGCAGAGATAACCAGAGAGCGACTCGAAGAGCAGACGGACCTTCACAGGAAGAAGGAAGAACATGAAATGAAAGAAGGAAAAGATGGTCGAGGACCTCATAAACACGCAAAAAAAAACATGATTTATTTATTAAGTGCATTACGGTCTAAACAATATTTTGCGTTGGCAGATCGTATCTGTTCTGTTGACTGATTAAAATTACCAGAACTGTTCCTGCTTTCAGGCTGTTCGCATATTTTGCTGTTGAACCGCGGCCGAAGTAATTGCTACATCTTCATCATAGATTATAAGAACAAAAATTAATAAATCTTTTGCTCAAATTTAATGTACTTGTTATTGGCATTAGCTGTTTTTGACGGATGGTGGATGGTGCCAGTGTGAATCGGAGTTTCACATCTGTCAGAAAATCCCACCATTCCCCCGGGATGGGCTCAGTGTGCAGAGCCTATTACCAAAGACTATACAATACCAAGATGTTGCATGAGCGACCAAAAAGCTGTTCTATGGCGGGTCCTAACATTAGAACCCAAAAGGCACGAGGGAGCGCGGGCGGGTTTCAATTCCCTTTTCGCCTGTACTTCGTCTTTACCGCGACCCCGCTGCCCATCGGTTTCGTCTGTTCGGCAATTCTGGACTCTCGAGCCTCAGCACCGTCGAAGCGGTGGTCGCGGATCGCCGATGTCTTTGGAGCGGCACAGTGGGACCTTTGGCCGTCTCAGCTTGCTAAATTAGTTCAATAAATATTTGCACACTGAAAAAATTTTAAACTTTGAGTGCTTATATCTTCTAAACTAAAACTATCTTGAAAATTCGATTGGAAAATTCTCTATTAGATGCGTACATTAAATTTATCTGAAGCACTCATACAATTTTTTTACAATTTCGACTGAGTCCCCACTGTGCCGCGCCAAAGACATCAGCGACCACGCTGCCCTACGGTTTCGGCACGCAGACGATTCATATTATGTTTTTGTATTCTTTCTCTCGAGACACACCGACCCGACGCTGACCGAGGCATTGACGAAGCCGAGTAGCATTTCGGAGGCGAAGGTAGCGTAAACGAGAATTGAAATAATAGCCCCGCGCGCCCGTACCATGAAGCGTCAAACGAAAATTGAAAAAGAATTTGTTCCTCATGCAACATCTTGGTATTGTATAGTCTTTGCTATTACATTGTATGCCTTCAGTTTTGCGAAAGTCCAACCCGAAAGCGCTGCGATGCTTCGATTATTGTCAAAGTGGTTTTCATTGAGCAGCTTTTCATAATTGAGCTCATCCTCAGTGACAAATAAATTAAATTCCACACACTGGATGCTTTTGCATGTATAAATAAAACATAATATTAATATAAAATTTAAATAGAATATTCTTTAATTTCAAAAAATTATGTCTTGTTTTTATTGCATGCCTGGCTTTTTGCAAAGTCTTAAAGTCATCTGTTTGATAAGCTGCAAGCGATAGTAAACTGGGAAACTTTTTGTTTACTTTGAGAGCTCACCAAATTGAGCTAAGTACAAAAACCTAGTTTGCATATCTCGGTGGTGGGCTTCCTGTCTGTAGTCCGCCATGTTTGACTTTCGCTAGCATTGTTATTTTATGATAAGCTTACAGGCCATTGGCATACGAAATCCTCCATGTCTTGGAGAAGAGAGATTGTAGTACCAGATCTGTAGAGCCGTTCACTACACTCTAACTGCGTAAAGTAAAAGTAGTACTAACTATTGCTAGATGCATCCTTAAGATAATACTTTGGTTCATGCCCCACTTTAGCTTTCCGGTCATGAAGTTGCAGAGTGTTTTTGAGGGTATTTCCCCGAGAACATAATTGCAACGTCGACCGCGTAAGCCACGTCCCCTCCATTCCAGGTGATAACAATGTTCCACAAAAGAGGAGACAGGGCACTACCTTGCGGGGCGCCTCTGTTGACATACCTTGACTGGGCGGACGATGATCATCATCGGTGACCCATCGATGATGTCACCGTCCTGCATATGAGCAATTGACCAATGAGCATAACCAAGTGACAGTCCACCCCCAGGTTAGTCAGGGCTTGCGCCGGACAGTAACAGAGGATGTATAGGTATTCTCAGTTGCAGCCCGACAAGTCTCTCAAAGGTTTTGTGGAGGTAGGACGATAGGCTGATTGGTCTAAAGTTTTTTTAAGTTGAGTGTGAGACTTTCCCTGCCTTGGGTATGATGGCCTTGAGCCAAGCTCGCGTTATTATACCCACAACCAGTATCTTCCTGAAGATACATTGCATCCAGCTGATTACCAGGGATTACCTGGTCCGGGCCTGGCAATTTAAACGGGTTGAAGCTGTTTAATACCCAGCTTATAAAGATATTTTGTAAGGATGTGATCCATCGAGATTACCGATCCCTCTCTTGGGAGGTGTGCCAGCTCGATGGTTGTACACACGGGGAAATGCGTGTCGACAAGGGACTCCTCACTGGAGTTGGTCCACGTACCATCATTCTTGTTATGCCTTTTGCCTGTGACGTTTCCTCTATTTCCAAGCAAAATTTTTGCCAAGAACCCCTTTTTGCTTTTCTTGTTTCTTTTTTATATAGTGCCAGACTGATTGTATAGTCTGCCCAGTGCTTCTCCTCCTTCGCGCTTTTAGCTCTGTTGAAGGGAGTCCTGCAGCTTTTGCGGAGGTTGTCTCTTTGTTTTGACTATCTTATGGTGGTCATCTCTGTGGTCAGAGAAGGAATGCTCCTCTAGGACTTCCCAACTATTGATTATGCCTAACAATTTGTGTGACACTACGGTGAGGTCAATAATCTATTGCCGATTTGTAATTATAAAAGGGGGGTCGTTACCCCGATTACAAATAAATAAATTTGAGTTAAGGATGAAGCTGAAAAGTGACTGTTAAGACCTTACAAAAAAAGTCTAGAAATTTGCGAGTTGAGTTGTAAATTCATAATAAATTTTATTCTTAAAATCATAGCCTTATATGTAATTTGACAATGAGTTATGAGATAACATTTTTAACGATAATAATAGAATACGTTATGATCGTTGCTTACAACCGGCTGTGTTTTTTAAAACATGAAATCATGAATTTTTAATCAAAACAGAAACGTGTACGCGTTTAATACTTATTTTTTTGTTTTAAATTTTTTAAATTGTGTAATTTGTGTTATTTTTAATGTATCTTTCAAGAAATATACGAAGTATAGAGAAGGAAAATACTGAAGAAGAACGACAAATTGCCCCTCGACATGCTCTCCATCTAACCTATGCCACAAATATAAGGGTAATATGTCAGAACATACTTTAGATCAAAATCGTGTATTTCCCAGAAATCGCGTTCTTGAAATGAATGAGGAGACATATAATCATATGTGTTACCTCATATGCTTTAGTTTATTACACAGGTTTGGTTATTCCATGCCATCACCAAATCGTGGAATGAATGACGCATTTGATCGAAAATTTGGAACGGGAAAGTGAATATAATCACCTGGAATTTAATTTGAATTGTTAAATCTTCCACAAAAGGATTTCATTATTGCGGTTGCAGTGGCTTGTTCTGGAAGAGCAGACACATTGTTAGAAGAATGCCGCGCGGCTCATTCAGTAATATTGCAAAAAACACCGCAATGGAAAAGTTTTGTCAGCATCGAAAATCATAATCTGGGACGAATGCACAATGGCGCACAAACTTGAATTAGAAGCAGTTAACCGAACATTGAAAGGTCTAAGCAAGGACTCGAGATATTTTTAGGCGCTATGATTCTACTGTCTGGCGATTTCCGCCAAACACTGCCAGTAATTTCAAGAGAAACACCTACCGATGAAATAAACCCTTGCGAATATATGACGCTATGTGAAGAATTTTCAGCTGACAACAAACACGAGAGTTGCATTGCAAAATGATACATCTGCTGAAAATTTCTCAGTGTAATTGAAGACTATCGGTAATGGTCGAGTACCTGTCGACGAATCGAACTGATTGATTTCTCAGAATTCCTTTAACTTTGTCGCAAAAAAAGACGATCTCATCAACAAAGTATTTCCAAACATCATTTCCAACTACAAAAATAATGAATGGTTGAGTGAGATGATTTTAACTATATAATTCAAAGCGAGATCATTGAAACAATGTATTCATTCAAATATATTGGTCTGCCAACACATAATCTTGCCACTTCGTTTTGTCCATATTGAAAGACTTTATAGGTATCTCGGTTTCGGAAGAATTATAGCTTCAATATTTAGAGGACTTTTATTATAGTCACGAGTTTTACCGATAAAGTAACTTTAAACTTTGAAGTGCAAGAGTCTGTAGATGACTCACCTCGGTGTTTGCTCTTTTTCGTACTAAGGTTAATATTTGCGCAGCTTCCTCTAAAATTATGGTACATGGTACAATTAGAGCTCTAAGGTTTTGATAGCCACCATTCCTTGCCCTTTTGTGGCTAAGAACGCTTGTTTTTTTAACCTTGCCTCTTTCTATCGGACTCATTCCCTTAAACTCATAGCATAGCATGGCGGGACCATTTTACTTAGCGGACAGTTTTCTTTTGTGATGATATATTGCATTACTTTTTTCAACTGTTTCCACTCTTTATCGTTGTTCCATTACATCTGGCACTGCTTGGATCTCTTTTGTCCTTTTTATATGACTTTCAAATAATTGTAAGGCATCTTACACATGAACTTCTTCTGTTAATTGTGACTTTAATTTGATTAAATGTATTGACTTATTTATAGAATCAGAAAACCATTTAATATGTTTCGCTGAATCGTGATCTAGCATTGGTAAGTCTAGTAAACGATTCAGCTGATCCGAAAAAATTGTGCGTTTATTTTCATACCGCTTTGTCACCAATTCCCAAGCGGCATTATAATTCTCCAGTGGACCAGTTAAAACGTGAGCTACCATACTCCGTACTGAGACTATTACTGTTATTAATTAATTCACAAACTATTTGTGAAAAGCCGTCACACTCTTTTCCTTTTTTCTGGGTACTTCTACTTTTGGAAGATCAGGCCAATCTATATCTTCTTTTTTATCGTTGCCGCTTTACTATCCACGCTGTTTTCGTCAGCTACGGTTTGCATCCTAACTTCTAGGTTGCTTAACATGCCGATTTGGTCGTCGAAGCTGTCGTTTGTCTCATAGCTATGATAAAACTCCTGAGTTTTGGATCTCAGTTTTTTTACTGAGGAACTAAATTTTTCCCTTTCTCATTCTCCAAGTTTAGACTGGTTTGCTCTAAATACGTCTTCAGGTTTTCCACTTTGCTGTCGATTGTCTCAGATAATTTTTCTATGCTATTGTGAGTTTTGGGTTCTATGTCTTCCTTCACAGTTCCAGTCTCCACTTGCAACTTTGCTATTTCTACCTTCACTCTCGTTAGGGTTTAATTATTTTTGGACTCTACATACTTTTTATGTATTTCCTCCATATTTTTAATAATTTTATCGTACTGCCGTCTCTTATAGTAGTCATGATCGACTACTATATATGCAGTCGTTCAGTTCATGTTCCAATTAAACAATTTCGCATCCTGGATCCATTTAATATTTGGGTGGTTGAGAGGCGGAGTTGTATTTATTTGTAAATAAGACGAGATCCGTTTTCGGGTGATTCTTCCAGTCCGTCGATTCTGACAGTCGCTCATATTTTTTGGTCATGTCGCAGAGTTTTTAAAAGTTTTTCCCCGAGAAGATAACCGAAACGTCGTCCGGGTATTTCACGACTTTCCGGCCCCCCTTCCAGGTCGAATGTAAACTTGTTGAATTCTATGTTCCTCAGAAGCGAAGATAGGACATCACCTTGCGGTGTGCCTTTGTTGACATATATTGTCTGGGCAGATTATCCCATTGATGATGTCGTCATCCTGCATGTAAGCATTTTGGCGATGAGCATAACCAAGTGACGGTCCGACCCCAGGTCAGTCAGGGTTTCCGTAACGGCTCCCGGTCAACGTTGCTAAAGGCTCTCTCGATTACGAGCCATTAATGAGAACTTTTTCAGACGCAGAGATTTCTATAATACGGAGATTACTTCATGGAGTGCCGTTTCCGGGGATTTTCCTTTCCGGTAGGTATGTTGTGTGCCTGAATGCATGTGAGGATCTTAGTTGTCCTCAGTTGTATCCCAACACGTCTCTTAAAAATTTTGAGAAGAAAGGACGATGGACTGCTTGATCTAAAGTCTTTTGGAGCTCAGTGTGAAGCTGTCCCTGCTTTGGGGAGGAAAATTATCTTTGCCTTAAGCTAGTCTTTACAGCCACCAAGGCCATGTCACCGGCCTTTTGATGTTGGGCCAGAATTACCTGGTCCGGACCTGGCGAATTGAACGGGTTAAAGCTGTTTGTATGCCGTTTTGTATGGATGCAGTCCACCGAAGTTAAAGAGGGAGTGCAGGCTCGGGGTGTTGAGTAGCGATTAAAATGTGTAGGGATTGTAGTCTGCCCGGTGCTTCTCCTCGTTTCCGTTGTTGGCTCTGTTGAAGAGAGTGCTGCAGCTTTTACTTCGGATATCTATTTGTTTTGACCACTAGGGGGTTCTTTTTCTCCCTACGTTTGTTTGGAGGGCATGCATCCAACAGGGTGTTCACAGGACCATTTGGGTCATCCGGACATATTGGTGCCTTAGAGGGAAGTAGCTGGCTTTTCTGTGGTTAATATAGTCAGTAGGTTTAGGGCTCTCGGGTGATAGTATCGTCTCGATTTAGCTGCGCTCCGCATATTTGCCATTTGTTTTGCATAAATTGCCATTTGTTTTTTGCAAATAAACTTAAATTAACTTCCTAACCAGCCTACAATCTGTAAATCTATTCTACTCGGATAGTGCATGCGTTTTGATTTGTGCGTAAACATTATTTATTTAACTTCTAATTTTTCGGCGTCGGCTTGTGAGTACGCATTACATTGCATTACAGCTCTCGTTTTGTAGCTTTTCTTGTTTTATCACTCTCTCGCAATCACCTCAACTTCAATAACTGTTCTTTCTCTCTCGCTCTAGTATTTTTCTGTTCACTAGCTATCTCTCTCTCATTAGCTGCTGCTGCAACTGTTCTCCTCTCCTCCTATTAGCGTTTATCTGGCACACTGGTTTGATAGCCATTTGTTTTGAAATATTATTTGATTTTAATTTTGTTCAAATTTTGTATTATGAAGTTTTCTGTGGTATGAGCCAAAAAATCCTGTCGGAAAGAGATCACCCATGATCAGCCGAGTATCCCCTGCTGGCTCTGCGATAGCGTAGTGCACGCAAAATGCGCTGGGTTTATGGGACTTGTGGGCGATTCCATATCAAAACATAATGGCTTGCACTACAGTTGTGAGGCATGCCGTGCGGTTGAGACTGACATGGTCATTTTTATGAGTTAGACGCGGAAGGGATTTCGCTTTTAAAAGCAGTACGATCGGTTCCTAGCCATGGAGTCTCAATTTGGCAGTCTGCATCTGCTGAACGAGTCTCCGAGGCGCAAAAAGGTCACTCCGCGGGATCTACAAGTGCCAACCGTCACTCAGCCGTGTGCCGCCGAAAAACTGACTCCGACCACTCCAAGTGTGCAGCAGTTGATCTCGTTTGCCACTCCAAGGGCGACGACAGCTGCTGGCGATGCAGATTTGATAGCCGAGTTTAGCGCTTCGGAGAACGTGCAGCCAAGTACGTCTGCAATGGCAGTGTCCGTGTCCGTGGTGTCGGCAAGCTCGCTAGCTGTCCCGTCTATTCCGAATATACCAGTGATCAGAAGGTCCGGACCTCCGGATATTGACACCACAGGTACTATGCCTGTGCTGCCTAAACCAATGGTGGGAGTTCCACCAAAACGACCTCAAACGGCCCCTGACCTCATATCTAATGATATAATTGCTTTTATTTAAAGCAAAATAAAAGCCGTGGGTTTAAAGGTGGAGAAATTTAACTTCTCTTATGCCAGGGAGATAGCCTCGTTTAAGATAAGCATCTCCCCAACTCAATTTGACACCACCGCCAAATTTTAGCCGGAGCATTTGGTGGTGAAGGATTTTAAGGCTAAGAGGAAGAATAGGGCCCCATAACTCCAAAAAATCATTCCATTGTGCCACCTTCAACCTCAACTTCCTCTTCCTCATCTTCCCGTCCTGCTTCCACCCTTCCAAAAATTAACTTCTCTTTTAGTAACTTATCAGAATGATAGAGGCTTACGTAGTAAGCTCAGCATTCTTTTCCGGGATAGTGTTGCATTTGCTCCCCACGTTATTGTCTTTACTGAAACCTGGTTAAAGCCGGATACTCTTAGTTCCGAGATTTTGGCAGGTCGGTACACAAATTTTAGAAAAGACCGTTGTGGAGATAATGTTTTTTATCCCCAATCGGCCGACTAATTATTTCAATTAAATAAAACTCGGCGCAGAAATAAAATTGCGATATGCTCTTTAATGCGTGACATCCAAATTGCAAGTGTGGCTTGCCTGCCCTTTACATTGCCGCTCCGATCGCTAAGCGCAGCTTCGCTCGGCCGACGTCGGTAGGCAGACGCAAAGCGGAGATAGCGAAGAGCGAGCTGGCAGAGAGCGTTTAGCAGGGCAAGCAAGCGCAAAGCTTTAACAAACAAATGAGTGACATAGACATAAGTAACAAACAAAATAAGCGGCTGAGGGCCAAGAATTAGGTGCTATTTGGTAAGCGGCTAATCGGCTGCGTTCTGCTCCGAACATTCACCCCCCGTTGGAAGGCAAAGACTTTCAACAGATCCATCCTGAAGGGGCAGAACCGCAACTTTTCCAACGGCCCTCTTGAAAAGGCCTCTTTGAGTGCGGATGACGACTACCCTGATGGTTCCATCTTTTCCTGGGATGACGCTCTCAATGCGGCCAAGCGGCCACCTTAATGGTGGCAGCGTTTCCTCTTTCATCATGACTAGCGCTCCTAGCTTGATGTTTGGAGACGATGACCGCCACTTGCTCCGCTCCTGAAGAATCGAAAGATACGCCGTGCTCCATTTTCTCCAAAACGCCTGCTTCATTTGACACAGCCGCTGCCATCGACTAAGTAGGTTGACCCGGAGATGCGTCACATCTGGCTCGTCGAATGCAGCTTTCGGGGCTCCATTGAGAAAGTGGTTTGGCGTGATTACGTCTTGATCATCGGGAACCTCTGTAATTGCATAGAATGGCAGGAAATTTGGCAATGTAGAAATTGTTGAAAGTTGAATTTCATTTAGCGTGGATATGTAGGTTTTTAATATATTGAAAAGTTCGCGCTGCAGTTCCTGATTCTCCGATCGCAGTTTTTCCACTTGCACCTGGCACTCGAGCAGCTGCTTCCTGCATTGCTGCTCTAAGTTTTGGTACTCCAGCGTTGTGGCCCGAAAATCGTCATTAGAGATGGAGGAGGAATTTTCAAAAGCGGCTAAAACTGCACGCTTATTCTCCGAGCTATCAATGCTTCCTGACACTATCCAACCAAGTTTTGTCTCCTGCAATGTTGGCAATTGGTCTGATAGTCGAATCTGTCCGACGCACATTAAATCGAAGAACAAACCACCACCTATCAACAGATTGATACGTTGGGGCTTGGAGAAATTAGGATCAGCTAGTTTTAGATTATTCGGCATGGGCCAATCCTTTGCGTCTAGGCCGAAGTTAGGCTGCATTTCCGTAATTGAGTTGGTGACAATTGCAGCGAAGGAAGCTCGATAGCTTGCGTCCTGGGATTGTACAACTATATGTACAGACTTGCTCGAAGGTAGAATGGAATCTCCGATTCCAGAGATGTGAACATAAGACGAGCGATGATCCAACTGCAACTGATCAGCAAGTCTAGATGTTACGAAGTTTGCCTGTGATGCAGAATCCAAAATGGCACGACATGGGATAAGTGCTCCATAACGATCTGTTACATGGACGAGGGCAGTAGGTAGCAACACGTTCTGGCTAGGCTGAGATTTCTGGATCGAGGGGGGAGGGCTAGAACACCCGCTTGCTAGAAGCACAGTCGCGGCCTCTTGCTGGATCGATTCCTCGGCCGGTGAAGAGGAAGATGAAGCACCCGTTCCCGATGGAATGTGGAGTAGCGTGTGATGTTTGGCCTGGCAATGCCTGCAAAGTCCTGACCTGCACCTCTGCAATTCATGGCCTTTGTTGAGGCAGTTCAAACACAAGCGGCTCTTCTTTGCTTCTTTGTATCTTTCAAACGCAGAGAGATTCAGGAATGCCTGACATCTAGATATGTAATGCTCGGAGGAATTGCAATGGTTACATATGGGGTTAGGATGGTCGTTACTGGAGGTGATAAGGGTGACAGGTTTGTCTTCTCCCACCTGTTGACTAGGACTTGTTGCCATGGCTGATCCCAAATTCTCCAGCATCCGACATCTCGCTTCCAAAAATGAGGCCATGCTTGACCACCGAGGCAATCCTGACGTCGGCAAGTTCTCTTCCCATTTCTCCTTTGTTTTGTGGTCCAGTTTCGTGCCTATGATGTAGATCAGCAACCCATCCGAAATCTCCTGCGGGGTCGCCAAGGTCTGAAGTGCACGCAAGTGCGAATTGATTTTGTCGCTGAGCGCGCGCAAGCCGATAGCTGAGCCCTTCTCCACCCCTTGCAGCCCGAAAATAGCCTTGACGTGTGCCTGAAAATGTAACAGTTTATTATCGAATCGCAACATTAGCAAATTCAACGCCTTGTCGTAATTCTCCTCAGAAAGTTCCAAGGAACGAATCGTATCCAGCGCAGCACCATCTAGACATCCACGAAGATATTGGAATTTTTCGATGATTGGGATACGATGGTCTTTGTGCACCATTGTCGAGAACATCGAGTGGAATTCTGGCCAATCCATGTAGCTCCCACCGAATCGCGGAAGCTGCAACTCGGGCAGTCGAGAACGGCCTATACTATTATAGGCGAACAACGACGAATTTCCCTCGAGAGTATGCCGAGCTGTTGAATTGGCAACATTTACCGTGCGAGCAGCCATCAACTCCCGCGACAGCCTGGACCTAACCTTGACATAAACATTCGAAAAGTCCAGCCGGGCATCATGGGCTAACTGCAGGAAATCCAGCCTTTCAAGGCTCGTTTGAGCGGCATCGAAATCGGCATTCATTCGCTCGATTTGTTCTAAGCGAGCTTGAAGTTCTGCCTCATCTAACTCGGCAAGCTCTTCCTTGGTGAGAAAGCGATCCATGGCCTTTAGTTGGCGCGCGACGGACTCGGCCTTGTGCTTGTAGAAATCTACATCACTCGGCATTGCTGCGTTCGCGACATTGGTAGGCTCAGGTGCTGCCATGTTGAGGTTTTAAAAGAGTCACTCAGCACGACCGAAAAAGACACCCTGTATACGTATAAACGTGCGAACCGAAAGCAAAGGGATTACAGCTAATGCCTTTAGCTGTGCGAGCTGTCCGATTCCGCTTTGTACTCCGCTTGTGTGTATTAGTGAGTTCGCTGCACTGCACTGACCGAATTGTCGCGACAGAGAAATTAATAGCCAGCAATGCGTGTATGTAGGTGTATGTAAGTATGTTTTAGCACCGAATTGTGCTTAACCGCCGAAAATTTGTTAAGGCTAACGAATGTCGATCGCGAATGATAATTAATTGACACTGCAACTCAGAGATCACGTCGGGGTCACCAAATTTTATGTGGAGATAATGTTTTTTATCCCCAATCGGCCGACTAATTATTTCAATTAAATAAAACTCGGCGCAGAAATAAAATTGCGATATGCTCTTTAATGCGTGACATCCAAATTGCAAGTGTGGCTTGCCTGCCCTTTACATTGCCGCTCCGATCGCTAAGCGCAGCTTCGCTCGGCCGATGTCGGTAGGCAGACGCAAAGCGGAGATAGCGAAGAGCGAGCTGGCAGAGAGCGTTTAGCAGGGCAAGCAAGCGCAAAGCTTTAACAAACAAATGAGTGACATAGACATAAGTAACAAACAAAATAAGCGGCTGAGGGCCAAGAATTAGGTGCTATTTGGTAAGCGGCAAATCGGCTGCGTTCTGCTCCGAACAACCGTTCATCTCGACGTACAGGAGGGGCTCTAATTGCAGTGGATTCTAACTTAACGTCGGAACACTTCACAGTCCAAGTTCAACAGGAATTGGAATTCCTGTGTGTAAATCTGATTCTTCCCGCTTTCGCTATTTTCGTTACATTTTCGTATATTCCACCTTCTTCGGATGTCTGTATTTATGAGCAGCCCTTGTCCGCTTTAACCGCTGTTTCTTCCTCGCTTTTAGATAAATGTTTTGTATCCAGACTTCTGTGATATGTCGCTGTTACAAGAATATTTCAGAACTTCGCCACGCCCACTTTCGCTCCCACAAAGGATGAAAATCTGTGGCATCCACAAGTTTTAAGATACGAGAAAACCAAAAACGTAGAATCATAGAGAATGACCTTATCTATGAGATTGCTGAATCTGGATTGATGATTTGCAGTGGCTACGCAGCGCCCGACGACATGTTCAGACACGTTTTCTGTCTTTCCCGCAGGCAAACATTGTCGCTCAATGTAGCGATACTGACTATGTATCGGGTATAAATGTAGAGTTGCGGTCGCCGCAGCAACTCACAACCCATTCGTTTACAATGGCTTTGGGACATTTTTTGATTCTTGTGTCCCGCTTTCTTGTCCGATTAGATCTGGAAAACCCCCTTGGTTTACCAAAGAGTTATCCAGTCTAAAAAACTTAAAATCAAGAATTTATAAAAAATTTCAAGAAGTGGGCTCTCCTACTTCTCATTCTCGTTATGTAATAGCTCGGTCAAACTTTTCAGTTCTTAATGCTCAATGCTATAAGAACTACCTATCTCGTTGCAGGATACGTTTTTCTCAGGACCCTAAACAGTTTTACTGCTTCGTAAACAGTAAGCGTAGAACGTCCGCACACCCATCCTCGCTATCATTTTGTAATACGTCAGCAAATAATGATCAGGCAATTGCCGATCTTTTTGCCCAGTTTTTCCAAACCACCTATTCTGAGGAAAGCTACTCTGGTCAACCGTACCCATACGGATTACCGAGGTCGAACGGCATTTTCAGTCCCTTGTTAAATGAATATTCCCTACTTCATGATCTTCGACTAGTTAAGCCGGTGTTTTCACCGGGTCCAGACGGGGTTCCAGGTTGTGTACTCAGGTACTGCGCCGAGGCTCTGTGTGGACCATTGCTTAAACTATTCACCCTGTCCATTGATTCCTCTGGCTTCCCTCAAATCTGGAAGGAGTCGTTAATAATTCCTCTCCATTAAAAAGGTAGCAAGTCTGACGCAAAAAATTATAGAGGTATAGCAAAGTTATCCTCTATACCCAAAATGTTTGAGAAGGTTTTAACTACGCACTTGCAACATTTCTGCAAGTCACTTATACCTCCAACTCAGCATGGATTTATAAGTCGGCGATCAACCACAACGAACTGGTTCGAGTTTACCTCTTTCATTATTAAAGGCTTTCAAGATAACTTGAAAAATAACAAAATAACATCTGTCTTATTTACACCGACTTTAGTAAATCATTCGACTCTGTAAACCATTCCCTTCCAGCACATAAACTTGACCTTTTAGGGTTTCCGCACAGATGGATGAGATGGATTTCTAGCTATCTTTGTTTCAGGTCTCAAAGAGTCTTCTCCCTGTCTTTACCAGTTAAGGTTTCTTCGGGAGTACCACAGGCCAGCCATCTAGGCCTCTTACTCTTCACACTCTTTATTAATGACTTGCCTTCGGTGTTAATATACTCTCGAGTACTTATATATGCGTACACTAGAAAAGCTGTTGGATTTGCACATCAGGAATGAGGTAGAGGGACTGATGTCAACAAACCAACACGCCTACACTAAAGGGAAATCAGTGGAGACGGCACTACACTCGCTAGTAGCCACCATCGAGAGCGCCCTTCACAACAAAAAGTATGCTTTGGGAGCATTTGTGGACATCTCAGGAGCATTCAACAACGTGGCCACAACCGCAATAACAAGTCGCCTAGAAGCGAATAACATACACCCTGCAATCAACGTCTGGATCAAAAACCTCCTAAGTTGCAGACGGGTGCAATCGGAGTGGGGCACTGCTTCCATGGTAAAGGGGGCACACAGAGGCACACCTCAGGGTGGAGTCCTGTCGCCACTACTGTGGAATCTGGTGGTCGACGACCTCATCAAGAGATTTGAAAGGAAGGCCCCAAAGATAACGGCTTATGCAGATGACATAAGCATACTTATTACGGGTGTATGTCCATCGACCCTCAGCTCCTTAATGGAACGTACACTCAGGGAGATACGTGAGTGGGCGGAAGAGGTAGGACTCAGTATCAACGCGGACAAGACGGACCTCATCCTCTTTACCAAGAGGTACAAGGTACCGATATGGACCCCCCCGAAAATTGACCAAACTAGGCTGACCCCAAAATCACAGGTGAAATACCTAGGCACAGTACTGGACAGCAAGCTGGCATGGAGGCCCAATGTAGTGGAAAGGGTGAAGAAGGCTACCATTGCGCTTTATGCATCCAAGAAGATGCTCAGCAGCACATGGGGCCTGTCACCTGCTCTAATGCACTGGATCTACATCTCGGTGGTGCGACCAACTCTGCTGTATGGAGCCTTAGTGTGGTGGCAGGCTACTGAAAAGAAGACATACCATAAGCTTATGGAGAAGACTCAGCGACAGGCTCTGCTCTGTATTACAGGGGCGCTGAGGTCAACCCCAACAAAAGCACTCGAAACCATACTCGGAATCGACCCCCTGGACATTCAAGCTCGCCTGATTGCGGGAAAGGCAGCACAACGCCTCATAGCATCAGGAAATCTATCGCCACAAGGATACGGGCATAGTTCAATCGGCAGGGAAATGACCAGATCAACTGACTACATGACCCCCCAAACTTGCCTTGACGTCAAAACAACCACATCTCTGGGACCTGAAGACTGGAAGATTGGAAGGGACCAAACTGAGCACCTCAATATATACACAGACGGCTCCAAGATGGACGGAGGAGTAGGAGCGGGCCTATACTGCACAGACCCCGTGATAAGGCTGTCGTATAAGCTACCCGACCCATGCAGCATATTCCAGGCAGAAGTTTTTGCCATCGGGAAAGCAGCGGAGGTCGCTCTCCGCACAGAACGAACACACGATGCGGTCAACCTATTCGTCGACAGCCAAGCGGCGATAAGATCCATGCAGTCGTCCGTGGTCAGTTCCAGAAGTGTCTTGGCGAGCAGGGAGGCATTAGACATCCTAAGCAAGACAAAGACAGTGCGGATCTATTGGGTTCCCAGCCACCAGGGCATCGAAGGAAACGAAGCGGCGGACGTACTAGCTAAGGAAGGCGTCGGGCTGGAGAATAGGAGAACCGAGAACGTGCCTGTCTCCCTCAGAACGCTGCAAGGCGATCTAGAGAAGCAGGCTAGAGCACAGACTGATAGCAGGTGGAGGAGTACCACCACCTGCAGAACCTCGAAGATAATGTGCAAGGAGCGCAACGAGAAACTTAGCCACTACCTACTGCACCTACCACGAAAGGACTGCAGACTGATGGTGGGAATACTAACAGGTCACTGTCTGGCTGCTGCACATGCAGCAAAGCTAGGCATCACCAACAGAGACAGTTGCAGGAAATGTGAGGAACCTGGGGCTATCGAAACCCTGGAACATCTCATCTGCAACTGTCCGGCTCTCTCAAGGGCAAGGAGGAGATACCTGGGCGCCCCAGTGTTGGCATCACTGGAAGATGCCTCCAAAAGGACGCCTCAGGAACTGCTGGCCTATGCTAAAAACACCTCGATTCTCGGGGACTTTTTAGAACCACGTTAACACTCCCGCGACGGTTCATACACCCCCCCATCCGGATAACTAAGGGCCATATTGGCCTATGCGCGGCCCCGCTGAGGGCCGTCCGGGTTAACCTAACCTAACCTAACCTATATGCGGATGATGTTAAACTCTATGTCCAGTATAAGGACATTTCATTTCATTCTCGCTTGCAATCCGATCTCAATAACTTTCAGTCATGGTGTTGTGCAACTTGTTACACCTTAATACCTCGAAAGCCCCCTTCTACCTCTTTATTGGCTCCCTATACCCTATTTGGTGGTCCTATTGAGAGAATCACCCTGGTAGATGATCTTGAGGTTATGTTAGACCACAAGTTAAAGTTTTATGAACACATTTCTACCATGGACATGGGCGTGCTTGCGTTTATAAAGAGGTGGTCAAATGAATTTGAAGACCCCTACATAACAAAGACTCGCTATACCTCGCTTGTTCGTCCGATCTTAGAATATGGCTCCTGGGTATGGTGCCCTCAGTACAAAGTACACCAGGACCGTCTATTATCAACGCAGAAAAACGTTTTACTCTTTGCTATGCGGGGCCTTAACAGGGATGAAAGTGTGAGACTGCCATCTTATTTCAGTAGACTGCTATTAGTGATCCTACAATCCTTAGTTAACCGTAGAAAAATTCTTGGTATGATTTTTATGCAAAACTTGATCAGGGGTGACATGGACAGCCGTGATCTGTTGAGCCGCATAAACTTCACGAATCCTCTAAGACTTACTAGAAATTGTATACCGTTGTTCCTTCCACTTTGTAGTGTAACGGACCTACTTTTTCGCTGGGATCGCTTAGCGGTCGGCAGATTCGATGCAACGTATTTTTATTGTTGCCCGCAACGACAAATAATAAAGACTTTCTCTTCGGTAATCTAATTTTGTTTTATTCGTATGGCGTTATATTAGGACTTAGGGCTATATATGACAATGTTACTTAGCTACGGATCTCCACCACGC
Organism: Drosophila pseudoobscura; assembly: GCF_009870125.1. NCBI lineage: Eukaryota > Metazoa > Arthropoda > Insecta > Diptera > Drosophilidae > Drosophila > Drosophila pseudoobscura. The sequence goes on along the minus strand of NC_046681.1, from coordinate 457,483 downwards.
GCGGGGCTCTCGTCGAGTGTGAAAGCGTTGAGGCTACTGATTGGGGCAAGTTGACCTCAGCGATTGTTTTGGCCCGCCACTCAAGTCCGCACTCCACGTCTCGCACTCCCCTCCTAGATTCCGCAAGTGGATGTGGATCACCACTTATCTTAGACTCACTCTGGGGACAGGCGGGTCCTGTTTCTCTGCTTCTGTATGCACTTCACTACACTTCTACGAACCGTACCGGGGATCACTTCTACGTTTTAGGTTCAACGTACGCGCGCGACCACTCATCTGCGAACGATCTCGCTCCGTCGCCGCAGCCTCCTTTTATGACCCCGCCTTAACGGGATCTCGGCTCAGTGTCGGTAACTTTCCATTGCCGTCTCCTGGTTTCCACGGCATTCGTAACGGGACCAGGCCGGTCCCATGACCTTATTTGGTCATGCGTCGGACCACTGTCGGCCCGATCCCGCCGCCTCTTCTGCCTCTCGTGTCTCTTCCTCTCCGAGAGCGGGACACTTCTCCTCTTTGGGGGCCCTTGGCCCCTTCGCCGCATTCGGATATCCGCGGGTATCCGGAGTGACGTTCGCCTTATCCGGCCAGCCATCAGCCTTATCCGGCCGTTCTTCAGCCCTATCCGGCTGTGCTTCGGCCGGATTCGGCCTGTGGGAACCGCGGTTCCTCACAGCCCCCTCTTTTTTCCGTTGCGGAATACTACTGTTTTCCGCGACCTTGCGGCGGAGTGTGCATTCCCAATTCAAACGGCCCCATTTTGCGCGCGCTCTTTATTGTCTCTGCGATCCTCCTCGCCCCCCTTTCTTTCCCCAAGTAAGTATTCAGTTTCTTTTTCTTTTCGCCATTCTCTGGTCGTTTATTCACTTTCTTTTCTTCTAATTTTTTTCCTTTTCTTTCCTTCTTTTTATTTAATTGCCTTTTTTTTTTGTTTTCTTTTTTTTTCACTGGTTGTGCTCCCGGAACACCTCCGTGCGCGTGGCCCACTTCTTGCGAAACGTATTGACATCACTGCCGCCTCGGGTCCTCTCCACTGCTGTTGCTGCTGCCACTGCCCCTGCTGCTGCTGGTGCTGCTGCCCTTGGTGCTGTCACTGCTGCTGATGGTGCTGCTGCCCTTGGTGCTGCCACTGCTGATGCTGCTGCACAGGTGCACGGTGCTTCCAGAGCTCTTTCTCCTCGACCTGCTGTTCATGCCGCGCTGGGCCCTCGTCGTCCTCGGACTGTGGTGTTGGCTGCCACATTTCCTCCTCCTGCTCCTCGGCCTGCTGCAGCCGCCGCTGCCACTCGCACTCGTGATCCGTGGGCGGGGCTTGGGTCGACCCCGGCAGCTCGCCCGGGGCGTGAGATTGCGCCCCATTGGTCTCCGGCTCCTCGGCCCGGAATGGTGGGGTGGCGGCTCTTCGTCACTCTCCTCGCCGGACTTCTTTGTGCCGGTGCCCTCTTCAGCCTGTCGTCGCAGCGCTTCCTTCCGCTCGCACCCCCGACGCCTCATCGCCAGCGCCGCCTCCAGCACCCGGTGGATTCTGCGCTTTTCCTCCGGCGTCGCCTGCGGAAACCTACGGTTCACCGCCGCGAATCTGTCGCGTAGGGTCAGTGGCTTTTTGGCTCCTCCGTCCGGCTCCGCCCTTCGCTGCTGCCTCCATCTGGCCTTCTCTCTTTTCCGCTATCGTCATCGGCGCTGTCCTCCGACGACACCGAGTCGCGTCCCGAGGGTGCAGGCGACACCAGTGGCGACGCCAGCAGCTGTAGGAACTGGGAGCCATCGCACCAATCCTCCTCGTCGCTACGCGAGAGCAAGGACGCCCGTCGCTGACGATTAGAATCGGCGCGATATCCCCCTTCTCCGATGATCCTCCATTTTGTTCTCGCTCTCCTCGTGGTCGAATCCGCGTTTCATCTCCATTATTTTTTTTTTGTGCGTGTGCTCCTTCGTGTGATAATTACCTCAAAGTGTTCGTTGGTCCGTTTTCCACCCACCTATATACACGCGTTGCATTGCCAATCGTCCCCCTAACTGTGACAGTGCTCCGTGTTTCGGTCTCTTTTGCCTGGTTATAACGGTTATTGAGTTTGTATTCATTGCCCGCAGCCCCGTCTCTCTGACGGCCGCGCTCTCTAACGGCATCGTTCCCCTTGTTGTTAGATCCCCTCACGTGTTGAGTGCCTTCCCGCTCTCCGCTCTCTTTCCGATTTCGCCGTCCTCTACCGTCCGTTGGCGCGTCTGGCCGTTCTTATCCCTTCTTCTTTTTTTTTTGTATATTGTTGTGTTCTCGCCTTGTTTCTTTGTTGGATATTGGATATAACAATTTTCCATCTTTGATGGACCCACCCCCTTCCCGTTTATGTTTATTTTGATTTTTATTCAAACCCTTTATTTTTGCTTATTTTAATTTTCATTTAACCCTTTATTTTTGCTTATTTTAGTTTTTATTTAACCCTTTAATGAGTTTATGTTAACTTGTATTTACTTCATACACGCTAACGTTGATCCATCTTCGTCGTCCCGTGCTGATTGGACCCTCCTTGGCCTGGGTGAGTTCTCCCGCCCCGGATGCCTTTATTCAAACCTTTCTCCATTTCCAGCTCGGCCTCTGCCCTCAATGCGGGCCGTATGCCGCGATTCCGCGGTCGTCCGACCCTCCGCCCGGGCTGGAATCTTTGGCTTACACTCCAGGGCAACTCCTATGCGCCTTCGGCTAGACTAATTTGGAGGTTGTTTCCCTCACACAGTGGCTCGCACCAGAGGATAATCCGACTCCTCGCCTCCACGCATGAGCGGCACCGTCGTTCCGGCCCGACGCTCGTAGTTGCCCTGTGAGTCCGCGTTGAGGCGTGAGCCTGGCCCTCGGTTTTTTTTGTTCATCCACTGGCTGATATCCCCCTCCCCGACCAAGGATTCGCTTCCCAGGTTTGGGTGACGAGTTTCCTGTTCAGGTTTGCTGTGTTTTTGTTTTGTTTTTTTTTTCTTGTTGTATTTTTATTTTAACTAATTTTCTTCCTTTTTTCCAGATTTCTCCCACCGCGGTCTTCCTGTTCCCCTTTTTTTTTAAATCTAAGTGCACGAGTCCGTCACCCTGCGTGCTGACGAGTCTCGTGCGTGTCCTGCGCGGCACCCTTCCCCAGTGTCCTGCGAGGCACCTTTACCGTTAGTGGTCCTGCGTGACCCCTTAGCGTTGAACATTATAGACTGTCCCCTTTATGCCTGTATTTCTCGCTCCTCGGGTTGCGGTTTCAGATCTCGTATGTATGCCGATCTCTCATTCTTGTCGCCCTCCTTTCTTAGGCATCATATGACTGGAGATATTAAGTCCTCTATCCGGTATGGCCCATCGTACCTTGGTGCCAGCTTCGCGGCAAATCCCTCCGCTGCATTGAAAAGGTGGTGCTGTTTGGCCCATAAGACCTCTCCCACTTTGGGCTTCCACGGTCTTCTTCGCAGATTATAATGCCTGGCTTGATTCTGTTCCGCCTTTTCCAAGTTGCGTCGAACTAACTGGAACAGCTCCTTCAATTTCCTCGCATTTTCATCCGGCGTCTCCGTGCCTTGTCCTGTGCCTACCGTCTCCTGGTCGTAAAGGGCCATTGGCAGCCGGTGTTCCCTTCCTTGCACCACGAACGCCGGTTATCCTGTTGTATCTGACACTCCCGAATTCATGGCCAGCTTCGGCCATTTTTCGTCCCAACACCTTTGATCACCCTCGGTGAAGTGGGCTATCATGGTCTTTACCGTTCTGTTTGTTCGCTCTGTCGGGTTCTACTGCGCCATAAACTGGTGGCGAACTCCTAGCTGCTTCAGGAATCTTTTAATTATCCTGCTTGTGAACTGTACTCCATTGTCCGTAATGAAGACTTTGGGCGCCCCAAAACGGGCCACTATGCGCTCTCGACAGGCCTTTATCGATGCCTCAGCTGTGGCCTTCCTCAGCGGAACCAACTCAGTCCATTTAGAGAATCGGTTCACTAATACCAGCAGCATCGAGTCCCCATGCTTCGACCTCGGCAAAGGACTCACAAAGTCAGCGTATACCGTCGCCCACGGCTCTTCCGGCCGTGTCAAAATTTCCCCTGCTGCTTGTAGCTGGCTTGGCTTAAAACGAAGACATAGTTCACACTTCCGCACGTAGGCCCTAACGTCCCTGTGCATCCCTAGCCGGTATTATCTTGCCGCCACCCGTCCCGCGGTTCTCCTTCCGCCGGCGTGGCCTACTTCCGGGTTATCGTGGCTTTTCCCGGGAATCTTTCGGCACACATACAAGTTTCCCCCCTTCTCCACATAGTCGGTGTAGTTTTGGGATTCCTTTCTGATTTTTTCTATCATGCCCTCTAACCACTTGCAGGGCGGCTCGTTCACTGGTTGGGTTCCCTCCTCATGTCCTATCCGGCGCCATCGTTCCTCCATCGTTCCTCCTCCCTTCCTGTACGCAACTTCAAAGTCGTACTGTTGTAGCTCTAATGCCGATCTCGCCACCCTCCCCGACGGACTTTCTATACTATTGAGCCACTTCAGAGCCATGTGGTCCGTGCCCACCTTGAAGCGATATCCTTCCAAGTATGGCCTCAACCGGCGGATGGCCCATACAATGTCCAGACATTCTTGTTCGGTCGCCGAATAGTTTCTTTTGGGTCCGTTCAGCGTCCTGCTAGCATACGATATCACCCGTTCGCCCCTTTCCTTCTCCTGCGTGAGAATCGCACCCAGCCCGTAATCACTGTCGTCCGTCTGCTGGATGAACTTCCTCGAGAAATCGGGGCACGCCAGCACGGGGTCCGCTACTAGTTGTCTTTTTACCTCTTCGAACGCTTCCTGCCGTTCCTGTGTCCAGACCCATTCCGTGTTCTTCTTGAGAAGCCCGGTGAGTGGTTGCACGAGGGTGGCGAAGTCGGGCACGAACCGCCTGTACCATGAGGCCACTCCCAAGTACTGTCTCAGCTCTTTGATATTTGTCGGCGGTTTCCGTTCGGCTATGGCTGCGACTTTCTCAGGGTCTGTACATATCCCCTCGCCGGTCACCTTGTGGCCCAGATACTGCAGCTCTTTTCTAAAGAACTCGCACTTGTCTGTGTTCAGCCGCAGGTTAGCCATGCGCAGCCGTCGAAACACTTATTTCAGGTTTCTTCGGTGTTCTTCCTCCGTTCGCCCGATGACCACTATGTGATCCTGGTACGCGAACGCGTGCGGCATCATTTCTGGCCCAATCACTTGGTCTAACGCCCGTTGAAATGTGGCCGGCGCGGAGTGTAACCCAAACGGCATCACCTTCCATTGGGCACCCCTTTCCGGGCACCGTGAACGCCGGGATCGGCCGGCTGCTCTCTGCCAGCGGGATCTGCCAATATCCATCCTTCAGATCCAGGCTACTGATGATTCTTGCTTCCCGCAGTTGATCGAGTATGTTGTCGATTCTTGTCATTGGGTACGCGTCTTTTATTGATTTCGCGTTTACTTGACGAAAGTCTACGCACAGTCTCCACTTGACATTCTTTTTCTTCACCATCACTATAGGCGAACTGTAGGGGCTCCTTAACGGCTCTATGCATCCCATTTTTACTAGTTCGTGCACTTTCTGGTTGTTGTCTCCAACGACGATATGGATGATGAAGTGAAACCTCCTAGTAGCCGTCGCAAGAAATGAAATGCCGTGGTGGTTTGTGGTAAATATGTAGTATTTATTTCGGGGGTCGCGCGGTAGATCGTGCGTTTGAAACGGGGGTTGAAACGTAACTAAACTAGGCCTTATGATCTATGCTCTATGATGGCTTGAGCGCCGGGTAGATCGTGGGTCGTAAAATCTCCCGAGCGCCCCTCCAAGCGCGTGAGAGCGAGTTGGGACCGGAGCGCACGAAGTTGGCACAGTGCGCGGCACTCATCTGCTGCTGGCCTGAATATCCTCCCCCCCCCCTGCAGGATGCAAAGCCCAATCGGTGTCTATGGCTGTGTGCATGCACCGGATACGCGGATCGGATCGGCGTGCGGATGTTCAAACGGGGCTCGACCTTCAGGATGGCTTCCAGTCGGAAGTCGCCCGTCTTGGTACGAATGACCGCGGTGGCAACCTTCGCGTTGCTGACGCGCGTAGTAGGTAGCTTGAAGGCGGAGGCCAATGAGTCGTCAATGCAGCTCACCGGCGTGCATGGGTCGATGAGCGCGCCTGTTTCGAAATCCTTCGAGCCCGTATCCAGGACCACCAGCGCCGTCGGGAGGATATTGAGGCTCCTATGTTGTAGAAGGGAGCTTACGAGGGGCGCCGGGGTTCCTACGACGGTGCGGTTCACGGGGTGACGGGGACGTCACTCAGCTTGAGACGCTGGGCTCGAAAACGATGAGGTCGCGGTTCCTACGACCGGTCGGCTGACGCTCCGACGAGGACGGCGCTCGGCGTGAGCCGGCGTAGATGGCGGCGTTGCAGCCGGGGCTGGACGACGAGGGCGGCGTCCGGCGTGGGCCGATGTAGCTGTCGACTGTATTCCCGAGGCTGAGCGGGCTGGACAGCGAAGCGCGTATATGTGGAGTAGCGTGTGGTGGTTCTTGCCACACACCCTGCACCGCCACTGAGGCAGTCTTTCCCGGAGTGCTGGTGCGCCAGGCAGTTGGCGCAGTATTTGTTTCTCAGGACGGCTCGAAGCCTCTTCTCAGGGCTCAGGCGCAGAAACACGTGGCAGGTCCGTAGCGGGTGTATTCCTGAGCAGACGGTATTCCTGACTCGGCAACTGTAGCGGTAGGTGCTACCCCGTGGACTCCGGCTCTCCCCGGTGCGGTTGGCGCGTGAGCGTGGGGCCATGTCTGGATACGATGAACTAAGAGGAAGGAAAGTGGTCGAAGAAGTATTAGTAATGAAACTTGGAGCTTTGGAAGGTACATTCGCGTTATTGTTGGACGGAACTAGGGCGTTCTACTGGGAGGAGAACAACCTTTACAACAGGCCTTCTAAGGACCCCGCGGGCAGTAAGGATATCTGCCACACGGACTCTATCGTCAGCGCCGGGATACACGGACTGGGCTCTCCCGAGCCGCCATTCATTGGAGGGCAGGTTGTCTTCTTTGACGACAACCATATCCCCAACCTGGAGGTTTGTCGTCGGCGTCTGCCACTTAGTGCGCTTGTGGAGCTCTTTAAGGGTATTCCTCTTTCCACCGCTGGCAAAACTGTCACCGCTGGCAACCACTCTCTTCGAAAGTGTACTTCCGAGTGGACGTGGCTTTGTAGAAGAGAGTTTTGAAACTCTTCATCCCGGCTTCCCACAGACCTGCCATGTGTGGAGCTCCTGGTGGGATGAAACGCCACGCATCAGTTATCGAGCCCTTGAATGCTTCTAGGAAGTCACGGGAAAGCACCTTGGCGGCACCAACGAAAGTTTTGCCATTGTCGGAGTGAATGCGCTGCGGACACCCTCGTCGTGCGACGAAACGAGCGAAGACTGCAAGAAATTTTTCGGTCGAGAGATCCGACGTGGGCTCCAAATGGATCGCCTTCGTGGAAAAACACACGAACACACACACATACCCCTTGGTTATCAGGCACGCTCTGCCTGTGTAATTCCGTATTTCGAAGGGACCCGCGTAGTCAATTCCGGTGTGCGTGAATGGTCTGAAAAAGGACGTTCGTTCCGTGGGAAGATCACCCATCATTTGGGCTTGCAACTTCTGTCTATGGATGACGCATACCTTGCAGGAGTTTACCACCCCCTTCATGAGTTTCTGAACCTTGGGAATCCAGAACTTGGATCGGATAAGTCGCACCATTAGTTGGTTCCAGCCATTAAGAGTTATCCGGTGGGTGAATTGCGCGAGAAGGCGGGATAGCCGGCAGCGGTACGGCAGAATAATGGGATGACGTTCATCGTACTTCAGAAAAGTAGAAGTTGCGATACGGCCACATGTTTTTATGAGCCCATGTTGGTCTAGGAACGGGCTCAAATTCAGGATAGAACTTGACCTTGGCACTGGCCGCTTCTCGCTTAGGCAGTGATACTCTTGGGAGTATTCCCTGCGCTGAGTCTCTAGGATAATAGTGCGCTCAGCTTTGGTAATGTCTTCGCTTACAAGGTGGTCCTCTTGTCCGACGACCAGCTTCTGGCAGCGTTTTGTGAAGCGAAGGACATAAGCACGGACTCGCAGAGCTCTCTCCAGATTGGAGAACCGATCGAGGAAGTCTTCGGATGGGCTCGGAGCAAAATTAACCTTCATAGCACGTTGCTCGAGGGTTATCACGGGATCGTCCCTGCCTTGGGCTGGGCATTGATGCCGGGTCCCTTGCCACCACGCTGGTCCGTGCCACCAGAGTTGGTTCTCGACGAGCTCCTGTAAGGATACGCCCCTGCTGGCGAGGTCGGCGGGATTTTGTGCGGACGGAACGTGACCCTTATTCTCGACCTCGGTGGCTTGGGAAATTCTGGTCACTCGGTTGGCCACGAAGGTAGTCTAGGGGCAAGCAGGCTTTTTCAGCCGTCGCCATTTCGCACAGTAGCACGGCGCCGCATAGCTCTAACCGGGGGAGCGATACAGTCTTAACGGGTGCGACTCGTGTTTTCGCGGTGAGCAACTGCACCTTGACCAGGTGGTAAGTCTCGATGCGTACGTAGATCGCCGCACCGTACGCCTTTTCGGACGCATCGCAAAATCCATGATGCTCGACCCTTACAGATGGTTCGGAGCCAATCCACCTTGGAATGCGGATCTGGTCGAGAGCGGAGTAGCTCTGCAGAAAACTCTGCCAGCGCTGACGCATCTCGGTCGGAAGATCTTCGTCCCATCCCACTTCTTGCAACCAGATCTCTTGCATGAAGATCTTTGACCGGACAATGAAAGGAGCCAACCAGCCCGCAGGGTCGAATAACCTTGCTATCTGGGAAAGCACCGCTCGCTTGGTATAGGATGCCGTAAATGCCAGTTCTGGCGGAACGAAGAAGAAATCGTCTGTTGTCGCCTTCCAGCAAATTCCGAGAGTCTTGGCTGTGCTTTCTGCCTCAATTTCAAGGAAGTCGGTGTGAAGGAGATGGTCATTCGGGTCACGGGGCATTTCCCGTCTTCCGGCAGCACTGCTACGCCGAGATGCCCACTTTTCCGCATCTCCAGCAATAGGTGAGGGGTTGGGGCGTTGAACTCCCGGCTCCAATGATCCGCGCTCCCACACCTCCGGAACGACAGGGCCGGATCCATTCTCGATATTGCCATTGGTCGGTGTCGGCATAAGAACACACGTTCCCCCCTCCTCTCGTTCTGCTCCGTCCAGTGGGCCGTGGTTGCACCGTCGACATGCCGTCGTCTCGGCCGGCTTGTGGAAGGGATTTGCAGCCCGGGCCTAACGGTTTGATTCTCCCGTTGGAACTCTAGGCGGTCCCTCTCCTCGTCTCGAACTCGTCTGCCAATTCCATTATGGTGTCGAGATCCCAGCACCTGTGTGGCCTCATATAGGCTCTCAGGTCTGGCATGCTATTCTCCCGGATCAGCTCCGTTTGCTCCTCCTGGGGGTCGCATAAGTGTTTGCATTTCCACCATATATTCTTTGAAGGTCTCGCCCCATTTCTGTTTCCTCATTCTCACTTCCTGCAGAAACTTCTCAAAGTATCCCCGCGGCAGAAAGTAAGCCTGGAAGCTGGTCGAGTACTCTTTCCACGTTCTCCACTGTCGGTTGTTCGCCACAAACCACATCAGCGCCCGTCCCTTTAACAGCTCTGGTATCGCCCTTGGGATTAGATCAGGATCCAGACCGTATGTCTCGGCGGACCACTCGACCTGCTCCAAGAACTCGAGAGGCTTCGTCGTCCCGTCGAAACGGAACGACCACTCTCTCACCTGTTTCGCCACTCTGGCGTAGTCCAGGTGCGCCGGCCGTACAGTGGCTGGTTCGGTACTCCCCTGTCGGCCTCTCGGCTTTGATCCCTCCCTTGGTGGCGGGACCTACTAGGCGTCCCTGTGTGCGAGCGTTCCGGTACCGGCACTGACAGACTCACGATCAATTCTCGTTGTATTTCGACCGGGGACCTCCACAGCGCCGCAGCGGCTGTCGTCCGCACGAGGACCTGTCCGCCCGACGCTCCCATACCTCATCAGGTCAGCCCAATCTGACTCATCCTCGTGTTCCCTCATCCACTCATTGAATGTTCTTCTCATCTCATCCACTGTGCCCTCCAGCCGCATTCCGAAGGCGTGGCCGCATTGGAAAAGCTTCTTCTTTTCCAACCGGTGGATCCATTGTCCCTTCCCCATCCCCTCGTCTATATCTCTCCTCCCTTTGTTTTACTATTCGTCGTTGTAGGCCCCACGTTGGGCGCCAGTTGTACCGGACTTGGTTTTTGGACCGCTTGAGTTCGCTGGGCTCGCTCAGCGGTCGGCAGATTCGATGCAACGTATTTTTATATTCGATACTGAAAATGAGTATTGGGGTATATTAGATTTGTGGTAAAAGTGGATGTGTGTAACGTCCAGAAGGAATCGTTTCCGACCCCATAAAGACCCCGATTGAGCCATGTCTGTCTGTCCGTCTGTCTGTCCGTCTCCTTCAGCGCCTAGTGCTCAAAGACTATAAGAGCTAGAGCAACGATGTTTTGGATCCAGACTTCTGTGATATGTCACTGCTACAAGAATATTTCAAAACTTCGCCCGCCCACTTCCGCCCCCACAAAGGGCAGAAACGCAGAATCGTAGAAGATGACTATATCTTCTCGAGTGCAAAATCTGAACCAGATCGTATAATTATTATAGCCAGAATCAAGAAAACAATTTCATTCTTTCTCGCTCTGTCTCTCTCTAACACACAGGTTTCATGGTCGGTTTTGCCAATTGCAAAATATGAATTCAAGGATCTCAGAACCTATAAGAGCCAGAGCAACCAAATTTGGTATCCACACTCCTGTGATATCGGACCTTGACCATTTTGTGTCAAAATTTCGCCACACCCCCTTCTGCCCCCGCAAAGGACGAAAATCTGAGGCATCCACAAATCTCAGAGACTATTAAGGCTAGAGTAACCAAATTTGGTACACACACTCATCTGCGAAAGATCTGTAAAACGAAAAATGTTCAATCCTTTTGTTGGATCGTTGGGGCTCAACCCTCCGATCTGTTTTATTGTGATTTATGTTCTGTGTTTTACAATTGTGGTTTGGGCTTTTGTAAGCCAAAAGCCGCGGAGCTGCGCTGCCAGTGACGCCGGCAGCGGAGCGGCAGAACTATGTGTTCTTATCTCTTATATGTTAATATGTATATGCTCAGCGCTGTTGGCAGCGAGAGCGCGAGGGAAGATATATGTGTGTATGCATGTATATTAGTGCCGTCAAGTCATGGGAACATGCTGACGCTGCACTTGGGTCGCTCGAGGCATTCTTGAGTGAATCTTAATACGATCACCCAGAATGTCTGGGACTTTATTGTTACGTAAACACTGAAACAAAGTGTTACAGTGTGTATTCTTTAAGTACCGTCGGTACAGTGGGTATTCGAAATAATGAATACTTTACTTTACTTTAATATGAGCATACTACATCTCCCTCCTTTTGAAAAATAACGTAATATAATGAAGTTATTTTATTTTTAGCTTTTACTATATATGTAGACGAGTTATGTATTCTTAAAAAGACAATTTATATATATTTTTTCTTTTTAGTCAATTATTAGAATATTGAACTTTAATTAATATTGATAAAATTTAAAAGTTATTTGAATATAAATGCAGAATAGTATATTTTTATGGTTTATATTTATGTATGGCCATACTAAAAAATTATTAATAATTGCAAATCTTTAACCTATCCTTATGTACTTTCTGAGTTTTGTTTTTATTATCGGAGATTATGACGTTATCTCTTTATCCGATACTTTCGACTCTATATGGTCCTATATATTTAAAATCTAGCTTATGTCCTGTTTCATTTTTCAATAAAACTTTATCTCCTACAGCTAAATTTAAATCTTTTAACTTTAAGTCATAGAGCTGTTTATTTTTAATTTTATGCTCCTCGAGCATAATCCTTGCTCGTTTATACGCTATTTCTAATCTATATTTACTCTCTTTAGAGTAATCATCTATGTTATATAGAGGTGCTATTCTATCTATAGTATTAAATTGATCTGGTAAGTTTGAAGTCTTACCGAAAACTAGCTCATATGGACAATAATCATGTGCCATAGAGGGGGTTGTATTAAAACAATATACGAAGTATTGCAGCCATATATCCCAATCTGATTTGTCAGCTGAGATGTATGAGCGTATGAACTCGTTAAATGTTCTGTGGCTTCGCTCCACGGTTCCTACAGTCTGGTGATGATGTGCAGTAGAAGTTATGTTTTTGATGTTTAGATTTTTACATAAGTCTTCAATTATTGAATTTTTATATTCTGTTCCCATGTCCGTAATGAACGTCTTCATTGGACCGTACTTTAGAATAAAATTTTCAAAAATAGCTTTAGCTACTGTATTTGCACTTTTGTTTCTAATAGGTATGGCAACAAGGTATTTTGTCAGGTCACATATTAAGGTGACTGCATATTCATTTCCTTGTTCTGATTTAGGAAGTGGACCGATCGTATCCACTATTACCCTATCAAAAGCCATGTATGGTGTTTCTGTAATAGTCAATGGAGTTATTGTGTGCTTGGTTACTTTAGCTTTTTGGCATTTTGGACATTTTCGTATGTAATTGGTTATTTCTTTAGTCATACCCTTCCAAAAATAATGTCTTTTGACCTTGGCCAAGGTTTTTGTTATGCCTGTATGTCCTCCTTGTATGGGATCATCATGTAATGTAGACAGTATTGCTTCTTTTTCTTTTTCATTTTTAATTAGGGTCACCGGGTTGAGTAGCGCTACTCTTATTGTTCGTAATATTTTATTGCCCATATTTTTAAAATTATCTATTGAAATGTATTCAAAGATATTTTCCCACGGTGCCACTTTGAGTTGGCTGATTTTTTGTTTACCGGCTTGCCTTTGGAAAAACTGACCTAAGTCAAGGGTTCCATTAGTATACAAATCGCTAACATCATATCTTGCAGTAATTTTTTTTCCATGTTTGAAAAAACATAAATTATTATTTACATGCAAGGTCACTACTTTACGTACTTCGTCATTGTTGATGACTACATATACGTTGGGCTTTGAAGCTTTTGTTAGAGATTGCCTAGGCAATTCTATTTGTTCTTTTCCTGAGCAGGATTTCTGTCTACTCTGTTGCCTGGTAGCGACTTTCAGGACTTTATTTGTTTTTTTTTATGTTTTTCAGGTCTGTGATGGTTATTCTTGATAACGAATCTGCTACATGATTATTTTTACCCTTTAGATACTCGACTGTAAAGTCGTGTTCTTCTAATTCGAGCCGCATGCGTGTGAGTTTTGAGCTAGGATTGACCATTGAAAATAGGTATGTTAGTGGTCTGTGATCCGTTTTTACTGTAAAGTGTTTACCATAGATATATGGTCGAAAATGGGTAATTGCCCAATGAATTGCTGCTAATTCCTGTTCTGTAGTACTTTTGTTACTTTCACCTTTTGTGAATGAACGTGATGCATATGCTAATGGGAGTTGGAGTCCTTTATGGTTTTGAGTTAAAACCGCTCCACATGCTTGTTTACTAGCATCGGTGATTATGCAAAATTCTTTCTGAAAATCTGGGTACTGTAACAGAGTGGGTTCCATAAGTTTATCTTTTAAATATTGGAATGCATTTTGACATTCAGTTGACCACTCAAAGGGGACATTCTTTTTACATAATCTAGTTATGTGCCGGGAATAGTCGGCGAAGTTTTTAATAAAACGTCTATAATAATTGCAAAATGCAATAAATCGTCTAGCGCTGTCCGCATCATGTGGGACTGGATAGTTTTTGCTCTTTGCCTTTAGAGGGGTTGTTGCTCATATTGCTCATATTTTTGAATTCGTTTGTTTCTCGTTACAATTGTTTTTGGTTTATACTTTTGTTCATTTAGAATTTGCCTTAAACATCTCTATGGTTATTTTTGTGGACGCACCTCATCCATTATGGTCCGGTCCGAGACGGTTGTGCCTATCCTGTCCAGCCAGACTCGGACCGTACCGCAGTGCCACCGCCGGCCGTTCTCAGCGCGCAAGCCCCTTAGGGCGGAGGGCGACGAGGGGGCGCCGCTCACGAGAGCGTGCTGCTTGTGCTTTACCATCTGATGGACTGATGGACTGATTGTCCATTGGCCATTGGCCGTGTTGGAAGTCGGCCTTGGCTGACCCGGAGCTGGTGCTACCGATGCCCGTCTACCCACTGATGGCTGGGTCGGGGACGGAGAGTAGGCGGTTCCGTGTGGCACGGGGCTGAGGTAGGGACCTGGCGCGTCGGCGATTACTCGAACGGGACACACACACCAATGCATTTTGAAGTTTTTATATTTTTTTTGTACGATTTTTTTTTCAGAGTTTTTGCAGTTGTCCTGATACATTATCTACTAGGTCACATTTAGGTTAGTCTTCCTTTTTTTTTTGTTTTAGTGGGGGGGGGGGGGGGGGGGGGGGGTTGGTGTCTTTTTTTTTTGTCGTGCCCGGTACTCAGCTATTGTGAGTGGGCGAGGTCCATCGTTTGGGTACACTTTTAAAGCCTCTTGTAGGCTGAGTGCATCCCTTTGCTCGGTAGGAGCAGAATCTGTTGGTCCATCGACGGTGCAAGGGGCGGTCCTATGCCACTATGCCACATATTGCGTGTACGCTCTTTGTAGCGCGGGCTGTTAAATCTCCTTGGGTATTATATATTCCTGGCCGCATTGTAGCCGCCAAATTTAAGGGTATAAATTATAATGCAACATGGGTTTGTGCGTAATATCGTCGGCAGTCGTGCATGGGTCTGGCGAAACGGCTGGTTTGGCTTTCTGCTAGGTTTTTTCCTTGGCACTGGCACTGGGGACAACACTATTTCAATAGTTTTTCCAATTCATCAATTTTCTTTTGACTTGGTCCGATTTTTTAAAACAAAATCACATAGTATTATATTTTTTTTTTTTTCCGCCATAATTTTAACACTTTTTTTGAAAAAATTTCTCTCTTTTTTTTTTCTCAATCCTTAGATTGATCCATCGCGTAGGACATATATGGTCCTGTCACGGTCGCCATGTAAAACGAAAAATGTTCAATCCTTTTGTTGGATCGTTGGGGCTCAACCCTCCGATCTGTTTTATTGTGATTTATGTTCTGTGTTTTACAATTGTGGTTTGGGCTTTTGTAAGCCAAAAGCCGCGGAGCTGCGCTGCCAGTGACGCCGGCAGCGGAGCGGCAGAACTATGTGTTCTTATCTCTTATATGTTAATATGTATATGCTCAGCGCTGTTGGCAGCGAGAGCGCGAGGGAAGATATATGTGTGTATGCATGTATATTAGTGCCGTCAAGTCATGGGAACATGCTGACGCTGCACTTGGGTCGCTCGAGGCATTCTTGAGTGAATCGTAATACAATCACCCAGAATGTCTGGGACTTTATTGTTACGTAAACACTGAAACAAAGTGTTACAGTGTGTATTCTTTAAGTACCGTCGGTACAGTGGGTATTCGAAATAATGAATACTTTACTTTACTTTAATATGAGCATACTACAGATCTCGCTCCGTCGCCGCAGCCTCCTTTTATAACCCCACCTTAACGGGACCTCGGCTCGGCGTCGGTAACTTTCCATTGCATTCGTAACGGGACCAGGCCGGTGGCGTGATCCCATGACCTTATTTGGTCATGCGTCGGACTACAGCCGGCCCGATCCCGCCGCCTCTTCTGCCTCTGGCGTCTCTACCTCTCCGAGAGCGGGACACTTCTTCTCTTTGGGGGCCCTTGGCCCCTTCGCCGCATCCGAGTGACGATCGAGTGACGATCGCCTTATCCGGCCGTTCTTCAGCCTTATCCGGCTGTGCTTCGGCCGATTTCGGCCTGTGGGAACCGCGGTTGCTCACAGTAGATCGAATTATTCCTTGCATGAACGGTTTAGGGTCTTATGCTCGGATTATAATTCCCTTTACCTCTACCGTCTACATGCAAAAAGTAGTGAGTCTAAAAGGAATCGTGAAGCTTATGCGGGATCCCCGAGCGAATGTGCTGCCAGCAGCTACGTGGACAAGCTTCCAGAATTTCAGCAGTGCGATTACAAACATATGTGTTTCAAGTCGATGGGTGATGAGAGCCAATTTAGTACAATTTCGGAGTCTGGACAGCACGAAGTACTGAAAATAGGAATAGTTAGAGATTGCTTAACCAGAGACATCAATTTGGAGAGAAGAGGGGCTGCATTCAATTCGAGCCGTGGGATGGATATAGGTTTGATGGGTGCAACACGGGTTTTTGCGGCGATCAGTTTTACAACATAGTCATTGTTGAGACTCACGCGACTGTAGATGATACCGGCGTATGCATGAGACGACGCATCGGCGAATCCACGCAGCTCCTCTCCAGAGCCATTGGATGCAACTCGGCATCGCGTAGTGGTGCTATCTGGTTTGTAGCGAACCTAAAAGGATTCGCTACAACGCCTCTCACAACATGGAATAATACATATATTATTCGCCATACGTACTTCATCTATCGATATCTATCATTGCTGATGGTCTACTTCGCTCTTTTAGGAGAGTGAGGGGTGATTTTAGGAGAGTAATAGCATTCTAAAAAATGTATTGTGTTTGTAACAGATGGTACATTCTGCTTGCTACATGTGCATAACCAGTACTCGTGTTTTCATGTAGTTATTTCCAATTGTTAATCCAATTTGTGCTTTATTACTTTCACCTTCTCTTGGTTGTGAAAACTTGGAATACACTGTTTGCGCGGACTTTGGCCAAATTGGAGGATGCGTAGTCGACCTCATAACACTCGTTGCGGTCTCAACTGGACCTGTTGGGACTGCAGTGCTATTGAGACCGACATGCGGGTTTTTATGAGACAGACTCATACTGAATTCGCTGCGCTTAACTCCGGATTCAACATGCTACAGGATAAGTTTATATCGACTATAAAATTTTGACTGAGTCGCCAAAGCGAAAGAAGGTTAACAATTATTTGCCAAACTTTAATCCGGTCGTTTCTTTCCAGTCCCGGGATCACCTCAATCTCGATCACCGTCATTAATAAATTTTTTTGCCATGGACCTTTGTTCTACTGGTTTATCGGCTTTATCTGCAGTCTCTCCTGCAGTCGCACCTGCCGCCCCTCCCGCTCCAGTGTCTGACCAAGATGTCGGCCCGAAAGTCAACGAGGAAGCCGTAGCAAGCGTTTCTGTAGTCATACCTAAAGTCACTAGCGCTGCCGTCCGGAGGGATGATGCGGCTCCCTCAACCTCAACCTGCCCATAACTACTAACACCTCTACGTCCACTGCTCCCGTCTCAATAAATAATTCTGTGACCCCTCTATCTGTTCTTACTGCGGTTGCTCCTCTAAAACCTATTTTCGTCTCTCGACTAATGGCATCGGCTACTGAGGTCATGGTTCGAAACTTCATATTGTCTAAACTCAACATAGTTCTGCGGATCTTGTAGTTACCAAATTTAACTTCAAGAACAAGCGAAACATCTCCTCTTTTAAAATTCTCGTACCGGATAAGCATGTAAATAGTTTGCTTGACCCCTCTTTCTGGCCGGTGCATACGATTTGTCACCTCTTTACAAATCGTCGCACTAGCCCTGAACATCGAGCTAGTATTCTTCGAACTACTTCTCCGTCTGCTACATCTTCTTCTATCAGAACGTTCGTGGTTTGGGCAGAAAGCTCAACAAGTTACATACTTATAGTGCAACTTTTGAGGCTGACATTATCTCTTTCTCCGAAACCTGGCTTCACTCCTCAATCTGAGATTCGGAGATCCTTATTGGCAAATTTAACATATATAGATCGGATCGTCCATCTCGTGGTGGTGTTGTCTTGATTGCTGTGCGTTCTGACATAACACCCAAACTTTTTTCTGTCGAAGCTCATAACAATATTGAAATTATATCAGTTTAACTTCGACTCTCCTCGATAAATCTATTTATATCATGGCCCTACATCCCACCGTCCTCTGAATTTTCAACATACATACTTCACGCAGCCCATTTTCGAACTGTTTCGTCCCAACTTAATGAGTCCGATTGTCTTGTCGTACTCGGAGATTTCAATCTTCCAAATATTTCCTGGTCTCCATCCGAAGATTTAAACCCGATGTTTCCATTCATGCAGCACGATTTCGTTGATTCTCTGTCCGACCCATCATTGGGTCAGGTAAACGTCATATGTAATATCATAGGTAGGATTTTAGACCTTGTCCTTACTAATGACTCAAAAAAACTCTAGTCCACAGAGGTTCCCCTCTATCTTTTCTCGAAGACCTCTACCATCCCACCCTGGAAATTGATGTCCAGCTGCCTTCTCCTGGTCCCACAAAATCGTGCTTAAAGCCTTCGGCTATATTTTGCTTCAAGAGGTCTGATTTTATCTCTTTGAATTTTATCACTTTCTCTGATAGATTGGTCATTCCTCGACGACTTTCATGAGATCGAACCCGCCACTAACGCATTCTACAGCCCTGTTTTTTTCCATCTCTCCTTCCTTTGTTCCATTAGTTTCCCCTCTCAGAAATCTTTCTGGCCCCATTTGGTTCACTCCGCGGCTAATAAAGCTAAGGAATTTAAAATCTCTTTTATATAAAAAGTTTATACTTTCTGGCTCGCAGTCAGATTTTTCTAAGTATTCAATTGCAAAATTCAAATTTTCCATTTGTAATATCCTATGCTATTACAGTTATTTCTCTAAATGCAAGCTTAACTTTAAACGAGATCCCAAACAATTCTTTAAGGTTGTTAACTTTAAACGTAATTCTTCACAATATCCCTCTTCTTTACACTTAAATGGTACTTATGCAGATAACAATCCCGATATTGCTAATCTATTTGCTTAATTTTTTTAACGTTGCTACTCTGCTCCTTCTAATAAAATGCCCTCTATTCTCGCTTCACCTAACGACTATCCTACCGCGCACTCATATCCTATCCCTTTAAATTATGATAACCTTCTAACTAATTTAAATCTGGTCTGATGAGCTCGTGAGGTGGCTCAAAGGGGGCCTAGCTGAGGCCACCGGACGGGTCGCAGATTGCGGATAGCGAACGACCTACCTATATACAGGTCATATAGGTAGGTCAGCTGCGAATAATCGGACATCCCTAGGGAGAGTACCAAAAATAAGCAGCCCCGGACAGCCAGCGGGTGTTCGCGAAGTAGCAACACTGACGATGCGCTTGTGGTGCCGCCTCGTATAAGTAGCTCACACACTCCCCTATCCCTACACACTACCTACCCACATCCCAACCCGCCACATTCAGCTCACACAGCTCAGGGACTTGGCAGCCCCCTGTTCTAAATATGCCTTATCCGGGCAACGTGGATCTCTGCCCGGACGGACCGTACCCCTTCTCTGCAGCTCGTGGGAAAAGAATGGAAGAATTTAAAAACAAACAAAATGAGTCTGGCACTCCCCAAATGCCAACAGGGAGCAATCCCAAACAGGGGAAGGCAGCGGCCCAAAGGCCTGGCCCGACCCGCAAATCAGCAGGGAAAACCTGCGCGGCGGAAGATGCTAGGGAGAGCCCAAAGGGGTCCCATCCCGGTGTCGGGGTGGGTGGTGAATTGGCTCCCAAAACCGATACCTTGGCAGAGTGGCTATGCAATCCTGCGGCTGCTCTGCCTGCTGGTAAAGTGGAGGGGGATGAGTCACCATCTACTAGTGTCAAAGCCAAATCTTTTAGATATGCCGATAGAAGGAGTGCTGGCAACATACTCCGTCGGCAGAACGCAAGCCAGATGTCCAGCACGACGGACAAATGGATTAAGAAGGTTGAGTGGGCCTCGAAGTTGTTGCCGAACTTTGTCAAGGAAGCACCGAAGAAGGAAGCCCCTCAGCAAAAAAGGCAGCGCTCGCAGGAGACTCCGGGGCCGACACCGAAGCGCTCCAGAGTGCTGCCTAACGCATCGCTCGCGCAGATTGCCAGAGAAAGGACGCTGATTGGCGTCCTGGACAAAGGCAGCGTGGACTCCCGGATCCCTAGGAACCAGTGGAAGTGGGTGGAAGCGGCACTGGCTGACCGCTGCTTCGAGCTGCTGGAAAAGCAGCCTGGACCCCCCCCCCGTCTGCAGAGACATGGGCTGGTACCAGGGCTGCATAAAAATCGTAGCCTGTGAAGATGAGCGCTCCGTACAGCTGTACAAAGCAGCGGTAGCGCAAGTCGGGGAAGTCTACCCAGGGGCGAAGCTCGTCGCTGTAGACTGGAGCGAAGTGCTCAGTAGACCAAGGGCGAGAGTCTGGGTGCCCGCCTCCATGAAGGAGCCGGAGCGCATCCTAAAAATGCTGCAAAGATGCAACCCCCACCTCCCAACAGCGGATTGGAAGGTGGTCAAAGTTGAGACGACACAGGGCCCCACAAACCAGGCGGTGGTCGTCCTCAACAAAGAGTCGCTGGCCCCGATTGAGGCTGCCAAAGGCGAGCTCAATTTTGGGTTCAGCTCTGTGACCGTAAAGGTCTACAAGTCGGATGCGGCGGCCGAGGCACGTCCTGTCGACAAGCCAGTCGAGCAGGACGCTGCCTCGGAGATCGAAGCACCCGACGATCACACAGAGATAGACCCAGAGGGCTACTCCACCGATGGCACGCTGAGATGCGACTTCGAGGCGATGTGTTGCCACGAGGAAGTCGAGGACGATCCGGATGCCGACATTACAGTGGTGGAGAACACTAAGGATGTCCCTGAGGCTCCTTCAGATCAATCTCCACCACTGTAAAGCAGCATCCGCTGCTCTTATACTCCGCCTCGAAGAGAGCGGAGCAGACGTAGCCCTGATCCAGGAACCTTGGATAGTGGGAGACAAGGTTTGTGGACTAGGGTCGAAGGAGTACAAGATAATTGTAGCTCAACATGAAGGTAAAACCCGCACCTGCATTCTCGCCAGAAAGCACCATAATATCTTTCTGCTCCATAATTATAGCGATAGCGACAACACGGCGGCAAGCCTAGAGCTGAAAGGGACACATCTAAGGCTGATGTCGTCCTACATGGCCCATGAGAGAAACGATCCTCCCAACGACCTTGTTCGCAAACTAGCCAGCGACAGCGAGAGGTCGGACATAGACCTATTAATAGGTTGCGATGCCAACGCTCACCACACTCAATGGGGGAGCTCGAACACAAATGTAAGGCTTCATCCTTAACTCAAATCTATTTATTTGTAATCGGGGCAACGACCCCACTTTTATAATTAAAAATCGACAGGAGGTTATTGACATCACCCTAGTGTCTTCCAACCTGTTAGACATAGTCAAGAGTTGGCAAGTCCTTGATGACCACTCCTACTCTGACCACAGATACATCGAGACCACACTATCCCTCGAGTGTCCGAAACATAAGGACTATATTAATCCCAGGAAAGCCAACTGGAAAAAATTTAGGTCAGCCCTGGAGGACTTACTCCCCTCCAAAGCACCATCATGCCCTGACACAAAAGACGACCTAGATCGCCTAGTGAACATGTTCACAGAGGCATGCAACAAAGCCTTCGCGGCAGCATGCCCCTCTAGCAAACCTAAGGGGAAAAAGAAACCCCCCTGGTGGTCAAAACAAATAGACATCCTACGTAAAAGCTGCAGGACCCTCTTCAACAGGGCCAAAAGCGCGAACGAGGAGAGCCACTGGGCAGACTACAAAATCTGTCTGTCACTATATAAAAAGGAAACAAGGAAAGCAAAAAGGGCCAAAAGGGCAAAAAATTTGCTCGGAAATTGAGGAAACGTCAGAGGCCGCAAGGCTTCGCAAGATTCTCTCAAAAACTAACCCCTCGGTAGGGTATCTTAAAAGGAATGACGGCACGTGGACTAACTCCAGTGAGGAGACCCTGCACATTCTACTAGACACACATTTTCCAGCGTGCAAAACTATCGAGACGGCACATCTTCCAGGAGAGGGACCGGTAACCTCGATGGATCACATCCTCACAAAACGTAACATAAGCTGGGCAATAAACAGCTTCAACCCGTTCAAATCGCCAGGCCCAGACCAGGTAATCCCGGCCCAACTTCAGAAGGCCGGGGATACGGCCATCAACTGGCTACAAGGTATCTTCAGGAAGATACTGGCTGTGGGTACAATCCCGCGAACATGGCTTAAGGCAAAGATAGTCTTCATTTCCAAAGCTGGGAAAGCCTCGCACTCAGCTGCAAAAGACTTTAGACCAATCAGCCTATCGTCCTTCCTCCTCAAAACCTTTGAGAGACTCGTCGGGCTGCAACTGAGGACAACTATACACCCTCAGTTGCTGTCAAGCGCACAGCATGCCTACCGGAAAGGAAAATCCTCGGAAACGGCTGTTCATGAATTGATCTCAGCGGTAGAGAAATCTCTGCATCACAAAGAGTACTCACTCATAGCCTTTCTCGATATTGAGGGAGCTTGGGGCGGGGGCGGGTTGGGGGGGGGCTGCAAAGTCGTGGCCAATGCGGGCGACGTTGCGATTGTCTTCTCGGGGAAATACCCCCAAACACTGTGCGACTTAATGTCCACAAAGCTAGCGCAACTGTCGGATTGGACGGAATCGCGCGGTCTGGGAGTAAATCCCTCAAAAACGGAACTCGTACTATTCACAAATAAATACAAGGTCCCGCCCCTCAACCCTCCAATACTACAAGGATGCAGGCTCTCCTTTAGCGACAGTGCCAGTTACTTAGGGTTGGTAATTGACAAGAAGCTTAGCTGGAACCTGAATGTCAAAGACAGAGTGATGAAGGCAATGACTGCACTCTATACATGCAAAAAAGCTATTGGGCTAAGATGGGGTATGATCCCAAGCATAGTCCAATGGATATATCAAGCTATAGTTAGACCAATACTACTCTACGGAGTTACGGTGTGGTGGCCGGCCCTATCAAAAAGGGCGATCACCAAGCAACTGGGCAAAGTCCAGCGGACTGCCGCAATATGCATCAGCGGAGCTCTTCGCACCACCCCAAATGATGCGCTAAATGCCATCCTATGCCTACAGAGCCTTGACCTCGCAGGAAAGGAACGGGCAGAAGCAGCAGCAATACGTCTAAGAGACTCAGATCAATGGGTGACACAGTGCATAGGTCATTCAGCCATATTAAATAATAGCAGTACCGTCCCCTCAAAAACAGACTACCAAGTTCCAAGAGAGTACACAGACACTCCCTTCGACACAATCATCCCTCACAGAGACGAATGGCTCGAGGGACTCCCAGGCCCAGATGGGGCCATAAACATCTTCACAGATGGATCAAAGCTGGACGACAGAGTCGGAGGGGGAATCTACTCTGAACAGCTAAACATAAGGCATTCCTTCAGACTCCCAGATCATTGCAGTGTCTTTCAAGCGGAAGTCATAGCAATCAGGGAGGCACTAGATTGCCTACAAGCGGCTGCCGTTACGGCAACCAAGCTAAACATTTATAGCGACAGCCAGGCTGCGATCAAATCGCTAAGCGCGATTTCCTCGAACTCGGCCACCGTGGCAGACTGCCGCAAATCTCTGCACGAGATGGCTCAGCAATTTGCTATTAGCCTGGTTTGGGTCCCGGGCCACCGGGACATCGAGGGCAACTGTATAGCGGACGAGCTGGCCAGATCTGGCACTACAATCCCCCTTCTCCAAGACAAGGAGGATATCAGTATGCCAATGGCCACCTGTAAGCTCATTATAAGGGAGCAATACAAGCGACTAAAAAAACGATATGTGGCAAACAGTGCCACGATGTCGCACAACTCGGCAAACATGGCCGACCATGGACATGAAGCGCACCTCTGAGCTCCTCAAGTTAAGCAGGAAAAGGTGCAGCGTAGTCTCACGTTCCCTCACGGGACACTTGCTAATAGGCACGCTAACAGGCTGGGGGCCCCACATAACGATTTTTGTCGCAGCTGTAGACACGAGGAAGAGGAGGAGACAGTGGAACATCTGTTCTGCTCCTGCCCAGCTCTCAGCAGAAGAAGGCTACAGCACCTGTGCTCAGCCTTTCTATACGACATCTCAGAGATGTCCAAACTATGTCCTAGGAAGATAGCGAACTTTGTGAGAGCATCTGGATGGGATAATTGCTGACAGGAAGTCTCACAACGCAGGAAGGAAATAAACCTATGCGGTATCACAACGGGCCGAAACCGGCCTAAGTGTGACGGGTTCCGAGCGAGCCCGGCAGCCGCCTCAACCTAACCTAACCTAACCTTACTAATTTAAAATCGTGTAAATTTTCTTTCTCCACTGGTCCAGATTTGGTTCCCAGTGCCGTGCTTAAACTTTGTGCGGATTTACAACCTCTCTTTCGAGCTTGGTGATTTTCCCACCGTCTGGAAGGAATCATACATAATTCCTATTCGTAAAAAGGGGTCTAAATCTGCCGTCACAAACTACCGTTGTATCTCCAATTTATCTGCCATTTGTTAATTGTTCATTTAATAAATAAATTCCTAAAATCTTCGAAAAATTATTACTTCTCAGCTCACTTTTGTAGTTCCCTGTTATTAGAATCACAGCACGGATTTGTAGAACGTCCTATGTAACTGCCGGATTTTCAAAGCAATGTGAAACTGACGTAGTTTATACTGATTTTAGTAAAGCTTTCGACTCAGTTAATCACTATCTCCTCATCCACAAACTATCTTTATTATTATGTTTAAACATAAATAGATTATTGTACACATTCACTCATGTAACAGCACCGATCTCTAAAGAAATCACATAAACTAGACAAGTTATGACTGCACTGGTGAAAACAGAGATCTGTAACCCATTAATACGACAACAAAACACAAGTGGAGAAAACACTTAACAAATGCGGTCCTAAAATAAAACTAATGAAAGCATGTACTCAAGTAGACACCCTCAGTAAAGTCTATCCTCTGCGTAGGTCTAACTCCTACCTCATAATCAAATCACATATAAGGCTCTGATTTTAAGAATAAAATTTAGTTTGAATTTACAACTCAACTCGCAAATGTCTAGACTTTTCTTTTAAGGTCTTAACATTTTGGTCCTTCGAGACTCTCCGTTGTTTCCCCCCTGTGGTAAAAGCACACAGTTAAACCAGCTTCCTTGAGACTGAACAAGTGTCTAGTTGACTAACAGCTAAAGGTAGCAAAATAAAAAACTTTGATTTCCCTCCTATATGAAGGAACAGAGTATAAAATAAATTAATGAAACGAAAGTTTCAATTAATAATTTGGAAAAATACGAGCTAAACAGGCTGTATTTTTAATAGATAACTGGGTATATCTAATGTGATCGGAGAATACCAAAAAAAAAAAAAATTAGTAAAAATTAATGAAACGGAAGTTTCAACTAATAATTTTGAAAAATACGAGCTGGACAGGCTGTATTTTAATAGATAACGAAATATGTATATCTATTGTAACTGAAAAATAAAAATTTTTCGCGACGGTGGCGTTTTCGAGGCCGGAACATCGAAAGAGAAAAAATAATAATCCGAAACATCGAAAGTGCTTAATGGCTAGAATTGAAAAAAGTGGCAAATAACTGTGAATGTGAAAAATAAATATATAACAGCAACAGCGATGTCAGCAGAAGCGACTTAAGCAGAGGCAACACCAGCAGCAGCAACAGCGGTATCAGAAGCAGCGACTTCAGCGGCAGCAGTAACAACAACAGCAGAAGCAGAATTCATCAGCTAAGTGTTAACATATGGAGTAGTCGATCATGACTACTATAAGAGACAGCAGTACGAAAAAATGATTAAAAATATAGAGGACATACATAAAAAGTATGTAGAGAAAAAAAATAATGAAACCCTAATGAAAGGGAAGGTAGAAAAAACAAAGTTACAATCAGTGGAGACTGGAACTTTGAAGGAAGATATAGAGACCAAAATTGACAATAGTATAGAAAAAGTATCTGAGGAAATCGTCAGAATAGTGGAAAGCAGAATAGTGTGAACCTGAGGACATATTTAGAGCAAACCATGCAGAGTTTTGATAAGGCTAAAATGGGAGAGTGTAGAATGAGAAAAGAAAAAATTGAGTTCCTCAGTAAAAGAATGAGCTCAAAAATTGAGGAGTATTATCATAGCTATGAAACAAACGACAGCTTCGACAACCAGATCGGAGATTTGGAATTTGATATTCAAAACATGTTGAGCAACCTAGAAGTTAGGATGCAAAC
Organism: Drosophila pseudoobscura; assembly: GCF_009870125.1. Taxonomy (NCBI): domain Eukaryota; kingdom Metazoa; phylum Arthropoda; class Insecta; order Diptera; family Drosophilidae; genus Drosophila; species Drosophila pseudoobscura. The sequence continues at coordinate 431,351 of NC_046681.1, read as the reverse complement.
CATAGCTGAAGAAAACAGCATTGATACTAAAGGGGCAACGGTAAAAAAAGAAGATATCGATTTTCCTGATCTTCCGAAAGTGGAAGTACCCACATTCTCGGGCGAAGAAAAAGAGTGGGGCGGCTTTTCACAAATATTTTGTGAATTAATTCATAACAGAGATAGTCTGAGTACATCTCTAAAATTCAATTATTTGAAAATCGCGATAAAGGGTGAGGCACGGAGTATGGTAGCTCACCTTTTAACTGGGCCGCTAGAGAATTATAATGCCGCTTGGGAATTGCTGACCAAGCGGTATGAAAATAAGCGAAAAATTTTTTCGGATCAGCTGAATCGTTTGCTCGACTTACCAATGCTAGATCACGATTCAGCGAAACATATTAAATGGTTTTCGGATTCTATAAATGAGTCAATTCATTTAATTAAATTAAAGTCACAATTAACAGAAGAAGTTGATGTGATTTTCGCGCACATTGTGGTGAAAAAATTCAAAAAAGATACCTTACAATTATATGAAAGTCATATAGAAAGGAAAAAAGAGATCTAAGCATTGCCAGATGTAATGGAATTTTTAGAACAACGGTACACTTCTCTTTACACGTCGCAGGATAAAGAGTGGAAACCGTTGGAAAAAATAGTGCAATATGGTAAAATAAAAGAAAATTGTCCGCTATGTAAAATGGCAGGACATACCATAATTCACTGCTATAAGTTTAAGGGAATGAGTCCGATAGATAGAGGCCAGTTTATTAAAAAACAGCGCCTCTATGGCGTACACAAAATGCTGTAGGCATGATATGTATAAGAAATGCTTTTCTGAAGTTTTATGTGGGATTTGTAAAAAAACTCATCATACGATTCTCCATATTCCCTACGAAAAGAGGGAAAATGTTAACACTAGCCACAGCACTTATAAAAGTAAGGGCAAGGAATGGTGGCTATCAAAACCTCAGAGCTCTCATTGATTGTGGGTTGCAATGTACCATAATTTCAGAAGAAGCTGCGCAAATATTAAACTTAGTACGAAAAAGAGCGAACACCGAGGTAAGTGGAGTGTCATCTACAGACTCTTGCACTTCAAAGTACAAAATTACTTTATCGGTAAAAACTCGTGATTATAATAAAGGTCCTCTAAATATTGAAGCAATTACTCTTCCGAAACTGATGAAAGCTTTACCATTAAAGTCTTTCAATATTGACAAAACTAAGTGGCAAGATTATGTGTTGGCAGACCCTAACTTTAACAAACCAAGTAGGGTAGATGTAATAATTAGGATAGATTTGTATACCCATATTTTAAAAGACGGAGTAGTAAAAATAAACGGACTACTTGGACAAAATACAGAATTCGGATAGATTATATCCGGTTGCACCAAATCAAAAGGTGATAAATTTATTGTGGCGACAACAATTGAAGTTGGGGACTTAGAGCGGTTCTGGGAATTGGAAAGTGAAAAGAATGACGTAGAAGAAGATGTGTGCGAGGAGCATTTCTGGGAAACAACAAGAAGAGATGAGAATGGTAGGTATGTGATTAAAATACCATTTAAAATAGAAAAGGATCTAGGAGATTCAAAACCCCAAGCTATAGCGCGATTTTATAGTTTAGAAAGAAAGCTCAGCAATAATAAAACATTAAAAGAAAATTATGTAAAGTTCATGCATGAATATAAAAACTTAGGACATATGGTAGAGTCCAAAGAAGATGGGAAATATTATTTACCCCATCAAGGAGTCATAAGAGATTCCAGTCTAACGACAAAGCTGAGGGTGGTTTTCGATGCTTCAGCAAAAACCACAAACAATAAAAGTTTAAATGATATCATGTGGGTTGGACCAAGGCTCCAAAAAGATATCTTCGATATTATGATGAAATGGCGTAAATGGCCATTTGTAATATCTGCGGACATTGAAAAAATGTACCGGCAAATTAATGTTGATAAAGACGATCAACAATATTTGCATATAATTTGGAGAGATAACCCAAACGAAAAGATAAAACATTATAAACTTACAACCGTTCCGTACGGTATAGCTTCAGCACCCTACTTAGCAACCAGGGTGCTTGTTGCAATAGCAGATAATTGCAAAAATCAAGCAATCAGGGAAATCATAAGGAATGATTTTTATATGGACGACCTGATGACAGGTGCCGACACGCCAATATTAGAAAGAGAACAGATCGAGTGGCATTTTATTCGCCGGGCAGGACCTCACTTCGGATGTATTTGGGAAGCTGGGGTAAAATCAGGGAAATATCACTTAAATAGGGTAATTGGGGACAATAATTTAACCTATGAGGAAATGGCAACTCTATTATGTCAAATTGAAGCGGTACTAAATTCACGCCCTTTGTATGAAGCTACCTTGAACAAATGCCAAAAATGGCAAACGAATAGAAGAGTATGCGAAGGGAATTGGCCTTGGAGCAATGCCAATGATAATGCTTGTTAGATAGCTCCTTTTAAACCAAAGGGTAATTCAAATTGTGTTTATAGGAAGATAGCAGAGACAAGGTCATTTTGGGTCGAATTAGAAAGACAGGGTAGTTGGATCTTCTAAGTTCCAGTAAATACTAATGCTAGAATTCAATGTAGTAACTCAAATCAAGAACTAATTGATCTTCCGCAACAAGGAATTTTAACAATAATACATGGTTGTACTGTGCGAACCGATGATAAAATACTAGTACCTCATCACTGTATTCAAACAGAAAGCTACGAGCCAATTTCATCCTTTTATATAAGTAATATAAGCAAAATACCAAAAATTGTTTGGAATCCATTAACAGTGCCATTAATTAACCATACAGAAGAAATGGATAAGTTAAGAAACGAAATAAAATTGTTAAAAGAGGGTCATCACGACTTAAAAGGACTTTAGTTCCATCATGTATCTGGACATGCGGCCTTGATTATCGGAATCATAATAATGACAATATTAATAATCTATGCCATAAGAAGAATTAAAGTAGCACGACGACTTCAAACGATAGCACTTCCCTACCCACTGTAATTGACTGTAAATGATTATCTGTACTTGTAATTATAGCTATAAAGAAAATCTACACAAAAAGGTTCACAAGAATCAAAATTCAAAACAATGCCACTTTCGGCCCTTTGAAAAATGTTCAAAACATGAACATATTATCGTCAATACAATGCCACCTTCGGCCCCTTGTAGAATGTTTAAACGTAAATAGATTATTGTACACATTCACTCATGTAACAACACCGATCTCTAAAGAAATCACATAAAGTAGACAAGTTATGACTGCACTGGTGTAAACAGAGATCTGTAACCCATTAATACGACAACAAAACACAAGTGGAGAAAACACTTAACAAATGCGGTCCTAAAATAAAACTAATGTAAGCATGTACTCAAATAGACACCCTCAGTAAAGTGTATCCTCTGCGTAGGTCTAACGATAATTATAGACTACTAAATTGTACATATTGTACATAAATCACATATAAGGCTCTGATTTTAAGAATAAAATTTAGTTTGAATTTACAACTCAACTCGTAAATGTCTAGACTTTTGTTTTAAGGTCTTAACAAGGATTTCCGACCAAACTTCTTCTCTGGACTAATACGTACGTTTGCAATCGTTCTCAGCGTGTCTGCCTCCAATTTTCTCTTTCTTAACCAGTTGTCTCTTCGCAAGGTAGCCATCTCGGGCCCTTATTATTTAACCTCTTTGTTCGGGCCAGCCGCTGAATAATAACCGTAACTTTAACATTATTATTTTATGAGCAGAGAGAGCCGCCTATGTTGTAAAGAGTTGACTTTCTGCAGAGCTGCTGCACTCTCCCGCTAAAGGGGCTCTCTGCCGCCGCCACTTCGGCAATTACTTTGATCTGCTGCCGCCACTTCGGCAATCAGTTTGATCTAACGCCGTCGTCTATAGTTTAGTTCTATGCTAACCCCTCTGCGCATTGGTTGCATATCGGTCTCGCATAAATTTTATCTGGCAATAGCAAGCAATCGGCTTCTGCTAAGCCACCAAGATTAAATACGAATTATAAAGTTTAACCCAAAATCTCTTTTCATTTTTGAAACACATACATAGGTGCCAAAAACTTGGCATCTCAAACATTGGTGACCCCGACGTGATATAAAACCATTTCTTAATCACGTTCCGTTAAAACACTTATTAATTATACAATATTGTGTTGTTGGGTAGTTTAACTACCAACAAATACATTTGTGTGCACATTAAAAACAGTTTAAAGTGCAAATTCAGTGAGAGTGCGGCTGGGATATTTATAGACAAATTCCGGTACTTTAAGCGTCGAATCTCTCATTCTCTGCGCAGCTGCAGCCGCGGTTCTTGACTTTTCGTGTCGATCAAAACGAGATTGGGAGTGAGCTGCGCGAAATCTTCGATACTCTTTTCATATCGTTGAAAGCTGAGTTGCTGGCTGCTGTTGAAGACAGGCTGTAAGACAGTCACACGCCGCTGCCCATTCTACGACTCTGCCAAGCCATTCCGGACATAGTACCATCATCATGGCTCACAAGCAGCGACTTCCTGAGCTGAAGGTGCCTTAGTTTTCTGGTCGATACGTCGAGTTCTCGGATTTTATGGCAATGTTCAAATCGGTGATTGAAGCGGATGTGGATCTCAGTGACATCGAGAAATTCCAGCAAGTTCGCTATTGCCTCGCTGATGCGACTTTGGATTCGTTTCAATCGTTGGAGCTCTCCAGTGCCAATTATCGTGCGGCTCTGGATATACTTAATAAACGCTTTAATAACAAAAGACTTGTTTTCCAGGCACACATCAAGAAGATTCTTGGGCTAAAGAGGGTAGACTCGCCTTCTGCTAAAAGGCTTCGGGAGTTTTCGGATGCAGTCAATTTACACATGCGAGCGTTGCAGACATTGGGAACTGCTGAGGAGATTTCAGGATTCATGGTCATCAACATGCTGCTGCAGAAGTTGGATTCGAAGACGCAAACCAAATGGGAGGAGCACACATTGTCGGATGCTATACCTACCGCAGAGGAATTCTTCGAATTCTTGCAGCAACGCTGCCAAAAAATGGAGCGATTGGAATATGCTACAGCGACACACGCTAGTAGCGATCAGGTGGGAAAAACCATTCCTATACGCAGGTTAAGAAAACGTTTGTAGCTTCCAACTCTTCCGCCGACCCGTCTGTATGCGTCTTTTGCCACTCAGCGGGCCATGGAATATACTCGTGCAAGATATTCGGAAATCTCTCACCGTTGCTGCGCCACAAAGAAGTGAAGAAGCTTTCCCTATGCTTCAATTGCCTAAAACCGGGGCACCGGACCCGCGCATGGAATAGTGGAAAATGTCGAGTATGCGGCGGTAGGCATCATAGTTTGTTGCACTTCGTTAGTATACAGCCCACAACACAAGGCTGCCCAGGTATTACTCCTCCCGATCTGGCCTTTCAACCGGACACTCTTTCCGTTGCTCAAAATTCTGCTAACAGCTCGTCTCTACCTTCGTCTACCTCTCTTGCTGCTCAAGGTTTTCACTCTGATGTCGTGCTTCTGGCTACAGCCGTGGTTCTCGTGAAGAATCGGTCTGGCGTTTTAGTTCCTTGTCGTGCCATCTTAGATTCGGGATCGCAGCTGCATCTCGTCACATCCAGATTCGCCCAGCAGCTTCAGCTTAGGAGAACTCAATCGTCTGCACTTGTGTCTGGGCTGGGCGATACCAGCGTTTCTACTGAGGGATCCACCATAAGCATTTGTATGCATTCTCGCACCTCTTCTTACACAACTACACTTACTGCTCTCATCGCCCCCACGATTACCGATTCTCAACCAAGTATGACAGTAAATGTATCCGATTGCCGTATTCCATCTAACATTCAGCTCGCTGATCCTGCATTTTTCAATCCTCAACGGGTTGATCTTCTCATTGGTGCCAGCGTTTTTTATGATCTCCTCTGCGTAGGGCAAATCAAACTCACCGATGGACTGCCTCTTCTGCAGAAGACCCGGCTTGGGTGGATCGTATCTGGCGATGGACAGAAGGTATCAAGCTCGGCGCTTTTGGCCAAGCTCAATTGTCCAGATTCGAAAGCTGAGATGGAAGCAAGGTTGGATAAAACTCTTCGTATGTTTTGGGAAGTTGAGGATTGTGTGGAGGCTGGGTTTAATACCAAAGAAGAAGACGATTGTGAAGCACATTTCGTAAACCACCTTTCACGGTTGCCATCCGGGGAGTATGCAGTTCGTCTGCCGCTAAATAACAATACTGATCGTTTAGGAGAATCTTATCCTCAGGCTTATCGACGGTTCATCAGTCTGGAGCGAAAACTGGAGCGTAATCCTACACTCAAGGAGCGGTATTCCGCCTTTATGAGGGAGTACATTGATTTGCATCATATGCACCAAGTCAACCCTGATTCCCGTAGTCTCTGCAAATATTTCTTGCCTCATCACTGTGTCCTAAAGGAGGACAGTACGACGACAAAACTCCGTGTCGTTTTCGATGGATCCGCAGCTACATCAACTGGATATTCTCTAAATGATGTGATGATGACAGGCCCTGTTATTCAGCCTGCATTGTTTAACATATTGATTCGCTTTCGAACATATCCAGTCGCTCTCACTGGGGACATTTGTAAAATGTACCGCTGCGTACGAGTGTCTCCACCCGACAATTTGTATCAATGCATCCTATGGCGAGATTCCATCGAGTCCGAGGTTCAAGTCTACACATTAGACACCGTCACATACGGGACGAGGGCTGCATCATTTTTAGCGGTCCGCGCAATGCACCAGCTGGCCATCGACGAGGGTGAATCGTACCCTCTTGGCTCAGCTGCTCTGCGGCAGGAGTTTTACGTGGATGACCTTATTTCGGGCGGTAATTCGGTCGCACAGGTCATGGACAAGATGCAACAAACATCAGCTTTATTGTCCCGTGGTAACTTTAGACTTAGGAAATGGTGCTCCAGTCACCAGGAAGTACTTGAGGGAACCCCTGAAGATGACATAGAGAAGTTCCTAAAGTTTAATGATGGAAGCGACATAGCCAAAACTCTCGGCTTAGCGTGGGACCCTGCTTCGGATCAGCTGCTTTTTGCCTTGTCCGCACTGGACACAACCTCAAAGCCATCAAAGCGGTCGGTTTTATCTACGATTGCGCGGTTCTACGACCCTCTTGGATTGATAAATCCAGTCATTGTCAGGTGCAAAATCTTCCTTCAGCAGATTTGGAGAGAAAATTTGGATTGGGATGAAAGCCTACCCTCAGCATTGCATTCAACTTGGATGGACTTGAGAAATAGTTTGGCAAGCATTTCTCGGATCTCATTTCCTCGCTTGGTTCTTCGTTCTAGTGTGGCTACAGAAGTTCACGGATTCTGTGATGCCAGCTTAGAAGCATATGGCGCTTGCGTGTATGTCGTGTCCAGGGAAGCCCAGTCTTCGAGCCACGTTTTGTGCTCAAAGTCGCGAGTGGCGCCGCTAAAGACTATATCGATTCCTAAGCTGGAATTAAGTGGAGCCCATTTGCGAAAATCATGCAGATTGTAAAGGACATGGGAATCTTTACAAGTCGGTTCTATTGCTGGTCGGATTCGTCAACAGCATTATCTTGGAGCCATGGCCATGGAATGGCGCTATGTTCCCACATCTTTAAATCCTGCTGATATTCTCTCGAGAGGCTCGCTTCCCAACCATCTTATCCAGTCAGAGCTATGGTTTCACGGCCCATCCTTTTTGCTAGGCTCCAAGGATAAGTGGCCTGTATCTCCATCTAACAACATAGCAACTTTGGAGCTTCGCAAGAGAGGATTGCTAATCACGTCTCCACATGCCGATCTCACGTCCGGATGCAAATTTGCGAATTCATTCTTTCGCATGCAGCGCACATTCGCCTACATGCATAAATTTATACATCGTCTTAGGCATCCAGGACTCACCGTTTCTGATATTCGGCAAGGAACGCATCTTCTAATTAGACACATTCAGCTGGCAAATTTGTGGATGGACATAAAGGAGATTCGGCGCAATGGTCAAGTCATGAAATCCAGTTCTATTAGTTCGCTCAACCCGTTCATCGATCATTCTGGACTACTTAGAGTTGGTGGTCGTCTTGGCAACTCATCGCTAGGATTTGACGCTCAGCACCCGCTCATTCTGCCAAAGGGACATTCCATTACCTTTGCGCTGATAAGATAGTATCATGAAAGAAACCTCCATGCCGGACCTCGCGCCTTGCTATCCAAAATTCGGCTGGAATATTGGCCCATTGGAGGTGTTAAGGCAGTGTCAAGGGTCGTCAGCAGATGTGTGAGATGCTTCAGGACTAGGCCGGGCATGGTCGAACACATCATGGGAGACCTACCTAAGGAACGTTTGGAAGGATCTCGAGCTTTTGAAGTCACTGGAGTAGATTACTGTGGACCTTTTTTCTACCGATCAGAAATACGCACAAGGCCTCCGATCAAGTGCTACATTAGCGTATTCATCTGCTTCACTTCCAAGGCTATACACATGGAGCTCGTAAAGGATTTGACCACTGCATCGTTTCTTGGCGCACTAAAGCGTTTTACTTCCACTCGAGGAAGGCCAAGTCAAATTTGGTCGGACAATGCGACAAACTTCGTTGGGGCCAAGAACGAGCTTCTGGAGCTAAAGAAGCTTTGTCTGAGCGAACCGCATATGAAGGAGGTCCACGAATCCTGCTTGGCTGACTCGATCGACTGGCGTTTCATCCCACCTCGCTCTCCGCATTTTGGCGGGTTGTGGGAAGCGGCCGTGAAGACCGCAAAATATCACCTGTACCGCTCAGTTGGACCATCTGTGCTTAGCTTCGACGAGCTGCGCACTCTGATCTGTCAGATCACTGCAATTGTTAACTCTCGACCTTTGCTCTCGCTTTCAGAAAATCCTGATGATTTAGACGTTTTGACTCCTGCTCATCTGCTTTTAGGCGGCCCCCATGAGCAAATCCTCGAGCCTGACCTAACGAAGCTGAACTACAATCGTCTGGATGGCTGGCAGCGGGTCACCCAACTACAACAAATATTTTGGAGCCGTTGGCGCGAAGAGTATCTCACTCTTTTGCAAGAGCGCGCGAAGTGGCGTACCCCCGAGCAAAACATCTGCAAGAACGACCTCGTTCTGGTGAAGGACGAAAATCTTCCTCCAATGCGTTGGCCACTGGCTAGAGTGGTCGATGTCGTTTTGGGCAAGGACGGAGTGTGTCGCGTCGCTGACCTGAAGACATCCTCGGGAAACATCAGGAGGGCCGTCACTCGGCTATGTTTGCTGCCCCTTAAGGAATCTGTTGAGAGACTAGCTCCCAACGGGGGGAGTATGTTCGGGCCAGCCGCTGAATAATAACCGTAGCTTTAACATTATTATTGTATGAGCAGAGAGAGCCGCCTATGTTGTAAAGCGTTGACTTTCTGCAGAGCTGCTGCGCTCTCCCGCTAAAGGGGCTCTCTGCCGCCGCCACTTCGGCAATTACTTTGATCTGCTGCCGCCACTTCGGCAATCAGTTTGATCTAACGCCGTCGTCTATAGTTTAGTTCTATGCTAACCCCTCTGCGCATTGGTTGCATATCGATCTCGCATAAATTTTATCTGGCAATAGCAAGCAATCGGCTTCTGCTAAGCCATCAAGATTAAATACGAATTATAAAGTTTAACCCAAAATCTCTTTTCACTCTTTGTGGAGATAATGTTTTTATCCCCGATCGGCCGACTAATTATTTCGAATTAAATAAAACTCGGCGCAGAAATAAAATTACGATATGTACTTTAATGCGTGATATGCAAATTGCAAGTGAAGCTTGCCTACCATTTGCATTGCAGCTCCGATCGCTAAGCGCAGCTTCGCTCGGCAGACGTGGGCAGGCCGACACAAAGCAGAGAAGACAAAGAGCGCTTCGCAGCGCAAGCAAGCGCAAAGTTTTGACAAACATAGGCATTATAAACAATCAAAATAAGCGGCTAGCCAAGAATTAGGTGCTATTTGGCAAGCAGCTAATCGGCTGGGTTCTGCTCCGAATACTCTTTATCAATTACCTTCCCCAAGTTTTAACTAGATCACGAGTCCAAATTCGAGTCCTAACAAATTCGAGTCCTCATTGCTTAAGCCGGTTGTGTTTTTTTCTTGATTCTGCATTCTCCGCACTGTGCTTAAATATCATACAACATTGTTGTGACTTTGTTTGTATATATCATCGCATCTCTTTAATTTGATTTTACTTTGTGTTAATCACCAGTGTTTTGTTTGTAAACAAGTGTTTAATATAAATTCAATATTCGCAACGTAACGCAGGCAATTTGTTATTGTTTTTTGCACAGTCTGCTCTTCGTTATCGCTTCTTCGGTGTACACTGTTCTCGCGCATCAATGTTTTCATCGCTCCCACTCTCTCGTGAGCATAAGCGGTCCTGCTGCTCGCATTTTTGCTCTCACTTTCTCTGGTTTGCCTATACTCTCCCTCTTTGTTGACCTTTCTTTTGTGTCTCTGCTTTGGTGTGTTTAATGCTCGTTCATGCACTTCGTTGGATCATCTGCTCTGAATTATTGCCGCTGCAGCGATTTGTCGGGCTCGTTCTGCTGTCTGCTCTCCCATTTTACCTGCGCTCTCACTCTGTTCTTTTATTATTCGTGCACAGTGATTCTACTGCTGTCAATATATGCAATCGTTTGTAGTGCAAAGAAATGTGAATTCGGTGGTGTAATCATTGGTGATTCATTCCTTAGCTGCTGCCTGTGAGACAATTTTGCCCAAATAAAATGTGCTGGTGGCGGAAATTTTGGTCGGCTAAATGGTCTGATCTCGAAACGCATGGGCCTGTCTTGGTCATGTCTGGCTTGTCGGGAGATTGAGGCCGAAATGCGCACATTTATGAGACAGACTCGAACTGGGTTTCTGGATGTCCGGAAACAATTTGTGGCTCTCAACGAGAAATTTCTTGCCCTTGAATCGCAGTTTCTTGAGCTCAAACTCTTGAGCGAATCGCCTAGACGGAAAATTGCTTATAATGATACCAATCTCTTGCAACCTAATCAGGCATGGGTACGCCTGCCCTCCACTTTCATCCATCGGAAGCATGGATGAATCCGCCAACGGTGGCTCCCGTGTTATTCACACCGAGCAATGTGCTTCCTTCGAGCATCCAAGTTCCCTACAGCATCAATCCCATACCTGCAGTTTCTGCGGCCGTCATTCCTGCGTGGTGAGTGCTCCTAGTGCGGGTGTGTTGGTTGCTGGTGATGTCTTGCCAATTCCTCATCCAGCCGTTGCTGCCAATTCTTTTGCCCCAGGACCGAGATCTCTTTTAGGAGTGGCTCCACCATCACGATCTGGCTCGGGACTTCAACTTATAGCAGTGGTCCCTCGGAAAGCAATATTTGTTTCTCGTCTTATTCCTGAGGCTTCAACGAAGGACGTTAAATAACATATTTCCTCTAAACTTAACGCTTCGCCTGATGATATAGTTGTGACTAAATTTACATTTAAACATAAGCACAACATATCATCTTTTAAAATTCTTCTCCCTGATTCTTTACTATCCAATTCTCTAGAATATGGCCGGAGCATACAATACATGTCAAAGTTCGTCTTAGTTCGGCATTTTTCTATTTAACCTGCTCCTACATTCCTCCCAGGTCTGATGTTAAGCTTTACTTACACCACCTCTCAGCAATTAATACTGTCGTATCTTCATTAGGGTGCAATGATCGAATTATTGTCATGGGGGAATTTAACCTCCCATTTATTTCTAGGTTGCTTTGCGATGACGCTAACCTGTTGTTTCCCAATTGCCATAATGACTTTATCAATGGGCTAAAGATATTTCCCTTGTCTAAATTAATGCCGTTAAAAACATTAGGGACAGACTTCTTGACGGGATAGTGTTGCATTTGCTTCCCACGTTATTGTGTTTACTGAAACCTGGTTAAAGCCGGACATTCTTAGTTCCGAGGTTTTGGTAGGTCGCAAAGCTTAATAACCTAATTAGGGATTTTGATTGGTCCGCTTTGTACTTGTGCACTGATGTCACAAAAGGCACAAACATTTTTTACAATGCCCTTGGCACATTTTTTGATTCTTGTGTCCCGCTTTCTTGTCCGATTAGATCTGGAAAACCCCCATGGTTTACCAAAGAGTTATCCAGTCTAAAAAACCTAAAATCAAGAATTTATAAAAAATTTCAAGAAGTGGGCTCTCCTACTTCCCATTCTCGTTATGTAATAGCTCGGTCAAAATTTTCAGTTCTTAATGCTCAATGCTATAAGAACTACCTATCTCGTTGTAGGATACGTTTTTCTCAGGACCCTAAACAGTTTTACTGCTTCGTAAACAGTAAGCGTAGAACGTCCGCACACCCATCCTCGCTATCATTTTGTAATACGTCAGCAAATAATGATCAGGCAATTGCCGATCTTTTTGCCCAGTTTTTCCAAACCACCTATTCTGAGGAAAGCTACGCTGGTCAACCGTACCCATACGGATTACCGAGGTCGAACGGCATTTTCAGTCCCTTGTTAAATGAATATTCCCTACTTCATGATCAGAGAATACCAATTGGAGAGATGTCAGAGGAAGCCCAGGAGACGAAAAACAAAGATTACAAAAAATACAGGAATATGAATGCGTGCAAGACATCACGAATTAAGCAAAACCAAGACGTTTTAAACTTTTTGGCAGCCTCTTTAAGTCCATATATTTCATCCATTAGATATGAGAGATAACAAATTAAATCGGCAAACAGTTATTCTTCAGAAATTATAAGTTTATTGGATATTCTCCCACTAAACAGGAAGAAAACAGAAAAAAACCAAACATTATTAAAGTTAAAAAAAATGTTTTTTCTTGTTTTAAATTTACTTAAATTAGGTTAAGTTGAAAAATAAATTTTAAAAATAATATTTTATAGTAAAAACCAGCATTAAAAATGCTTTCTCGAAAAAAAAAAACAAAACAAAAAAATAAAAATATTGCATTTTACATAGGAAGATATGCACCGGCAACAAAGTTCAAATTTAACCCATTATTGTGAAGTTTTTAGACACTGTAGCATAATTTACTTAAGCAGACTAAATTTTGTCTTAGGTTAGGTTAGGTTGAGGCGGCTGCCGATCTCGCTCGGAGCCCGTTACACTTAGGCCGGTTTCGGCCCGTTGTGATACCGCATAGGATCATTTCCTTCCTGCGTTGTGAGACTTCCTGTCAGCAATTATCCCATCCAGATGCTCTCACAAAGTCCGCTATCCTCCTGGGACATAGTTTGGACATCTCTGAGATGTCGTGTAGAAAGGTTGAGCCCAGGTGCTGTAGCCTTCTTCTGCTGAGAGCCGGGCAGGAGCAGAACAGATGTTCCACTGTCTCCTCCTCTTCCTCGTCTCTACAGCTGCGACAAAAATCGTTATGTGGGGCCCCCAGCCTGTTAGCGTGGGTGCCTATTAGCCAGTGTCCCGTGAGGGAACGTGTGACTACGCTGCACCTTTTCCTGCTTAACTTGAGGAGCTCGGAGGTGCGCTTCATGTCCATGGTCGGCCATGTTTGCCGAGTTGTGCGACATCGTGGCACTGTTTGCCACATATCGTTTTTTAGTCGCTTGTATTGCTCCCTTATAATGAGCTTACAGGTGGCCATTGGCATACAGATATCCTCCTTGTCTTGGAGAAGGGAGATTGTAGTGCCAGATCTGGCCAGCTCGTCCGCTATACAGTTGCCCTCGATGTCCCGGTGGCCCGGGACCCAACTTAGGCTAATAGCAAATTGCTGAGCCATCTCGTGCAGAGATTTGCGGCAGTCTGCCACGGTGGCCGAGTTCGAGGAAATCGCGCTTAGCGATTTGATCGCAGCCTGGCTGTCGCTATAAATGTTCAGCTTGGTTGCCGTGACGGCAGCCGCTTGTAGGCAATCTAGTGCCTCCCTGATTGCTATGACTTCCGCTTGAAAGACACTGCAATGATCTGGGAGTCTGAAGGAATGCCTTATGTTTAGCTGTTCAGAGTAGATTCCCCCTCCGACTCTGTCGTCCAGCTTTGATCCATCTGTGAAGATGTTTATGGCCCCATCAGGGCCTGGGAGTCCCTCGAGCCATTCGTCTCTATGAGGGATGATTGTGTCGAAGGGAGTGTCTGTATACTCTCTTGGAACTTGGTAGTCTGTTTTTGAGGGGACGGTACTGTTATTTAATATGGCTGAGTGACCTATGCACTGTGTCACCCATTGATCTGAGTCTCTTAGACGTATTGCTGCTGCTTATGCCCGTTCCTTTTCTGCGAGTTCAAGGCTCTGTAGGCATAGGATGGCATTTAGCGCATCATTTGGGGTGGTGCGGAGAGCTCCGCTGATGCATAGGGCGCCAGTTCGCTGGACTTTGCCCAGTTGCTTGGTGATCGCCCTTTTTGATAGGGCCGGCCACCACACCGTAACTCCGTAGAGTAGTATTGGTCTAACTATAGCTTGATATATCCATTGGACTATGCTTGGGATCATACCCCATCTTAGCCCAATAGCTTTTTTGCATGTATAGAGTGCAGTCATTGCCTTCTTCACTCTGTCTTTGACATTCAGGTTCCAGCTAAGCTTCTTGTCAATTACCAACCCTAAGTAGCTGGCACTGTCACTAAAGGAGAGCCTGCATCCTTGTAGTATTGGCGGGTTGAGGGCCGGGACCTTGTATTTATTTGTGAATAATACGAGTTCCGTTTTTGAGGGATTTACTCCCAGACCGCGCGATTCCGTCCAATCCGACAGTTGCGCTAGCTTTGTGGACATTAAGTCGCACAGTGTTTGGGGGTATTTCTCCGAGAAAATAATCGCAACGTCATCCGCATAGGCCACGACTTTGCAGCCGCCCCCTCCAGGTCCCATAGAATATTTTTGACTCCTATGTTCCACAGAAGAGGAGACAGGACACCACCTTGCGGGGTGCCTCTGTTGACATACCTTGACTGGGCGGACGATCCCATCGATGATGTCACCGTCCTGCATGTGAGCAATTGATCAATGAGCATCACCAAGTGACGGTCCACCCCCAGGTCAGTCAGGGCTTCTGTAATGGCACCCGGTACAACGTTGTTGAAAGCTCCCTCAATATCGAGAAAGGCTATGAGTGAGTACTCTTTGTGATGCAGAGATTTCTCTACCGCTGAGATCAATTCATGAACAGCCGTTTCCGAGGATTTTCCTTTCCGGTAGGCATGCTGTGCGCTTGACAGCAACTGAGGGTGTATAGTTGTCCTCAGTTGCAGCCCGACGAGTCTCTCAAAGGTTTTGAGGAGGAAGGACGATAGGCTGATTGGTCTAAAGTCTTTTGCAGCTGAGTGCGAGGCTTTCCCAGCTTTGGGAATGAAGACTATCTTTGCCTTAAGCCATGTTCGCGGCATTGTACCCACAGCCAGTATCTTCCTGAAGATACCTTGTAGCCAGTTTATGGCCGTATCCCCGGCCTTCTGAAGTTGGGCCGGGATTACCTGGTCTGGGCCTGGCGATTTGAACGGGTTGAAGCTGTTTATTGCCCAGCTTATGTTATGTTTTGTGAGGATGTGATCCATCGAGGTTACCGGTCCCTCTCCTGGAAGATGTGCCGTCTCGATGGTTTCGCACCCTGAAAAATGTGTGTCTAGTAGAATGTGCAGGGACTCCTCACTGGAGTTAGTCCACGTGCCGTCATTCCTTTTAAGATACCCTACCGAGGGGTTAGTTTTTGAGAGAATCTTGCGAAGCCTTGCGGCCTCTGATGTTTCCTCAATTTCCGAGCAAAATTTTTGCCAAGAGGCCCTTTTTGCTTTCCTTGTTTCCTTTTTATATAGTGACAGACTGATTTTATAGTCTGCCCAGTGGCTCTCCTCGTTCGCGCTTTTGGCCCTGTTGAAAAGGGTCCTGCAGCTTTTACGTAGGATGTCTATTTGTTTTGACCACCAGGGGGGTTTCTTTTTCCCCTTAGGTTTGCTAGAGGGGCATGCTGCCGCGAAGGCTTTGTTGCATGCCTCTGTGAACCTGTTCACTAGACGATCTAGGTCGTCTTTTGTCTCAGGGCATGATGGTGCTTTGGAGGGGAGTAAGTCCTCCAGGGCTGAGCTATATTTTTCCCAGTTGGCTTTCCTGGGATTAATATAGTCCTTAGGTTTCGGACACTCGAGGGATAGTGTGGTCTCGATGTATCTGTGGTCAGAGAAAGAGTGGTCATCAAGGACTTGCCAACTCTTGACTATGTCTAACAGGTTGGAAGACACTAGGGTGATGTCAATAACCTCCTGTCGATTTTTAATTATAAAAGTGGGGCCCCGATTACAAATAAATATATTTGAGTTAAGGATGAAGCTGAAAAGTGACTCACCCCTTACATTTGTGTTCGAGCTCCCCCATTGAGTGTGGTGAGCGTTGACATCGCAACCTATTAATAGGTCTATGTCCGACCTCTCGCTGTCGCTGGCTAGTTTGCGAACAAGGTCGTTGGGAGGATCGTTTCCCTCATGGGCCATGTAGGACGACATCAGCCTTAGATGTGTCCCTTTCAGCTCTAGGCTTGCCGCCGTGTTGTCGCTATCGCTATAATTATGGAGCAGAAAGATATTAAGGTGCTTTCTGGCGAGAATGCAGGTGCGGGTTTTACCTTCATGTTGAGCTACAATTATCTTGTACTCCTCCGACCCTAGTCCACAAACCTTGTCTCCCACTATCCAAGGTTCCTGGATCAGGGCTACGTCTGCTCCGCTCTCTTCGAGGCGGAGTATAAGAGCAGCGGATGCTGCTTTACAGTGGTGGAGATTGATCTGAAGGAGCCTCAGGGACATCCTTAGTGTTCTCCACCACTGTAATGTCGGCATCCGGATCGTCCTCGACTTCCTCGTGGCAACACATCGCCTCGAAGTCGCATCTCAGCGTGCCATCGGTGGAGTAGCCATCTGGGTCTATCTCTGTGTGATCGTCGGGTGCTTCGATCTCCGAGGCAGCGTCCTGCTCGACTGGCTTGTCGACAGGACGTGCCTCGGCCGCCGCATCCGACTTGTAGACCTTTACGGTCACAGAGCTGAACCCAAAATTGAGCTCGCCTTTGGCAGCCTCAATCGGGGCCAGCGACTCTTTGTTGAGGACGACCACCGCCTGGTTTGTGGGGCCCTGTGTCGTCTCAACTTTGACCACCTTCCAATCCGCTGTTGGGAGGTGGGGGTTGCATCTTTGCAGCATTTTTAGGATGCGCTCCGGCTCCTTCATGGAGGCGGGCACCCAGACTCTCGCCCTTGGTCTACTGGGCACTTCGCTCCAGTCTACAGCGACGAGCTTCGCCCCTGGGTAGACTTCCCCGACTTGCGCTACCGCTGCTTTGTACAGCTGTACGGAGCGCTCATCTTCACAGGCTACGATTTTTATGCAGCCCTGGTACCAGCCCATGTCTCTGCAGAGGGGGGGGGGGGGGGGGGTTGCTTTTCCAGCAGCTCGAAGCAGCGGTCGGCCAGTGCCGCTTCCACCCACTTCCACTGGTTCCTAGGGATCCGGGAGTCCACGCTGCCTTTGTCCAGGACGTCAATCAGCGTCCTTTCTCTGGCAATCTGCGCGAGCGATGCGTTAGGCAGCACTCTGGAGCGCTTTGGTGTCGGCCCCGGAGTCTCCTGCGAGCGCTGCCTTTTTTGCTGAGGGGCTTCCTTCTTCGGTGCTTCCTTGCCAAAGTTCGGCAGCACCTTCGAGGCCCACTCAACCTTCTTAATCCATTTGTCCGTCGGGCTGGACATCTGGCTTGCGTTCTGCCGACGGAGTATGTTGCCAGCACTCCTTCTATCGGCATATGTAAAGGATTTGGCTTTGACACTAGTAGATGGTGACTCATCCCCATCCACTTTACCAGCAGGCAGAGCAGCCGCAGGATTGCATAGCCACTCTGCCAAGGTATCGGTTTTGGGAGCCAATTCACCACCCACCCCGACACCGGGATGGGACCCCTTTGGGCTCTCCCTAGCATCTTCCGCCGCGCAGGTTTTCCCTGCTGATTTGCGGGTCGGGCCAGGCCTTTGGGCCGCTGCCTTACCCTGTTTAGGATTGCTCCCTGTTGGCATTTGGGGAGTGCCAGACTCATTTTGTTTGTTTTTAAATTCTTCCATTCTTTTCCCACGAGCTGCAGAGAAGGGGTACGGTCCGTCCGGGCAGAGATCCACGTTGCCCGGATAAGGCATACTTAGAACAGGGGGCTGCCAAGTCCCTGAGCTCTCCGTTAACGACTGGGCTAGTTTTATATACCGGGCCCCCAGCCAGGCTGACTCTCGGCACGGGTCGAATAACACTCTTAGTCCGGCCCGGTGTGAGCTGAATGTGGCGGGTTGGGATGTGGGTAGGTAGTGTGTAGGGATAGGGGAGTGTGTGAGCTACTTATACGATGCGGCACCACAAGCGCATCGTCAGTGTTGCTACTTCGCGAACACCCGCTGGCTGTCCGGGGCTGCTTATTTTTGGTACTCTCCCTAGGGATGTCCGATTATTCGCAGCTGACCTATCTATATGACCTGTATATAGGTACGTCGTTCGCTATCCGCAACCTGCGACCCGTCCGGTGGCCTCAGCTAGGCCCCCTTTGAGCCACCTCACGAGCTCATCAGACCAGAAAGATTTGTCTTTCATGAAGATATTTTTATTTGTTTAGAAGTTATTAATTTAGCAAGCTGAAACGGCAAATTCCCCACTGTGCGACGCTAGTACTCAGGGCCGGGTTTCTTCGTAAGTCCTCTTCTGGTTCCATCTCGCGACCGTCTTCCGCGGTCTTCTAGTTTTTTAGTGTGCACCGATCGGTCTCTCTGCTGGAGTTCCTAGAATTAATTTCTAATGTTTATTGTTTGGAGTTCAACTATGGACAGTTAAACTGTGTAAAAATAGGAAGAGCAAGTATCAAAGGAAAAATATGGAAAAATGTATTGTAATCGCGGCAAAGGCTACGGAAAGATTCATGGTCAGTTTGAAGGACAGAGAGGAAGACGGAGAGGAATGTAATGCCTAGTCGGGCGGGATGGGACAGCAATACTGATAAGGCTAATGAGGGCCGAAGATTCAACCTCGCCTACGAGAAGTTTGTGGAGAAAGAGAATTCCATGACAAGTCCTACGGCTTTCAAGAGAGTGCACGTTAATGAGACTCTTATAAGAAGGAAGATGACGAGAGGGGTCCCAATTAAGACCGCTCAGGGCAAAGATAAGGAATTGTTTTTGAACGGACTCAAGCATATCTTGATATTTTTGGTAAAGGGGAGACCAGATACAGGAACCATATTCCAGAGAAACGTAGAGTAGTTTAGTGGTATAGGGGTCGGAAAATTCTTTCGACCATCTTTTGATAAAGGCAAGGACTCCTTTGGCTTTATTCAAAATAGCGGATATATGAGATTTAAAACATAAGTTAGGTACGAAGATAATGCCTAAGTCATTAACTTTGTACAGTCGTTCCAAGGAAATGTTCTTAATTGTAAACTCAAAATTGTAAGGCTTGTTGCGATGGATGGTCATGACGTTAGACTTGGAAATGTTAAGAGGAAGAGCGTTAATAATACACCAATTGTTGAGCGCGTCGAGATCCAATTGACTTCAACTTATAGCAGTGGTCCCTCGGAAAGCAATATTTGTTTCTCGTCTTATTCCTGAGGCTTCAACGAAGGACGTTAAATAACATATTTCCTCTAAACTTAACGCTTCGCCTGATGATATAGTTGTGACTAAATTTATATTTAAACATAAGCACAACATATCATCTTTTAAAATTCTTCTCCCTGATTCTTTACTATCCAATTCTCTAGAACCGTCAATATGGCCGGAGCATACAATTATGCATGAGTTCCATCTCAAAGATTCGAACTCAAATCCCAGAATTACCGAACCTGCTGCTGCAAAAAACAGCTGTACCATTTATCTAAGCACTATCAGAACGTTCGCAGTTTGTTGGGCGAATTCCGTCAAATTCATACTAATAGTGAGTCTTTTGATTTCGATGCCATCGCGTTTACCGAAACCTGGCTTAACTCTTCTATCAATGATCATGAAATTTTCATTGATAGTTACACTATTTATAGAATGGACCGCAAACGATCCAAATCTGTTTTCTCATCCGAGTTATTCCCATTCAATAATATCCATGGAATTGAATTTGTTGCAGTCAAAGTTCGTGTTGGCTCCGCATTTTTCTATTTAACCTGCTCTTACATTCCTCCCAGGTCTGATGGTGAGCTTTACTTACACCACCTCTCAGCAATTAATATTGTTGTTTCTGCATTAGGGTGCCATGATCGAATTATTGTCATGGGGGACTTTAACCTCCCATTTCTTTCTTGGCTGCCTTGTGATGACGCTAACCTGTTGTTTCCCAATTGCCATAATGACTTTATCAATGGGCTAACGGATATTTCCCTTGTCCAAATTAATGCCGTTAAAAACATGAGGGACAGACTTCTTGACATCATGTTTGTTAACGATGCTTCTCTTGCTACGATACCCAGAGCAAGCCCAATATCATTCCTCGAAGATCCTTACCATCCAACTTTGTCGATATCCCCTGAGTGTACCCGATCTGGTGGTGCTGATAGTTCCATGGCTCCTTGTCACATAAAGTGTTTTCGCAAAACAAACTTTATGATTTAGATCTACATCTCTCGCGTGTTGATTGGTCGTTTCTTTATTCATTACCGAACATAGATGCAACTGTTAGCTCGTTTTATAGCTCTATTTACTCCGCCCTTAATACATTTGCTCCAGATATCACTGTACCCGTATCTTCCAAGCCTCCGTGGTTCTCCAATTATTTTTCATACTTAAAAAACAATAAATCCCGGCTCTATAAAAAGTACCAGAAGTCGGGCTCCACGTCGACCTTAGCTCTATACTCCTCCACTCGCTCTCTGTTCCTTACCGTTAATAGTCAGTGGTGAGAAATGAGCCTCGTAGTTTTTAATTCAATGTTCATGTATATTGCGATTGACCTATTTACACGCTCATGATTGTAGTACACCGCCTAAGTAACTATTCTTACGCGCATAGCTGTGTTGTTGTTTACTCGGGTCCAGAACATAGCTGTAATGTTCTCACACGCATGGCCAGACCCGCAGCTGCACACGCACACAGCGATGCGCTCCGTTGTTTTGCATTGAAACCGTCGCGTCGAGTCTTATCGCGTGATCTTTCAATTCCCTTTTGCTCGACTTCTTTTCGCGAAGTTGATGCAGTAGAAACTTCGAGACGAAGCCGCCCGCACGCATAGTTTGTACCGCCGCAGAATCGAACCCCCCGCTATTCTTGTAATATAATTGTACTATAACCACCAATATTAAATAATCAATAAATAATAAATAAGCTCAAGATATAAACGATTATACAGTCCATTAATTCATAACCATAACAAAGTTTGGTCCTTCGAGCCGGATCTCCGCGTTTGAGTTTATTTAGATACATATTGAGTGATACCGTTACCCGCTGTTTGCCATGAAGGCCCTAGTGCATCGTCTAATTCAGCAACGTGGGGCCTGCAAATCCCAATTAACTCGCGTGGCTGCGGAGGCTCAAGAGTTTGTACAGTCATGTACTTCTGTGCAAACATTAGAGCACAAGTTGGACCGACTTGTTGCAACTTTCAACCGCTTTATGGAGCTGTCTGAAGAGCTGGTCCAATATAATGATGAAAATGAATACGTGGATCCGGATTTGGACATCCCCGAATATGAGAAAAGGTTCTTTAGTGCGCATAGTATCTTCACTGAAGCCATACGTGACCGGAGCAGTCACGAGAATGAGCACGACAACTCAAATCTACTGCTATCGACCACTGTGGAACGCTTATTTGAGGGGCAAACTCAACTTCTGGAGAGGATTCGGGACTCATCGGGAACCACAGAGCTGCAGTTCGAGAAAATACGCATTCCGACGTTTTCGGGCAGATACGAGGATTGGTGTCAGTTTAGTGACTTGTTCTTAGGCTCAGTCGACAAGAAGAGTAGTCTGTCCAAGTGCCAAAAGTTTCATTATTTGAAATCCTATCTGGATGGTGAAGCGTTGTCTCTGATAAAACATATTCCCGTATCGGATGCCAATTACCAGGACGCAGAGGCTCGAAAATCGCTACAACAAGAATTCACTGATTGCTCGTTCGTTCATTCAAAACTTTCTTTCGTTGCCAACCGCAAAGGGTTCAAACATCGCCGAGTTGCGTAAGATAGTCGACACCGCTGACGAAAGTATACGTGGTCTACATGCGCTGAGCTGCGACAGCCGCGATGTGTGGCTAATCCATATCTTGCTCTCAAAGTTAGACCCGGAATGCAAGGAAGCGTGGGCCACCTCCAGTGAATCGTGCAAGGAAAACGTGACCATAAATGACCTGTTCGGCTTTGTTTTCGCCCGTTGCGATGCACTTGAGTCTTGTCAAGATCGAAAGCTAATCCAGGATACACACACGGTGCTGAATAAACGTCGTGCAATTTCTCATCATGTGGACGTGCCAAATACGTCTGCTCGTGATTAGGTATATTGTCACGAGCAACACAGTCTTTATGCGTGCACTCAATTCAAGGCTCTGGATGTTGTGGACCGCCGCAAGTTCGCAAGGGATGGTAATTTGTGCTTCAATTGTCTAAGCCGATCTCATCAAGTCAAGGAGTGTAATTCCACAAACACGTGCCGTCTGTGTAAGCTGAGGCACCACACTCTTGTTCATCCAGAGGACATACGCTCTGTCACGGCTTCCGCTGAGGTCAATAACTCCGCTGACTCACCCGTCCGCTCGTCCAGTTTCCCTGCTGACGCTGATCCTGCCGTGGTCAGCCATCATACATTGGAGAGGAAATTCGTGGCCAAGAGTCAGGCCATATTGCCAACGATTTTGGCCACTATAGTCGACTCCTGGGGCAACGAGACCACCTGCAGGATACTGTTGGATACTGGTTCGACTATAACGATGGTCGCCGAATCATTTATTCAACGAATTGGTTTGCCGCGCATCCACGCTCGTATACCAGTGGTTGGTCAAGGCGCAAATCCTGCTGGGGTTACTAGAGGTCGCGCCACATTCATGCTGCTCTCCCGCACAAGCTCGGCCTCAGTGGTGGTAACAGGTCTGATTATGAACATTTTAACCTCCTCGATTCCAGCCCAGAGGATCGAGTCTAACACACCGATGTGGAAAAGAATTCGTGATCTAACCTTAGCGGACCCTGCATTTGGTAAACCAGGCGAAATCGACGTGATCTTTGGAGCTGATCAGCTTTGGAACCTTTACACTGGACAACGCAAAGAGTTTGGTTCTGAATATCCTATTGCACTTCACACTAATTTTGGTTGGGTCATTACAGGCAGCTACCATCTCAGTAGTGATGCTCACAACCACGCACTAGCACATCACGCGCACGAGGATCTGGACACTTTGGTTCGATCGTTCATGGACATGGAACGAGTTCAACCAAGTGACGCTACCATTGATGCTAGTGATCCCGCTGAGCAACACTTCGTTCATACGCACGCCCGCAGAAACGATGGCGTGTACATCGTCCAATACCCGTTCAAGGAATCTGCCCCTCCGATGGGGTCCACACTGCCACAGGACATTTATAGTTGGCTGAGCTCGGTCGACTGGAACGAACCACTACTCGCGCAGCTATGCGCACGGTGGCAACAGTTTGCAGCCGAAGTTCATTTACTGGAAAGCTGTCGCATACCCCGCTATCTATCCTCGCCACTTCAAGCAACGGAGCTGCATGGATTCGCCGATGCGTCATCTCATGCATACGCCGCTGTCATCTACAGTCGCGTGAGAGTCAATAATGACTACGCTGCAACACTGATCGCCGCAAAAACCCGGGTGGCACCCATCAAACCTATCTCCATCCCACGGCTCGATACTTCGTGTTGGTCAGACTCTGAAAATGTACTACATTGGCTCTCATCACCCCCACGGACTTGGAACACTTATGTTTGTAATCGCACGGCTGAGATTCTAGAAGCTTGCCCACGTAGCTGCTGCCACGTAGCTGCCCACATTCGCACTGAGGACAATCCCGCGGACTGTGCATCACGCGGACTTCTACCAAAGGATCTGGTAGAACATCAACTGTGGTGGAATGGACCACCGTGGCTTTCCCAATCACATCGCACTTGGCCACCTGCTAAGGCCAAGTTCGCACTGTCGACTGAGGACGCTGAGCGGATGGAAGTAAAGGTCAAGCCCCAAGTTAATCTACACATTTCCAATGAAGGAGATGATCTTAACTGTATGATCAACAAAGCTTCCTCCTGGTCACATCTCTTGCGGACACTTAGCTATTGCTTTCGGTTCGTACATCGCCTTCGTTGCAAGGACCGCCTGTCATCATTTTTATCGTCATGGGAGCTTCAATATGCCCGCTCTAGGGTAATCAAACATGTCCAGATGGAGTTCTTCCAAGTGGAGTACAGACAGCTGAGCACTGGACAAGCCCTTTCTCAAAAATCCAAGTTGATTCACTACACTCCATTTGTTGACGACCAAGGAATTCTGCGCGTAGGAGGACGCATTGGAAACTCGATGACAACCTATGACGCAAAACATCCCATACTTCTTCCAAAGGAATCACCAGTCGCTGTTTTAATAGCTAGACACCAGCACGTCACATCGTTACACGCTGGAGTCGAATTTATGTTTCACACATTGAGACAGAAGTATTGGATCCTGGGAGCCCGTAACATAGTCCGCAAAATTGTATTCAACTGCAAGATATGCTTCCTCCAGCGCAAAGGAACGAGTACACAGCTCATGGCTGATCTTCCCGCCGTTCGCGTTCAGCCCACCCGCTGCTTTCTACATTCTGGATTGGATTACGCTGGACCAGCTACCATCAAGACATCAGCAGGTCGGACACCGAAGTTTGGCAAAGCTTGGTTTGCCATCTTTGTTTGTCTGTCCACCAAAGCAATTCATATCGAGCTCGTCAGTGATTTGACGACTCCTGCAATTATCGCCGCTTTCAAACGTTTTTGGTCTCGACGTGGCCCTATATCCGACTTGTACTCGGACAATGGCACAACATTCCATGGAGCCAGAAAGGAACTAACGGAGATGCAACGGATAGCAGTATCTCAAAGTCAAGACGAGGAAATTGCTAATTTTCTGACGAGTCAGGACATCAACTGGCACTTCATTCCGCCATCTGCCTCGCACTTTGGAGGTCTTTGGGAAACAGGCGTACGATCTATCAAACTCCACCTTCGCCGAGTAATTGGTAGCAGTGCGTTAACCTTCGAGGAATATTCAACAATTTTAACTCAGATTGAAGGGTTACTCAACTCTCGCCCACTGTGCGCGCCAAGCGATCACAGCTTGGATCCCTTTACCCCCGCTCATTTTCTTACAGGTCAACCTCACATGTCGGTGCCGGAGCCGTCCTTGTTAGACGTCAACATTAACAGACTGCAGCGTTGGAGACAACTGCAAGCCAAGGTTCAAGGATTCTGGAAACGTTGGAATCTGGAATACCTTACTTCCTTGCAACCTCGCACGAAATGGCAGCAGGAGTCCAACGACATAACCGTGGACACTCTTGTGGTACTGAAGGAGCCAAATAAACCGCCTAGCAAGTGGCTGCTTGGGCGAATCA
Organism: Drosophila pseudoobscura; assembly: GCF_009870125.1. Lineage (NCBI taxonomy): Eukaryota > Metazoa > Arthropoda > Insecta > Diptera > Drosophilidae > Drosophila > Drosophila pseudoobscura. The sequence continues at coordinate 405,788 of NC_046681.1, read as the reverse complement.
CCGAAGTTCATCCTGGCCAAGACGAGAGGGTTCGAGTGGTCACCGTCAAAACCGCCCGAGGAGTGTACAAGAGACCTATTACCAAACTTGCTGTGCTTCCCTTGTTCTGAACAGTCGTTCAGGGGGGCCGGTATGGTGAGAAATGAGCCTCGTAGTTTTTAATTCAATGTTCATGTATATTGCGATTGACCTATTTACACGCTCATGATTGTAGTACACCGCCTAAGTAACTATTCTTACGCGTATAGCTGTTTTGTTGTTTACTCGGGTCCAGAACATAGCTGTAATGTTCTCACACGCATGGCCAGACCCGCAGCTGCACACGCACACAGCGATGCGTTCCGTTGTTTTGCATTGAAACCGTCGCGTCGAGTCTTATCGCGTGATCTTTCAATTCCCTTTTGCTCGACTTCTTTTCGCGAAGTTGATGCAGTAGAAACTTCGAGACGAAGCCGCCCGCACGCATAGTTTGTACCGCCGCAGAATCGAACCCCCCGCTATTCTTGTAATATAATTGTACTATAACCACCAATATTAAATAATCAATAAATAATAAATAAGCTCAAGATATAAACGATTATACAGTCCACTAATTCATCTGGTCCACCAAAATTTGCTATGGTTATGAATTAGTGGACTGTATAATCGTTTATATCTTGAGCTTATTTATTTTCTTGATTATTTAATATTGGTGGTTATTTTACAAGTATATTACAATAACAGCGGGGGGATCAATTCTGCGGCGGTACAAAGTATGCGTGCGGGCGGTTTCGTCTAGAAATTTCTACTTTATTCGATATTACAGAGGTGCACACCCAATGGGCGCGTATTTAAAAACACAAAGAACAAAAAATAAAATAAGTTTAATTCTTAATTTCTAATGAACGTTGTCTTGATTTGCACTTAAAGACTCCGCGTGTCTGCGTGGATCCCAAGACTGCAGCCTCGTACTGCTGAACAGCCCAAACACAAACATGGCCATGCCATTGAAAAGGATCAGTGTCAGCAGCACAATATTCCACTCAGCCTTGGTGCCAGTATGCACCAGAGCGGCCACGAGATGGGGCGCCAGAAATCCAGACAGATGGGCCAAACAGTTGGCCAGTCCGGATAGAAGACCGGCAAAGGAGGGCGCGAAGTACAACAGTGTGGGCCAGTAGCCGGCACTGAAACCCATGTCTGTGGTGGCGTAAAGGAACGCGTACATCAGCATGACTAGTGTCTTCTGCTCGCAGCCGGCCCACATAATAATGCCAATAAAAATCATCGTTAAAATGCTACAGGCGACATACAGCAGTCGACGCATCCAGCTCTGATTGAGACCCACGCGCCGCTCCACGTAGCCGCAGCTAAAGACGCATATCAGCTTCGAGAACATTCCACCGTGGTTTTCAAATTGGTTTGCAGACGGATGTAGTTTTTACGGACTTCAGTAAGGCATTCGATTCTGTGAACCGTGCTCTGCTTATTCGCAAGCTTTTTTTTAGGGTTCCCAACGAATCTTCAAGATTGGATTTTGTCTTATCTCTCTAACCGTACTCAACGTGTTTTGTTTTCTAACGAGTTGTCAAATACTGTTAATGTTACTTCAGGTGTGCAACAGGGAAGTCATCTGGGCCCGCTTCTGTTTATTTTATTTGTGAATGACCTTCCTTAAGTTATAACATACTCTACTGCACTAATGTATGCTGATGATGTTAAAATCTGTCTGTCTTACTCTGATTGGTATTTGCACACACGCCTTCAACTGAATCTAAGTGAACTACTATTGTGGTGTTCAACTAATCTTCTTTTTCTGAACCTTTCCAAATGCAAACTTATGACATTTTACCGTCGCGCTCCACATTTTGTCTCATATGTTATAGGAAATCATGTCTTCGAGCGTATTTCGAGTTCAAATGACCTCGGAGTCCTTTTTGATCAGAAGATGTGTGTTGCGTGACTTTCCGTCTATGCGGCTATTAGTGTTGTTTGGTCGTTATTATGAAGTCTAGTGTAAGTTAGGCTAGTGCAAAGCGGGAGCGCAATAAAAGCTCACTCTCTCGCTCTTGGCGAATTCGCCTAGCCACCGTAGGTTAGCTAGAGTAAGAGATTTTGAATTGTGAAGAAAATATAGTTGTTCGCTAACATTGAAGGAGATCGAGCGTATCCATTTTCGCCCCGCCGAATAAATAACTAAATTACTGCCACCCAAAGTTTTCGGTGATTTTCATTTAGAAAAACTCTTCTAATTTTTCATGGCGCCCCCGGGTGGACTGTAAAGTTAATTATAGGCAGCAACATTAAGTGACAGTGACACAAGAAATTGCAGTACATACAAAAATAATCGCCGCCCGCGTCGTGGTGTGTGTGTCCAACCAATCAATTTGCATAATATCATCGCGTCGGTCGCGCCAACAATAATTTTTGTGCAAATTTCTGCTACCACCGAGGGATGCCCTCGATAAAGCCAGGAAAGTAGCAGTTTGATTCAAAGATCGAAAAGAGGAATCAGAGGTATTTGTGCAGAAAATTGAAGGCTGAGCAAAAGACATTCAGATCTCTCTTTGAGGTGTCTTGTGCTGAAAACATTGCACATCGCCTTCAATTTTAGGCACAGACGTATTATATACATATAGTAGAGCTTGATTGCATGCATTTTATTAGTAATTGCATAATTATAACTAAACACACATAAATACATACATATCGACACATACAGACATATGTGAATCGCTTTTTGGACGCAACAGTTATATGTACATACTATCTATCTAGCCACCGGACGCGTCGCAGGTTGCGGATAGCGAACGACCTACCTATATACAGGTCATATAGGTAGGTCAGCTGCGAATAATCGGACATCCCTAGGGAGAGTACCGAAAATAAGCAGCCCCGGACAGCCAGCGGGTGTTCGCGAAGTAGCAACACTGACGATGCGCTTGTGGTGCCGCCTAGTATAAGTAGCTCACACACTCCCCTATCCCTACACACTACCTACCCACATCCCAACCCGCCACATTCAGCTCACACCGGGCCGGACTAAGAGTGTTATTCGACCCGTGCCGAGAGTCAGCCTGGCTGGGGGCCCGGTATATAAAACTAGCCCAGTCGTTAACGGAGAGCTCAGGGACTTGGCAGCCCCCTGTTCTAAGGATGCCTTATCCGGGCAACGTGGATCTCTGCCCGGACGGACCGTACCCCTTCTCTGCAGCTCGTGGGAAAAGAATGGAAGAATTTAAAAACAAACAAAATGAGTCTGGCACTCCCCAAATGCCAACAGGGAGCAATCCCAAACAGGGTAAGGCAGCGGCCCAAAGGCCTGGCCCCACCCGCAAATCAGCAGGGAAAACCTGCGCGGCGGAAGATGCTAGGGAGAGCCCAAAGGGGTCCCATCCCGGTGTCGGGGTGGGTGGTGAATTGGCTCCCAAAACCGATACCTTGGCAGAGTGGCTATGCAATCCTGCGGCTGCTCTGCCTGCTGGTAAAGTGGAGGGGGATGAGTCACCATCTACTAGTGTCAAAGCCAAATCTTTTACATATGCCGATAGAAGGAGTGCTGGCAACATACTCCGTCGGCAGAACGCAAGCCAGATGTCCAGCCCGACGGACAAATGGATTAAGAAGGTTGAGTGGGCCTCGAAGGTGCTGCCGAACTTTGGCAAGGAAGCACCGAAGAAGGAAGCCCCTCAGCAAAAAAGGCAGCGCTCGCAGGAGACTCCGGGGCCGACACCGAAGCGCTCCAGAGTGCTGCCTAACGCATCGTTCGCGCAGATTGCCAGAGAAAGGACGCTGATTGGCGTCCTGGACAAAGGCAGCGTGGACTCCCGGATCCCTAGGAACCAGTGGAAGTGGGTGGAAGCGGCACTGGCCGACCGCTGCTTCGAGCTGCTGGAAAACCAGCCTGGACCCCCCCCCCCCCCGTCTGCAGAGACATGGGCTGGTACCAGGGCTGCATAAAAATCGTAGCCTGTGAAGATGAGCGCTCCGTACAGCTGTACAAAGCGGCGGTAGCGCAAGTCGGGGAAGTCTACCCAGGGGCGAAGCTCGTCGCTGTAGACTGGAGCGAAGTGCCCAGTAGACCAAGGGCGAGAGTCTGGGTGCCCGCCTCCATGAAGGAGCCGGAGCGCATCCTAAAAATGCTGCAAAGATGCAACCCCCACCTCCCAACAGCGGATTGGAAGGTGGTCAAAGTTGAGACGACACAGGGCCCCACAAACCAGGCGGTGGTCGTCCTCAACAAAGAGTCGGTGGCCCCGATTGAGGCTGCCAAAGGCGAGCTCAATTTTGGGTTCAGCTCTGTGACCGTAAAGGTCTACAAGTCGGATGCGGTGGCCGAGGCACGCCCTGTCGACAAGCCAGTCGAGCAGGATGCTGCCTCGGAGATCGAAGCACCCGACGATCACACAGAGATAGACCCCGAGGGCTACTCCACCGATGGCACGCTGAGATGCGACTTCGAGGCGATGTGTTGCCACGAGGAAGTCGAGGACGATCCGGATGCCGACATTACAGTGGTGGAGAACACTAAGGATGTCCCTGAGGCTCCTTCAGATCAATCTCCACCACTGTAAAGCAGCATCCGCTGCTCTTATACTCCGCCTCGAAGAGAGCGGAGCAGACGTAGCCCTGATCCGAAGGAGTACAAGATAATTGTAGCTCAACATGAAGGTAAAACCCGCACCTGCATTCTCGCCAGAAAGCACCTTAATATCTTTCTGCTCCATAATTATAGCGATAGCGACAACACGGCGGCAAGCATAGAGCTGAAAGGGACACATCTAAGGCTGATGTCGTCCTACATGGCCCATGAGGGAAACGATCCTCCCAACGACCTTGTTCGCAAACTAGCCAGCGACAGCGAGAGGTCGGACATAGACCTATTAATAGGTTGCGATGCCAACGCTCACCACACTCAATGGGGGAGCTCGAACACAAATGTAAGGGGTGAGTCACTTTTCAGTTTCATCCTTAACTCAAATCTATTTATTTGTAATCGGGGCAACGACCCCACTTTTATAATTAAAAATCGACAGGAGGTTATTGACATCACCCTAGTGTCTTCCAACCTGTTAGACATAGTCAAGAGTTGGCAAGTCCTTGATGACCACTCCTTCTCTGACCACAGATACATCGAGACCACACTATCCCTCGAGTGTCCGAAACCTAAGGACTATATTAATCCCAGGAAAGCCAACTGGGAAAAATATAGCTCAGCCCTGGAGGACTTACTCCCCTCCAAAGCACCATCATGCCCTGACACAAAAGACGACCTAGATCGCCTAGTGAACAGGTTCACAGAGGCATGCAACAAAGCCTTCGCGGCAGCATGCCCCTCTAGCAAACCTAGGGGGAAAAAGAAACCCCCCTGGTGGTCAAAACAAATAGACATCCTAAAAGCTGCAGGACCCTTTTCAACAGGGCCAAAAGCGCGAACGAGGAGAGCCACTGGGCAGACTATAAAATCAGTCTGTCACTATATAAAAAGGAAACAAGGAAAGCAAAAAGGGCTTCTTGGAAAAAATTTTGCTCGGAAATTGAGGAAACAACAGAGGCCGCAAGGCTTCGCAAGATTCTCTCAAAAACTAACCCCTCGGTAGGGTATCTTAAAAGGAATGACGGCACGTGGACTAACTCCAGTGAGGAGTCCCTGCACATTCTACTAGACACACATTTTTCAGGGTGCGAAACCATCGAGACGGCACATCTTTCAGGAGAGGGACCGGTAACCTCGATGGATCACATCCTCACAAAACGTAACATAAGCTGGGCAATAAACAGCTTCAACCCGTTCAAATCACCAGGCCCAGACCAGGTAATCCCGGCCCAACTTCAGAAGGCCGGGGATACGGCCATAAACTGGCTACAAGGTATCTTCAGGAAGATACTGGCTGTGGGTACAATGCCGCGAACATGGCTTAAGGCAAAGATAGTCTTCATTCCCAAAGCTGGGAAAGCCTCGCACTCAGCTGCAAAAGACTTTAGACCAATCAGCCTATCGTCCTTCCTCCTCAAAACCTTTGAGAGACTCGTCGGGCTGCAACTGAGGACAACTATACACCCTCAGTTGCTGTCAAGCGCACAGCATGCCTACCGGAAAGGAAAATCCTCGGAAACGGCTGTTCATGAATTGATCTCAGCGGTAGAGAAATCTCTGCATCACAGAGAGTACTCACTCATAGCCTTTCTCGATATTGAGGGAGCTTTCAACAACGTTGTACCGGGTGCCATTACAGAAGCCCTGACTGACCTGGGGGTGGACCGTCACTTGGTGATGCTCATTGATCAATTGCTCACATGCAGGACGGTGACATCATCGATGGGATCGTCCGCCCAGTCAAGGGGGGGGGGGGGGGTTGAGGGGGGGCTGCAAAGTCGTGGCCAATGCGGGCGACGTTGCGATTGTCTTCTCGGGGAAATACCCCCAAACACTGTGCGACTTAATGTCCACAAAGCTAGCGCAACTGTCGGATTGGACGGAATCGCGCGGTCTGGGAGTAAATCCCTCAAAAACGGAACTCGTACTATTCACAAATAAATACAAGGTCCCGCCCCTCAACCCTCCAATACTACAAGGATGCAGGCTCTCCTTTAGCGACAGTGCCAGTTACTTAGGGTTGGTAATTGACAAGAAGCTTAGCTGGAACCTGAATGTCAAAGACAGAGTGATGAAGGCAATGACTGCACTCTATACATGCAAAAAAGCTATTGGGCTAAGATGGGGTATGATCCCAAGCATAGTCCAATGGATATATCAAGCTATAGTTAGACCAATACTACTCTACGGAGTTACGGTGTGGTGGCCGGCCCTATCAAAAAGGGCGATCACCAAGCAACTGGGCAAAGTCCAGCGGACTGCCGCCCTATGCATCAGCGGAGCTCTTCGCACCACCCCAAATGATGCGCTAAATGCCATCCTATGCCTACAGAGCCTTGACCTCGCAGGAAAGGAACGGGCAGAAGCAGCAGCAATACGTCTAAGAGACTCAGATCAATGGGTGACACAGTGCATAGGTCATTCAGCCATATTAAATAATAGCAGTACCGTCCCCTCAAAAACAGACTACCAAGTTCCAAGAGAGTACACAGACACTCCCTTCGACACAATCATCCCTCACAGAGACGAATGGCTCGAGGGACTCCCAGGCCCAGATGGGGCCATAAACATCTTCACAGATGGATCAAAGCTGGACGACAGAGTCGGAGGGGGAATCTACTCTGAACAGCTAAACATAAGGCATTCCTTCAGACTCCCAGATCATTGCAGTGTCTTTCAAGCGAAAGCAATCAGGGAGGCACTAGATTGCCTACAAGCGGCTGCCGTCACGGCAACCAAGCTGAACATTTATAGCGACAGCCAGGCTGCGATCAAATCGCTAAGCGCGATTTCCTCGAACTCGGCCACCGTGGCAGACTGCCGCAAATCTCTGCACGAGATGGCTCAGCAATTTGCTATTAGCCTAATTTGGGTCCCGGGCCACCGGGACATCGAGGGCAACTGTATAGCGGACGAGCTGGCCAGATCTGGCACTACAATCCCCCTTCTCCAAGACAAGGAGGATATCAGTATGCCAATGGCCACCTGTAAGCTCATTATAAGGGAGCAATACAAGCGACTAAAAAAACGATATGTGGCAAACAGTGCCACGATGTCGCACAACTCGGCAAACATGGCCGACCATGGACATGAAGCGCACCTCTGAGCTCCTCAAGTTAAGCAGGAAAAGGTGCAGCGTAGTCTCACGTTCCCTCACGGGACACTTGCTAATAGGCACGCTAACAGGCTAAGGGCCCCACATAACGATTTTTGTCGCAGCTGTAGAGACGAGGAAGAGGAGGAGACAGTGGAACATCTGTTCTGCTCCTGCCCAGCTCTCAGCAGAAGAAGGCTACAGCACCTGTGCTCAGCCTTTCTATACGACATCTCAGAGATGTCCAAACTATGTCCTAGGAAGATAGCGAACTTTGTGAGAGCATCTGGATGGGATAATTGCTGACAGGAAGTCTCACAACGCAGGAAGGAAATAAACCTATGCGGTATCACAACGGGCCGAAACCGGCCTAAGTGTGACGGGTTCCGAGCGAGCCCGGCAGCCGCCTCAACTTAACCTAAACTACTATCTATCTATCTATCTATCGTTTACTGCAATCACTGTGGTCCCCCCCTTTATTTTATTTGTATTTATTTGTATATATATTCCTAACGCGACAGTATTCCTACTTTATGTTAAAGCGCTAGTCACATGGAGTTCACATATATATGTAGTTGTATGCTTTAAGCAGAATGATTTTCTTATTCTAACATTTTTGGTATGACTAATATTTTTATTATTATGACTAATATTTGTATTATTAATACTAATACTAATTCTAATTTTTGTTTTTTTCTGTTTTATTTTTTTTTTATTATTATTTTTTATTATTATTATGATTATTATTTTTATTATTTATTTTTATTTACTTATTTATTTATTTTTATTTATTTATTTTTTTTTTTTTATGGGTTTATCAAGTGTTTTTCTAGTTTATCCCTAAATTGCGTTGCTCTACTAATATTTTTAATATTGAAAGGTAACTCATTCCATAACCGAATAGCATTTGTTAAAAATTTTTTTCCTGAATTGGCAAGTTTGTACCTTATGGTTACCAGATTCAGCGTTCTATTTGATGAAGCAAAGGTTAATTTATCATATAAGTAGCTCGGCTGTCTGGTATAGATTATTCGATGTAGAAAAATAGTTGTTCTGTACCCTATCCATGTCTTTAAATCCATTTTGAATATTTGTCTTGCTAAGATTGAGATATGATCGGTTCGTCTCTTATTATATATGTAGCGGGCAATGTTGTTAAATGTTACTTTTAGTTTTTTTTGAGATTCAGCGTCACAATTTCCAAATATTTCAATACCATAGAATAAGGTGGGTGTCAAATATGTCTTAGCTATCATTAGTTTGAGTTTATCTGGCAGGTATTTTTGTGTTGGTGCGAGTTTTCTTAGTAGACTATATGTTCTACCAGTAGTTTTCACTACTTGGCTACTCCAAGAAAGCGTATTGTTAAATGTTAATCCTAAGTTTTCCACCTGATCTACGTAATTAATTTGTTTTCCTTCGATTTCCAGTTTTGGATAGGCCATCGTATTTAGTTTCTTCTTGTATATAATTACACATTTACATTTATCTGGATTAAGTGCCAGACCGTTACGCTTCGCCCAGCTACTCACATTGAGCAAATCACTGTTACATACACTTATACACTCATCAATTTTACTCAATGGACGACTAACATACATTTGGACGTCATCCGCATACATATGACTTTTACAATTTAACAGGACGTCTGGCAGGTCATTCACATATAATGAGAACAAAAGCGGCCCAAGAACTGAACCTTGAGGCACACCACGTGCAGTGCTCATCATTGAAGAAATTCTACTTCCACTTACCACTACCTGTCTTCTATCCGTTAAATACGATTTTAATAGCTTTATAGCTACCTTACTACAATTGAAAAAGTTAACTAATTTACTTAATAAGATTTCGTGGTTAACCGTGTCAAATGCTTTACTGAAGTCAAGTAGTACTAATAGCGTCACATTTCCTTCATCTTGTGTTAATCTAATGTCTTCCGTTATATTTACTATTGCCGTAGTACAGCTTCTTTGTCTTCTGTAACCTGACTGTTTGTCACTTAGTAGTGCATTGTTATCTAGAAAAGTTCGAATTTGTTGTGACATTAATTGTTCAAGGACTTTTGACAAAAACGATAGAATTGATATAGGTCTATATTCATTTTTTCCTTTAGGGACCGGTGTTATTTTCGCAAGCTTCCATGTACTTGGAAATATTGATTTTGTTAAGACAGTATTGCAGTATATTTTCGGAAGTAAGATTTTTAGAAATTTTGGATGTATTTCATCCAGTCCGATTGCATTTGACTTAATTTTAAGCACAGATTCAAGGACATCACACTGACTGGCACACATGAAGCTAAAGTTATTATCACAGGAACTATTCGGTATATTGTCAAGATAATGATTTTATGCTACTTCAGGTACCCCGTTTATCACAAATTTTCTATTTAATTCATCTATGTCTACATCAATTTTGGTGTTATTTGTCCTCTTCCCTATTCCCAAGTCTTTGAGCTTCCTCTATGCCCTTCTTGTTAATATTGCACTTTGAAACCTTACAGAATAAAAAGATTTTTTAGCTGTCAGTATTAATAGGTTGGTTTTCTTTCTTAAAGTTTTAAATTCTTGATACTGAACAGACGTTCTGTAGCGTTTCCATTTGTTATATGCTTTGTCCCTTAATGATATATTGTGTGCAATACATTGATTGAACCATGGATTTTTCTTTTGTGCAATCTTTAATTTACGCAGTGGTACGAATTTTTCATAAAGACATGTTATGTGAGCTCGTAGTTGTTCTATTTGAGAATTAACATCATCCATGTCAAATATTATATTCCAGTCACATGTATTGAATTCGTCATTAAGTTTGGTAATGTCAATGCTCTTAAAATTCCGGTACCATATGTCGTCGTCAATCTTTTTACAATTAAAATCATAAGTCAGGAAAAGTAGGTCGTGTCTGGAAAATGCTGGAACAGATAACTGATCATAAAGAACGATATTTTCTTTATCATTGACAAAACAAAGGTCCAATAATGTACTTGCAGTGTTTGAGAAATGTGTTGGTCTACTATTATTGACTAGATGCAAGCCTAACGATGCCATCGCTGACTCCATATGTCGTTCCTTCAGTATATTGCTGTTTAGATCCCCGATTATAATTACGTCAGTATAGCTTACAGATAGGTCTGAAATTGCATCAATTACTTGTTGGTAGATTGTATTGCGGTGTGGTCTGTACAGACAGCCCAATAGTAATTTAAGAGAACTGTTAGAGGCCGATAATTCTATAAAAAGGTATTCTATTGCACTTTCTGGAGGGTGCTTGCATATTAATTTGGATTTGAGTTTCTTGTTTATGTATACAGCAACACCCCCACCATTTCCTTCCCGATCAGATCGGTATAGATCAAATCCGGTACACAAAATAACATTATCACATAGATGCGACATGAACCACGTTTCCGAAACACAAACTACATCAACATTCGATTGTTCAAACATATATCGGAACTCATCAATCTTACCATACAGAATCTGAGCATTTATATGACAAATATTTATGCCATCTTTTTGTTTAGCCAGCGTACGAATCAATATCCTACTATTCGTTGGAAGTCTATTCATATTATGGACCATTTAAAAGTTACTAAATAGCATATTAGCAGCACACGCAATATACACAAATCAATTATAACTATATAAAAACATAAAACCTTAAACTTCAACATTATATTACTATGGCTAAGGGAAGTTTTACTAACGAAAAAGGTTATTCTGGTCTGTCTCAACTGGCCTGTTAACTGCACCTGGATCAACTGCTGCAAGCTCATCCTCGGAAGTATCCCGCAATGTTTGCAGGTCATGCATGTTATCCACTCTAAAAATCTCTCCAGCTGGGTGCTTCTTAACATGCACGTTCGCCCGACGAGTGAAAACAGCCGATAGTGCTTTTCTTTTTTTCATTTTCATAGCCTCTTTGAAAACAGCCAGATTCTCTTTAGACAGCTGCTCATTAATATAAAACGCAGCCTGTGAGTCGAATTCCATTAGGTCCAGTGATAGCAGTTTTTTCGATTCCCTGCGATAGTTGCCAACAGCTTGCAACAACGCCGCCTTCTCTCTCACACTCTCTAGTCGCAGGATTATCACTGGATCAACAGCTGTTCCGTGTGTTCTCTGTCGGATCCTAAAGATGTCTTTCACCCTTGGGAGGGGTGTTAGGTTAAGGGCAAAGCACATCTTGTTGAATCGGACCTTAAACATTTCACCTTCTTCAAAGGGTATTCCATGAATACGGAGATCACACGCAATGTCCGCTTTGGCGCGCTCAACACATTGTGTGCTTAGATCTCTAACTTGCGCACGTATTTCTTGCATACCATGTACCTCATTTTTGAGTTTGATAATTTGCTGCTCCATTTCGTGGATTACCTCACCCGCCTTTTCCAATTGCAGGACACGTTCAGTGAGTTTCTTCACATCTACTGCCATACCAAGAATTTGATTGGTCATAGCTGTGAACTTTTCCTCTATGGCCTGCAATACACCCTCAGACTTGAACGTATTTGCCGTGATTAGTTCAGCCTGCTTAGCAAACATTCTGTCCAGGGCTTTCTGAATATTTTCTGGTATTTCCTCAGAACTCTTCGAGCCCTTGAGATCAGTTCCAGATTTTTCTCGCAGACGTTTTGAAACTGGAGCCATGTTCAAAACGTTTTTCCGTTACGGTGCTGCTTGAAATACTGCTTTATACTGCTTGAAATACTGCTTTGCCGACTCTTTACAATGCGTTGCCAATCACTTTGCTGTCTGCACTGCTTGCAACCTTTTATTGGGTATGGCTACGTTATTCTCTCACTGACTCCGAAAGATCAAATGCTGGTTTACAGAGAGTGGTTCAGAACAATAACAAATATTCTTCTTCCACAGCACAACCAATAACAAATATTTTTCCACTGTATTTTATTAAAATTGGCTTTGTAGCGTTATCTTCAATTATTTCCACCATCAATTGTTGTCTTTCAATGCGGACACAGTTTATGATGTGAACAAAACACTCTGTTTAATAAATAATAGTGTATCACTTGAGTTTTTCACGATTTTGTTCCTCTGTATGTTGTACACGACTTGCTTGCTTGCTTGCTTGAAAGTTACTCTTTATTTATTTTATTTACATATTTTGTTCTACCTTTCTCGTCGTTAGAACCTCACAAGAAAGTTTTTTCGTTCGTTCACCCAAGCCACGGCGTATAGAAAGCATCCACACATACATACAACCAACAGCACCGGTGCATTATTTCGTTGCTGCTTGCGTTGTATTTTTTGGGAGAATTTTCGTTGCCGCTCTTGAGCTTAACGCTGCGCCAAGTGACGCGCTACCCTACATTCTAAGGGTATATTGTTTTCACTGTTACTTGCCAAGTGACGCGATGCCCTCCATTCTAAGGGTATATTGTTTTCGAACGTCACTTGCAACTACTCTTTCCCTTGATACCTCGTGCCTCGACATTCAATTAAAATTCGTTTTCAATTATCGTTCTCGTTCAAACATTTAAAAAAAAAAAATTAAATAATAAATAGAAAAATTAGTGGTTTGTTGCGTAAAATCAACATACACAAATAATATGGCAGAAAACAGTAAATCAACTCTCGAAGCCTTAAAGATTAAGCTCAAAAGTCGAGTAAAAAGCACTTGCCGCTTAGAGGATCGATTAGATCAAGGGTCGATCCTTTGCAATTACCGGAATTACAATGTAGATTAGATTGTTTGAATGCTTCAATTGAAAAGGCGAACCATTTGCAGGACCAAATCGAGGACATAACAGGTGATGATGCATATGCAGCTGAGTTGGAAGAGCTGTCGATTGTAACCAAGGGAAAGATAATGTCGCTTATCGCCGCCTTTGATGCACCTAGAGAGACGAAGCCAGTGTGCTCTTAAGCCCCAACTCATTCTTCCGGAATTGGCATTACCCAAATTTAGTGGGAAACACTCGGAGCTCAAAAATTGCATTAGCCTTTTTGAGAGACTAGTCCACAGCGACAACAACAAATCGGTGATCGAAAAATTTAATCATTTGATTTCGTGCCTCTCTGATGAAGCATTAGGAACAATAAAGGCGTTCCAAGTCACCGAGGCAAATTATGAAAAGGCCATGGCTGGCCTAAAACGAGTATATGACAACGATTATTTGATTTTCACGAATAATATTTCCACATTGTTCAATCTGCCGAGAATATCGCATCAATCTGTATCATCTCCAAGAAATCTAATCGATACTGTTTCGTCGATTTACGGATCGTTACTATCGATCGAAGATGATACAACAGAGTTTTAAACAGAGTCGACCCAGTGACGAAAGAAAAGTGGGATGAACAGCTTACTTATGAGAAGTTGCCGCTTTGGGCCGACTTTGAGAAAGTCTTGAATCGTCGATACCAGCATCTGTCTGCTGAAGAATCGACCAAGTTAAGAAAAAACAAAGTCATGCCAAGCAAGCAACATAATCGCAGTTCATTTGCTTGTTCTTCCACTTCCACCAACAGTAGAACTCAGCAAACTTGTAGCTATTGCAATTCAGGAGACCATTTAGTGTCAAATTGTCCTCCATTTTCTCGTCTGAGCTTTGAGTTTGCTAAGTCGGCATCCCTATGCATTAATTGTCTGCGAAAAGGCCACGCTGTTGTAAAATGCACAGCCAATAAATGTCGAGTGTGCAGCCGCTCACATCATACATTATTGCATCGACACACAGTGTCGGTTAATAGTCCCGCGTTGCCATCACCCCAAGAGAGTCCTTCTCCTCCATCAAATCAGAATCAACCTTCCACGTCACATGTTCTGCATGCGACAGCGTTGGACAGGGTTATTCTGGCTACGTCGATTGTAAAAGTCCGAACTAAGAGCGGTGAACACAGAGCTCTGCTCGACTCTGGATCACAAACAAATTTCATTACCGAGGACATCGCTAATCGCTTACAGATCCCTAGGGAGTCCTGTATTAACTTGCTTGGAATTGGTGAATCTAATTCTGAAGTAAAGGATAAAGGATAAAAAAATAAATGGTAGTTAGTTCTCCTTTGATTTTTGGATACTGAAATCAATTTCAGGTTATCACCCTGACCAGTTAGTGAATGTGACTGACTGGCGAATCCCAGAGAACCTACCACTGGCAGACCCTTATTTCTACAGGCCACAAAGAATGGATATGCTAATTGGAGCAGAATCGTTCTTTGAATTATTAGCTGTTGGTCAAATTAAACAAGGTCCTGACTTTCCAGCTCTTCAGAAAACCCTTCTTTGTTGGGTTGTGTCGGAAAAATATGTTTCCAGGAGCTCTGCTCCTTAAATTACAAACAGTTTGAGTTGCATTGAAGAATTACTAGTATCCATCGATAGGTTAGGTTAGGTTAACCCGGACGGCCCTCAGCCACGTATAGGCCAATCTGGCCCATAGTTATCCGGATAGGGGGGGTGTATGAACCGTCGCGGGAGTGTTTATGTGGTTTTAAAGTCCCCGAGAATCGAGGTGTTTTTAGCATAGGCCAGCAGTTCCTGTGGCGTCCTTTTAGAGGCATCTTCCAGTGATGCCAGCACTGGGGCGCCCAGGTATCTCCTCCTTGCCCTTGAGAGAGCCGGACAGTAGCAGATGAGATGTTCCAGGGTTTCGATAGCCCCAGGTTCATCACATTTTCTACAACTGTCTCTGTTGGTGATGCCTAGCTTTGCTGCATGTGCAGCAGCCAGACAGTGACCTGTACGTATTCCCACTAGCAATCTACAGTCCTTTCGTGGTAGGTGCAGTAGGTAGTGGCTAAGTTTCTCGTTGCGTTCCTTGCACTTTATTTTCGAGTTTCTGCAGGTGGTGGTACTACTCCACCTGCTATCAGTCTGTGTTCTAGCCTGCTTCTCTAGATCGCATTGCAGCGTTCTAAGGGAGACAGGCACGTTCCCGGTTCTCCTATTCTCCAGCCCGATGCCTTCCTTAGCTAGTACGTCCACCGCTTTGTTTCCTTCGATGCCCTGGTGGCTGGGAACTCAATAGATTCGCACTGCTTAGGATGTCTAATGCCTCCCTGCTCGCCAAGGCAGTTCTGGAACTGTCGACGAATAGGTTGACCGCATCGTGTGCTCGTTCTGTGAGGAGAGCGACCTCCGTTGCTTTCCCGATGGCAAAAACTTCTGCCTGGAATATGCTGCATTGGTCCGGTAGCTTATACGACAGCCTTATCTCAGGGTCTGTGAAGTGTAGGCCCGCTCCTACTCCTCCGTCCATCTTGGAGCCGTCTGTGTATATATTGAGGGGCTCAGTTTGGTCCCTTCCAATTTTCCAGTCTTCAGGTCCCAAAGATGTGGTTGTTTTGACGTCAAGGCAAGTTTGGGGGGGTCATGTAATCAGTTGATCTGGTCATGTCCCTGCCAATTGAACTGTGCCCGTATCCTTGTGGCGATAGATTTCCTGATGCTACGAGGCGTTGTGCTGCCTTTCCCGCAATCAGGCGAGCGTGAATGTCCAGGGGGTCGATTCCGAGTACAGTTTCGAGTGCTTTTGTTGGGGTTGACCTCAGCGCCCCTGTAATACAGAGCAGAGCCTGTCGCTGAGTCTTTTCCATAAGCTTATGGTATGTCTTCTTTTCAGTAGCCTGCCACCACACTAAGGCTCCATACAGCAGAGTTGGTCGCACCACCGAGATGTAGATCCAGTGCATTAGAGCAGGTGGGGTTTTGGTACCGCCCACTCACGTATCTCCCTGAGTGTACGTTCCATTATGGAGCTGAGGGTCGATGGACATACACCCGTAATAAGTATGCTTATGTCGTCTGCATAAGCTGTTATCTTTGGGGCCTTCCTTTCAAATCTCTTGATGAGGTCGTCGACCACCAGATTCCACAGTAGTGGCGACAGGACTCCACCCTGAGGTGTGCCTCTGTGTGCCCCCTTTACCATGGAAGCAGTGCCCCACTTCGATTGCACCCGTCTACAACTTAGGAGGTTTTTGATCCAGACGTTGATTGCAGGGTGTATGTTGTTCGCTTCTATGCGACTTGTTATTGCGGTTGTGGCCACGTTTTTGAATGCTCCTGAGATGTCCACAAATGCTCCCAAAGCATACTTTTTGTTGTGAAGGGCGCTGTTTTTAGTAAAAAGGAGGTAAGGCTTATCGGTCTGTAATCCTTGGGACTCACGTGGCTGCACTTTCCTGCCTTAGGGAGGAAGACAACTCTCGAGGTTCTCCATTGGATGGGGATATAGCCCGTACTTAGGCATGCTGAGCATATTGCGAAGACCCATGGGGTAATAACCTCTTTGGTCAACTGCATCATGGCTGGGAATATCCCGTCCAGTCCTGGTGCTTTTATGGCCGCGAAGGAGTCTATGGCCCAGTGGATTCTCTTAGTGGTTGACAGACCTATTGGGGGTGCTGTTCCTTAGTTGCTAGGTCCTGATGCTCCTTGGCGTCAGTGACCTCGGTGCATCCAGGGAAGTGCGCCTCCATTAGTGCTGTTAGGGCTTCTTTACTGCCCTCTGTCCACTGTCCGTTGTCTAGCTTTAGTTGGCTCTGTACTGTGGGCTGCTTTGAAAGCATCTTCCGGAGCCTAGCGGTTTCGGGCACTTTCTCGATGTTGGAGCAGAAGTTTCTCCACGAGTTCCTTTGTGCCTTACGTATTTCCTTCTTGTAGCTCCTATGTAGGATTTTATATTCCTCATTGACAATCTCTTCGTTCGCTTGTTTGGAGATCTTGAAGAATTCCTTGAGGTTGTTCCTTTGGAGAGAGAGATCTCGGTTCCACCAGAGTGACTTGGACCTCCCCTTCGTTCTCGAGGGTTTGCACGATGCATGGTAGGCGTTCAGTAACTCTTTGGATAGGGTCTTTAGGGACTTCTCTATATCCTCCGCGGATTTCACTGAGCCCGGATTCGCGAGCTTCGAAGTAACTGTCTTTTTAAACTTTACCCAGTTTGTGTTCCGGGGGTTTCTATAGACTGTTGTCTTCGAAGGGTGTTTGAATTCGCACTTGAACTGAATGTACTTATGGTCTGAGAAGGATGGTCTTTCGAGGACTCTCCAGTCAGATACCAAGGTACTCTTTCCCGTGACAAGAGTTAGGTCTAGCACGCTTGACGAGGTGGGACCCACGAAGTTGTGTTCCTCCCCCACGTTTGTTAGTTAGTGGATAAGATAAAGTCTCAAGGGACTCACCTCTATCGTTGGTGTCAGGGCTTCCCCACACATTGTGATGGGCGTTGGCGTCTGCACCGATGAGGAGTTGGAGATTTTTGGAGCCGGCTTCTGTCACCAGACTCCTAAGTTCTTCCGGCGGGGCGGGCCTGTCGTGTGCCATGTAGCAGGAAGCTGCCATTAGGCGCTTTTCCTCGCTCTCCAGCATCACCACCGTCAGGTCATCCGTGCTGTAATGAGACATAATATGAGCATGGATTCCCTTCCGTACGAGTACGGCGGTTCTGTTCCTGCTTACCGATGTTGAGTAGAGAAGGCTGTAATTTGAGGACTTTAGTCCGGCCACAGAGTTGCCTGACGCAATCCAGGGCTCCTGGACTAGAGCTATGTCGGCGAGCCCTTGCTCCATGGCGATGAGGAGCTCCGCCGACGCTACCTTGCTTTTATGCAAGTTGAGCTGCAGCACACTCAGCATGGGTGGCTGGCTCACTTGCACCTGACGGGTTGACTACCAGCGTCAGGTCACCGTCTTCCTCTTTTTCGTCTTCAAGCGCAAGACCCTGGGCGGCCTCCACTATGGTCTCCAGACCTAGGTCCTTCTCGACCTCGCCTGCCTGGAGGGTGTGAGCATCTTTGTCCTCGGGGTGGCGCTTTTTCAGCCGTAGGTATACGATACCTACGCCCCACGCCATAGGGCCACGTCGATAGGACATTGAAAAAGTTTTGGTCACTGGAAGAAATGCCATCTACCATTCAAAAGGAATTATACTCGACAATGCTCCGATTCCGTCTGCACAGGTTTACTCCGACTGCCGATGTTAAAAAGATGTATCGCCAAGTGATGGTGAACAAAGCGGATCGGCAGTTTCAGCTCATAGTGTGGAGAAGAGACCCTTCTGAATCCTTGAGATTATACAAGCTCAACACTGTAACCTATGGGACTGGACCAGCCCCATTCTTAGCTATCCGGTGTTTGAAAAGGTTGATTGAGTCTGCGAAGCTCTCATTCCCTAGAGCTGCTAACGTTATTGGGTCCGACTTTTACGTCGATGACTTGTTGACTGGTGCTGCATGCGTACAGGAGCTAAGGGCAATTAAGGCCGAAGTGTCTCAGGTTCTTCAGACCGCAGGGTTTGAGTTGACTAAATAGTTTTCAAACTCACCCAAACCCATAACAATTTCGGATTCAGAGTCGATAAAGGCGTTAGGAATATCATGGTTAGCTACTGTCGATGCCCTTAAGTTCAAAATTGACAATTCAGTTATGGGTCTCCCAGCGACAAAACGGAACATACTATCGGTGACATCAAAGTTGTTTGACCCCCTTGGCTTGTTAAGTCCTATCGTCATTAAAGGCAAGATACTATTGCAGGAGCTTTGGCTTAACAAACTAGATTGAGATGAGTCGATCCCGCTGCATTTGGAAACAGAGTTGAATAAGTTGACAAATACACTATCTCAATTGGAAGACATATCCATATCTCGGTTTGTGTATTCCGAGCCATTGTCACCGGTTCAACGGTTTGACGGTTTGACGACCCGTACGTTACGAAACATTTGTACATCTCGTTAGAACGTCCTATATTGGAGTATTGTTCTTGTGTGTGGAGCCCGCAGTATAAAGAGCTGCAGGTTGTCATTGAATCCGTGCAAAAGCAATTTTTAATTTTTCCCTTCGTAACTTTAACTGGGACTCGGGTAGAATCTTGCCACCCTACCGGTCTAGGCTAAATCTTATTGACCTGCCATCGTTGCACCATTGCAGATTATGCAATGGCGTAATGTTCGTGCACAAGCTCCTTCTCGGGACTGTTGACTCCCAAACTCTCTTGGGTCAGATTGCCTTATCCGTTCCATCTAGACGTACACGTACTTTTTGGCATATCCGTTTACCCATATGTAGGTCTAATTATGCTGATCATGAACCTTTCAGGGTTTTATGCCATAATTATAACTCCCTCTGCCAAACCCTATCCCCTGAACTGTCTCTTAAACTTATTGCATGCAATATTTGTAATCACTTAAATTTAGCTAACTTTTAACTGTGTTTTGCCAAACAGCGATCCGGTGTCCCCGTTATTTCTTCAATTGGATCTCGACGCGCTCAACAATTGGTGTATTATTAACGCTCTTCCTCTTAACATTTCCAAGTGTAACGTCATGACCATCCATCGCAACAAGCCTTACCTTTTTGAGTTTACAATTAAGAACATTTCCTTGGAACGACTGTACAAAGTTAATGACTTAGGCATTATCTTCGTACCTAACTTATGTTTTAAATCTCATATATTCTCTATTTTGAATAAAGCCAAAGGAGTCCTTGCCTCTTGTCCTTGACCCCTCTCGTCATCTTCCTTCTTATAAGAGTCTCATTAACGTGCACTCTCTTGAAAGCCGTAGGACTTGTCATGGAATTCTCTTTATCCACAAACTTCTCGTAGGCGAGGTTGAATCAGTATTGCTGTCCCATCCCGCCCGACTAGGCATTACATTCCTCTCCGTCTTCCTCCCTGTCCTTCAAACTGACCATGAATCTTTCCGTAGCCTTTGCCGCGATTACAATACATTTTTCCATATTTTTCCTTTGATACTGCGCTTCCTATTTTTACACAGTTTAACTGTCCATAGTTGAACTCCAAACAATACACATTAGAAATTAATTCTATGAACTCCAGCAGAGAGACCGATCGGTGCCCACTAAAAAACTAGAAGACCGCGGAAGGTCGCGTCACCCGCCTACGGAAAATCCGCGAAGTCGCCAAAACGTGAAGAAAGAAAACCAGGTCAACCCACGATCACCAAAACGGTGAAATGAAACCCGACGCGAAAATGCACTTTCGATCCCGCTGACCCGGCAACAACAGGCGTATAAATAGATGCGAGATGGAACCAGAAGAGGACTTACGAAGAAACCTGGCCCTGAGTACTAGCGTCGCACAGTGGGGAATTTCGCCGTTTCAGCTTGCTAAATTAATAACTTCTGAACAAATAAAAATATCTTCATGAAAGACAAATCTTTGAAAATGTAGTCTGCTTAAGTAAATTATGCTACAGTGTCTAAAAACTTCACAATAATAGGTTAAATTTGAACTTTGTTGCCGGTGCACATTTTCCTATGTAATATGCAATATTTTTATACTCAAAATACTCAAAATGAGTATTGGGGTATATTAGATTTGTGGTAAAAGTGGATGTGTGAAACGTCCAGAAGGAATCGTTTCCGACCCCATAAAGTATATATATTCTTGATCAGCATCAATAGCCGAGTCGATTGAGCCATATCTGTCTGTCCGTCTGTCTGTCCGTCCGTCTGTCCGTCCCCTTCAGCGCCTAATGCTCAAAGACTATAAGAGCTAGAGCAACGATGTTTTGGATCCAGACTTCTGTGATATGTCACTGCTACAAAAATTTCAAAGCTTTGCCCCGCCCACTTCCGCCCCACAAAGGGCGAAAATCTGTGGCATCCACAATTTCGACGATACGAGAAAACCAAAAACGCAGAATCGTAGAGAATGACCATATCTTTTAGACTGCAGAATCTGAATTGCATCTTATTATAATTATAGCCAGCATCAAGAAAACAATTTCATTTTTTCTCGCCCTGTCTCTCTCTAACACACACGTAGCATAGGCGGCTTTGCTTAGAGTAAAACATTAGCGCCTAGAACTCAGAGACTATAAAAGCCAGAGCAACCAAATTTGGTATCCACACTCCTAATATATCGGACCGAGACGAGTTTGTTTCAAAATTTCGCCACACCCCCTTCCGCCCCCGCAAAGGATGAAAATCTGGGGATATTCATAAATCTCAGAGACTATTAAGGCTAGAGTAACCAAATTTGGTATCCGCACTTCTGTTAGATCTCACTATAAAACGTATATCTCAAAATTTCGCCCCACCTCCTTCCGCCCACACAAAGGACGAAAATCGGTTGCATCCACAATATTGCAGATTCGAGAAAACTAAAAACGCATAATCATAGAGAATGTCCATATCTATCCGGTAGATCAGATCGGATCATTTTTATAGCCAAAAGCAAGAAATCAATTTGCAGTGGCTACGCAGCGCCCGACGTCACGCTCAGACTGATGACCGCATCGTGTGTTCGTTCTGTGAGGAGAGCGACCTCCGCTGCTTTCCCGATGGCAAAAACTTCTGCCTGGAATATGCTGCATTGGTCCGGTAGCTTATACGACAGCCTTATCTCAGGGTCTGTACAGTATAGGCCCGCTCCTACTCCTCCGTCCATCTTGGAGCCGTCTGTGTATATATTGAGGGGCTCAGTTTGGTCCCTTCCAATTTTCCAGTCTTCAGGTCCCAAAGATGTGGTTGTTTTGACGTCAAGGCAAGTTTGGGGGGGTCATGTAATCAGTTGATCTGGTCATTTCCCAGCCGATTGAACTATGCCCGTATCCTTGTGGCGATAGATTTCCTGATGCTACGAGGCGTTGTGCTGCCTTTCCCGCAATCAGGCGAGCGTGAATGTCCAGGGGGTCGATTCCAAGTACAGTTTCTAGTGCTTTTGTTGGGGTTGACCTCAGCGCCCCTGTAATACAGAGCAGAGCCTGTCGCTGAGTCTTTTCCATAAGCTTATGGTATGTCTTCTTTTCAGTAGCCTGCCACCACACTAAGGCTCCATACAGCAGAGTTGGTCGCACCACCGAGATGTAGATCCAGTGCATTAGAGCAGGTGACAGGCCCCATGTGCTGCTGAGCATCTTCTTGGATGCATAAAGCGCAATGGTAGCCTTCTTCACCCTTTCCACTACATTGGACCTCCATGCCAGCTTGCTGTCCAGTACTGTGCCTAGGTATTTCACCTGTGATTTTGGAGTCAGCCTAATTTGGTCAATTTTCGGGGGGTCCATATCGGTACCTTGTACCTCTTGGTAAAGAGGCTGAGGTCTGTCTTGTCCGCGTTGATACTGAGTACTACCTCTTCCGCCCACTCACGTATCTCCCGGAGTGTACGTTCCATTAAGGAGCTGAGGGCCGATGGACATACACCCGTAATAAGTATGCTTATGTCGTCTGCATAAGCTGTTATCTTTGGGGCCTTCCTTTCAAATCTCTTGATGAGGTCGTCGACCACCAGATTCCACAGTAGTGGCGACAGGACTCCACCCTGAGGTGTGCCTCTGTGTGCCCCCTTTACCATGGAAGCAGTGCCCCACTTTGATTGCACCCGTCTACAACTTAGGAGGTTTTTGATCCAGACGTTGATTGCAGGTTTTATGTTATTCGCTTCTAGGCGACTTGTTATTGCGGTTGTGGCCACGTTGTTGAATGCTCCTGAGATGTCCACAAATGCTCCCAAAGCATACTTTTTGTTGTGAAGGGCGCTCTCGATGGTGACTACTAGCGAGTGTAGTGCCGTCTCCACTGATTTCCCCTTGGTGTAGGCGTGTTGGTTTGTTGACATCAGTCCCCCTACCTCATTCCTGATGTGTAAAGCTGTTGGCTTTTCTAGTGTTTTTAGTAAAAAGGAGGAGCTTCTTTACTGCCCTCTGTCCACTGTCCGTTGTCTAGTTTTAGTTGGCTCTGTACTGTGGGCTGCTTTGAAAGCAGCTTCCGAAGCCTAGCGGTTTCGGGCACTTTCTCGATGTTGGAGCAGAAGTTTCTCCACGAGTTCCTTTGTGCCTTACGTATTTCCTTCTTGTAGCTCCTAAGTAGGATTTTATATTCCTCATTGACAATCTCTTCGTTCGCTTGTTTGGAGATCTTGAAGAATTCCTTGAGGTTGTTCCTTTGGAGAGAGAGATCTCGGTTCCACCAGAGTGGCTTGGACCTCCTCTTCGTTCTCGAGGGTTTGCACGATGCATGGTAGGCGTTCAGTAACTCGTTGGATAGGGTCTTTACCCTAACCCGAAGTAACTGTCTTTTTAAACTTTGCCCATTTTGTGTTCCGGGGGTTTCTATAGACTGTTATCTTCGAAGTGTGTTTGAATTCGCACTTGAACTGAATGTACTTATGGTCTGAGAAGGATGGTCTTTCGAGGACCCTCCAGCTAGATACCGTAGTACTGTTTCCCGTTGCAAGTGTTAGGTCTAGCACGTTGGATGAGGTCGGACCTACTAAGGTGTGCTCCTCCCCAACGTTTGCTATATATAGATTAGTTGCTAGTATAAAGTCTAAGAGTGACTCACCTCTGTCATTGATGTCGGTGCTTCCCCACAGATTGTGGTAGGCATTGGCGTCGGTTCCGATGACGAGTTGATAGTTTTTGGTGCCGGCTTCTGTCACCAGGCTCCTGAGTTCGTCGGGTGGTGCGGGTCTGTCGTGAGCCATGTAGCAGGAAGCCACCAGAAGGTGCTTTTCCTCACTTTCCAGCATCACAACCGTCAGGTCATCCGTGCTGTAATGAGACATAAGGTAAGCATGGATTCCCTTTCGTACGAGTACGACGGTTCTGTTCCTGCTTACCGATGTTGAGTAGAACAGGTTATAATTTGAGAACTTTAGTCCGGCCACTGAATTGCCTGTCGCAATGCAGGGCTCCTGGACTAGAGCTATGTCGGCGAGCCCTTGCTCCATGGCGATGAGGAGCTCCGCCGACGCTACCTTGCTTTTATGCAAGTTGAGCTGCAGCACACTCAGCATGGGTGGCTGGCTCACTTGCACCTGACGGGTTGACTACCAGCGTCAGGTCACCGTCTTCCTCTTTTTCGTCTTCAAGCGCAAGACCCTGGGCGGCCTCCACTATGGTCTCCAGACCTAGGTCCTTCTCGACCTCGCCTGCCTGGAGGGTGTGAGCATCTTTGTCCTCGGGGTGGCGCTTTTTCAGCCGTAGGTATACGATACCTACGCCCCACGCCATAGGGCCACGTCGATAGGACATTGAAAAAGTTTTGGTCACTGGAAGAAATGCCATCTACCATTCAAAAGGAATTATACTCGACAATGCTCCGATTCCGTCTGCACAGGTTTACTCCGACTGCCGATGTTAAAAAGATGTATCGCCAAGTGATGGTGAACAAAGCGGATCGGCAGTTTCAGCTCATAGTGTGGAGAAGAGACCCTTCTGAATCCTTGAGATTATACAAGCTCAACACTGTAACCTATGGGACTGGACCAGCCCCATTCTTAGCTATCCGGTGTTTGAAAAGGTTGAGTGAGTCTGCGAAGCTCTCATTCCCTAGAGCTGCTAACATTATTGGGTCCGACTTTTACGTCGATGACTTGTTGACTGGTGCTGCATGCGTACAGGAGCTAAGGGCAATTAAGGCCGAAGTGTCTCAGGTTCTTCAGACCGCAGGGTTTGAGTTGACTAAATAGTTTTCAAACTCACCCAAACCCATAACAATTTCGGATTCAGAGTCGATAAAGGCGTTAGGAATATCATGGTTAGCTACTGTCGATGCCCTTAAGTTCAAAATTGACAATTCAGTTATGGGTCTCCCAGCGACAAAACGGAACATACTATCGGTGACATCAAAGTTGTTTGACCCCCTTGGCTTGTTAAGTCCTATCGTCATTAAAGGCAAGATACTATTGCAGGAGCTTTGGCTTAACAAACTAGATTGAGATGAGTTGATCCCGCTGCATTTGGAAACAGAGTTGAATAAGTTGACAAATACACTATCTCAATTGGAAGACATATCCATATCTCGGTTTGTGTATTCCGAGCCATTGTCACCGGTTCAACGGTTTGACGGTTTGACGACCCGTACGTTACGAAACATTTGTACATCTCGTTAGAACGTCCTATATTGGAGTATTGTTCTTGTGTGTGGAGCCCGCAGTATAAAGAGCTGCAGGTTGTCATTGAATCCGTGCAAAAGCAATTTTTAATTTTTGCCCTTCGTAACTTTAACTGGGACTCGGGTAGAATCTTGCCACCCTACCGGTCTAGGCTAAATCTTATTGACCTGCCATCGTTGCACCATTGCAGATTATGCAATGGCGTAATGTTCGTGCACAAGCTCCTTCTCGGGACTGTTGACTCCCAAACTCTCTTGGGTCAGATTGCCTTATCCGTTCCATCTAGACGTACACGTACTTTTTGGCATATCCGTTTACCCATATGTAGGTCTAATTATGCTGATCATGAACCTTTCAGGGTTTTATGCCATAATTATAACTCCCTCTGCCAAACCCTATCCCCTGAACTGTCTCTTAAACTTATTGCATGCAATATTTGTAATCACTTAAATTTAGCTAACTTTTAACTGTGTTTTGCCAAACAGCGATCCGGTGTCCCCGTTATTTCTTCAATTGGATCTCGACGCGCTCAACAATTGGTGTATTATTAACGCTCTTCCTCTTAACATTTCCAAGTGTAACGTCATGACCATCCATCGCAACAAGCCTTACCTTTTTGAGTTTACAATTAAGAACATTTCCTTGGAACGACTGTACAAAGAGTCTTATAAGAGTTCTTATAAGAGTCTCATTAACGTGCACTCTCTTGAAAGCCGTAGGACTTGTCATGGAATTCTCTTTATCCACAAACTTCTCGTAGGCGAGGTTGAATCAGTATTGCTGTCCCATCCCGCCCGACTAGGCATTACATTCCTCTCCGTCTTCCTCCCTGTCCTTCAAACTGACCATGAATCTTTCCGTAGCCTTTGCCGCGATTACAATACATTTTTCCATATTTTTCCTTTGATACTGCGCTTCCTATTTTTACACAGTTTAACTGTCCATAGTTGAACTCCAAACAATACACATTAGAAATTAATTCTATGAACTCCAGCAGAGAGACCGATCGGTGCCCACTAAAAAACTAGAAGACCGCGGAAGGTCGCGTCACCCGCCTACGGAAAATCCGCGAAGTCGCCAAAACGTGAAGAAAGAAAACCAGGTCAACCCACGATCACCAAAACGGTGAAATGAAACCCGACGCGAAAATGCACTTTCGATCCCGCTGACCCGGCAACAACAGGCGTATAAATAGATGCGAGATGGAACCAGAAGAGGACTTACGAAGAAACCTGGCCCTGAGTACTAGCGTCGCACAGTGGGGAATTTCGCCGTTTCAGCTTGCTAAATTAATAACTTCTGAACAAATAAAAATATCTTCATGAAAGACAAATCTTTGAAAATGTAGTCTGCTTAAGTAAATTATGCTACAGTGTCTAAAAACTTCACAATAATAGGTTAAATTTGAACTTTGTTGCCGGTGCACATTTTCCTATGTAAAATGCAATATTTTTATACTCAAAATACTCAAAATGAGTATTGGGGTATATTAGATTTGTGGTAAAAGTGGATGTGTGAAACGTCCAGAAGGAATCGTTTCCGACCCCATAAAGTATATATATTCTTGATCAGCATCAATAGCCGAGTCGATTGAGCCATATCTGTCTGTCCGTCTGTCTGTCCGTCCGTCTGTCCGTCCCCTTCAGCGCCTAATGCTCAAAGACTATAAGAGCTAGAGCAACGATGTTTTGGATCCAGACTTCTGTGATATGTCACTGCTACAAAAATTTCAAAGCTTTGCCCCGCCCACTTCCGCCCCACAAAGGGCGAAAATCTGTGGCATCCACAATTTTAAAGATACGAGAAAACCAAAAACGCAGAATCGTAGAGAATGACGATATCTTTTAGACTGCGGAATCTGAATTGGATCGTATTATTATTATAGCCAGCATCAAGAAAACAATTTCATTTTTTCTCGCCCTGTCTCTCTCTAACACACACGTAGCATAGGCGGCTTTGCTTAGAGTAAAACATTAGCGCCTAGAACTCAGAGACTATAAAAGCCAGAGCAACCAAATTTGGTATCCACACTCCTAATATATCGGACCGAGACGAGTTTGTTTCAAAATTTCGCCACACCCCCTTCCGCCCCCGCAAAGGATGAAAATCTGGGGATATTCATAAATCTCAGAGACTATTAAGGCTAGAGTAACCAAATTTGGTATCCGCACTTCTGTTAGATCTCACTATAAAACGTATATCTCAAAATTTCGCCCCACCCCCTTCCGCCCACACAAAGGACGAAAATCTGTTGCATCCACAATATTGCAGATTCGAGAAAACTAAAAACGCATAATCATAGAGAATGTCCATATCTATCCGGTAGATCAGATCGGATCATTTTTATAGCCAAAAGCAAGAAATCAATTTGCAGTGGCTACGCAGCGCCCGACGTCACACTCAGACTGATGACCGCATCGTGTGTTCGTTCTGTGAGGAGAGCGACCTCCGCTGCTTTCCCGATGGCAAAAGCTTCTGCCTGGAATATGCTGCATTGGTCCGGTAGCTTATACGACAGCCTTATCTCAGGGTCTGTACAGTATAGGCCCGCTCCTACTCCTCCGTCCATCTTGGAGCCGTCTGTGTATATATTGAGGGGCTCAGTTTGGTCCCTTCCAATTTTCCAGTCTTCAGGTCCCAAAGATGTGGTTGTTTTGACGTCAAGGCAAGTTTGGGGGGTCATGTAATCAGTTGATCTGGTCATTTCCCAGCCGATTGAACTATGCCCGTATCCTTGTGGCGATAGATTTCCTGATGCTACGAGGCGTTGTGCTGCCTTTCCCGCAATCAGGCGAGCGTGAATGTCCAGGGGGTCGATTCCAAGTACAGTTTCTAGTGCTTTTGTTGGGGTTGACCTCAGCGCCCCTGTAATACAGAGCAGAGCCTGTCGCTGAGTCTTTTCCATAAGCTTATGGTATGTCTTCTTTTCAGTAGCCTGCCACCACACTAAGGCTCCATACAGCAGAGTTGGTCGCACCACCGAGATGTAGATCCAGTGCATTAGAGCAGGTGACAGGCCCCATGTGCTGCTGAGCATCTTCTTGGATGCATAAAGCGCAATGGTAGCCTTCTTCACCCTTTCCACTACATTGGACCTCCATGCCAGCTTGCTGTCCAGTACTGTGCCTAGGTATTTCACCTGTGATTTTGGAGTCAGCCTAATTTGGTCAATTTTCGGGGGGTCCATATCGGTACCTTGTACCTCTTGGTAAAGAGGCTGAGGTCTGTCTTGTCCGCGTTGATACTGAGTACTACCTCTTCCGCCCACTCACGTATCTCCCGGAGTGTACGTTCCATTAAGGAGCTGAGGGCCGATGGACATACACCCGTAATAAGTATGCTTATGTCGTCTGCATAAGCTGTTATCTTTGGGGCCTTCCTTTCAAATCTCTTGATGAGGTCGTCGACCACCAGATTCCACAGTAGTGGCGACAGGACTCCACCCTGAGGTGTGCCTCTGTGTGCCCCCTTTACCATGGAAGCAGTGCCCCACTTTGATTGCACCCGTCTACAACTTAGGAGGTTTTTGATCCAGACGTTGATTGCAGGTTTTATGTTATTCGCTTCTAGGCGACTTGTTATTGCGGTTGTGGCCACGTTGTTGAATGCTCCTGAGATGTCCACAAATGCTCCCAAAGCATACTTTTTGTTGTGAAGGGCGCTCTCGATGGTGGCTACTAGCGAGTCTAGTGCCGTCTCCACTGATTTCCCTTTAGTGTAGGCTGTTGGTTTGTTGACATCAGTCCCCCTACCTCATTCCTGATGTGTAAATCCAACAGTTTTTCTAGTGTTTTTAGTAAAAAGGAGGTAAGGCTTATCGGTCTGTAATTATTGGGACTCACGTGGCTGCACTTTCCTGCCTTAGGGAGGAAGACAACTCTCGAGGTTCTCCATTGGATGGGGATATAGCCCGTACTTAGGCATGCTGAGCATATTGCGAAGACCCATGGGGTAATAACCTCTTTGGTCAACTGCATCATGGCTGGGAATATCCCGTCCAGTCCTGGTGCTTTTATGGCCGCGAAGGAGTCTATGGCCCAGTGGATTCTCTTAGTGGTTGACAGACCTATTGGGGGTGCTGTTCCTTAGTTGCTAGGTCCTGATGCTCCTTGGCGTCAGTGACCTCGGTGCATCCAGGAAGGGCGCCTCCATTAGTGCTGTTAGGGCTTCTTTACTGCCCTCTGTCCACTGTCCGTTGTCTAGCTTTAGTTGGCTCTGTACTGTGGGCTGCTTTGAAAGCATCTTCCGGAGCCTAGCGGTTTCGGGCACTTTCTCGATGTTGGAGCAGAAGTTTCTCCACGAGTTCCTTTGTGCCTTACGTATTTCCTTCTTGTAGCTCCTATGTAGGATTTTATATTCCTCATTGACAATCTCTTCGTTCGCTTGTTTGGAGATCTTGAAGAATTCCTTGAGGTTGTTCCTTTGGAGAGAGAGATCTCGGTTCCACCAGAGTGACTTGGACCTCCCCTTCGTTCTCGAGGGTTTGCACGATGCATGGTAGGCGTTCAGTAACTCTTTGGATAGGGTCTTTAGGGACTTCTCTATATCCTCCGCGGATTTCACTGAGCCCGGATTCGCGAGCTTCGAAGTAACTGTCTTTTTAAACTTTACCCAGTTTGTGTTCCGGGGGTTTCTATAGACTGTTGTCTTCGAAGGGTGTTTGAATTCGCACTTGAACTGAATGTACTTATGGTCTGAGAAGGATGGTCTTTCGAGGACTCTCCAGTCAGATACCAAGGTACTCTTTCCCGTGACAAGAGTTAGGTCTAGCACGCTTGACGAGGTGGGACCCACGAAGTTGTGTTCCTCCCCCACGTTTGTTAGTTAGTGGATAAGATAAAGTCTCAAGGGACTCACCTCTATCGTTGGTGTCAGGGCTTCCCCACACATTGTGATGGGCGTTGGCGTCTGCACCGATGAGGAGTTGGAGATTTTTGGAGCCGGCTTCTGTCACCAGACTCCTAAGTTCTTCCGGCGGGGCGGGCCTGTCGTGTGCCATGTAGCAGGAAGCTGCCATTAGGCGCTTTTCCTCGCTCTCCAGCATCACCACCGTCAGGTCATCCGTGCTGTAATGAGACATAAGGTAAGCATGGATTCCCTTTCGTACGAGTACGACGGTTCTGTTCCTGCTTACCGATGTTGAGTAGAACAGGTTATGATTTGAGAACTTTAGTCCGGCCACTGAATTGCCTGTCGCAATCCAGGGCTCCTGGACTAGAGCTATGTCGGCGAGCCCTTGCTCCATGGCGATGAGGAGCTCCGCCGACGCTACCTTGCTTTTATGCAAGTTGAGCTGCAGCACACTCAGCATGGTTGGCTGGCTCACTTGCACCTGACGGGTTGACTACCAGCGTTAGGTCACCGTCTTCCTCTTTTTCGTTTTCAAGCGCAAGACCCTGGGCGGCCTCCACGATGGACTCGAGACCTAAGTCCTTTTCCACCTCGCCTGCCTGCAGGGTATGCGCGTCCTTTTTCTCAGGGTGGCGCTTTTTGAAGCGCAGGTAGACGCTACCCATGCCCCACGCCATCTTCCCGATCTTGGGGTATAGCAGATCCTCTGCTTCCTTGTTTATTTGGAGGTGTAACGAACCCAAAAGGGCTCGCTACAACGCCTCCCCCAACACCCAATAAAGATCCGGCTACTAGATTACAACACCTCGCCCAAAGTGATTTACTACACGAACACCCCCCTCCACACATAGCCACCGATTGACAGGCGCCGTCTTCGTAACGCTGACCCAACACCAGGTCACGCTGACTTCCACCACTCCAGACCAAGCAACCGGCCAAGCGCAGTCTTCCGGGTTCATCGGCTACAAAACGATGACACCGCGGAAGCCCACGACGAGCCCCCAACGGCAAACCCGCCGGCTCGCCAAAAACACGAAGAGGCAGAACTAGGTCAACCCGCGATCGCCAGAACAGCGAAGTGCACCCCGACGCGGAAGTGCACTTCCGAACCCGCTGACACAGCACCCATTGGCGTATAAATAGACGCCGACTGACAACCAGAAGACAACTTACGCAGAGATCCGGCTCACAGTACGGTCGTCGTACCAAAACTTACGCAGAGATCCGGCTCACAGTACGGTCGTCGTACCACAACTTACGCAGAGACCCGGAACCCGGAACCTACCAGAAGACATCGACGCCCGATTAAAAATAAGTAATTTAAACCGCTAAGAAATATAATAAAGGGTCAAATTTGCAATGTAAAAACACTCGATTGCGTAAGTTCACCCCAATCAGCCACGACACCGACGTCGCCCCACCCCGAGTCCTCACGGTCACTCCATATACACAACGATAGCAACGCCCGCCCGAGCCCCGGTCCACCTCTCTACGACAGGCCGTCCTCCGACGGCACCCTCAAGTTTCCAACACATTTCTACAAATTTCTTGTGAACAGACCCCTGGACGTGACTGAGCTTACCTCAGCCTGAAATAGGTCCATCACAGAGGCCCTTCCCTACGCAGGGAGCTGGTGCCTGGTTCCGGCGAGCGGAGAAGGCTCTCTTCATCCGTCCTGCTTAGAGAGAGCACGCTCTCCAGCTCCGTGTCTGTATCGACTACGGCATCTGTGCGGATCAACTTGCAGGCTACGGAGTGAGTTGTTTTTGTTGTTGTTGTTGTTGTGGCAGTAGCTTTACAACTGACCTGGTCTGCTCCCGCCAAGTCTGAGGTGGGACCGCTGGCGACACGCAGAGAGGACTGCTCCTCCCCGTGCCCGCCGGTGGTAGCAGTCACGCTTTCCACCGACGTTTGGGTTGACATCCCAACCCGTGCTTGCTCCTTCTTCGACTCCATAGTTAGCCCGAGGGTCCATACTGGTTAATATTTTTCGGGGGGACCACCCCCTAGCGTTTTAGGCCTGACCGCCAGGCACATCTAGCCATGGACCTGGTTCGGTTCCCCCGACTTTGAATTGGGAAGACGCCGGACCATAGCCTTGGCTAGACACTGCATTACCCCGGACAGAGCAAGCGACAGTGCATTACCCTTGACCGGGGTAATGCAGTGTCCATTGCCCAGCCGGCACCCTCGTGGAGGGTTCAGCTAGAGAATTTTCGCCAGCTGCCATACTGACTTAGTATCGGGTATAACTGTAGAGTTGCGGTGTCCGCAGCAACTCACAACGTTCCCCCTCGTTATTTATTTTTTTTTTGTTTTTTTTTTTATCGAGAAAGTATTTTTAAAGCTGGTTTTTACTATAAAATATTATTTTTTAAATTTATTTTTCAACTTAACCTAATTTAAATATCCAATAAACTTATAATTTCTGAAGAATAACTGCTTGCCGACTTAATTTGTTATCTCACATATCTAATGGATGAAATATATGGACCTGAAGAGGCTGCCAACAAGTTTAAAACGTCTTGGTTTTGCTTAATTCGTGATGTCTTGCACGCATTAATATTCCTGTATTTTTTGTAATCTTTGATGATCTTTTATGATGCGTGGGAGTTAGCTTCTTTTCAGGATATTTTTCCAAACTTGCGGGAATTTATTTTTTCTTTGCAGCTTAAAATATCAAAAATGACACCTAAGCTTTTAATGTCATTATCCACCCCATTTATTTCTGCAAGTAATGTCCGAGATGAGTTGCCATCGTTTGTGTTTCCAAATCGTTGTTTAGAACAGTCCACCTTTGGTAATAGTTTGCATACGAATTTTTCTTGAACGATTTTTTCCTAGTCTTTCGTATTTCCTTGACTGGCGTGCTCTTGTCAAAAGATTGTACCTCTCGCGGAATGGTATATGAAAGTTTTAAAATGAACTCCATACATCTAAATCTGGTCAAAAAGACAGGTAAAGGTAGAAATACTATCCTGCATATTCATTCATAACCAACAACATAATAGAGGTAGTGCGAAATGGAAAATAATTCTAATATTGAGTGTACCTGAGCATATGGATTCTTAGTACCTAACTTTTGAGAAGTTTTTCACCTTAGACTGGACTTTACAAAACTATATACCTAGATTTTTGTTGTATACGTTCTTTGAACAATTTATTACCTAAGTCTCAAAGCCCTTTCTGCGCTTCGCTGTCACAACCGTGAAACGGTAAAAATATGATTTTGTATGGGATTTAAGAGCTGTGATAGCGGTTTTTGACCGTTTTTCGTGCGAGGTTGTGACAGGTAAATCGGTATAGATGCCAAACAGCTCCGAAGCGCATCTCTATTAGATGCGTGTATTTATTGTATCCAAAGCGCTAAAAAATCTCCGACTTTTGCAACCTCTTTCGTCGAAATCGTCTCTGTGCGTCGTATTAACCTAAGAACTTAAGAAAGCGCTAAAAGTAGTTATAATAAATTATCCAAATAATATCAACAGCTTATGCCATTTCTAAGAGCCGAGTCACCAACGCTATCCCACCCCACGTCCACATACACCATTCGATACACACCACCAGCAACGCTGGCCCGGGGCTCTCCATCCTCTCTACGACGGGCCAGCCCTGACGTCCCCCTCAAAGTTCCATCCATTTCTATCCATCCAAAATTTCTTGTGGATTGACCCCTGGACGTGACTGAGCTTATCTCAGCCTGAAAAGGTCTATCACTGGTTTAAATACTGCATGATGGGCTAAGTAATGGCAGAGTCCTTGAACGGATATTGGACGATGTACACGCCATCGTTTCTGCGGGTGTGCGTATGACCGAAGTGTTGCTCAGCGGGATCACTAGCATCAATGGTAGCGTTACTTGGTTGAACTCGGTCCATGTCCGTGCTAGTGCGTGGTTGTGAGCATCACTACTGAGATGGTAGCTGCCTGTAATGACCCAACCAAAATTAGTATAAAAAAGCAAACCCTTTGCGTTGCCCAGTGTAAATGTTCCAAAGTTGATCAGCTTCGAAAATCACGGCAATTTCGCCTGGTTTACCAAATTTAGGGTCCGCCAAGGGTAGATCACAAATCTTTTCCCACATCGGTGTGTTAGACTCGATCCTCTGTGTTGGAATCGAGGAGGGTTAAAGGTTAAATGGTTCATAATCAGACCTGTTAACACCACTGAGGCTGAGCTTGTGCGGGAGAGCAATGTGAATGTTGCGCGACCTCTAGTAACCCCAACAGGGTTTACACCAAGCACTGGTATACGAGCATGCGAGCGCGGCAATCCGATTTATTTATTTATTAAAATAACAAATTATCTGTTAATAATGGTACTTAATTACAAAAGGCGGAAAAAGAGAAGTTAAAAGTTAGCTAAATTTAAGTGATTATAAATATTGCAATTAGTTCAAGAGACAGTTCAGGGGATAGGTTATGGCAGAGGGAGTTATAATTATGGCATAAAACCCTAAAAGGTTCAAAGAAGATTAGTTGAACACCACAATAGTAGTTCACTTAGATCCAGTTGAAGGCGTGTGTGCAAATACCAATTAGAGTAAGCCAGACTGATTTTAACATCATCAGCATACATTAGTGTAGTAGAGTATGTTATAACTTGAGGAAGGTCATTCACAAATACAATAAACAGAAGCGGGCTCAGGTGACTTCCCTGTGGCACTCCTGAAATAACATTAACAATATTTGACAACACATTAGAAAACAAAACACGTTGAGTACGGTTAGGCACTCCTGAAATAACATTAACAATATTTGACAACACATTAGAAAACAAAACACGTTGAGTACGGTTAGAGAGATAAAACAAAATCCAATCTAGAAGATTCGTTGGGAACCCTATAAAAAAGCTTGCGAATAAGCAGAGCATAGTTCACAGAATCAATTCCCTTGCTAAAGTCCTTAAAACCTACATCCGTCTGCAAACCATTTTGAAAACCATGGTGGATTAGGTTAGAAAACTCAAGAAGGTTACCAGGGTGACCAGGAACTCAAGGAGCTTCGGGATGGCGGAAAGCTTTGCGATACCACGATAGTTTTCAATATTTGATCTTGAACCTTTTTTCTGAAGCGAAATGATGTAGGACTCATTCCAAATTAATGGGAGACAAGACTGTTCCAAAGAGAGGTTGAAGAGAAAGGTCAAGGGTTTGCAAAGGGACTGGGAACAGTGTTTTAAAATGCAACTTGGTACCTTATCTGGACCAGCAGAAAATGATATGTCCATAGATGACAAACCTTCCAGAACAACGCTTTCCTCGAAAATGGGCAGAAAAATGCTGTTGCTTGAGGTAGCTGATACGGATACGGATTCGAAGCGTTTTAAATATGAGACGAGTACGTTGTTTGGAAAAAGGTAGCGAATAAATTTGCAATACCAACAGCAGAAGCTTCTGTTTTGTTCTGGTAATGAAGGGACGGAGGAAAAGCGTTTGACTTACGCTTAGAGTTAACGAACGAATAGAATTTTTTAGGATCACTACGAAAGTTACTACTACATTGTGAGAGGTAATGATTATAACACTGACTATTAACGGTAAGGAACAGAGAGCGCGTGGAGGAGTATAGACCTAAGGTCGACGTGGAGCCCGACTTCTGGTACTTTTTATAGAGCCGGGATTTATTGTTTTTTAAGTATGAACAATAAGTATGGAGAATCAGGGAGGCTTGGACGATACGGGTACAGTGATATCTGGAGCAAATGTATTAAGGGCGGAGTAAATAGAGCTATAAAACGAGCTAATAGTTGCATCTATGTTCGGTAATGAATAAAGAAACGACTAATCAACACGCGAGAGATGTAGATCTAAATCAATAAAGTTTGTTTTGCGAAAACACTTTATGTGACAAGGAGCCATGGAACTATCAGCACCACCAGATCGGGTACACTCAGGGGATATCGACAAAGTTGGATGGTAAGGATCTTCGAGGAATGATATTGGGCTTGCTCTGGGTATCGTAGCAGGAGAAGCATCGTTAACAAACATGATGTCAAGAAGTCTGTCCCTCATGTTTTTAACGGCATTAATTTGGACAAGGGAAATATCCGTTAGCCCATTGATAAAGTCATTATGGCAATTGGGAAACAACAGGTTAGCGTCATCGCAAGGCAAACAAGAAAGAAATGGGAGGTTAATTTCCCCCATGACAATAATTCGATCATTACACCCTAATGAAGATACGACAGTATTAATTGCTGAGAGGTGGTGTAAGTAAAGCTTAACATCAGACCCGGGAGGAATGTAGGAGCAGGTTAAATAGAAAAAACCCGACGCGAAAATGCACTTTCGATCCCGCTGACCCGGCAACAACAGGCGTATAAATAGATGCGAGATGGAACCAGAAGAGGACTTACGAAGAAACCTGGCCCTGAGTACTAGCGTCGCACAGTGGGGAATTTCGCCGTTTCAGCTTGCTAAATTAATAACTTCTGAACAAATAAAAATATCTTCATGAAGGACAAATCTTTGAAAATGTAGTCTGCTTAAGTAAATTATGCTACAGTGTCTAAAAACTTCACAATAATGGGTTAAATTTGAACTTTGTTGCCGGTGCACATTTTCCTATGTAAAATGCAATATTTTTATACTCAAAATACTCAAAATGAGTATTGGGGTATATTAGATTTGTGGTAAAAGTGGATGTGTGAAACGTCCAGAAGGAATCGTTTCCGATCCCATAAAGTATATATATTCTTGATCAGCATCAATAGCCGAGTCGATTGAGCCATATCTGTCTGTCCGTCTGTCTGTCCGTCCGTCTGTCCGTCCGTCTGTCCGTCCCCTTCAGCGCCTAATGCTCAAAGACTAAAAGAGCTAGAGCAACGATGTTTTGGATCCAGACTTCTGTGATATGTCACTGCTACAAAAATTTCAAAGCTTTGCCCCGCCCACTTCCGCCCCACAAAGGGCGAAAATCTGTGGCATCCACAATTTTAAAGATACGAGAAAACCAAAAACGCAGAATCGTAGAGAATGACGATATCTTTTAGACTGCGGAATCTGAATTGGATCGTATTATTATTATAGCCAGCATCAAGAAAACAATTTCATTTTTTCTCGCCCTGTCTCTCTCTAACACACACGTAGCATAGGCGGCTTTGCTTACAGTAAAACATTAGCGCCTAGAACTCAGAGACTATAAAAGCCAGAGCAACCAAATTTGGTATCCACACTCCTAATATATCGGACCGAGACGAGTTTGTTTCAAAATTTCGCCACACCCCCTTCCGCCCCCGCAAAGGATGAAAATCTGGGTATATTCATAAATCTCAGAGACTATTAAGGCTAGAGTAACCAAATTTGGTATCCGCACTTCTGTTAGATCTCACTATAAAACGTATATCTCAAAATTTCGCCCCACCCCCTTCCGCCCACACAAAGGACGAAAATCTGTTGCATCCACAATATTGCAGATTCGAGAAAACTAAAAACGCATAATCATAGAGAATGTCCATATCTATCCGGTAGATCAGATCGGATCATTTTTATAGCCAAAAGCAAGAAATCAATTTGCAGTGGCTACGCAGCGCCCGACGTCACGCTCAGACTGATGACCGCATCGTGTGTTCGTTCTGTGAGGAGAGCGACCTCCGCTGCTTTCCCGATGGCAAAAACTTCTGCCTGGAATATGCTGCATTGGTCCGGTAGCTTATACGACAGCCTTATCTCAGGGTCTGTACAGTATAGGCCCGCTCCTACTCCTCCGTCCATCTTGGAGCCGTCTGTGTATATATTGAGGGGCTCAGTTTGGTCCCTTCCAATTTTCCAGTCTTCAGGTCCCAAAGATGTGGTTGTTTTGACGTCAAGGCAAGTTTGGGGGGGTCATGTAATCAGTTGATCTGGTCATTTCCCAGCCGATTGAACTATGCCCGTATCCTTGTGGCGATAGATTTCCTGATGCTACGAGGCGTTGTGCTGCCTTTCCCGCAATCAGGCGAGCGTGAATGTCCAGGGGGTCGATTCCAAGTACAGTTTCTAGTGCTTTTGTTGGGGTTGACCTCAGCGCCCCTGTAATACAGAGCAGAGCCTGTCGCTGAGTCTTTTCCATAAGCTTATGGTATGTCTTCTTTTCAGTAGCCTGCCACCACACTAAGGCTCCATACAGCAGAGTTGGTCGCACCACCGAGATGTAGATCCAGTGCATTAGAGCAGGTGACAGGCCCCATGTGCTGCTGAGCATCTTCTTGGATGCATAAAGCGCAATGGTAGCCTTCTTCACCCTTTCCACTACATTGGACCTCCATGCCAGCTTGCTGTCCAGTACTGTGCCTAGGTATTTCACCTGTGATTTTGGAGTCAGCCTAATTTGGTCAATTTTCGGGGGGTCCATATCGGTACCTTGTACCTCTTGGTAAAGAGGCTGAGGTCTGTCTTGTCCGCGTTGATACTGAGTACTACCTCTTCCGCCCACTCACGTATCTCCCGGAGTGTACGTTCCATTAAGGAGCTGAGGGCCGATGGACATACACCCGTAATAAGTATGCTTATGTCGTCTGCATAAGCTGTTATCTTTGGGGCCTTCCTTTCAAATCTCTTGATGAGGTCGTCGACCACCAGATTCCACAGTAGTGGCGACAGGACTCCACCCTGAGGTGTGCCTCTGTGTGCCCCCTTTACCATGGAAGCAGTGCCCCACTTTGATTGCACCCGTCTACAACTTAGGAGGTTTTTGATCCAGACGTTGATTGCAGGTTTTATGTTATTCGCTTCTAGGCGACTTGTTATTGCGGTTGTGGCCACGTTGTTGAATGCTCCTGAGATGTCCACAAATGCTCCCAAAGCATACTTTTTGTTGTGAAGGGCGCTCTCGATGGTGACTACTAGCGAGTGTAGTGCCGTCTCCACTGATTTCCCCTTGGTGTAGGCGTGTTGGTTTGTTGATATCAGTCCCCCTACCTCATTCCTGATGTGTAAATCCAACAGTTTTTCTAGTGTTTTTAGTAAAAAGGAGGTAAGGCTTATCGGTCTGTAATCCTTGGGACTCACGTGGCTGCACTTTCCTGCCTTAGGGAGGAAGACAACTCTCGAGGTTCTCCATTGGATGGGGATATAGCCCGTACTTAGGCATGCTGAGCATATTGCGAAGACCCATGGGGTAATAACCTCTTTGGTCAACTGCATCATGGCTGGGAATATCCCGTCCAGTCCTGGTGCTTTTATGGCCGCGAAGGAGTCTATGGCCCAGTGGATTCTCTTAGTGGTTGACAGACCTATTGGGGGTGCTGTTCCTTAGTTGCTAGGTCCTGATGCTCCTTGGCGTCAGTGACCTCGGTGCATCTAGGGAAGTGCGCCTCCATTAGTGCTGTTAGGGCTTCTTTACTGCCCTCTGTCCACTGTCCGTTGTCT
This sequence comes from Drosophila pseudoobscura, assembly GCF_009870125.1. Taxonomy (NCBI): domain Eukaryota; kingdom Metazoa; phylum Arthropoda; class Insecta; order Diptera; family Drosophilidae; genus Drosophila; species Drosophila pseudoobscura. Next base: position 366,084 of record NC_046681.1, on the reverse strand, counting down.
AGCTTTAGTTGGCTCTGTACTGTGGGCTGCTTTGAAAGCATCTTCCGGAGCCTAGCGGTTTCGGGCACTTTCTCGATGTTGGAGCAGAAGTTTCTCCACGAGTTCCTTTGTGCCTTACGTATTTCCTTCTTGTAGCTCCTATGTAGGATTTTATATTCCTCATTGACAATCTCTTCGTTCGCTTGTTTGGAGATCTTGAAGAATTCCTTGAGGTTGTTCCTTTGGAGAGAGAGATCTCGGTTCCACCAGAGTGACTTGGACCTCCCCTTCGTTCTCGAGGGTTTGCACGATGCATGGTAGGCGTTCAGTAACTCTTTGGATAGGGTCTTTAGGGACTTCTCTATATCCTCCGCGGATTTCACTGAGCCCGGATTCGCGAGCTTCGAAGTAACTGTCTTTTTAAACTTTACCCAGTTTGTGTTCCGGGGGTTTCTATAGACTGTTGTCTTCGAAGGGTGTTTGAATTCGCACTTGAACTGAATGTACTTATGGTCTGAGAAGGATGGTCTTTCGAGGACTCTCCAGTCAGATACCAAGGTACTCTTTCCCGTGACAAGAGTTAGGTCTAGCACGCTTGACGAGGTGGGACCCACGAAGTTGTGTTCCTCCCCCACGTTTGTTAGTTAGTGGATAAGATAAAGTCTCAAGGGACTCACCTCTATCGTTGGTGTCAGGGCTTCCCCACACATTGTGATGGACGTTGGCGTCTGCACCGATGAGGAGTTGGAGATTTTTGGAGCCGGCTTCTGTCACCAGACTCCTAAGTTCTTCCGGCGGGGCGGGCCTGTCGTGTGCCATGTAGCAGGAAGCTGCCATTAGGCGCTTTTCCTCGCTCTCCAGCATCACCACCGTCAGGTCATCCGTGCTGTAATGAGACATAAGGTAAGCATGGATTCCCTTTCGTACGAGTACGACGGTTCTGTTCTTGCTTACCGATGTTGAGTAGAACAGGTTATGATTTGAGAACTTTAGTCCGGCCACTGAATTGCCTGTCGCAATCCAGGGCTCCTGGACTAGAGCTATGTCGGCGAGCCCTTGCTCCATGGCGATGAGGAGCTCCGCCGACGCTACCTTGCTTTTATGCAAGTTGAGCTGCAGCACACTCAGCATGGTTGGCTGGCTCACTTGCACCTGACGGGTTGACTACCAGCGTTAGGTCACCGTCTTCCTCTTTTTCGTTTTCAAGCGCAAGACCCTGGGCGGCCTCCACGATGGACTCGAGACCTAAGTCCTTTTCCACCTCGCCTGCCTGCAGGGTATGCGCGTCCTTTTTCTCAGGGTGGCGCTTTTTGAAGCGCAGGTAGACGCTACCCATGCCCCACGCCATCTTCCCGAACTTGGGGTATAGCAGATCCTCTGCTTCCTTGTTTATTTGGAGGTGTAACGAACCCAAAAGGGCTCGCTACAACGCCTCCCCCAACACCCAATAAAGATCCGGCTACTAGATTACAACACCTCGCCCAAAGTGATTTACTACACGAACACCCCCCTCCACACATAGCCACCGATTGACAGGCGCCGTCTTCGTAACGCTGACCCAACACCAGGTCACGCTGACTTCCACCACTCCAGACCAAGCAACCGGCCAAGCGCAGTCTTCCGGGTTCATCGGCTACAAAACGATGACACCGCGGAAGCCCACGGCGAGCCCCCAACGGCAAACCCGCCGGCTCGCCAAAAACACGAGGAGGCAGAACTAGGTCAACCCGCGATCGCCAGAACAGCGAAGTGCACCCCGACGCGGAAGTGCACTTCCGAACCCGCTGACACAGCGCCCATTGGCGTATAAATAGACGCCGACTGAAAACCAGAAGACAACTTACGCAGAGATCCGGATCACAGTACGGTCGTCGTACCAAAACTTACGCAGAGATCCGGCTCACAGTACGGTCGTCGTACCAAAACTTACGCAGAGATCCGGCTCACAGTACGGTCGTCGTACCACAACTTACGCAGAGACCCAGCCCGGAGTACAGACGCGGTACCCGGAACCTACCAGAAGACATCGACGCCCGATTAAAAATAAGTCATTTAAGCCGCTAAGAAATATAATAAAGTGTCAAATTTGCAAAGTAAAAACACCCGATTGCGTAAGTTCACCCCAATCAGCCACGACACCGACGTCGCCCCACCCCGAGTCCACACGGTCGTTCCATATACACAACGATAGCAACGCCCGCCCGAGCCCCGGTCCACCTCTCTACGACAGGCCGCCCTCCGACGCCACCCTCAAGGTTCCAACACATTTCTACAAATTTCTTGTGAACAGACCCCTGGACGTGACTGAGCTTACCTCAGCCTGAAATAGGTCCATCACAAGTGGCGCCCGAGCAGGGACCCAAGGGAACGTCAGCGAGGGTTTGTGGAATAAAACCCCACGGCCGCTAGAGCAAGAACACAAGAGAACAATCCAAAAAAAAAAACCCCGACCTCGCGGAATATCCACGGCGAGAGTTGCGCAACGAGCAGGCGAAAGCGCGACACAGCGAGAGAGAAACGCGAACAGTGCCGTCACCCCGAGAAGAAATTCGAAGAGTCAGCCGCGAAGCTCGACACAGTGCCCTAGTGAAGGAAAAGCGCAAGCCCAACGAAACAGCCAACTCAAGTAACGATCGGAGCGATGGAATCCCACACGGAGGAACAGGCCAGCGGGTATTACCCTGGAGAATTCATCGCCAACCCATGGGTGAGTACCGGATGGATACACAAACGTCGCCGAGTGGAGCTGGAGTCCTTCGCGGAGGAATTCGGATTCAGCCGCGAGGGGAACGTGGAAGATTTGCGGAGGAGTTTCGCCGAACTAGTCGCCGGGCCCCTCGAACACGATGCCTGGGTCAGGTTGGCGGAGCTCGAGTGGCAGTACGCCAGATCCACAGGACGAGCCAGATCGCCCCAGCCCGAAACCACAGCACCAACAGAGAAGCGGAAGACGGACCCCAAACTCAGCCTACAAGTTCCAGGAATCATGGAAGGCAAAGCCAGCACCTCACCGACATCGATAACCGCCGAAGATCTACCGAAGCCCCCGCCCCCGGAGCCAAGGCCTTCGCCCATGAGAAGGATCTTGCCGACAGCAGGAGGAAATGGCCCCACAGACGGCCACTACTACAGTCACGCCGCACAGATGGCGGAACGGATCCGAAAGTGGGGAATCCAGTTCGACGGGCAGGACGACCCACTGTCGTTCGTCGAACTACTGGAAGAGCGTGCCCTCTCGTACGGGGAAGAAATGAACTACGTGCCGCGAGCCATGGCAGAGCTCCTCACCGACCGAGCCAACCGTTGGTTCCGCACCAGCCGACTCCAGAGCGCCTCATGGGCCGATTTCCGCCAGGAATTCCTAGCCTTTTTCCTGCCTCCCCGGTACTTCGAGCAATTGAAAGACCAGATCAGGGACCGCAAACAAGCGGTGGGCGAACCATTCAAGGACTTCGTCATCGAGCTCCGGTTGCTCATGCACCACGCCGGGTACGACGAAGCCAAGGAACTTAGCCGGATCTATGACAACACCCTCCCGGCGTAGCAGCTGTACGTGCGAAGGCACGAACTGAGAAGTCTGACGCAACTGACAATGTTGGCCACAGAATTCGAGAGTATCCAGGAGCGGAGCATACCAGCGACCCTCATCCCCCCTCGACAACCACCTAGGTACACACGGCCAGCAGCACAACAAGTGCATAACGAAAGCGGGACGAATCGGGCCCAATTCCGAAAGCCCCACTGGAACACCTCGGAACCCGCAAGGAAGCCGGCGCTTCAGCACAGGAAGCGGCACATCGAATGATCACCACCCCCATCGCCAACCCGCACGCAGCCTGTCGACGCTGCGGAGAGGCGGGACATGTATCTCGCGACTGCACCAACCCATCGATCCTCTTCTGTTGGGAGTGCGGCAAGCGCGGAACGCGCACCGTGGGCTGTTGCCATCGAGCAAGAGGTACAGATGCCACTCCTGATACTACCCTGGTACTAGAGCAAGCCATCATAGGGATGGATTTCCTGAGCACCATTGAAACCACATTACAATGTGGCACCACGCGCCTCCATCTCCAAGGCTCCCATCCCAAACACGCCGATGATCACCGCCAGCCAAATACACGCCCCCGGACCCACGAACTCGAGACCTCCGCCGCCAACGAATTCCCCTCCACGACACGAGACAAGAGCACAAGGAACAAGGAATACAGAACCCATGGACACGACGAGGCACACTAGCCACACTAGCCACTCCGAGAAAACCAAAACTAAGCAAAGCAACGGAGAAAGCGAGCCGGTCTCCCGAGGGCACCGACGCGGTTCCACCAACAATGGGAAAGGAACCCAGGACGCCCCTCCAGAAGACAACCCGGCCCCAGCAACGACAGCCGCCACGCAGGGCGAACGTGTGGCCCACGAACGTGTCGTGCCCTCGACGCGAAAACTACCACCATGACACCGACCGACCCGCTACTCTCGCGTCCTCTCAGGCAGGAACCGGGAGGGGCGATCACCGCCGCACGAGGCATCAATCGGAACCCCGCCGCACCTGGAGCCGACACACCATCGATCGTGCCGACATCATGGAACGCCTCCCGGGCAACACCTCGTACGGCGCCGTCGGTCAAACGCTACGATCGCAATCGAGACCCGCACGTTCGTACATCGCGCTGAGTACAACGTCGCGCAAGCACCCCCCAGGACACACACGAGCACCCCACACCTGAGCGACGCACCCGCCGTCGTCACCGGCATAAGCGAATACACTCGCGAAGTCGAACCACCAAGCGCATTCGACACAACGATCCTCCCCGAGAACCCCGACTACACCTGCGACCCAGGAATCGACGAACCACCGGAGGACGATTCGGAACGAATCTCCGACCCATGGCCTCCCGACATCGCGCCGAGAATACAGGAATTTCTAGACGAAGAACTGCCGACACTCGCAGGCCTCCGAGGGACGATGGATCTAACAGAACACACCATCATCATGAGAGACAACCGACCCATAAAGCAGCGGTACTACCCGGCGGATCATCGATGAACAGGTCGACCAACTGATAGCAGAGGACCTAATCGAACCATCCCGGAGCCCCCACAGCGCGCCAATCGTCCTGGTCCGCAAAAAGGACGGGAGATGGCGCATGTGTGTAGATTATCAGCTGCTAAACGAGCGTTCTATCCCGGACGCGTACCCGCTACCCAGGATCAACTACATACTAGAGCGACTCCGAAATGCCCACTTCATCATGACCCTGGACTTGAAAATCGGGTACTGGCAGATACCAATGGCCCGGGACAGCCGGGAAGCCACGGCATTCACGATACCCGGCTATACCAATGGAAAGTAATGCCCTTCGGTTTACATTCCGCGGGAGCCACGTTTCAACGGACCCTCGACGCCGTTATCGGCGCAGACATGGAACCATTCGCGTTCGCATATCTCGACGACATCGTCATCGTCGGGAAAAGCTTCCAGGAACACCTGAACAACGTAAAAGAAGTCTTCACACGACTGCGAAAGGCAAACCTACGGATCAATACGGACAAGTGCGCCTTCTTCCAACGCCGGATAAAATACTTGGGCCACATGATCAGCGAAGAAGGTATCCACACGGACCCCGACAAAATCGCAGCCGTAAAGGATCTGAGGCCGCCGACCAACCTGAAGGAGCTACGACAATGCGTAGACATGGCCGGTTGGTACCGCAGATTTGTCCCAAACTTCGCCACCGTGGTCCAACCAATGTCACTGCTGCTGAAGAAAGGGAAAGCATGGACATGGGGCCAAGAACAACAAGACGCCTTCGACGAGCTGAAAACACTGCTCACCACCGCACCAGTACTCGCCTGCCCAGACTTTAACGTCAAATTTTCCCTGCAGACGGACGCAAGCAACCTTGGAGTAGGCGCGGTCCTCACCCAAGAGATCGAAGGGAAAGAGCGGGTCATCGCATACGTCAGTCGACGCCTCAACAAGGCAGAAGAAAACTTCTCGGCCACCGACAAGGAATGCCTCGCCGTCATCTGGGCGATCCGAAAACTGCGATGCTATCTCGAAGGCTACCGATTCGATGTCATAACCGATCACCTCGCACTAAAGTGGCTAAATACCCTCAAGAGCCCTTACGGTAGAGTAGCAAGATGGGCGCTCGAACTACAGCAATACCAATACGACGTGCACTATCGGGCCGGCAACCAGAACGTAGTCGCTGACGCGCTGTCAAGACAACCATTGGAGACCCTCTCCCGCATCGAGGAGGAAGACAACACAGCATGCACCTGGCTTAAACAAAGGATCCAGCAAGTCCAAGACGAACCCCAGAAATACCCGGACTACACGCACGAAAACGGGCTACTATACCGCTATCTAGGACACGGAGCCGACGACGACGACCACATACCGTGGAAACTATGCGTGCCTAAAAACGGCCGAACGAGAGTACTCCGCGAATGCCATGACGAACCAACAGCAGGACACCTCGGCGTCCGGAAAACCATCCTGAGGACAACGCAACGATATTACTGGCCAGGACTACACCGAGACATACGACGGTACGTGCAGGGCTGCATAAGCTGCCAGAAGTTCAAGGCCACACAGCGCAAGGCCGTGGGCAGGATGCTCACGCGCAAAGCCGAAGAACCCTTCGCCACCCTGTGTGCCGATTTCGTCGGACCATTACCACGGTCGAGCGACGAGACTAAAAGAAGTATTCGCCATCGTCCGAAACAACATCCAGAGAGCCAGCCAGGAGCAAGGGAGACATTACAACCTCCGCCGTCGACTATGGCGCCCCTCCATCGGATCATTGGTACTACTACGCCAACACTACCTCTCAAACGCCGCCGGGGGCTTCGCGGCAAAGTTAGCTCCGAAGTTCGACGGCCCCTACCGAGTCAACAGTTTTCCATCGCCAAACATCGCCAAATTACAACATTGCGAAAGCCGGAAACGGAAGACCGCGAATATCAACGACCTGAGAGAGTTCCACGACCACGAGCCCACGGGCCTACACAGGAATGCCGACATCGCGGAAGAAACCAATGAAACAGCAACCCGGCGCCCCGACCGCGGCACCGCAGAGTCGGCAGAACTCGGGGCACCCGGCCAAGAGAGACAACGTCAGCGAAACACCGACCGGCGGTGCCACGCCAACAACAACGCGAGCGCAACAAACCCCCTGACAACGAAGTAAACAGACCCGCTAGCGAGGCAAGGGACGAGATGATCGCAAGTCGGCGGCGACCCCAAAACGCACCCCCGGTGCAACACGGAAGAGAGAAGAAAAGCTTGCTCCGCAAATACGGACCCTGCAGAACGGCTTAAATAGCCGCAACTCTGGCTCCCATCAATCAGTGCACTCTCACCAGAAGAAGGCGACGCCATCCGAGCCAACAACCCACCGCCGCGCGCCCCACGCACGGGTCTTCGTGACTCTCGTCGGGGAAGAAAGGGGAGGGTGTAACGAACCCAAAAGGGCTCGCTACAACGCCTCCCCCAACACCCAATAAAGATCCGGCTACTAGATTACAACACCTCGCCCAAAGTGATTTACTACACGAACACCCCCCTCCACACATAGCCACCGATTGACAGGCGCCGTCTTCGCAACGCTGACCCAACACCAGGTCACGCTGACTTCCACCACTCCAGACCAAGCAACCGGCCAAGCGCAGTCTTCCGGGTTCATCGGCTACAAAACGATGACACCGCGGAAGCCCACGACGAGCCCCCAACGGCAAACCCGCCGGTTCGCCAAAAACACGAAGAGGCAGAACTAGGTCAACCCGCGATCGCCAGAACAGCGAAGTGCACCCCGACGCGGAAGTGCACTTCCGAACCCGCTGACACAGCGCCCATTGGCGTATAAATAGACGCCGACTGAAAACCAGAAGACAACTTACGCAGAGATCCGGCTCACAGTACGGTCGTCGTACCAAAACTTACGCAGAGATCCGGCTCACAGTACGGTCGTCGTACCACAACTTACGCAGAGACCCAGCCCGGAGTACAGACGCGGTACCCGGAACCTACCAGAAGACATCGACGCCCGATTAAAAATAAGTCATTTAAGCCGCTAAGAAATATAATAAAGTGTCAAATTTGCAAAGTAAAAACACTCGATTGCGTAAGTTCACCCCAATCAGCCACGTCACCGACGTCGCCCCACCCCGAGTCCACACGGTCATTCCATATACACAACGATAGCAACGCCCGCCCGAGCCCCGGTCCACCTCTCTACGACAGGCCGCCCTCCGACGGCACCCTCAAGGTTCCAACACATTTCTACAAATTTCTTGTGAACAGACCCCTGGACGTGACTGAGCTTACCTCAGCCTGAAATAGGTCCATCACAGAGGCCCTTCCCTACGCAGGGAGCTGGTGCCTGGTTCCGGCGAGCGGAGAAGGCTCTCTTCATCCGTCCTGCTTAGAGAGAGCACGCTCTCCAGATCCGTGTCTGTATCGACTACGGCATCTGTGCGGATCAACTTGCAGGCTACGGAGTGAGTTGTTTTTGTTGTTGTTGTTGTGGCAGTAGGTGGCATCTGGTCTGATGAGCTCGTGAGGTGGCTCAAAGGGGGCCTAGCTGAGGCCACCGGACGGGTCGCAGGTTGCGGATAGCGAACGACCTACCTATATACAGGTCATATAGGTAGGTCAGCTGCGAATAATCGGACATCCCTAGGGAGAGTACCGAAAATAAGCAGCCCCGGACAGCCAGCGGGTGTTCGCGAAGTAGCAACACTGACGATGCGCTTGTGGTGCCGCCTCTTATAAGTAGCTCACACACTCCCCTATCCCTACACACTACCTACCCACATCCCAACCCCCCACATTCAGCTCACACCGGGCCGGACTAAGAGTGTTATTCGACCCGTGCCGAGAGTCAGCCTGGCTGGGGGCCCGGTATATAAAACTAGCCCAGTCGTTAACGGAGAGCTCAGGGACTTGGCAGCCCCCTGTTCTAAGTATGCCTTATCCGGGCAACGTGGATCTCTGCCCGGACGGACCGTACCCCTTCTCTGCAGCTCGTGGGAAAAAGAATGGAAGAATTGAAAAACAAACAAAATGAGTCGGGCACTTCCCAAATGCCAACAGGGAGCAATCCCAAACAGGGGAAGGCAGCGGCCCAAAGGCCTGGCCCGACCCGCAAATCAGCAGGGAAAACCTGCGCGGCGGAATATGCTAGGGAGAGCCCAAAGGGGTCCCATCCCGGCGTCGGGGTGGGTGGTGAATTGGCTCCCAAAACCGATACCTTGGCAGAGTGGCTATGCAATCCTGCGGCTGCTCTGCCTGCTGGTAAAGTGGAGGGGGATGAGTCACCATCTACTAGTGTCAAAGCCAAATCCTTTACATATGCCGACAGAAGGAGTGCTGGCAACATACTCCGTCGGCAGAACGCAAGCCAGATGTCCAGCCCGACGGACAAATGGATTAAGAAGGTCGAGTGGGCCTCGAAGGTGCTGCCGAACTTTGGCAAGGAAGCACCGAAGAAGGAAGCCCCTCAGCAAAAAAGGCAGCGCTCGCAGGAGACTCCGGGGCCGACACCGAAACGCTCCAGAGTGCTGCCTAACGCGTCGTTCGCGCAGATTGCCAGAGAAAGGACGCTGATTGGCGTCCTGGACAAAGGCAGCGTGGACTCCCGGATCCCTCGGAACCAGTGGAAGTGGGTGGAAGCGGCACTGGCCGACCGCTGCTTCGAGCTGCTGGAAAAGCAGCCTGGACCCCCCCCCCCGTCTGCAGAGACATGGGCTGGTAACAGGGCTGCATAAAAATCGTAGCCTGTGAAGATGAGCGCTCCGTACAGCTGTACAAAGCAGCGGTAGCGCAAGTCGGGGAAGTCTACCCAGGGGCGAAGCTCGTCGCTGTAGACTGGAGCGAAGTGCCCAGTAGACCAAGGGCGAGAGTCTGGGTGCCCGCCTCCATGAAGGAGCCGGAGCGCATCCTAAAAATGCTGCAAAGATGCAACCCCCACCTCCCAACAGCGGATTGGAAGGTGGTCAAAGTTGAGGCGACACAGGGCCCCACAAACCAGGCGGTGGTCGTCCTCAACAAAGAGTCGCTGGCCCCGATTGAGGCTGCCAAAGGCGAGCTCAATTTTGGGTTCAGCTCTGTGACCATAAAGGTCTACAAGTCGGATGCGGCGGCCGAGGCACGTCCTGTCGACAAGCCAGTCGAGCAGGACGCTGCCTCGGAGATCGAAGCACCCGACGATCACACAGAGATAGACCCAGAGACCCACAGATGGCACGCTGAGATGCGACTTCGAGGCGATGTGTTGCCACGAGGAAGTCGAGGACGATCCGGATGCCGACATTACAGTGGTGGAGAACACTAAGGATGTCCCTGAGGCTCCTTCAGATCAATCTCCACCACTGTAAAGCAGCATCCGCTGCTCTTATACTCCGCCTCGAAGAGAGCGGAGCAGACGTAGCCCTGATCCAGGAACCTTGGATAGTGGGAGACAAGGTTTGTGGATTAGGGTCGAAGGAGTACAAGATAATTGTAGCTCAACATGAAGGTAAAACTCGCACCTGCATTCTCGCCAGAAAGCACCTTAATATCTTTCTGCTCCATAATTATAGCGATAGCGACAACACGGCGGTAAGCCTAGAGCTGGAAGGGACACATCTAAGGCTGATGTCGTCCTACATGGCCCATGAGGGAAACGATCCCCCCAACGACCTTGTTCGCAAACTAGCCAGCGACAGCGAGAGGTCGGACATAGACCTATTAATAGGTTGCGATGCCAACGCTCACCACACTCAATGGGGGAGCTCGAACACATATGCAAGGGGTGAGTCACTTTTCAGCTTCATCCTTAACTCAAATCTATTTATTTGTAATCGGGGCAACGACCCCACTTTTATAATTAAAAATCGACAGGAGGTTATTGACATCACCCTAATGTCTTCCAACCTGTTAGACATAGTCAAGAGTTGGCAGGTCCTTGATGACCACTCCTTCTCTGACCACAGATACATCGAGACCACACTATCCCTCGAGTGTCCGAAACCTAAGGACTATATTAATCCCAGGAAAGCCAACTGGGAAAAATATAGCTCAGCCCTGGAGGACTTACTCCCCTCCAAAGCACCATCATGACCTGACACAAAAGACGACCTAGATCGCCTAGTGAACAGGTTCACAGAGGCATGCAACAAAGCCTTCGCGGCAGCATGCCCCTCTAGCGAACCTAGGGGGAAAAAGAAACCCCCCTGGTGGTCAAAGCAAATAGACATCCTACGTAAAAGCTGCAGGACCCTTTTCAACAGGGCCAAAAGCGCGAACGAGGAGAGCCACTGAGCAGACTATAAAATCAGTCTGTCACTATATAAAAAGGAAACAAGGAAAGCAAAAAGGGCCTCTTGGCAAAAATTTTGCTCGGAAATTGAGGAAACATCAGAGGCCGCAAGGCTTCGCAAGATTCTCTCAAAAACTAACCCCTCGGTGGGGTATCTTAAAAGGAATGACGGCACGTGGACTAACTCCAGTGAGGAGTCCCTGCACATTCTACTAGACACACATTTTCCAGGGTGCACAACCATCGAGACGGCACATCCTCCAGGAGAGGGACCGGTAACCTCGATGGATCACATCCTCACTAAACGTAACATAAGCTGGGCAATAAACAGCTTCAACCCGTTCAAATCGCCAGGCCCAGACCAGGTAATCCCGGCCCAACTTCAGAAGGCCGGGGATACGGCCATAAACTGGCTACAAGGTATCTTCAGGAAGATACTGGCTGTGGGTACAATGCCGCGAACATGGCTTAAGGCAAAGATAGTCTTCATTCCCAAAGCTGGGAAAGCCTCGCACTCAGCTGCAAAAGACTTTAGACCAATCAGCCTATCGTCCTTCCTCCTCAAAACCTTTGAGAGACTCGTCGGGCTGCAACTGAGGACAACTATACACCCTCAGTTGCTGTCAGGCGCACAGCATGCCTACCGGAAAGGAAAATCCACGGAAACGTCTCTTCATGAAGTGATCTCTGCGGTAGAGAAATCTCTGCATCACAAAGAGTACTCACTCATAGCATTTCTCGATATTGAGGGAGCTTTCAACAACGTTGTACCGGGTGCCATTACAGAAGCCCTGACTGACCTGGGGGTGGACCGTCACTTGGTGATGCTCATTGATCAATTGCTCACATGCAGGACGGTGACATCATCGATGGGATCGTCCGCCCAGTCAAGGTATGTCAACAGAGGCACCCCGCAAGGTGGTGTCCTGTCTCCTCTTCTGTGGAACATAGCAGTCAACAAGATTCTATGGGACCTGGAGGGGGGGGGCTGCAAAGTCGTGGCCTATGCGGATGACGTTGCGATTATCTTCTCGGGGAAATACCCCCAAACACTGTGCGACTTAATGTCCACAAAGCTAGCGCAACTGTCGGACTGGACGAAATCGCGCGGTCTGGGAGTAAATCCCTCAAAAACGGAACTCGTGTTATTCACAAATAAATACAAGGTCCCGCCCCTCAACCCTCCAATACTACAAGGATGCAGGCTCTCCTTTAGCGACAGTGCCAGTTACTTAGGGTTGGTAATTGACAAGAAGCTTAACTGGAACCTGAATGTCAAAGACAGAGTGAAAAAGGCAATGACTGCACTCTATACATGCAAAAAAGCTATTGGGCTAAGATGGGGTATGATCCCAAGCATAGTCCAATGGATATATCAAGCTATAGTTAGACCAATACTACTCTACGGAGTTACGGTGTGGTGGCCAGCCCTATCAAAAAGGGCGATCACCAAGCAACTGGGCAAAGTCCAGCGGACTGCCGCCCTATGCATCAGCGGAGCTCTCCGCACCACCCCAAATGATGCGCTAAATGCCATCCTATGCCTACAGAGCCTTGAACTCGCAGGAAAGGAACGGGCAGAAGCAGCAGCAATACGTCTAAGAGACTCAGATCAATGGGTGACACAGTGCATAGGTCACTCAGCCATATTAAATAGCAGTACTGTCCCCTCAAAAACAGACTACCAAGTTCCAAGAGAGTATACAGACACTACCTTCGACACAATCATCCCTCATAGAGACGAATGGCTCGAGGGACTCCCAGGCCCTGAAGGGGCCATAAGCATCTTCACAGATGGATCAAAGCTGGACGACAGAGTCGGAGGGGGAATCTACTCTGAACAGCTAAACATAAGGCATTCCTTCAGACTCCCAGATCATTGCAGTGTCTTTCAAGCGAAAGCAATCAGGGAGGCACTAGATTGCCTACAAGCGGCTGCCGTCACGGCAACCAAGCTGAACATTTATAGCGACAGCCAGGCTGCGATCAAATCGCTAAGCGCGATTTCCTCGAACTCGGCCACCGTGGCAGACTGCCGCAAATCTCTGCACGAGATGGCTCAGCAATTTGCTATTAGCCTAATTTGGGTCCCGGGCCACCGGGACATCGAGGGCAACTGTATAGCGGACGAGCTGGCCAGATCTGGCACTACAATCCCCCTTCTCCAAGACAAGGAGGATATCTGTATGCCAATGGCCACCTGTAAGCTCATTATAAGGGAGCAATACAAGCGACTAAAAAACGATATGTGGCAAACAGTGCCACGATGTCGCACAACTCGGCAAACATGGCCGACCATGGACATGAAGCGCACCTCCGAGCTCCTCAAGTTAAGCAGGAAAAGGTGCAGCGTAGTCACTCGTTCCCTCACGGGACACTGGCTAATAGGCACCCACGCTAACAGGCTGGGGGCCCCACATAACGATTTTTGTCGCAGCTGTAGAGACGAGGAAGAGGAGGAGACAGTGGAACATCTGTTCTGCTCCTGCCCGGCTCTCAGCAGAAGAAGGCTACAACACCTGGGCTCAGCCTTTCTACACGACATCTCAGAGATGTCCAAACTATGTCCCAGAAGGATAGCGAACTTTGTGTGAGCATCTGGATGGGATAATTGCTGACAGGAAGTCTCACAACGCAGGAAGGAAATGATCCTATGCGGTATCACAACGGGCCGAAACCGGCCTAAGTGTGACGGGCTCCGAGCGAGCCCGGCAGCCGCCTCAACCTAACCTAACCTGTGGCAGTAGCTTTACAACTGACCTGGCCTGCTCCCGCCAAGTCTGAGGTGTGACCGCTGGCGACACGCAGAGAGGACTGCTCCTCCGACGTTTGGGTTGACATCCCAACCCGTGCTTGCTCCTTCTTCGACTCCATAGTTGGCCCGAGGGTCCATACTGGTTAATATTTTTCGGGACCGCCAGGCACATCTAGCCATGGACCTGGTTCGGTTCCCCCGACTTTGAATCGGGAAGACGCCGGACCATAGCCTTAGCTAGACACTGCATTACCCCGGACAGAGCAAGCGACAGTGCATTACCCTTGTCCGGGGTAATGCAGTGTCCATTGCCCAGCCGGCACCCTCGTGGAGGGTTCAGCTAGAGAATTTTACGCCAGCTGCCATACTGACTTAGTATCGGGTATAACTGTAGAGTTGCGGTGTCCGCAGCAACTCACAACGTTCCCCCTCGTTATTTATTTTTTTTTTTGTTTTTTTTTTTTATCGAGAAAGTATTTTTAAAGCTGGTTTTTACTATAAAATATTATTTTTTAAATTTATTTTTCAACTTAACCTAATTTAAATATCCAATAAACTTATAATTTCTGAAGAATAACTGCTTGCCGACTTAATTTGTTATCTCACATATCTAATGGATGAAATATATGGACCTGAAGAGGCTGCCAACAAGTTTAAAACGTCTTGGTTTTGCTTAATTCGTGATGTCTTGCACGCATTAATATTCCTGTATTTTTTGTAATCTTTGATGATCTTTTATGATGCGTGGGAGTTAGCTTCTTTTCAGGATATTTTTCCAAACTTGCGGGAATTTATTTTTTCTTTGCAGCTTAAAATATCAAAAATGACACCTAAGCTTTTAATGTCATTATCCACCCCATTTATTTCTGCAAGTAATGTCCGAGATGAGTTGCCATCGTTTGTGTTTCCAAATCGTTGTTTAGAACAGTCCACCTTTGGTAATAGTTTGCATACGAATTTTTCTTGAACGATGTTTTCCTAGTCTTTCGTATTTCCTTGACTGGCTGCTCTTGTCAAAAGATTGTGCCTCTCGCGGAATGGTATATGAAAGTTTTAAAATGAACTCCATACATCTAAATCTGGTCAAAAAGACAGGTAAAGGTAGAAATACTATCCTGCATATTCATTTATAACCAACAACATAATAGAGGTAGTGCGAAATGGAAAATAATTCTAATATTGAGTGTACCTGAGCATATGGATTCTTAGTACCTAACTTTTGAGAAGTTTTTCACCTTAGACTGGACTTTACAAAACTATATACCTACATTTTTCCGAGATTTTTGTTGCATACGTTCTTTGAACAATTTATTACCTAAGTCTCAAAGCCCTTTCTGCGCTTCGCTGTCACAACCGTGAAACGGTAAAAATATGATTTTGTATGGGATTTAAGAGCTGTGATAGCGGTTTTTGACCGTTTTTCGTGCGAGGTTGTGACAGGTAAATCGGTATAGATGCCAAACAGCTCCGAAGCGCATCTCTATTAGATGCGTGTATTTATTGTATCCAAAGCGCTAAAAAATCTTCGACTTTTGCAACCTCTTTCGTCGAAATCGTCTCTGTGCGTCGTATTAACCTAAGAACTTAAGAAAGCGCTAAAAGTAGTTATAATAAAGTATCCAAATAATATCCATATCCTTAAGCCATTTCTAAGAGCCGAGGCACCAACGCTATCCCACCCCACGTCCACATACACCATTCGATACACACCACCAGCAACGCTGGCCCGGGGCTCTCCATCCTCTCTACGACGGGCCAGCCCTGACGTCCCCCTCAAAGTTCCATCCATTTCTATCCATCCAAAATTTCTTGTGGATTGACCCCTGGACGTGACTGAGCTTATCTCAGCCTGAAAAGGTCTATCACTGATTTAAATACTGCATGATGGGCTAAGTAATGGCAGAGTCCTTGAACGGATATTGGACGATGTACACGCCATCGTTTCTGCGGGTGTGCGTATGACCGAAGTGTTGCTCAGCGGGATCACTAGCATCAATGGTAGCGTTACTTGGTTGAACTCGGTCCATGTCCGTGCTAGTGCGTGGTTGTGAGCATCACTACTGAGATGGTAGCTGCCTGTAATGACCCAACTAAAATTAGTATGAAAAAGCAAACCCTTTGCGTTGCCCAGTGTAAATGTTCCAAAGTTGATCAGCTTCGAAAATCACGGCAATTTCGCCTGGTTTACCAAATTTAGGGTCCGCCAAGGGTAGAGCACAAATCTTTTCCCACATCGGCGTGTTAGACTCGATCCTCTGTGTTGGAATCGAGGAGGGTTAAAGGTTAAATGGTTCATAATCAGACCTGTTAACACCACTGAGGCTGAGCTTGTGCGGGAGAGCAATGTGAATGTTGCGCGACCTCTAGTAACCCCAACAGGGTTTACACCAAGCACTGGTATACGAGCATGCGAGCGCGGCAATCCGATTTATTTATTTATTAAAATAACAAATTATCTGTTAATAATGGTACTTAATTACAAAAGGCGGAAAAAGAGAAGTTAAAAGTTAGCTAAATTTAAGTGATTAAATATTGCAATTAGTTCAAGAGACAGTTCAGGGGATAGGTTATGGTAGAGGGAGTTATAATTATGGCATAAAACCCTAAAAGGTTCAAAGAAGATTAGTTGAACACCACAATAGTAGTTCACTTAGATCCAGTTGAAGGCGTGTGTGCAAATACCAATTAGAGTAAGCCAGACTGATTTTAACATCATCAGCATACATTAGTGTAGTAGAGTATGTTATAACTTGAGGAAGGTCATTCACAAATACAATAAACAGAAGCGGGCTCAGATGACTTCCCTGTGGCACTCCTGAAATAACATTAACAATATTTGACAACACATTAGAAAACAAAACACGTTGAGTACGGTTAGGCACTCCTGAAATAACATTAGCAATATTTGACAACACATTAGAAAACAAAACACGTTGAGTACGGTTAGAGAGATAAAACAAAATCCAATCTAGAAGATTCGTTGGGAACCCTAAAAAAAAGCTTGCGAATAAGCAGAGTATAGTTCACAGAATCGATTGCCTTGCTAAAGTCCGTAAAACCTACATCCGTCTGCAAACCATTTTGAAAACTACGGTGGATTAGGTTAGAAAACTCAAGAAGGTTACCAGGGTGACCAGGAACTCAAGAAGCTTCGGGATGGCGGAAAGCTTTGCGATACCACGATAGTTTTCAATATTTGATCTTGAACCTTTTTTCTGAAGCGAAATGATGTAGGACTCATTCCAAATTAATGGGAGACAAGACTGTTCCAAAGAGAGGTTGAAGAGAAAGGTCAAGGGTTTGCAAAGGGACTGGGCACAGTGTTTTAAAATGCAACTTGGTACCTTATCTGGACCCGCAGAAAATGATATGTCCATAGATGACAAACCTTCCAGAACAACGCTTTCCTCGAAAATGGGCAGAAAAATGCTGTTAGCTTGAGGTAGCTGATACGGATACGGATTCGAAGCGTTTTAAATATGAGACGAGTACGTTGTTTGGAAAAAGGTAGCGAATAAATTTGCAATACCAACAGCAGAAGCTTCTGTTTTGTTCTGGTAATGAAGGGACGGAGGAAAAGCGTTTGACTTACGCTTAGAGTTAACGAACGAATAGAATTTTTTAGGATCACTACGAAAGTTACTACTACATTGTGAGAGGTAATGATTATAACACTGACTATTAACGGTTAGGAACAGAGAGCGAGTGGAGGAGTATAGACCTAAGGTCGACGTGGAGCCCGACTTCTGGTACTTTTTATAGAGCCGGGATTTATTGTTTTTTAAGTATGAAAAATACTTGGAGAATCAGGGAGGCTTGGAGGATACGGGTACAGTGATATTTGGAGCAAATGTATTAAGGGCGGAGTAAATAGAGCTATAAAACGAGCTAACAGTTGCATATATGTTCGGTAATGAATAAAGAAACGACTAATCAACACGCGAGAGATGTAGATCTAAATCAATAAAGTTTGTTTTGCGAAAACACTTTATGTGACAAGGAGCCATGGAACTATCAGCACCACCAGATCGGGTACACTCAGGGGATATCGACAAAGTTGGATGGTAAGGATCTTCGAGGAATGATATTGGGCTTGCTCTGGGTATCGTAGCAGGAGAAGCATCGTTAACAAACATGATGTCAAGAAGTCTATCCCTCATGTTTTTAACGGCATTAATTTGGACAAGGGAAATATCCGTTAGCCCATTGATAAAGTCATTATGGCAATTGGGAAACAACAGGTTAGCGTCATCGCAAGGCAAACAAGAAAGAAATGGGAGGTTAAATTCCCCCATGACAATAATTCGATCATTGCACCCTAATGAAGATACTGCTGCTTACCGATGTTGAGTAGAACAGGTTATGATTTGAGAACTTTAGTCCGGCCACTGAATTGCCTGTCGCAATCCAGGGCTCCTGGACTAGAGCTATGTCAGCGAGCCCTTGCTCCATGGCGATGAGGAGCTCCGCCGACGCTACCTTGCTTTTATGCAAGTTGAGCTGCAGCACACTCAGCATGGTTGGCTGGCTCACTTGCACCTGACGGGTTGACTACCAGCGTTAGGTCACCGTCTTCCTCTTTTTCGTTTTCAAGCGCAAGACCCTGGGCGGCCTCCACGATGGACTCGAGACCTAAGTCCTTTTCCACCTCGCCTGCCTGCAGGGTATGCGCGTCCTTTTTCTCAGGGTGGCGCTTTTTGAAGCGCAGGTAGACGCTACCCATGCCCCACGCCATCTTCCCGAACTTGGGTATAGCAGATCCTCTGCTTCCTTGTTTATTTGGAGGTGTAACGAACCCAAAAGGGCTCGCTACAACGCCTCCCCCAACACCCAATAAAGATCCGGCTACTAGATTACAACACCTCGCCCAAAGTGATTTACTACACGAACACCCCCCTCCACACATAGCCACCGATTGACAGGCGCCGTCTTCGTAACGCTGACCCAACACCAGGTCACGCTGACTTCCACCACTCCAGACCAAGCAACCGGCCAAGCGCAGTCTTCCGGGTTCATCGGCTACAAAACGATGACACCGCGGAAGCCCACGACGAGCCCCCAACGGCAAACCCGCCGGCTCGCCAAAAACACGAGGAGGCAGAACTAGGTCAACCCGCGATCGCCAGAACAGCGAAGTGCACCCCGACGCGGAAGTGCACTTCCGAACCCGCTGACACAGCGCCCATTGGCGTATAAATAGACGCCGACTGAAAACCAGAAGACAACTTACGCAGAGATCCGGATCACAGTACGGTCGTCGTACCAAAACTTACGCAGAGATCCGGCTCACAGTACGGTCGTCGTACCAAAACTTACGCAGAGATCCGGCTCACAGTACGGTCGTCGTACCACAACTTACGCAGAGACCCAGCCCGGAGTACAGACGCGGTACCCGGAACCTACCAGAAGACATCGACGCCCGATTAAAAATAAGTCATTTAAGCCGCTAAGAAATATAATAAAGTGTCAAATTTGCAAAGTAAAAACACCCGATTGCGTAAGTTCACCCCAATCAGCCACGACACCGACGTCGCCCCACCCCGAGTCCACACGGTCGTTCCATATACACAACGATAGCAACGCCCGCCCGAGCCCCGGTCCACCTCTCTACGACAGGCCGCCCTCCGACGCCACCCTCAAGGTTCCAACACATTTCTACAAATTTCTTGTGAACAGACCCCTGGACGTGACTGAGCTTACCTCAGCCTGAAATAGGTCCATCACAAGTGGCGCCCGAGCAGGGACCCAAGGGAACGTCAGCGAGGGTTTGTGGAATAAAACCCCACGGCCGCTAGAGCAAGAACACAAGAGAACAATCCAAAAAAAAAAACCCCGACCTCGCGGAATATCCACGGCGAGAGTTGCGCAACGAGCAGGCGAAAGCGCGACACAGCGAGAGAGAAACGCGAACAGTGCCGTCACCCCGAGAAGAAATTCGAAGAGTCAGCCGCGAAGCTCGACACAGTGCCCTAGTGAAGGAAAAGCGCAAGCCCAACGAAACAGCCAACTCAAGTAACGATCGGAGCGATGGAATCCCACACGGAGGAACAGGCCAGCGGGTATTACCCTGGAGAATTCATCGCCAACCCATGGGTAAGTACCGGATGGATACACAAACGTCGCCGAGAGGAGCTGGAGTCCTTCGCGGAGGAATTCGGATTCAGCCGCGAGGGGAACGTGGAAGATTTGCGGAGGAGTTTCGCCGAACTAGTCGCCGGGCCCCTCGAACACGATGCCTGGGTCAGGTTGGCGGAGCTCGAGTGGCAGTACGCCAGATCCACAGGACGAGCCAGATCGCCCCAGCCCGAAACCACAGCACCAACAGAGAAGCGGAAGACGGACCCCAAACTCAGCCTACAAGTTCCAGGAATCATGGAAGGCAAAGCCAGCACCTCACCGACATCGATAACCGCCGAAGATCTACCGAAGCCCCCGCCCCCGGAGCCAAGGCCTTCGCCCATGAGAAGGATCTTGCCGACAGCAGGAGGAAATGGCCCCACAGACGGCCACTACTACAGTCACGCCGCACAGATGGCGGAACGGATCCGAAAGTGGGGAATCCAGTTCGACGGGCAGGACGACCCACTGTCGTTCGTCGAACTACTGGAAGAGCGTGCCCTCTCGTACGGGGAAGAAATGAACTACGTGCCGCGAGCCATGGCAGAGCTCCTCACCGACCGAGCCAACCGTTGGTTCCGCACCAGCCGACTCCAGAGCGCCTCATGGGCCGATTTCCGCCAGGAATTCCTAGCCTTTTTCCTGCCTCCCCGGTACTTCGAGCAATTGAAAGACCAGATCAGGGACCGCAAACAAGCGGTGGGCGAACCATTCAAGGACTTCGTCATCGAGCTCCGGTTGCTCATGCACCACGCCGGGTACGACGAAGCCAAGGAACTTAGCCGGATCTATGACAACACCCTCCCGGCGTAGCAGCTGTACGTGCGAAGGCACGAACTGAGAAGTCTGACGCAACTGACAATGTTGGCCACAGAATTCGAGAGTATCCAGGAGCGGAGCATACCAGCGACCCTCATCCCCCCTCGACAACCACCTAGGTACACACGGCCAGCAGCACAACAAGTGCATAACGAAAGCGGGACGAATCGGGCCCAATTCCGAAAGCCCCACTGGAACACCTCGGAACCCGCAAGGAAGCCGGCGCTTCAGCACAGGAAGCGGCACATCGAATGATCACCACCCCCATCGCCAACCCGCACGCAGCCTGTCGACGCTGCGGAGAGGCGGGACATGTATCTCGCGACTGCACCAACCCATCGATCCTCTTCTGTTGGGAGTGCGGCAAGCGCGGAACGCGCACCGTGGGCTGTTGCCATCGAGCAAGAGGTACAGATGCCACTCCTGATACTACCCTGGTACTAGAGCAAGCCATCATAGGGATGGATTTCCTGAGCACCATTGAAACCACAATACAATGTGGCACCACGCGCCTCCATCTCCAAGGCTCCCATCCCAAACACGCCGATGATCACCGCCAGCCAAATACACGCCCCCGGACCCACGAACTCGAGAAGTCCGCCGCCAACGAATTCCCCTCCACGACACGAGACAAGAGCACAAGGAACAAGGAATACAGAACCCATGGACACGACGAGGCACACTAGCCACACTAGCCACTCCGAGAAAACCAAAACTAAGCAAAGCAACGGAGAAAGCGAGCCGGTCTCCCGAGGGCACCGACGCGGTTCCACCAACAATGGGAAAGGAACCCAGGACGCCCCTCCAGAAGACAACCCGGCCCCAGCAACGACAGCCGCCACGCAGGGCGAACGTGTGGCCCACGAACGTGTCGTGCCCTCGACGCGAAAACTACCACCATGACACCGACCGACCCGCTACTCTCGCGTCCTCTCAGGCAGGAACCGGGAGGGGCGATCACCGCCGCACGAGGCATCAATCGGAACACCGCCGCACCTGGAGCCGACACACCATCGATCGTCGCCGACATCATGGAACGCCTCCCGGGCAACACCTCGTACGGCGCCGTCGGTCAAACGCTACGACCGCAATCGAGACCCGCACGTTCGTACATCGCGCTGAGTACAACGTCGCGCAAGCACCCCCCAGGACACACACGAGCACCCCACACCTGAGCGACGCACCCGCCGTCGTCACCGGCATAAGCGAATACACTCGCGAAGTCGAACCACCAAGCGCATTCGACACAACGATCCTCCCCGAGAACCCCGACTACACCTGCGACCCAGGAATCGACGAACCACCGGAGGACGATTCGGAACGAATCTCCGACCCATGGCCTCCCGACATCGCGCCGAGAATACAGGAATTTCTAGACGAAGAACTGCCGACACTCGCAGGCCTCCGAGGGACGACGGATCTAACAGAACACACCATCATCATGAGAGACAACCGACCCATAAAACAGCGGTACTACCCGGCGGATCATCGATGAACAGGTCGACCAACTGATAGCAGAGGACCTAATCGAACCATCCCGGAGCCCCCACAGCGCGCCAATCGTCCTGGTCCGCAAAAAGGACGGGAGATGGCGCATGTGTGTACATTATCAGCAGCTAAACGAGCGTTCTATCCCGGACGCGTACCCGCTACCCAGGATCAACTACATACTAGAGCGACTCCGAAATGCCCACTTCATCATGACCCTGGACTTGAAAATCGGGTACTGGCAGATACCAATGGCCCGGGACAGCCGGGAAGCCACGGCATTCACGATACCCGGCTATACCAATGGAAAGTAATGCCCTTCGGTTTACATTCCGCGGGAGCCACGTTTCAACGGACCCTCGACGCCGTTATCGGCGCAGACATGGAACCATTCGCGTTCGCATATCTCGACGACATCGTCATCGTCGGGAAAAGCTTCCAGGAACACCTGAACAACGTAAAAGAAGTCTTCGCACGACTGCGAAAGGCAAACCTACGGATCAATACGGACAAGTGCGCCTTCTTCCAACGCCGGATAAAATACTTGGGCCACATGATCAGCGAAGAAGGTATCCACACGGACCCCGACAAAATCGCAGCCGTAAAGGATCTGAAGCCGCCGACCAACCTGAAGGAGCTACGACAATGCGTAGGCATGGCCGGTTGGTACCGCAGATTTGTCCCAAACTTCGCCACCATGGTCCAACCAATGTCACTGCTGCTGAAGAAAGGGAAAGCATGGACATGGGGCCAAGAACAACAAGACGCCTTCGACGAGCTGAAAACACTGCTCACCACCGCACCAGTACTCGCCTGCCCAGACTTTAACGTCAAATTTTCCCTGCAGACGGACGCAAGCAACCTTGGAGTAGGCACGGTCCTCACCCAAGAGATCGAAGGGAAAGAGCGGGTCATCGCATACGTCAGTCGACGCCTCAACAAGGCAGAAGAAAACTTCTCGGCCACCGACAAGGAATGCCTCGCCGTCATCTGGGCGATCCGAAAACTGCGATGCTATCTCGAAGGCTACCGATTCGATGTCATAACCGATCACCTCGCACTAAAGTGGCTAAATACCCTCGAGAGCCCTTACGGTAGAGTAGCAAGATGGGCGCTCGAACTACAGCATTACCAATACGACGTGCACTATCGGGCCGGCAACCAGAACGTAGTCGCTGACGCGCTGTCAAGACAACCATTGGAGACCCTCTCCCGCATCGAGGAGGAAGACAACACAGCATGCACCTGGCTTAAACAAAGGATCCAGCAAGTCCAAGACGAACCCCAGAAATACCCGGACTACACGCACGAAAACGGGCTACTATACCGCTATCTAGGACACGGAGCCGACGACGACGACCACATACCGTGGAAACTATGCGTGCCTAAAAACGGCCGAACGAGAGTACTCCGCGAATGCCATGACGAACCAACAGCAGGACACCTCGGCGTCCGGAAAACCATCCTGAGGACAACGCAACGATATTACTGGCCAGGACTACACCGAGACATACGACGGTACGTGCAGGGCTGCATAAGCTGCCAGAAGTTCAAGGCCACACAGCGCAAGGCCGTGGGCAGGATGCTCACGCGCAAAGCCGAAGAACCCTTCGCCACCCTGTGTGCCGATTTCGTCGGACCATTACCACGGTCGAGCGACGAGACTAAAAGAAGTATTCGCCATCGTCCGAAACAACATCCAGAGAGCCAGCCAGGAGCAAGGGAGACATTACAACCTCCGCCGTCGACTATGGCGCCCCTCCATCGGATCATTGGTACTACTACGCCAACACTACCTCTCAAACGCCGCCGGGGGCTTCGCGGCAAAGTTAGCTCCGAAGTTCGACGGCCCCTACCGAGTCAACAGTTTTCCATCGCCAAACATCGCCAAATTACAACATTGCGAAAGCCGGAAACGGAAGACCGCGAATATCAACGACCTGAGAGAGTTCCACGACCACGAGCCCACGGGCCTACACAGGAATGCCGACATCGCGGAAGAAACCAATGAAACAGCAACCCGGCGCCCCGACCGCGGCACCGCAGAGTCGGCAGAACTCGGGGCACCCGGCCAAGAGAGACAACGTCAGCGAAACACCGACCGGCGGTGCCACGCCAACAACAACGCGAGCGCAACAAACCCCTTGACAACGAAGTAAACAGACCCGCTAGCGAGGCAAGGGACGAGATGATCGCAAGTCGGCGGCGACCCCAAAACGCACCCCCGGTGCAACACGGAAGAGAGAAGAAAAGCTTGCTCCGCAAATACGGACCCTGCAGAACGGCTTAAATAGCCGCAACTCTGGCTCCCATCAATCAGTGCACTCTCACCAGAAGAAGGCGACGCCATCCGAGCCAACAACCCACCGCCGCGCGCCCCACGCACGGGTCTTCGTGACTCTCGTCGGGGAAGAAAGGGGAGGGTGTAACGAACCCAAAAGGGCTCGCTACAACGCCTCCCCCAACACCCAATAAAGATCCGGCTACTAGATTACAACACCTCGCCCAAAGTGATTTACTACACGAACACCCCCCTCCACACATAGCCACCGATTGACAGGCGCCGTCTTCGCAACGCTGACCCATGACGATGACACCGCGGAAGCCCACGACGAGCCCCCAACGGCAAACCCGCCGGCTCGCCAAAAACACGAAGAGGCAGAACTAGGTCAACCCGCGATCGCCAGAACAGCGAAGTGCACCCCGACGCGGAAGTGCACTTCCGAACCCGCTGACACAGCGCCCATTGGCGTATAAATAGACGCCGACTGAAAACCAGAAGACAACTTACGCAGAGATCCGGCTCACAGTACGGTCGTCGTACCAAAACTTACGCAGAGATCCGGCTCACAGTACGGTCGTCGTACCACAACTTACGCAGAGACCCAGCCCGGAGTACAGACGCGGTAGCCGGAACCAGACCACATCGACATCGACACCCGATTAAAAATAAGTCATTTAAACCGCTAAGAAATATAATAAAGTGTCAAATTTGCAAAGTAAAAACACTCGATTGCGTAAGTTCACCCCAATCAGCCACGTCACCGACGTCGCCCCACCCCGAGTCCACACGGTCATTCCATATACACAACGATAGCAACGCCCGCCCGAGCCCCGGTCCACCTCTCTACGACAGGCCGCCCTCCGACGGCACCCTCAAGGTTCCAACACATTTCTACAAATTTCTTGTGAACAGACCCCTGGACGTGACTGAGCTTACCTCAGCCTGAAATAGGTCCATCACAGAGGCCCTTCCCTACGCAGGGAGCTGGTGCCTGGTTCCGGCGAGCGGAGAAGGCTCTCTTCATCCGTCCTGCTTAGAGAGAGCACGCTCTCCAGATCCGTGTCTGTATCGACTACGGCATCTGTGCGGATCAACTTGCAGGCTACGGTGAGTTGTTTTTGTTGTTGTTGTTGTGGCAGTAGCTTTACAACTGACCTGGCCTGCTCCCGCCAAGTCTGAGGTGTGACCGCTGGCGACACGCAGAGAGGACTGCTCCTCCCCGTGCCCGCCGGTGGTAGCAGTCACGCTTTCCACCGACGTTTGGGTTGACATCCCAACCCGTGCTTGCTCCTTCTTCGACTCCATAGTTGGCCCGAGGGTCCATACTGGTTAATATTTTTCGGGGGGACCACCCCCTAGCGTTTTAGGCCTGACCGCCAGGCACATCTAGCCATGGACCTGGTTCGGTTCCCCCGACTTTGAATCGGGAAGACGCCGGACCATAGCCTTAGCTAGACACTGCATTACCCCGGACAGAGCAAGCGACAGTGCATTACCCTTGTCCGGGGTAATGCAGTGTCCATTGCCCAGCCGGCACCCTCGTGGAGGGTTCAGCTAGAGAATTTTCGCCAGCTGCCATACTGACTTAGTATCGGGTATAACTGTAGAGTTGCGGTGTCCGCAGCAACTCACAACGTTCCCCCTCGTTATTTATTTTTTTTTTGTTTGTTTTTATCGAGAAAGTATTTTTAAAGCTGGTTTTTACTATAAAATATTATTTTTTAAATTTATTTTTCAACTTAACCTAATTTAAATATCCAATAAACTTATAATTTCTGAAGAATAACTGCTTGCCGACTTAATTTGTTATCTCACATATCTAATGGATGAAATATATGGACCTGAAGAGGCTGCCAACAAGTTTAAAACGTCTTGGTTTTGCTTAATTCGTGATGTCTTGCACGCATTAATATTCCTGTATTTTTTGTAATCTTTGATGATCTTTTATGATGCGTGGGAGTTAGCTTCTTTTCAGGATATTTTTCCAAACTTGCGGGAATTTATTTTTTCTTTGCAGCTTAAAATATCAAAAATGACACCTAAGCTTTTAATGTCATTATCCACCCCATTTATTTCTGCAAGTAATGTCCGAGATGAGTTGCCATCGTTTGTGTTTACAAATCGTTGTTTAGAGCAGTCCACCATTGGTAATAGTTTGCATACGAATTTTTCTTGAACGATTTTTTCCTAGTCTTTTGTATTTCCTTGACTAGCTGCTCTTGTCAAAAGATTGTGCCTCTCGATTGTGCCTGCATATTCATTCATAACCAACAACATAATAGAGGTAGTGCGAAATGGAAAATAATTCTAATATTGAGTGTACCTGAGCATATGGATTCTTAGTACCTAACTTTTGAGAAGTTTTTCACCTTAGACTGGACTTTACAAAACTATATACCTAAATTTTTCCGAGATTTTTGTTGTATACGTTCTTTGAACAATTTATTACCTAAGTCTCAAAGCCCTTTCTGCGCTTCGCTGTCACAACCGTGAAACGGTAAAAATATGATTTTGTATGGGATTTAAGAGCTGTGATAGCGGTTTTTGACCGTTTTTCGTGCGAGGTTGTGACAGGTAAATCGGTATAGATGCCAAACAGCTCCGAAGCGCATCTCTATTAGATGCGTGTATTTATTGTATCCAAAGCGCTAAAAAATCTCCGACTTTTGCTACCTCTTTCGTCGAAATCGTCTCTGTGCGTCGTATTAACCTAAGAACTTAAGAAAGCGCTAAAAGTAGTTATAATAAAGTATCCAAATAATATCAACAGCTTAAGCCATTTCTAAGAGCCGAGGCACCAACGCTATCCCACCCCACGTCCACATACACCATTCGATACACACCACCAGCAACGCTGGGCCGGGGCTCTCCATCCTCTCTACGACGGGCCAGCCCTGACGTCCCCCTCAAAGTTCCATCCATTTCTATCCATCCAAAATTTCTTGTGGATTTACCCCTGGACGTGACTGAGCTTATCTCAGCCTGAAAAGGTCTATCACTGATTTAAATACTGCATGATGGGCTAAGTAATGGCAGAGTCCTTGAACGGATATTGGACGATGTACACGCCATCGTTTCTGCGGGTGTGCGTATGACCGAAGTGTTGCTCAGCGGGATCACTAGCATCAATGGTAGCGTTACTTGGTTGAACTCGGTCCATGTCCGTGCTAGTGCGTGGTTGTGAGCATCACTACTGAGATGGTAGCTGCCTGTAATGACCCAACCAAAATTAGTATAAAAAAGCAAACTCTTTGCGTTGCCCAGTGTAAATGTTCCAAAGTTGATTAGCTTCGAAAATCACGGCGATTTCGCCTGGTTTACCAAATTTAGGGTCCGCCAAGGGTAGAGCACAAATCTTTTCCCACATCGGTGTGTTAGACTCGATCCTCTGTGTTGGAATCGAGGAGGGTTAAAGGTTAAATGGTTCATAATCAGACCTGTTAACACCACTGAGGCTGAGCTTGTGCGGGAGAGCAATGTGAATGTTGCGCGACCTCTAGTAACCCCAACAGGGTTTACACCAAGCACTGGTATACGAGCATGCGAGCGCGGCAATCCGATTTATTTATTTATTAAAATAACAAATAATCTGTTAATAATGGTACTTAATTACAAAAGGCGGAAAAAGAGAAGTTAAAAGTTAGCTAAATTTAAGTGATTATAAATATTGCAATTAGTTCAAGAGACAGTTCAGGGGATAGGTTATGGCAGAGGGAGTTATAATTATGGCATAAAACCCTAAAAGGTTCAAAGAAGATTAGTTGAACACCACAATAGTAGTTCACTTAGATCCAGTTGAAGGCGTGTGTGCAAATACCAATTAGAGTAAGCCAGACTGATTTTAACATCATCAGCATACATTAGTGTAGTAGAGTATGTTATAACTTGAGGAAGGTCATTCACAAATACAATAAACAGAAGCGGGCTCAGATGACTTCCCTGTGGCACTCCTGAAATAACATTAACAATATTTGACAACACATTAGAAAACAAAACACGTTGAGTACGGTTAGGCACTCCTGAAATAACATTAACAATATTTGACAACACATTAGAAAACAAAACACGTTGAGTACGGTTAGAGAGATAAAACAAAATCCAATCTAGAAGATTCGTTGGGAACCCTAAAAAAAGCTTGCGAATAAGCAGAGTATAGTTCACAGAATCAATTGCCTTGCTAAAGTCCGTAAAATCTACATCCGTCTGCAAACCATTTTGAAAACCACGGTGGATTAGGTTAGAAAACTCAAGAAGGTTACCAGGGTGACCAGGAACTCAAGGAGCTTCGGGATGGCGGAAAGCTTTGCGATACCACGATAGTTTTCAATATTTGATCTTGAACCTTTTTTCTGAAGCGAAATGATGTAGGACTCATTCCAAATTAATGGGAGACAAGACTGTTCCAAAGAGAGGTTGAAGAGAAAGGTCAAGGGTTTGCAAAGGGACTGGGCACAGTGTTTTAAAATGCAACTTGGTACCTTATCTGGACCCGCAGAAAATGATATGTCCATAGATGACAAACCTTCCAGAACAACGCTTTCCTCGAAAATGGGCAGAAAAATGCTGATAGCTTGAGGTAGCTGATACGGATACGGATTCGAAGCGTTTTAAATATGAGACGAGTACGTTGTTTGGAAAAAGGTAGCGAATAAATTTGCAATACCAACACCAGAAGCTTCTGTTTTGTTCTGGTAATGAAGGGACGGAGGAAAAGCGTTTGACTTACGCTTAGAGTTAACGAACGAATATAATTTTTTGGATCACTACGAAAGTTACTACTACATTGTAAGAGGTAATGATTATAACACTGACTATTAACGGTAAGGAACAGAGAGTATGAGAGTTTTTTTTATGTATGTTTTTTAAGTATGAAAAATACTTGGAGAATCAGGGAGGCTTGGACGATACGGGTACAGTGATATCTGGAGCAAATGTATTAAGGGCGGAGTAAATAGAGCTATAAAACGAGCTAACAGTTGCATCTATGTTCGGTAATGAATAAAGAAACGACTAATCAACACGCGAGAGATGTAGATCTAAATCGATAAAGTTTGTTTTGCGAAAACACTTTATGTGACAAGGAGCCATGGAACTATCAGCACTACCAGATCGGGTACACTCAGGGGATATCGACAAAGTTGGATGGTAAGGATCTTCGAGGAATGATATTGGGCTTGCTCTGGGTATCGTAGCAAGAGAAGCATCGTTAACAAACATGATGTCAAGAAGTCTGTCCCTCATGTTTTTAACGGCATTAATTTGGACAAGGGAAATATCCGTTAGCCCATTGATAAAGTCATTATGGCAATTGGGAAACAACAGGTTAGCGTCATCGCAAGGCAAACAAGAAAGAAATGGGAGGTTAAATTCCCCCATGACAATAATTCGATCATTGCACCCTAATGAATATACGACAGTATTAATTGCTGAGAGGTGGTGTAAGTAAAGCTTAACATCAGACCCGGGAGGAATGTAGGAGCAGGTTAAATAGAAAAATGCCGAACTAACACGAACTTTGACTGCAGCAAATTCAATTCCATTGATATTATTGAATGGGAATAACTCAGATGAGAAAACAGATTTGACTGCAATCAGAACCTCACCTGCAAAAGATCGTTTGGGGGATCGTTTACGGTCCATTCTATAAATATTGTAACTATCAGTGAAAATTTCATGATCATTGATAGAAGAGTTAAGCCAGGTTTCGGTAAACGCGATGGCATCGAAATCAAAAGACTCACTATTAGTATGAATTTGACGGAATTCGCCCAACAAACTGCGAACGTTCTGATAGTGCATAGATAAATGGTACAGCTGTTTTTTGCAGCAGCAGGTTCGGTAATTCTGGGATTTTAGTTCGAATCTTTGAGATGGAACTCATGCATAATTGTATGCTCCGGCCATATTGACGGTTCTAGAGAATTGGATAGTAAAGAATCAGGGAGAAGAATTTTAAAAGATGATATGTTGTGCTTATGTTTAAATGTAAATTTAGTCACAATTATATCATCAGGCGAAGCGTTAAGTTTAGAGGAAATATGTTATTTAACGTCCTTCGTTGAAGCCTCAGGAATAAGACGAGAAACAAATATTGCTTTCCGACGGACCACTGCTATAAGTTGAAGTCAATTGGATCTCGACGCGCTCAACAATTGGTGTATTATTAACGCAGGGCTGTCTATGTCACCCCTGATCAAGTTTTTTTTTTTTTTTAATATATGGATGTTGACATGCAATGACTGCATCTATCAAGAGGCGATGCAATTACTGCACCGTCAAGTGGCCCGTGTGACACCAGCAAAAGGCTGTTACGCGCGGATCCCAGGCAAAACGCAGCCCTCCTCCCGCCCAACAGACCGAGGGGCGCTGCCGCATGACGCGCGGTGCGTAGCCGAACCAAACGCGAGCATGCAAGAAAGATAGATATTAGACTAACATTCGAGGAAAATTAGCACTAAACTTATTAAGAAATTAAGCATGCAATAAAATACAAAATACAAATACCACTACAATTACTAATTACTAGAAAGGTGTGTAAGGATTAGTAATTTAATAAGAGGAAGAGAATTAGTGGAGGATATAATATGGTAGAGGGAATTATAATCCGAGCATAAGACCCTAAACGGTTCATGCAAGGAATAATTCGATCTACAAAGTGGAAGGAACAACGGTATAAAGTTTCTAGTCAGTCTAATAGGAATCGTGAAGTTTATGCGGCTCAACAGATCAGGGCTGTCTATGTCACCCCTGATTAAGTTGTGCATAAATATCACACCAAGCATTTTTCTACGGTTAACTAAGGATGGGAGGTTTACTAATAGTAGTCTATTAGAGTAAGATGGGAGTCTTACCGCATTCCGCATCCCAGTTAAGGCCCCGCAGAGCAAAGAGTAAAAAGTTTTTCTGTGCTGATTCTATACGGTCCTGGTGTACTTTGTACTGAGGGCACCATACATAGCAGACGTATTCTAAGATCGGACGAACAAGCGAGGTATAGAGAGTCTTTGTTATATAGGGGTCGTCAACTACGTTTGACCACCTCTTTATAAACCCAAGCACGCCCATGGCCTTATTTACCATGGTAGAAATGTGTTCGGAAAACTTTAACTTGGGGTCTAACATAACACCCAGAACCTCAACCAGGGTAATTCTCTCAAGAGAACCACCAAATAGGGTGTAGGGAGCCAACAAAGGGCTAGAACGATGAAATGTCATAACTTTGCATTTCGAGGCATTAAGGTGTAACAAGTTTACTTCGGTACTTCGGTACTCCCGAAGAAACCTTTACTGGTAAATAGAGGGAGTTTTTGAAGAGGACTCTTTGAGACCTAGAACAAAGATTGCTAGAAATCCATCTCAGGAGTTTGGGCGGAAACCCTAAAAAGTCAAATTTATGTGCTAAAAGGGAATGGTTTACAGAGTCGAATGATTTACTAAAGTCGGTGTAAATAACATCCGTATGTAAGTTACCTTGAAAGCCTTTAATAATGAGAGAGGTAAACTCTAACAAGTTCGTGGTGGTTGATCGCCGCCTTATAAATCCATGCTGAGTTGGAGATATAAGTGACTGGCAGAGATGTTGCAAGTGCGGAGTTAAAACCTTCTCAAACAATTTGGGAATAGCGGATAACTTTGCTATACCTCTATAATTTTTTGCATCAGACTTGCTACCTTTTTTATGGAGAGGAAATATAAACGATTCCTTCCAGATTTGAGGGAAGCCAGAGGAATGAATGAACAGGGTGAATAGTTTAAGCAATGGTCCACACAGAGCCTCGGCGCAGTACCTGAGTACACAACCTGGAACCCCGTCTGGACCCGGTGAAAACACCGGCTTAACTAGTCGAAGATCATGAAGTAGGGAATATTCATTTAACAAGGGACTGAAAATGCCGTTCGACCTCGGTAATCCGTATGGGCACGGTTGACCAGAGTAGCTATCCTCAGAATAGGTGGTTTGGAAAAACTGGGCAAAAAGATCGGCAATTGCCTGATCATTATTTGCTGACGTATTACAAAATGATAGCGATGATCGGTGTGCGGACGTTCTACGCTTACTGTTTACGAAGCAGTAAAACTGTTTAGGGTCCTGAGAAAAACGTATCCTGCAACGAGATAGGTAGTTCTTATAGCATTGAGCATTAAGAACTGAAAAGTTTGACCGAGGTATTACATAACGAGAATGAGAAGTAGGAGAGCCCACTTCTTGAAATTTTTTATAAATTCTTGATTTTAAGTTTTTTAGACTGGATAACTCTTTGGTAAACCATGGGGGTTTTCCAGATCTAATCGGACAAGAAAGCCGGACACAAGAATCAAAAAATTTTCCAATGTCATTTTAAAAAATGTTTGTGCCTTTTGTGACATCAGTGCACAAGTACAAAGCGGACCAATCAAAATCCCTAATTAGGTTATTAAGCTTCGCGACCTACCAAAACCTCGGAACTAAGAATGTCCGGCTTTAACCAGGTTTCAGTAAACACAATAACGTGGGAAGCAAATGCAACACTATCCCGAAAAAGAAGATGTTAAGAAGTCTGTCCCTAATGTTTTTAACGGCATTAATTTAGACAAGGGAAATATCCTTTAGCCCATTGATAAAGTCATTATGGCAATTGGGAAACAACAGGTTAGCGTCATCGCAAAGCAACCTAGAAATAAATGGGAGGTTAAATTCCCCCATGACAATAATTCGATCATTGCACCCTAATGAAGATACGACAGTATTAATTGCTGAGAGGTGGTGTAAGTAAAGCTTAACATCAGACCCGGGAGGAATGTAGGAGCAGGTTAAATAGAAAAATGCCGAACTAACACGAACTTTGACTGCAACAGAACAGATTTGACTGCAATCAGAACCCCACCTGCAAAAGATCGTTTGGGGGATCGTTTACGGTCCATTCTATAAATAGTGTAACTATCAATAAAAATTTCATGATCATTGATAGAAGAGTTAAGCCAGGTTTCGGTAAACGCGATGGCATCGAAATCAAAAGACTCACTATTAGTATGAATTTGACGGAATTCGCCCAACAAACTGCGAACGTTCTGATAGTGCATAGATAAATGGTACAGCTGTTTTTTGCAGCAGCAGGTTCGGTAATTCTGGGATTTGAGTTCGAATCTTTGAGATGGAACTCACGCATAATTGTATGCTCCGGCCATATTGACGGTTCTAGAGAATTGGATAGTAAAGAATCAGGGAGAAGAATTTTAAAAGATGATATGTTTTGCTTATGTTTAAATGTAAATTTAGTCACAACTATATCATCAGGCGAAGCGTTAAGTTTAGAGGAAATATGTTATTTAACGTCCTTCGTTGAAGCCTCAGGAATAAGACGAGAAACAAATATTGCTTTCCGACGGACCACTGCTATAAGTTGAAGTCAATTGGATCTCGACGCGCTCAACAATTGGTGTATTATTAACGCAGGGCTGTCTATGTCACCCCTGATCAAGTTTTTTTTTTTTTTAATATATGGATGTTGACATGCAATGACTGCATCTATCAAGAGGCGATGCAATTACTGCACCGTCAAGTGGCCCGTGTGACACCAGCAAAAGGCTGTTACGCGCGGATCCCAGGCAAAACGCAGCCCTCCTCCCGCCCAACAGACCGAGGGGCGCTGCCGCATGACGCGCGGTGCGTAGCCGAACCAAACGCGAGCATGCAAGAAAGATAGATATTAGACTAACATTCGAGGAAAATTAGCACTAAACTTATTAAGAAATTAAGCATGCAATAAAATACAAAATACAAATACCACTACAATTACTAATTACTAGAAAGGTGTGTAAGGATTAGTAATTTAATAAGAGGAAGAGAATTAGTGGAGGATATAATATGGTAGAGGGAATTATAATCCGAGCATAAGACCCTAAACGGTTCATGCAAGGAATAATTCGATCTACAAAGTGGAAGGAACAACGGTATAAAGTTTCTAGTCAGTCTAATAGGAATCGTGAAGTTTATGCGGCTCAACAGATCAGGGCTGTCTATGTCACCCCTGATTAAGTTGTGCATAAATATCACACCAAGCATTTTTCTACGGTTAACTAAGGATGGGAGGTTTACTAATAGTAGTCTATTAGAGTAAGAGTAAGAGTAAGTCTTACCGCATCCCGCATCCCAGTTAAGGCCCCGCAGAGCAAAGAGTAAAAAGTTTTTCTGTGCTGATTCTATACGGTCCTGGTGTACTTTGTACTGAGGGCACCATACATAGCAGACGTATTCTAAGATCGGACGAACAAGCGAGGTATAGAGAGTCTTTGTTATATAGGGGTCGTCAACTACGTTTGACCACCTCTTTATAAACCCAAGCACGCCCATGGCCTTATTTACCATGGTAGAAATGTGTTCGGAAAACTTTAACTTGGGGTCTAACATAACACCCAGAACCTCAACCAGGGTAATTCTCTCAAGAGAACCACCAAATAGGGTGTAGGGAGCCAACAAAGGGCTAGAACGATGAAATGTCATAACTTTGCATTTCGAGGCATTAAGGTGTAACAAGTTTACTTCGGTACTTCGGTACTCCCGAAGAAACCTTTACTGGTAAATAGAGGGAGTTTTTGAAGAGGACTCTTTGAGACCTAGAACAAAGATTGCTAGAAATCCATCTCAGGAGTTTGGGCGGAAACCCTAAAAAGTCAAATTTATGTGCTAAAAGGGAATGGTTTACAGAGTCGAATGATTTACTAAAGTCGGTGTAAATAACATCCGTATGTAAGTTACCTTGAAAGCCTTTAATAATGAGAGAGGTAAACTCTAACAAGTTCGTGGTGGTTGATCGCCGCCTTATAAATCCATGCTGAGTTGGAGATATAAGTGACTGGCAGAGATGTTGCAAGTGCGAAGTTAAAACCTTCTCAAACAATTTGGGAATAGCGGATAACTTTGCTATACCTCTATAATTTTTTGCATCAGACTTGCTACCTTTTATATGGAGAGGAATTATAAACGATTCCTTCCAGATTTGAGGGAAGCCAGAGGAATCAATGGACAGGGTGAATAGTTTAAGCAATGGTCCACACAGAGCCTCGGCGCAGTACCTGAGTACACAACCTGGATCCCCGTCTGGACACGGTGAAAACACCGGCTTAACTAGTCGAAGATCATGAAGTAGGGAATATTCATTTAACAAGGGACTGAAAATGCCGTTCGACCTCGGTAATCCGTATGGGTACGGTTGACCAGAGTAGCTTTCCTCAGAATAGGTGGTTTGGAAAAACTGGGCAAAAAGATCGGCAATTGCCTGATCATTATTTGCTGACGTATTACAAAATGATAGCGAGGATGGGTGTGCGGACGTTCTACGCTTACTGTTTACGAAGCAGTAAAACTGTTTAGGGTCCTGAGAAAAACGTATCCTGCAACGAGATAGGTAGTTCTTATAGCATTGAGCATTAAGAACTGAAAAGTTTGACCGAGCTATTACATAACGAGAATGAGAAGTAGGAGAGCCCACTTCTTGAAATTTTTTATAAATTCTTGATTTTAAGTTTTTTAGACTGGATAACTCTTTGGTAAACCATGGGGGTTTTCCAGATCTAATCGGACAAGAAAGCGGGACACAAGAATCAAAAAATGTGCCAAGGGCATTGTAAAAAATGTTTGTGCCTTTTGTGACATCAGTGCACAAGTACAAAGCGGACCAATCAAAATCCCTAATTAGGTTATTAAGCTTCGCGACCTACCAAAACCTCGGAACTAAGAATGTCCGGCCTTAACCAGGTTTCAGTAAACACAATAACGTGGGAAGCAAATGCAACACTATCCCGGAAAAGAAGATGTTAAGAAGTCTGTCCCTAATGTTTTTAACGGCATTAATTTAGACAAGGGAAATATCCTTTAGCCCATTGATAAAGTCATTATGGCAATTGGGAAACAACAGGTTAGCGTCATCGCAAAGCAACCTAGAAATAAATGGGAGGTTACATTCCACCATGACAATAATTTGATCATTGCACCCTAATGAAGATACGACAGTATTAATTGCTGAGAGGTGGTGAAAGTAAAGCTTAACATCAGACCTGGGAGGAATGTAGGAGCAGGTTAAATAGAAAAATGCCGAACTAACACGAACTTTGACTGCAACAGAACAGATTTGACTGCAATCAGAACCCCACCTGCAAAAGATCGTTTGGGGGATCGTTTGCGGTCCATTCTATAAATAGTGTAACTATCAATGAAAATTTCATGATCATTGATAGAAGAGTTAAGCCAGGTTTCGGTAAACGCGATGTCATCGAAATCAAAAGACTCACTATTAGTATGAATTTGACGGAATTTAAAAGATGATATGTTGTGCTTATGTTTAAATGTAAATTTAGTCACAACTATATCATCAGGCGAAGCGTTAAGTTTAGAGGAAATATGTTATTTAACGTCCTTCGTTGAAGCCTCAGGAATAAGACGAGAAACAAATATTGCTTTCCGAGGGACCACTGCTATAAGTTGAAGTCAATTGGATCTCGACGCGCTCAACAATTGGTGTATTATTAACGCTCTTCCTCTTAACATTTCCAAGTCTAACGTCATGACCATCCATCGCAACAAGCCTTACCTTTTTGAGTTTACAATTAAGAACATTTCCTTGGAACGACTGTACAAAGTTAATGACTTAGGCATTATCTTCGTACCTAACTTATGTTTTAAATCTCATATATCCGCTATTTTGAATAAAGCCAAAGGAGTCCTTGGCTTTATCAAAAGATGGTCGAAAGAATTTTCCGACCCCTATACCACTAAACTACTCTACGTTTCTCTGGAATATGGTTCCTGTATCTGGTCTCCCCTTTACCAAAAATATCAAGATATGCTTGAGTCCGTTCAAAAACAATTCCTTATCTTTGCCCTGAGTGGTCTTAATTGGGACCCCTCTCGTAATCTTCCTTCTTAAAAGAGTCTCATTAACGTGCACTCTCTTGAAAGCCGTAGGACTTGTCATGGAATTCTCTTTCTCCACAAACTTCTCGTAGGCGAGGTTGAATCTTCGGCCCTCATTAGCCTTATCAGTATTGCTGTCCCATCCCGCCCGACTAGGCATTACATTCCTCTCCGTCTTCCTCTCTGTCCTTCAAACTGACCATGAATCTTTCCGTAGCCTTTGCCGCGATTACAATACATTTTTCCATATTTTTCCTTTGATACTTGCTCTTCCTATTTTTACACAGTTTAACTGTCCATAGTTGAACTCCAAACAATAAACATTAGAAATTAATTCTAGGAACTCCAGCAGAGAGACCGATCGGTGCCCACTAAAAAACTAGAAGACCGCGGAAGACGGTCGCGAGATGGAACCAGAAGAGGACTTACGAAGAAACCCGGCCCTGAGTACTAGCGTCGCACAGTGGGGAATTTTGCCGTTTCAGCTTGCTAAATTAATTACTTCTGAACAAATAAAAATATCTTCATGAAAGACAAATCTTTGGAAATTTAGTCTGCTTAAGTAAATTATGCTACAGTGTCTAAAAACTTCACAATAATGGGTTAAATTTGAACTTTGTTGCCGGTGCATATCTTCCTATGTAAAATGCAATATTTTTATTTTTTTTGTTTTGTTTTTTTTTTTTATCGAGAAAGTATTTTTAATGCTGGTTTTTACTATAAAATATTATTTTTAAAATTTATTTTTCAACTTAACCTAATTTAAATACATTTAAAAGAAGAAAAAACATTTTTTTTTAACTTTAATAATGTTTGGTTTTTTTCTGTTTTCTTCCTGTTTAGTGGGACAATATCCAATAAACTTATAATTTCTGAAGAATAACTGTTTGCCGATTTAATTTGTTATCTCACATATCTAATGGATGAAATATATGGACTTAAAGAGGCTGCCAAAAAGTTTAAAACGTCTTCCTGTATTTTTTGTAATCTTTGTTTTTTGTCTCCTGGGCTTCCTCTGACATCTCTCCAATTGGTATGCTCTGATGTTCAATTAAAATTTGACAATGTGCCAGAATTTTATGATGCGTGGGAGTTAGCTTCTTAGTTAGCTTTGCGAGCTTTCTTTGCAGCTTAAAATATCAAAAATGACACATAAGCTTTTGGTGTCATTATCCACCCCATTTATTTCTGCAAGTAATGTCCGAGATGAGTTGCCATCGTTTGTGTTTACAAATCGTTGTTTAGAGCAGTCCACCATTGGTAATAGTTTGCATACGAATTTTTCTTGAACGATTTTTTCCTAGTCTTTTGTATTTCCTTGACTAGCTGCTCTTGTCAAAAGATTGTGCCTCTCGCGGAATGGTATATGAAAGTTTTAAAATGAACTACAATATCTAATTCTGGCATGCAAAATCTGGTCAAAAAGACAGGTAAAGGTAGAAATACTAGCCTGCATATTCATTCATAACCAACAACATAATAAAGGTAGTGCGAAATGGAAAATAATTCTAATATTGAGTGTACCTGAGCATATGGATTCTTAGTACCTAACTTTTGAGAAGTTTTTCACCTTAGACTGGACTTTACAAAACTATATACCTACATTTTTCCGAGATTTTTGTTGTATACGTTCTTTGAACAATTTATTACCTAAGTCTAAAAGCCCTTTCTGCGCTTCGGAGCCGTTTGGCCTCTATACCGATTTACCTGTCCCAACCGTAAAACGGTAAAAATATGATTTTGTATGGGATTTAAGAGCTGTGATAGCGGGTTTTGACCGTTTTTCGTGCGAGGTTGTGACAGTTAAATCAGTATAGATGCCAAACGGCTCCGAGGGGCACCTCTATTAGATGCGTGTATTTATTGTATCCAAAGCGCTAAAAAATCTCCGACTTTTGCAACCTCTTTCGTCGAAATCGTCTCTGTGCGTCGTATTAATCTAAGAACTTAAGAAAGAGCTAAAAGTAGTTATAATAAAGTATCCAAATAATATCAACAGTTTAAGCCATTTCTAAGAGCCGAGGCACCGACGCTATCCCACCCCACGTCCACATACACCATTCGATACACACCACCACCAACGCTTGCCCGGGGCTCTCCATCCTCTCTACGACAGGCCAGCCCTGACGTCCCCCTCAAAGTTCCATCCATTTCTATTCATCCAAAATTTCTTGTGGATTGACCCCTGGGCGTCACGGATATTGGACGATGTACGCGCCATCGTTTCTGCGGGTGTGCGTATGACCGAAGTGTTGCTCAGCGGGAACACTAGCATCAATGGTAGCGTTACTTGGTTGAACTCGGTCCATGTCCGTGCTAGTGCGTGGTTGTGAGCATCACTACTGAGATGGTAGCTGCCTGTAATGACCCAACCAAAATTAGTATAAAAAAGCAAACCCTTTGCGTTGCCCAGTGT
This sequence comes from Drosophila pseudoobscura, assembly GCF_009870125.1. Taxonomy (NCBI): domain Eukaryota; kingdom Metazoa; phylum Arthropoda; class Insecta; order Diptera; family Drosophilidae; genus Drosophila; species Drosophila pseudoobscura. The sequence continues at coordinate 326,031 of NC_046681.1, read as the reverse complement.
AAATGTTCCAAAGTTGATTAGCTTCGAAAATCACGGCGATTTCGCCTGGTTTACCAAATTTAGGGTCCGCCAAGGGTAGAGCACAAATCTTTTCCCACATCGGTGTGTTAGACTCGATCCTCTGTGTTGGAATCGAGGAGGGTTAAAGGTTAAATGGTTCATAATCAGACCTGTTAACACCACTGAGGCTGAGCTTGTGCGGGAGAGCAATGTGAATGTTGCGCGACCTCTAGTAACCCCAACAGGGTTTACACCAAGCACTGGTATACGAGCATGCGAGCGCGGCAATCCGATTTATTTATTTATTAAAATAACAAATAATCTGTTAATAATGGTACTTAATTACAAAAGGCGGAAAAAGAGAAGTTAAAAGTTAGCTAAATTTAAGTGATTATAAATATTGCAATTAGTTCAAGAGACAGTTCAGGGGATAGGTTATGGCAGAGGGAGTTATAATTATGGCATAAAACCCTAAAAGGTTCAAAGAAGATTAGTTGAACACCACAATAGTAGTTCACTTAGATCCAGTTGAAGGCGAGTTAGAGTAAGCCAGACTGATTTTAACATCATCAGCATACATTAGTGTAGTAGAGTATGTTATAACTTGAGGAAGGTCATTCACAAATACAATAAACAGAAGCGGGCTCAGATGACTTCCCTGTGGCACTCCTGAAATAACATTAACAATATTTGACAACACATTAGAAAACAAAACACGTTGAGTACGGTTAGGCACTCCTGAAATAACATTAGCAATATTTGACAACACATTAGAAAACAAAACACGTTGAGTACGGTTAGAGAGATAAAACAAAATCCAATCTAGAAGATTCGTTGGGAACCCTAAAAAAAGCTTGCGAATAAGCAGAGTATAGTTCACAGAATCGATTGCCTTGCTAAAGTCCGTAAAACCTACATCCGTCTGCAAACCATTTTGAAAACTACGGTGGATTAGGTTAGAAAACTCAAGAAGGTTACCAGGGTGACCAGGAACTCAAGAAGCTTCGGGATGGCGGAAAGCTTTGCGATACCACGATAGTTTTCAATATTTGATCTTGAACCTTTTTTCTGAAGCGAAATGATGTAGAACTCATTCCAAATTAATGGGAGACAAGACTGTTCCAAAGAGAGGTTGAAGAGAAAGGTCAAGGGTTTGCAAAGGGACTGGGCACAGTGTTTTAAAATGCAACTTGGTACCTTATCTGGACCCGCAGAAAACGATATGTCCATAGATGACAAACCTTCCAGAACAACGCTTTCCTCGAAAATGGGCAGAAAAATGCTGTTAGCTTGAGGTAGCTGATACGGATACGGATTCGAAGCGTTTTAAATATGAGACGAGTACGTTGTTTGGAAAAAGGTAGCGAATAAATTTGCAATACCAACAGCAGAAGCTTCTGTTTTGTTCTGGTAATGAAGGGACGGAGGAAAAGCGTTTGACTTACGCTTAGAGTTAACGAACGAATAGAATTTTTTAGGATCACTACGAAAGTTACTACTACATTGTGAGAGTTAATGATTATAACACTGACTATTAACGGTAAGGAACAGAGAGTATGAGAGTTTTTTTTTATGTATGTTTTTTAAGTATGAAAAATACTTGGAGAATCAGGGAGGCTTGGACGATACGGGTACAGTGATATCTGGAGCAAATGTATTAAGGGCGGAGTAAATAGAGCTATAAAACAGCTAACATCTCGAATTAGAAGAATACGACTTTACAGTCGAGTATCTAAAGGGTAAAGATAATCATGTAGCAGATGCGTTATCAAGAATAACCATCACAGTCCTGAAAAACATACAAAAAACAAATAAAGTCCTGAAAGTCACTACCAGGCAACAGAGTAGACAGAAATCCTGCTCAGGAAAAGAACAAATAGAATTGCCTAGGCAATCTCCAACAAAAGCTTCAAAGCCCAACGTATATGAAGTCATCAACAATGACGAAGTACGTAAAGTAGTGACCTTGCATGTAAATAATAATTTATGTTTTTTCAAACATGGAAAAAAATTACTGCAAGATATGATGTTAGCGATTTGTATACTAATGGAACCCTTGACTTAGGTCAGTTTTTCCAAAGGCTTGAAACGCAAGCCGGTAAACAAAAAATCAGCCAACTTAAAGTGGCACCGTGGGAAAATATCTTTGAATACATTTCAATAGATAATTTTAAAAATATGGGCAATAAAATATTACGAACAATAAGAGTAGCGCTACTCAACCCGGTGACCCTAATTAAAAATGAAAAAGAAAAAGAAGCAATACTGTCTACATTACATGATGATCCCATACAAGGAGGACATACAGGCATAACAAAAACCTTGGCCAAGGTCAAAAGACATTATTTTTGGAAAGGTATGACTAAAGAAATAACCAATTACATACGAAAATGTCCAAAATGCCAAAAAGCTAAAGTAACCAAGCACACAATAACTCCATTGACTATTACAGAAACACCATACATGGCTTTTGATAGGGTAATAGTGGATACGATCGGTCCACTTCCTAAATCAGAACAAGGAAATGAATATGCAGTCACCTTAATATGTGACCTGACAAAATACCTTGTTGCCATACCTATTAGAAACAAAAGTGCAAATACAGTAGCTAAAGCTATTTTTGAAAATTTTATTCTAAAGTACGGTCCAATGAAGACGTTCATTACGGACATGGGAACAGAATATAAAAATTCAATAATTGAAGACTTATGTAAAAATCTAAACATCAAAAACATAACTTCTACTGCACATCATCACCAGACTGTAGGAACCGTGGAGCGAAGCCACAGAACATTTAACGAGTTCATACGCTCATACATCTCAGCTGACAAATCAGATTGGGATATATGGCTGCAATACTTCGTATATTGTTTTAATACAACCCCCTCTATGGCACATGATTATTGTCCATATGAGCTAGTTTTCGGTAAGACTTCAAACTTACCAGATCAATTTAATACTATAGATAGAATAGCACCTCTATATAACATAGATGATTACTCTAAAGAGAGTAAATATAGATTAGAAATAGCATATAAACGAGCAAGGATTATGCTCGAGGAGCATAAAATTAAAAATAAACAGCTCTATGACTTAAAGTTAAAAGATTTAAATTTAGCTGTAGGAGATAAAGTTTTATTGAAAAATGACACAGGACATAAGCTAGATTTTAAATATATAGGACCATATAGAGTAGAAAGTATCGGATAAAGAGATAACGTCATAATCTCCGATAATAAAAACAAAACTCAGAAAGTACATAAGGATAGGTTAAAGATTTGCAATTATTAATAATTTTTTAGTATGACCATACATAAATATAAACCATAAAAATATACTATTCTGCATTTATATTCAAATAACTTTTAAATTTTATCAATATTAATTAAAATTCAATATTCTAATAATTGACTAAAAAGAAAAAAAATATATATATAAATTGTCTTTTTAAGAATACATAACTCGTATACATATATAGTAAAAGCTAAAAATAAAATAACTTCATTATATTACGTTATTTTTCAAAAGGAGGGAGATGTAGTATGCTCATATTAAAGTAAAGTAAAGTATTCATTATTTCGAATACCCACTGTACCGACGGTACTTAAAGAATACACACTGTAACACTTTGTTTCAGTGTTTGCGTAACAATAAAGTCCCAGACATTCTGGGTGATCGTATTACGATTCACTCAAGAATGCCTCGAGCGACCCAAGTGCAGCGTCAGCATGTTCCCATGACTTGACGGCACTAATATACATGCATACACACATATATCTTCCCTCGCGCTCTCGCTGCCAACAGCGCTGAGCATATACATATTAACATATAAGAGATAAGAACACATAGTTCTGCCGCTCCGCTGCCGGCGTCACTGGCAGCGCAGCTCCGCGGCTTTTGGCTTACAAAAGCCCAAAACACAATTGTAAAACACAGAACATAAACCACAATAAAACAGATCGGAGGGTTGAGCCCCAACGATCCAACCAAAGGATTGAACATTTCGTTTTACATGGCGACCGTGACAGGACATATATGTCCTACGCGATGGATCAATCTAAGGATTGAGAAAAAAAAAGAGAGAAATTTTTTCAAAAAAAGTGTTAAAATTATGGCCGAAAAAAAAAATATAATACTATGTGATTTTGTTTTAAAAAATCGGACCAAATCAAAAGAAAATTGATGAATTGGAAAAACTATTGAAAAAGTGTTGTCCCCAGTGCCAGTGCCAAGAAAAAAAACCCAGCAGAAAACCAAACCAGCCGTTTCGCCAGACCCATGCACGACTGCCGACGATATTACGCACAAACCCATGTTGCATTATAATTTATACCCTTAAATTTGGCGGCTACAATGCGGCCAGGAATATATAATACCCAAGGAGATTTAACAGCCCGCGCTACAAAGAGCGTACACGCAATATAAAAACCTGTGCGAAGACCAGCACCGGCCCCACCAGACCCAGCAAGTACCAATAATATAAGTGCGAGTGGCATTGGACCGCCCCTTGCACCGTCGATGGACCAACAGGCCAATAATATAAGTGCGAGTGGCATAGGACCGCCCCTTGCACCGTCGATGGACCAACAGATTCTGCTCCTACCGAGCAAAGGGATGCACTCAGCCTACAAGAGGCTTTAAAAGTGTACCCAAACGATGGACCTCGCCCACTCACAATAGCTGAGTACCGGGCACGACAAAAAAAGGAGACACCAACCAACCCCCACCAACAAAGGATCAGCTTCGCACTGGTGCGAAGTAACGCAATTGAGCTGCAGAAATGCCATGCCTCATATTGCCAATAATTATAATTCTCTATCTCGAGTTGAAGCACCCTTAAAGTGCAACTTGAAAATACTCACCTCTGTTAGGCTATTACTAAAACCATGTGATCGATATTGAATTATATAATGAAAAACCTGTAAATCGATCACATGTCCCTTAACATTTTTTTTTCTTCCTTCATTTTGATCAAATATATATAAATAAAAAAAAATTTATATTGATGAAATTTTAAAGAGTAAAAAAAAAAAAAGGAAGGGTATATAAATATGTGTGTCCATGAGAAAAAAAAATTTTTTAATAATTTTTTTTATTATTGAAAAGAATAAATGAATAGCAAATAATTGAAAAAAAAAATAAAAACCCCAACATTGTAGAAACCAATTTTTGAGAGAAAATCATCACCATGGGTTGGTTCGGTTCTGACGATAGTCAGACCAAAGACAATACGGCCAATGTGGTCAATAATGTCAAAATAATAGACCACAGGGATGATCTCAATGCACTCTGGTTATTACTTCTGATTTTAACCATTGTCTCTGTTTTACAATTCCTTTTAACATTGTATGTAAAACATAATAAGATAATTAAAATAAGATATTTGAGTAGGGCAAACAATTTAGATAGTTAAAAAAAAAAAAAAAAAATTTGGTCTCAACGACCCCTAGGAGCATAATAGAGCTCGAATACATGTACATGGGTACACTTCAGGTAGAAATCCCGCCTTTAATATATCGTTACAAAGATAAAATAAAATGTCTCGTAGAACAGCAGCAGCCATTAGGGCTACCCACGATAGGAATGAAAATTTCGAATATAGAGCTAAAGCAATCTTAGCCGCATTCCCCAATCCAATTAGCATATACGAGTTCGAATACTCATATATGAACGAATATAATTTACCTTTTTCACCACTAATTCATTGTGATGCCACACAAAAAGGTATCGTATTATCAACCATACCCGGCATCCTCGTAAACAGCCAAATAATAGAAAACGAAATTTTAGGAAGAATTGTGATTGCTAATGTTAGATTGTCTTCCAATCGGAATGGACAACATTAAAAAACACATATGGACTGGCTTACGATCTGCGCTAAAGTTTGCACTCTAAGAGCAGAATTCGATAAGTCATACAAATGCTTAACGCAGAACAGACCTACACAAAATAGTACGGTCATTAAACATACAACTAATTTGGTAAACATATATAATGAGGTCAGAGAACTTTTTCTAGAAAACAGACAAACCTTACTGATATACATTGGTTTCAATCTACAGACGTCTTCAAACGTCTAAGGGAACGATTAGTATTCGTTAAAGAAAAATTCAATCTAGACATACACATCCCAAATCTTCTAAACACAGCTGCGACATATATACCAGCTGTAGAATCGGAATCAAGGCCAATAAGTCCCAGGCCCCCGAATGTAAAAAATATTATCATTATATCGGAAGACGATTCTCGATCAAATAGATCGAACCATCCGGTGAACGACGACAAACCGTCGACTAGTTCAGCAAACAGCGTGGTTGGGCAAGAACCAACCACAATGGCAGACGAAACAATTGCCCAACGGGCATATATCAAAGATATTTCGCAAGCCATTCCGGAATTTAATGGACAGAAACTACATTTACAAAGATTCATTACGGCAGTCAAATTGGTCAATCTAACGAAAGGACCATACGAAAATTTAGCTATAGAAGTAATTAAATCAAAAGTAATAGGAACTACATTGTATAAAATACAAGATGAAACCACCATTAGCGCAATAATAAAGAAATTGCAAGACACTATTGTCGGAGAGTCATCAGATGTTATAAAGTCTAAAATGGCAAAAGTATGCCAAAAAGGCAAAACAGCAGCCCAATTCACAACAGAGATTGATGATATGCGAAAACTGATGCTGATATGAATGATGCCGTAGCAAAATATATACAGTGTAGTACAGAGATGACTGGTAGTGCAAGTTCAATATTGTACACCAGACAAGGACAAGTTTACCGCGGTAGTAACTTTCGAGGTAACTATCGCGGTGGAGGAAATGGTCGTGGTTACAACCACAACCATATTTACAACAACAATAGTTTGTATTTATTTGTATATATATTCCTAACGCAACAGTATTCCTACTTTATGTTAAAGCGCTAGTCACATGGAGTTCACATATGTATGTAGTTGTATGCTTTAAGCAGAATGATTTTCTTATTCTAACATTTTTGGTATGACTAATATTTTTATTATTATGACTAATATTTGTATTATTAATACTAATACTAATTCTAATTTTTTTTGTTGTTTTTTTTCCTATTTTATTTTTTTTTATTTATTTATTTATTTTTTTTTTTTTATTATTATTTTTTATTATTATTATTATTTTTATTATTTATTTTTATTTACTTATTTATTTTTTTTTTTTTTATGGGTTTATCAAGTGTTTTTCTAGTTTATCCCTAAATTGCGTTGCTCTACTAATATTTTTAATATTGAAAGGTAACTCATTCCATAACCGAATAGCATTTGTTAAAAATTTTTTTCCTGAATTGGCAAGTTTGTACCTTATGGTTACCAGATTCAGCGTTCTATTTGATGAAGCAAAGGTTAATTTATCATATAAGTAGCTCGGCTGTCTGGTATAGATTATTCGATGTAGAAAAATAATTGTTCTGTACCCTATCCATGTCTTTAAATCCATTTTGAATATTTGTCTTGCTAAGATTGAGATATGATCGGTTCGTCTCTTATTATATATGTAGCGGGCAATGTTGTTAAATGTTACTTTTAGTTTTTTTTGAGATTCAGCGTCACAATTTCCAAATATTTCAATACCATAGAATAAGGTGGGTGTCAAATATGTCTTAGCTATCATTAGTTTGAGTTTATCTGGCAGGTATTTTTGTGTTGGTGCGAGTTTTCTTAGTAGACTATATGTTCTACCAGTAGCTTTCACTACTTGGCTACTCCAAGAAAGCGTATTGTTAAATGTTAATCCTAAGTTTTCCACCTGATCTACGTAATTAATTTGTTTTCCTTCAATTTCAAGTTTTGGATAGGCCATCGTATTTAGTTGCTTCTTGTATATAATTACACATTTACATTTATCTGGATTAAGTGCCAGACCATTACGCTTCGCCCAGCTACTCACATTGAGCAAATCACTGTTACACACACTTATACACTCATCAATTTTACTCAATGGACGACTAACATACATTTGGATTCAAGGACATCACACTGACTGGCACACATGAAGCTAAAGTTATTATCACAGGAACTATTCGGTATATTTTCAAGATAATGATTATATGCTACTTCAGGTACCCCGTTTATCACAAATTTTCTATTTAATTCATCTATGTCTACATCAATTTTGGTGTTATTTGTCCTCTTCCCTATTCCCAAGTCTTTGAGCTCCCTCTATGTCCTTCTTGTTAATATTGCACTTTGAAACCTTACAGAATAAAAAGATTTTTTAGCTGTTAGTATTAATAGGTTGGTTTTTTTCCTTAAAGTTTTAAATTCTTGATACTGAACAGACGTTCTGTAGCGTTTCCATTTGTTATATGCTTTGTCCCTTAATGATATATTGTGTGCAATACATTGATTGAACCATGGATTTTTCCTTTGTGCAATCTTTAATTTACGCAGTGGTACGAATTTTTCATAAAGACATGTTATGTGAGCTCGTAGTTGTTCTACTTGAGAATTAACATCATCCATGCCAAATATTATATTCCAGTCATATGTATTGAATTCGTCATTAAGTTTGGTAATGTCAATGCTCTTAAAATTTCGGTACCATATGTCGTCGTCAATCTTTTTACAATTAAAATCATAAGTCAGGAAAAGTAGGTCGTGTCTGGAAAATGTTGGGACAGATAACTGATCATAAAGAACGATATTTTCTTTATCATTGACAAAACAAAGGTCCAATAATGTACTTGCAGCGTTTGAGAAATGTGTTGGTCTACTATTATTGACTAGATGCAAGCCTAACGATGCCATCGCTGACTCCATATGTCGTTCCTTCAGTATATTGCTGTTTAGATCCCCGATTATAATTACGTCAGTATAGCTTACAGATAGGTCTGAAATTGCATCAATTACTTGTTGGTAGATTGTATTGCGGTGTGGTCTGTACAGACAGCCCAATAGTAATTTAAGAGAACTGTTAGAGGCCGATAATTCTATAAAAAGGTATTCTATTGCACTTTCTGGAGGGTGCTTGCATATTAATTTGGATTTGAGTTTCTTGTTTATGTATACAGCAACACCCCCACCATTTCCTTCCCGATCAGATCGGTATAGATCAAATCCGGTACACAAAATAACATTATCACATAGATGCGGCATGAACCACGTTTCCGAAACACAAACTACATCAACATTCGATTGTTCAAACATATATCGGAACTCATCAATCTTACCATACAGACTCTGAGCATTTATATGACAAATATTTATGCCATCTTTTTGTTTAGCCAGCGTACGAATCAATATCCTACTATTCGTTGGAAGTCTATTCATATTATGGACCACTTAAAAGTTACTAAATAGCATATTAGCAGCACACGCAATATACACAAATCAATTATAACTATATAAAAACATAAAACCTTAAACTTCAACATTATATTACTATGGCTAAGGGAAGTTTTACTAACGAAAAAAAACAGCCGATAGTTATAATAACAATAGAGGTCGTGTTGGCTATAGGGCAAATAACCGTAATAACGGTGGAACCTATAACAACCAGAGATACAATAGCAATGGAAACATACGACAGAACAATGTTCGTGTTACACAGACAGCTTCGGGAAACTCCCAAGATCCTTTAGATACACTAAATTAAAAAATCCAGCGGTTCACACAATCAACCTCAATCTCAATATATTCGTGGCATTCCTCAATTCTAAAACAGGAAAACAACTTACATTCCTTATAGATACAGGTGCCAATATATCATTATTAAAAGAAAATTCAGATGTCTTTAACGACATTCAAACAAAAAATAAAATAGATATTCAAGGAATAGGGGAAGGTATAATAACATCCCAAGGCCTTGCCCTAATAGAGCTACAGACGGATAAGTACATAATTCCACACAATTTCCATTTAGTTAATCAAAATTTTGCAATTCCGTGTGATGGAATAATAGGCATTGATTTCATAAAAGAATTAAACTGCCTAATAGACTTAAAACCTGCAGAGGATTGGTTAATAATACGACCAAATAATATAAAAATTAAAATTTATGTTCCAATAACATACAGTTCTGGTAACAATACAATTCTTCTACCAGCAAGATCACAAGTTGTCAGAAAAATAGAATTAACGTCCGATATAGAAACCATATTGATCCCAAACCAGGAAATTCAACCTGGTATTTATGTAGCAAATACAATAACTTCAAAAAATAATACATTTGTCCGATTGCTGAATACAACCAGTACCAACCAATTAGTACATATAAATAACATACAATATGAACCACTTTCGAATTACAAGGTAATTCAAACAACTCAAAAAATCCGAGAAAAAACTGTCATAGCTGAATTAAGCAAACATTTCCCAGTACAATTCAAGAAGCAATTAACTAAACTATGTACCAATTTTAGTGACGTATTCGGGCTTGAAACCGAATCAATCACAACAAATAATTTTTATAAACAGAAATTGAGATTGAGGGATGACGAACCTATATATATAAAGAACTATCGAAGTCCGCATAGCCAAGTTGAGGAAATTAAAAAACAAGTAGGAAAATTAATCAACGACAATATTGTCGAACCATCCGTATCAGAATACAACAGCCCACTTCTACTTGTCCCAAAGAAAGCCCTTCCGGGTTCAGAACAAAAGAAATGGCGATTGGTAGTTGACTATCGTCAAATAAACAAAAAACTCCTGGCCGACAAATTTCCACTACCTAGAATTGATGACATTTTGGATCAACTAGAGCAAAGTATTTCTCATGCCTTGACTTAAAGTCAGGTTTTCATCAAATCGAACTAGAAGAAAGTTCGCGAAATATAACGTCTTTTTCCACGAGCAATGGCTCATATCGCTTCACGCGACTACCATTTGGTTTAAAAATAGCGCCGAATTCATTTCAAAGAATGATGACTATAGCATTCTCTGGACTTGAAGCTTCGCAAGCCTTCCTGTATATGGACGATCTAATAGTCATGGGTTGTTCCGAAAAACATATGCTTAAAAACTTAACAGATATTTTTGAGATATGTAGGAAACACAACCTAAAATTACATCCACAAAAATGTTCATTTTTTATGCATGAAGTGACCTTTCTTGGTCATAAATGCACAGATAAAGGAATCTTGCCAGATGACAAGAAATATGACGTCATCAAAAACTATCCAGTCCCACATGATGCGGACAGCGCTAGAGGATTTATTGCATTTTGCAATTATTATAGACGTTTTATTAAAAACTTCGCCGACTATTCCCGGCACATAACTAGATTATGTAAAAAGAATGTCTCCTTTGAGTGGTCAGCTGAATGTCAAAATGCATTCCAATATTTAAAAGATAAACTTATGGAACCCACTCTGTTACAGTACCCAGATTTTCAGAAAGAATTTTGCATAATCACCGATGCTAGTAAACAAGCATGTGTTGCGGTTTTAACTCAAAACCATAACGGACTCCAACTCCCATTAGCATATGCATCACGTTCATTCACAAAAGGTGAAAGTAACAAAAGTACTACAGAACAGGAATTAGCAGCAATTCATTGGGCAATTATCCATTTTCGACCATATATCTATGGTAAACACTTTACAGTAAAAACGGATCACAGACCACTAACATACCTATTTTCAATGGTCAATCCTAGCTCAAAACTCACACGCATGCGGCTCGAATTAGAAGAATACGACTTTACAGTCGAGTATCTAAAGGGTAAAGATAATCATGTAGCAGATGCGTTATCAAGAATAACCATCACAGTCCTGAAAAACATACAAAAAACAAATAAAGTCCTGAAAGTCACTACCAGGCAACAGAGTAGACAGAAATCCTGCTCAGGAAAAGAACAAATAGAATTGCCTAGGCAATCTCTAACAAAAGCTTCAAAGCCCAACGTATATGAAGTCATCAACAATGACGAAGTACGTAAAGTAGTGACCTTGCATGTAAATAATAATTTATGTTTTTTCAAACATGGAAAAAAATTACTGCAAGATATGATGTTAGCGATTTGTATACTAATGGAACCCTTGACTTAGGTCAGTTTTTCCAAAGGCTTGAAACGCAAGCCGGTAAACAAAAAATCAGCCAACTTAAAGTGGCACCGTGGGAAAATATCTTTGAATACATTTCAATAGATAATTTTAAAAATATGGGCAATAAAATATTACGAACAATAAGAGTAGCGCTACTCAACCCGGTGACCCTAATTAAAAATGAAAAAGAAAAAGAAGCAATACTGTCTACATTACATGATGATCCCATACAAGGAGGACATACAGGCATAACAAAAACCTTGGCCAAGGTCAAAAGACATTATTTTTGGAAAGGTATGACTAAAGAAATAACCAATTACATACGAAAATGTCCAAAATGCCAAAAAGCTAAAGTAACCAAGCACACAATAACTCCATTGACTATTACAGAAACACCATACATGGCTTTTGATAGGGTAATAGTGGATACGATCGGTCCACTTCCTAAATCAGAACAAGGAAATGAATATGCAGTCACCTTAATATGTGACCTGACAAAATACCTTGTTGCCATACCTATTAGAAACAAAAGTGCAAATACAGTAGCTAAAGCTATTTTTGAAAATTTTATTCTAAAGTACGGTCCAATGAAGACGTTCATTACGGACATGGGAACAGAATATAAAAATTCAATAATTGAAGACTTATGTAAAAATCTAAACATCAAAAACATAACTTCTACTGCACATCATCACCAGACTGTAGGAACCGTGGAGCGAAGCCACAGAACATTTAACGAGTTCATACGCTCATACATCTCAGCTGACAAATCAGATTGGGATATATGGCTGCAATACTTCGTATATTGTTTTAATACAACCCCCTCTATGGCACATGATTATTGTCCATATGAGCTAGTTTTCGGTAAGACTTCAAACTTACCAGATCAATTTAATACTATAGATAGAATAGCACCTCTATATAACATAGATGATTACTCTAAAGAGAGTAAATATAGATTAGAAATAGCGTATAAACGAGCAAGGATTATGCTCGAGGAGCATAAAATTAAAAATAAACAGCTCTATGACTTAAAGTTAAAAGATTTAAATTTAGCTGTAGGAGATAAAGTTTTATTGAAAAATGAAACAGGACATAAGCTAGATTTTAAATATATAGGACCATATAGAGTCGAAAGTATCGGATAAAGAGATAACGTCATAATCTCCGATAATAAAAACAAAACTCAGAAAGTACATAAGGATAGGTTAAAGATTTGCAATTATTAATAATTTTTTAGTATGGCCATACATAAATATAAACCATAAAAATATACTATTCTGCATTTATATTCAAATAACTTTTAAATTTGATCAATATTAATTAAAATTCAATATTCTAATAATTGACTAAAAAGAAAAAAAATATATATATAAATTGTCTTTTTAAGAAACATAACTCGTATACATATATAGTAAAAGCTAAAAATAAAATGACTTCATTATATTACGTTATTTTTCAAAAGGAGGGAGATGTAGTATGCTCATATTAAAGTAAAGTAAAGTATTCATTATTTCGAATACCCACTGTACCGACGGTACTTAAAGAATACACACTGTAACACTTTGTTTCAGTGTTTACGTAACAATAAAGTCCCAGACATTCTGTGTGATCGTATTACGATTCACTCAAGAATGCCTCGAGCGACCCAAGTGCAGCGTCAGCATGTTCCCATGACTTGACGGCACTAATATACATGCATACACACATATATCTTCCCTCGCGCTCTCGCTGCCAACAGCGCTGAGCATATACATATTAACATATAAGAGATAAGAACACATAGTTCTGCCGCTCCGCTGCCGGCGTCACTGGCAGCGCAGCTCCGCGGCTTTTGGCTTACAAAAGCCCAAAACACAATTGTAAAACACAGAACATAAACCACAATAACACAGATCGGAGGGTTGAGCCCCAACGATCCAACCAAAGGATTGAACATTTCGTTTTACACCAGGCAAAACGCAGCCCTCCTCCCGCCCAACAGACCGAGGGGCGCTGCCGCATGACGCGCGGTGCGTAGCCGAACCAAACGCGAGCATGCAAGAAAGATAGATATTAGACTAACATTCGAGGAAAATTAGCAACTTAAACTTAAACTTAAATAGGAAACTTATTAAGAAATTAAGCATGCAATAAAATACAAAATACAAATACCACTACAATTACTAATTACTAGAAAGGTGTGTAAGGATTAGTAATTTAATAAGAGGAAGAGAATTAGTGGAGGATATAATATGGTAGAGGGAATTATAATCCGAGCATAAGACCCTAAACGGTTCATGCAAGGAATAATTCGATCTACAAAGTGGAAGGAACAACGGTATAAAGTTTCTAGTCAGTCTAATAGGAATCGTGAAGTTTATGCGGCTCAACAGATCAGGGCTGTCTATGTCACCCCTGATCAAGTTCTGCATAAATATCACACCAAGCATTTTTCTACGGTTAACTAAGGATGGGAGGTTTACTAATAGTAGTCTATTAGAGTAAGATGGGAGTCTTACACCCGCATACCAGTTAAGGCCCCGCAGAGCAAAGAGTAAAAAGTTTTTCTGTGCTGATTCTATACGGTCTTGGTGTACTTTGTACTGAGGGCACCATACATAGGAGCCGTATTCTAAGATCGGACGAACAAGCGAGGTATAGAGAGTCTTTGTTATATAGGGGTCGTCAACTACCTTTGACCACCTCTTTATAAACCCAAGCACGCCCATGGCCTTATTTACCATGGTAGAAATGTGTTCGGAAAACTTTAACTTGGGGTCTAACATAACACCCAGAACCTCCACCAGGGTAATTCTCTCAAGAGAACCACCAAATAGGGTGTAGGGAGCCAACAAAGGGCTAGAACGATGAAATGTCATAACTTTGCATTTCGAGGCATTAAGGTGTAACAAGTTTGCACAACACCATGACTGAAAGCTATTGAGATCGGATTGCAAGCGATAATGAAATGAAATTTCCTAATACTGGACACAGAGTTTAACATCATCCGTATACATAAGTACTCGAGAGTATGCTAATACTGAAGGCAAGTCATTAATAAAGAGTGTGAAGAGTAAGGGGCCTAGATGGCTGCCCTGTGGTACTCCCGAAGAAACCTTTACTGGTAAATAGAGGGATTTTTTGAAGAGGACTCTTTGAGACCTAGAACAAAGATTGCTAGAAATCCATCTCAGGAGTTTGGGCGGAAACCCTAAAAAGTCAAATTTATGTGCTAAAAGGGAATGGTTTACAGAGTCGAATGATTTACTAAAGTCGGTGTAAATAACATCCGTCTGTAAGTTACCTTGAAAGCCTTTAATAATGAGAGAGGTAAACTCTAACAAGTTCGTGGTGGTTGATCGCCGCCTTATAAATCCATGCTGAGTTGGAGATATAAGTGACTTGCAGAGATGTTGCAAGTGCGAAGTTAAAACCTTCTCAAACAATTTGGGAATAGCGGATAACTTTGCTATACCTCTATAATTTTTTGCATCAGACTTGCTACCTTTTATATGGAGAGGAATTATAAACGATTCCTTCCAGATTTGAGGGAAGCCAGAGGAATCAATGGACAGGGTGAATAGTTTAAGCAATGGTCCACACAGAGCCTCGGCGCAGTACCTGAGTACACAACCTGGATCCCCGTCTGGACACGGTGAAAACACCGGCTTAACTAGTCGAAGATCATGAAGTAGGGAATATTCATTTAACAAGGGACTGAAAATGCCGTTCGACCTCGGTAATCCGTATGGGTACGGTTGACCAGAGTAGCTTTCCTCAGAATAGGTGGTTTGGAAAAACTGGGCAAAAAGATCGGCAATTGCCTGATCATTATTTGCTGACGTATTACAAAATGATAGCGAGGATGGGTGTGCGGACGTTCTACGCTTACTGTTTACGAAGCAGTAAAACTGTTTAGGGTCCTGAGAAAAACGTATCCTGCAACGAGATAGGTAGTTCTTATAGCATTGAGCATTAAGAACTGAAAAGTTTGACCGAGCTATTACATAACGAGAATGAGAAGTAGGAGAGCCCACTTCTTGAAATTTTTTATAAATTCTTGATTTTAAGTTTTTTAGACTGGATAACTCTTTGGTAAACCATGGGGGTTTTCCAGATCTAATCGGACAAGAAAGCGGGACACAAGAATCAAAAAATGTGCCAAGGGCATTGTAAAAAATGTTTGTGCCTTTTGTGACATCAGTGCACAAGTACAAAGCGGACCAATCAAAATCCCTAATTAGGTTATTAAGCTTCGCGACCTACCAAAACCTCGGAACTAAGAATGTCCGGCCTTAACCAGGTTTCAGTAAACACAATAACGTGGAAAGCAAATGCAACACTATCCCGGAAAAGAAGATGTTAAGAAGTCTGTCCCTAATGTTTTTAACGGCATTAATTTAGACAAGGGAAATATCCTTTAGCCCATTGATAAAGTCATTATGGCAATTGGGAAACAACAGGTTAGCGTCATCGCAAAGCAACCTAGAAATAAATGGGAGGTTACATTCCACCATGACAATAATTTGATCATTGCACCCTAATGAAGATACGACAGTATTAATTGCTGAGAGGTGGTGTAAGTAAAGCTTAACATCAGACCTGGGAGGAATGTAGGAGCAGGTTAAATAGAAAAATGCCGAACTAACACGAACTTTGACTGCAACAGAACAGATTTGACTGCAATCAGAACCCCACCTGCAAAAGATCGTTTGGGGGATCGTTTGCGGTCCATTCTATAAATAGTGTAACTATCAATGAAAATTTCATGATCATTGATAGAAGAGTTAAGCCAGGTTTCGGTAAACGCGATGTCATCGAAATCAAAAGACTCACTATTAGTATGAATTTGACGGAATTTAAAAGATGATATGTTGTGCTTATGTTTAAATGTAAATTTAGTCACAACTATATCATCAGGCGAAGCGTTAAGTTTAGAGGAAATATGTTATTTAACGTCCTTCGTTGAAGCCTCAGGAATAAGACGAGAAACAAATATTGCTTTCCGAGGGACCACTGCTATAAGTTGAAGTCAATTGGATCTCGACGCGCTCAACAATTGGTGTATTATTAACGCTCTTCCTCTTAACATTTCCAAGTCTAACGTCATGACCATCCATCGCAACAAGCCTTACAATTTTGAGTTTACAATTAAGAACATTTCCTTGGAACGACTGTACAAAGTTAATGACTTAGGCATTATCTTCGTACCTAACTTATGTTTTAAATCTCATATATCCGCTATTTTGAATAAAGCCAAAGGAGTCCTTGCCTTTATCAAAAGATGGTCGAAAGAATTTTCCGACCCCTATACCACTAAACTACTCTACGTTTCTCTGGAATATGGTTCCTGTATCTGGTCTCCCCTTTACCAAAAATATCAAGATATGCTTGAGTCCGTTCAAAAACAATTCCTTATCTTTGCCCTGAGCGGTCTTAATTGGGACCCCTCTCGTCATCTTCCTTCTTATAAGAGTCTCATTAACGTGCACTCTCTTGAAAGCCGTAGGACTTGTCATGGAATTCTCTTTCTCCACAAACTTCTCGTAGGCGAGGTTGAATCTTCGGCCCTCATTAGCCTTATCAGTATTGCTGTCCCATCCCGCCCGACTAGGCATTACATTCCTCTCCGTCTTCCTCTCTGTCCTTCAAACTGACCATGAATCTTTCCGTAGCCTTTGCCGCGATTACAATACATTTTTCCATATTTTTCCTTTGATACTTGCTCTTCCTATTTTTACACAGTTTAACTGTCCATAGTTGAACTCCAAACAATAAACATTAGAAATTAATTCTAGGAACTCCAGCAGAGAGACCGATCGGTGCACACTAAAAAACTAGAAGACCGCGGAAGACGGTCGCGAGATGGAACCAGAAGAGGACTTACGAAGAAACCCGGCCCTGAGTACTAGCGCACAGTGGGGAATTTCGCCGTTTCAGCTTGCTAAATTAATAACTTCTGAACAAATAAAAATATCTTCATGAAAGACAAATCTTTGAAAATTTAGTCTGCTTAAGTATATTATGCTACAGTGTCTAAAAACTTCACAATAATGGGTTAAATTTTAACTTTGACAAACCTTCCAGAACAACGCTTTCCTCGAAAATGGGCAGAAAAATGCTGTTAGCTTGAGGTAGCTGATACGGATACGGATTCGAAGCGTTTTAAATATGAGACGAGTACGTTGTTTGGAAAAAGGTAGCGAATAAATTTGCAATACCAACAGCAGAAGCTTCTGTTTTGTTCTGGTAATAAAGGGACGGAGGAAAAGCGTTTGACTTACGCTTAGAGTTAACGAACGAATAGAATTTTTTAGGATCACTACGAAAGTTACTACTACATTGTGAGAGGTAATGATTATAACACTGACTATTAACGGTTAGGAACAGAGAGCGAGTGGAGGAGTATAGACCTAAGGTCGACGTGGAGCCCGACTTCTGGTACTTTTTATAGAGCCGGGATTTATTGTTTTTTAAGTATGAAAAATACTTGGAGAATCAGGGAGGCTTGGAGGATACGGGTACAGTGATATTTGGAGCAAATGTATTAAGGGCGGAGTAAATAGAGCTATAAAACGAGCTAACAGTTGCATATATGTTCGGTAATGAATAAAGAAACGACTAATCAACACGCGAGAGATGTAGATCTAAATCAATAAAGTTTGTTTTGCGAAAACACTTTATGTGACAAGGAGCCATGGAACTATCAGCACCACCAGATCGGGTACACTCAGGGGATATCGACAAAGTTGGATGGTAAGGATCTTCGAGGAATGATATTGGGCTTGCTCTGGGTATCGTAGCAAGAGAAGCATCGTTAACAAACATGATGTCAAGAAGTCTGTCCCTCATGTTTTGAACGGCATTAATTTGGACAAGGGAAATATCCGTTAGCCCATTGATAAAGTCATTATGGCAATTGGGATACAACAGGTTAGCGTCATCGCAAGGCAAACAAGAAAGAAATGGGAGGTTAAATTCCCCCATGACAATAATTCGATCATTGCACCCTAATGAATATACGACAGTATTAATTGCTGAGAGGTGGTGTAAGTAAAGCTTAACATCAGACCGGGGAGGAATGTAGGAGCAGGTTAAATAGAAAAATGCCGAACTAACACGAACTTTGACTGCAGCAAATTCAATTCCATGGATATTATTGAATGGGAATAACTCAGATGAGAAAACAGATTTGACTGCAATCAGAACCTCACCTGCAAAAGATCGTTTGGGGGATCGTTTACGGTCCATTCTATAAATAGTGTAACTATCAATAAAAATTTCATGATCATTGATAGAAGAGTTAAGCCAGGTTTCGGTAAACGCGATGGCATCGAAATCAAAAGACTCACTATTAGTATGAATTTGACGGAATTCGCCCAACAAACTGCGAACGTTCTGATAGTGCATAGATAAATGGTACAGCTGTTTTTTGCAGCAGCAGGTTCGGTAATTCTGGGATTTGAGTTCGAATCTTTGAGATGGAACTCATGCATAATTGTATGCTCCGGCCATATTGACGGTTCTAGAGAATTGGATAGTAAAGAATCAGGGAGAAGAATTTTAAAAGATGATATGTTTTGCTTATGTTTAAATGTAAATTTAGTCACAACTATATCATCAGGCGAAGCGTTAAGTTTAGAGGAAATATGTTATTTAACGTCCTTCGTTGAAGCCTCAGGAATAAGACGAGAAACAAATATTGCTTTCCGACGGACCACTGCTATAAGTTGAAGTCAATTGGATCTCGACGCGCTCAACAATTGGTGTATTATTAACGCAGGGCTGTCTATGTCACCCCTGATCAAGTTTTTTTTTTTTTTAATATATGGATGTTGACATGCAATGACTGCATCTATCAAGAGGCGATGCAATTACTGCACCGTCAAGTGGCCCGTGTGACACCAGCAGAAGGCTGTTACGCGCGGATCCCAGGCAAAACGCAGCCCTCATCCCGCCCAACAGACCGAGGGGCGCTGCCGCATGACGCGCGGTGCGTAGCCGAACCAAACGCGAGCATGCAAGAAAGATAGATATTAGACTAACATTCGAGGCCGTCAGCCGTCGGGTGCTATAGGGGGATAAACGGATGTCGGGTCGGCTCGTCACAACTGTAGACTTGGAAAGGGGCACAGGCGCCTCGGGTTCATGGCTTGCCCTGGATCCAAGGTGACTGTGCTCCGCGTCATAGGATACAGGTGGGCACGAGCGAACCGGCACCCGCCGTAACTGTACACACCGGCGGAAGTGCGACTATACTCTCCCCGTGAGGGCGGCTGGAAACAGGTCCTGGTACGGTCATGTCTCTGCCAGGATGCTGGCTAATTGTAGTCGGGCGGAGAGAAGAAAACTCTCAGTGAAATAACCCCAATCCAAGGTGACACTGTCATATGCCGAGGGATGCATGGCCGAGGGGGTGCTCGGTCGCTTATATGCGGACTCTGGATACCTGCCGACCTCCAGTTTTAATAAGGCTTCCCGGGGCACGCGGGCTATGCCTCGGGCGACTAACCCCTTCCCGTCTACTCGTGGGACCAAATATGCCAAACTCAAAAATTAACATTAATACAAAAAACACCGCAAAGGAGCACGGCACTCCTCCTAAAGTGCCGGAGGGAAAAGACCATCCCTCTACAAACGCATCTGGGAAACCAGTGCCCAAAAAGACGGGGAAGGAGACTAAGTCGGTCCACCGTCTCGAGGCAGCAGGCGCTGTGAGGAGAGGACCGAAAAGCCAATCGGGCCAATCCACGTCGGGGGGCCCCAAGGGCGACCCGGTTACCGGGGGGGCGACCATGCAGAGCGATATCGCGGCTGGCGGACCCCTTGGGACCGGGAACCCCTTGACAACCCCGGCAGGCGGCGCCTCTGCCTCGAAAGATAGGCCCAAGTTTCAGGACAAAAGACGTGCGGCCTTCATCCTGGGCAACGACGACCCGGTGTTCCTGGCGTCTGCCCAGGGAATCGAATCGCGGCGATGGGCCAAGACAGTCCTGCCCGACTACCAGCCAGCCAAAGCTGGCAAGGCCACAGCCAAGGCCCCAAGCAAGCGGCAACGCTCGGCGGAGGACACCGCCACACAAGTCCAACAGGCCAAGAGGACAAAGACATTGAGCAACCGCTCGTTTGCCGAGGTGGCGAGGGGAAAAACCCTGATTGGAGTCCTAGACAGGGGCTCTAAAGACGGGCAGATCCCTAGGGACAAGTGGCACCTCGTGGAAAACGAGCTCCAAGACCGTTTCCTCCAGGAGTTGGAGGAGAATGGAGGACCACCGCCCAAGTGTGAGGACGCCGGGTGGCACCAAGGCAGGGTGAAAGCCATCGCCTGCCAAGATGCTCGCTCGGCGGCCCTCTACGCGAAGGCGGTAGCGTCGCTCAAGGAGGTCTACCCAGGAGCCCAGCTGGAGGTCGTGAAGTGGGAGGACATCCCCAGCAAGCCGAGGGCCAGAGCGTGGGTCTCGGCGAAGCCTGCAGAGCCGGATAAGATTCTCCGGATTCTGCAGGTCTGCAACCCCCACCTTCCCACAGCCGATTGGAAGATGGCCAAAGTAGAGGAGAGCAACGGGCAGAGGCGCCAAATTATCCTCGTCCTGAACGAGGAGTCGGTCAGACTTCTCCACGACACGGAGGGCGCTGTGGACTACGGCTACAAGAAAGTAGTCGTAGTACCATACAAGTCCGACTCCAAAGGCATGCAGCCGACGGTCGAGCCAGACCTGGAGCCTCCGGAGATCCCTAGTACGGAGATCAAGCCTGCGGTGTCAGACGTGGCATCAGTGGTGTCGGATGACATTTTAGATGGTTACGTCTCAGACGTGAGCGATCTCACTAGGGATCTCAAACACATCGGGGTCGCGGAGGAGTTGGACTCTTCGGAGAGCGACCACGAAAGGACAATGGTGGAGGTGGACCTCAGGAATGTCACTGATACTCCTGCAGATAAACCTCCACCATTGTAAGGCAGCATGCGCTGCTCTTCTGCTCCACCTAGCCAAGGGTGGAGCCGACATAGTCCTCATTCAGGAGCCCTGGATCCTCGGAAACAGGGTCTCTGGTCTGAGGACTCCTGACTATAAGCTATACGTAGCTGACTCCGCAGGTAAAACTCGCACCTGCATCCTTGCAAAAAGAGATTTGCACTTATTTTTGCTTCCAAATTTCAGCAATGAAGACCAAACAGCAGTGAGCCTCGAAGGCCAGGGGTGCTCACTGAGAATCTGCTCCACGTACATGGGTCACGACCAACCAGACCCCCCTCCACAGGCGCTCAGGGCGCTAATCACAGACTGCGAGGCCAAGGACACCGGCCTAATCGTAGGGTGCGACGCCAACGCACACCACTGCCAGTGGGGAAGCACTGACACCAACGAAAGGGGTGAGTACCTCTTCAACTACTTACTGACCACTCAGATGGTCCTTTTAAATAGGGGGAGTGATCCCACCTTCATTATTAAAAACCGCAAGGAGGTCCTGGACCTCACACTTGCCTCTCACGAGTTACACGGGAACATCGTATCCTGGAGGGTCCTGGAAGAGCACTCCTTCTCGGACCACAGGTACGTGGAAACCGTATTCTCTTTTTCACTACCGAGACCAGCTCAATTTCGTAACCTTAGGCGGACAAACTGGGCTCGGTACTCAGACCATCTCTGTCGTGTTCTCCCTGAGACTCCACCTGAGGAGGAGATCTCCAGGGAAGCCACGACTCATCTTGTTAAACTATTTACCGACGCCTGCAATGAGGCGCTCGATAAATCCTGCCCCTCTAGCAAGAGCAGAGGCCGGAAGAAACCTGAATGATGGAATCCGAAACTGAGGGAACTCCGGAAAGCCTCCCGAAGACTCTTCAATAAAGCTAAGGCCGAAAACGCTGAGCAGAACTGGGCCGATTACAAGGCCAGTCTGTCAGTTTACAATAAAGAACTGAGGAAAGCCAAACGCGCCTCATGGCGTAAGTTCTGTAGCGACATTGAGAATAACTCGGAAGCCTCGCGCTTGCGCAAAGTTCTCTCGAAGACTACACCCACTCTGGGCTACCTGAAGAACGCCGACCAATCATGGACAACGTCCAGTAATGAGTCGCTAAATCTTCTCCTTAACACCCACTTTCCCGGCTGCGATGAAAACAGACCACACTACATCGCGGCTCCCTCCGTTGCCTCAAGTGGTATCATGAACCTGCTAAGCCAGGAGAACATTTCGTGGGCAATAAAAAGCTTCAAACCATACAAATCCGCGGGACCAGATGGCATCATCCCTGCCCAACTGATTCACGCTGGACAAAAAGGCACTAGTTGGCTCAAAAGGATATATGAGGGAATCTTCTCCCATGGATATATCCCGGAAACCTGGCTTCATACCAAAGTCGTCTTCATCCCCAAGGCAGGCAAGCCCTCGCACACTGCCCCCAAAGATTTCAGACCCATAAGTCTATCGTCCTTCCTTCTGAAGACGATGGAACGGCTTTTGGGGATGCATCTCACGGTAAATATTCCGCCTAGTCTATTCTCAGACTCCCAACATGCCTATCGGAAAGGAAGATCCACCGAAACGGCCCTACACACGATCACATCAATCATAGAAGCGTCCATCAACTGTAAGGAATACACCCTGGTAGCCTTCCTGGACATAGAAGGCGCCTTTAATAACATCCTACCGACCGCCATCACGGGTGCACTGACGGAACTGGGGGTTGACTCCCGGACGGTGAGCCTGATCGATCAGATGCTACAATGCAGGACGGTTGAGGCATCACTGGGGACGTCAACGTCCACCAGATTTGTCAGTAGAGGCACCCCGCAGGGCGGAGTCCTCTCGCCCCTCCTATGGAACGTGGCAGTGAACGAACTGCTGCGGGAGATAGAGGGGGGTGGCTGCCGCGTGGTGGCGTATGCGGACAATGTTGCCATAGCATTCTCGGGTAAATTCCCGCAGACGCTATGTGAGTGCCTGACAAGCACTCTCATGAAGATGTCAAAATGGGCAGACAAATGCGGGTTAGGCGTCAACCCGTCTAAAACGGAACTGGTGCTCTTCACTAGGAAGTACAAAGTACCGGCACTGATTCCCCCAAGACTATGTGGGGAAGCGCTAATCTTCAGCAACAACGCCAAGTATCTTGGTCTAATCCTCGATAGAAAGCTCGATTGGAAATTGAGCATAGAGGATAGAGTAAAGAAGGCCACAGTAGCCCTCTATACTTGCAGGAAAGCCATCGGACTAAGATGGGGAATGACCCCCTATATAGTTCGGTGGCTTTACACCACCATCATACGACCGATCATGCTCTATGGAGCGGTAGTATGGTGGCCAGCCTTAGACAAAAGGACATGCCTCAACAAACTCAGCAGAGTTCAACGCATGGCAGAGCTATGCATAACTGGCGGGCTACGCACTACTCCAGGGGAAGCCCTGGATACTGTGCTGGACCTCCTCCCCATAGATCTCATGGGAAAGAAAGTGGCAACACTTTCCGCACTCAGAATGAGAGAAGCCAGACTGTGGAAAGCGTCCGCGGTCGGGCACTCGGGAATCCTGACGAGACACCCGCAATTACCAGAGAGGACAGATTATTGTGTCCCTACTGATCACCTCTCGACGCCTTTCCAGGTATCAATCCCACTTAGGGAGGACTGGGAGATGGGCGAACCAGGCCCCGCAAATGCGGTTCACTTCTACACTGATGGCTCAAAGTTAGACGGCCGCGTGGGAGGCGGAGTCTACTGCAGCGAGCTGAACATCAGTCATTGCTTCAGGCTCCCGGACCACTGCAGTGTGTTCCAAGCGGAGGTTGTAGCCATCAAGGAGGCCATTTCCATCGTCTCCAAACTATTTCTAGACACGCACTTAGTGTGCGTTTTCTCGGACAGCCAAGCAGCTATTAAAGCTCTAGGCTCAATATCGTCGAACTCAGCGACTGTAAATGACTGCCGCAGGTCTCTGCACGAGATCGCAGAGCAGTTAGACCTCTTCCTTATATGGGTCCCAGGCCATAGGGACATCGAGGGGAACGACGCCGCCGACGAGCTAGCAAGGCAGGGTACTACAATTCCTCTCCTTATGGAGAGGGAGCAGGTAGCGATGCCTCTGGCTACGTGTAGGCTCCTCACGCACGAATTGTTTGAGCAAAATGCCAATAGGAGATGGCAGCAAACAGCTTCCTGTAAAATCTCAAGATTGATATGGCCATATCGATCGAAGAAGCGCTCAGCCGAGCTGTATAGGCTCAGCAGAGCACAGTGCTCTGCAGTTACTCGAGCCATTACGGGACACTGGCAGATTGGCACTCATGCCTCTAGACTGTCAATCCCTCATAACGACTTCTGCAGGAGTTGTCGCGACGAGGAAGAAGAGGAATCGGTCGCCCACTTCTTCTGCCACTGCCCAGCCCTTGGAAATCGTCGTCTTCGTTTTCTCGGGGCTGCTTTCCTAACAGACATTTCGGACCTGTCCGAAATCAAACCGGGGACCTTGTCCAGATTCATCCAAGCCTCCGGATGGGACTGCCCTTAATTTGCAACAGCCTGTTTCTCCACGGTTTCTAGGCACTGGGAAGGGGCACACGCCCATGCGGCACCACAACGGACCTTCTATAGGTCCAAGTGAGCTTTTGAGGGTTTCATCACTCTCCCAGGCTACCGCCTGAACCTAACCTAACCTAACATTCGAGGAAAATTAGCAACTTAAACTTAAACTTAAATAGGAAACTTATTAAGAAATTAAGCATGCAATAAAATACAAAATACAAATACCACTACAATTACTAATTACTAGAAAGGTGTGTAAGGATTAGTAATTTAATAAGAGGAAGAGAATTAGTGGAGGATATAATATGGTAGAGGGAATTATAATCCGAGCATAAGACCCTAAACGGTTCATGCAAGGAATAATTCGATCTACAAAGTGGAAGGAACAACGGTATAAAGTTTCTAGTCAGTTTAATAGGAATCGTGAAGTTTATGCGGCTCAACAGATCAGGGCTGTCTATGTCACCCCTGATCAAGTTGTGCATAAATATCACACCAAGCATTTTTTTACGGTTAACTAAGGATGGGAGGTTTACTAATAGTAGTCTATTAGAGTAAGATGGGAGTCTTACACCCGCATCCCAGTTAAGGCCCCGCAGAGCAAAGAGTAAAAAGTTTTTCTGTGCTGATTCTATACGGTCCTGGTGTACTTTGTACTGAGGGCACCATACATAGGAGCCGTATTCTAAGATCGGACGAACAAGCGAGGTATAGAGAGTCTTTGTTATATAGGGGTCGTCAACTACCTTTGACCACCTCTTTATAAACCCAAGCACGCCCATGGCCTTATTTACCATGGTAGAAATGTGTTCGGAAAACTTTAACTTGGGGTCTAACATAACACCCAGAACCTCCACCAGGGTAATTCTCTCAAGACAACCACCAAATAGGGTGTAGGGAGCCAACAAAGGGCTAGAACGATGAAATGTCATAACTTTGCATTTCGAGGCATTAAGGTGTAACAAGTTTGCACAACACCATGACTGAAAGCTATTGAGATCGGATTGCAAGCGATAATGAAATGAAATTTCCTAATACTGGACACAGAGTTTAACATCATCCGTATACATAAGTACTCGAGAGTATGCTTATACTGAAGGCAAGTCATTAATAAAGAGTGTGAAGAGTAAGGGGCCTAGATGGCTGCCCTGTGGTACTCCCGAAGAAACCTTTATTGGTAAATAGAGGGAGTTTTTGAAGAGGACTCTTTGAGACCTAGAACAAAGATTGCTAGAAATCCATCTCAGGAGTTTGGGCGGAAACCCTAAAAAGTCAAATTTATGTGCTAAAAGGGAATGGTTTACAGAGTCGAATGATTTACTAAAGTCGGTGTAAATAACATCCGTCTGTAAGTTACCTTGAAAGCCTTTAATAATGAGAGAGGTAAACTCTAACAAGTTCGTGGTGGTTGATCGCCGCCTTATAAATCCATGCTGAGTTGGAGATATAAGTGACTTGCAGAGATGTTGCAAGTGTGAAGTTAAAACCTTCTCAAACAATTTGGGAATAGCGGATAACTTTGCTATACCTCTATAATTTTTTGCATCAGACTTGCTACCTTTTTTATGGAGAGGAATTATAAACGATTCCTTCCAGATTTGAGGGAAGCCAGAGGAATCAATGGACAGGGTGAATAGTTTAAGCAATGGTCCACACAGAGCCTCGGCGCAGTACCTGAGTGTGTACTCCGTCTGGACCCGGTGAAAACACCGGCTTAACTAGTCGAAGATCATGAAGTAGGGAATATTCATTTAACAAGGGACTGAAAATGCCGTTCGACCTCGGTAATCCGTATGGGTACGGTTGACCAGAGTAGCTTTCCTCAGAATAGGTGGTTTGGAAAAACTGGGCAAAAAGATCGGCAATTGCCTGATCATTATTTGCTGACGTATTACAAAATGATAGCGAGGATGGGTGTGCGGACGTTCTACGCTTACTGTTTACGAAGCAGTAAAACTGTTTAGGGTCCTGAGAAAAACGTATCCTGCAACGAGATAGGTAGTTCTTATAGCATTGAGCATTAAGAACTGAGAATTTTGACCGAGCTATTACATAACGAGAATGAGAAGTAGGAGAGCCCACTTCTTGAAATTTTTTATAAATTCTTGATTTTAAGTTTTTTAGACTGGATAACTCTTTGGTAAACCATGGGGGTTTTCCAGATCTAATCGGACAAGAAAGCGGGACACAAGAATCAAAAAATGTGCCAAGGGCATTGTAAAAAATGTTTGTGCCTTTTGTGACATCAGTGCACAAGTACAAAGCGGACCAATCAAAATCCCTAATTAGGTTATTAAGCTTCGCGACCTACCAAAACCTCGGAACTAAGAATGTCCGGCCTTAACCAGGTTTCAGTAAACACAATAACGTGGGAAGCAAATGCAACACTATCCCGGAAAAGAAGATGTTAAGAAGTCTGTCCCTAATGTTTTTAACGGCATTAATTTAGACAAGGGAAATATCCTTTAGCCCATTGATAAAGTCATTATGGCAATTGGGAAACAACAGGTTAGCGTCATCGCAAAGCAACCTAGAAATAAATGGGAGGTTACATTCCACCATGACAATAATTTGATCATTGCACCCTAATGAAGATACGACAGTATTAATTGCTGAGAGGTGGTGTAAGTAAAGCTTAACATCAGACCTGGGAGGAATGTAGGAGCAGGTTAAATAGAAAAATGCCGAACTAACACGAACTTTGACTGCAACAGAACAGATTTGACTGCAATCAGAACCCCACCTGCAAAAGATCGTTTGGGGGATCGTTTGCGGTCCATTCTATAAATAGTGTAACTATCAATGAAAATTTCATGATCATTGATAGAAGAGTTAAGCCATGTTTCGGTAAACGCGATGTCATCGAAATCAAAAGACTCACTATTAGTATGAATTTGACGGAATTTAAAAGATGATATGTTGTGCTTATGTTTAAATGTAAATTTAGTCACAACTATATCATCAGGCGAAGCGTTAAGTTTAGAGGAAATATGTTATTTAACGTCCTTCGTTGAAGCCTCAGGAATAAGACGAGAAACAAATATTGCTTTCCGAGGGACCACTGCTATAAGTTGAAGTCAATTGGATCTCGACGCGCTCAACAATTGGTGTATTATTAACGCTCTTCCTCTTAACATTTCCAAGTCTAACGTCATGACCATCCATCGCATGTCCCATCCCGCCCGACTAAGCATTACATTCCTCTCCGTCTTCCTCTCTGTCCTTCAAACTGACCATGAATCTTTCCGTAGCCTTTGCCGCGATTACAATACATTTTTCCATATTTTTCCTTTGATACTTGCTCTTCCTATTTTTACACAGTTTAACTGTCCATAGTTGAACTCCAAACAATAAACATTAGAAATTAATTCTAGGAACTCCAGCAGAGAGACCGATCGGTGCACACTAAAAAACTAGAAGACCGCGGAAGACGGTCGCGAGATGGAACCAGAAGAGGACTTACGAAGAAACCCGGCCCTGAGTACTAGCGCACAGTGGGGAATTTCGCCGTTTCAGCTTGCTAAATTAATAACTTCTGAACAAATAAAAATATCTTCATGAAAGACAAATCTTTGAAAATTTAGTCTGCTTAAGTATATTATGCTACAGTGTCTAAAAACTTCACAATAATGGGTTAAATTTGAACTTTGTTGCCGGTGCATATCTTCCTATGTAAAATGCAATATTTTTATTTTTTTTGTTTTGTTTTTTTTTTTTATCGAGAAAGTATTTTTAATGCTAGTTTTTACTATAAAATATTATTTTAAAAATTTATTTTTCAACTTAACCTAATTTAAATAAATTTAAAACAAGAAAAAACATTTTTTTTAACTTTAATAATGTTTGGTTTTTTTCTGTTTTCTTCCTGTTTAGTGGGAGAATATCCAATAAACTTATAATTTCTGAAGAATAACTGTTTGCCGATTTAATTTGTTATCTCACATATCTAATGGATGAAATATATGGACTTAAAGAGGCTGCCAAAAAGTTTAAAACGTCTTGGTTTTGCTTAATTCGTGATGTCTTGCACGCATTCATATTCCTGTATTTTTTGTAATCTTTGTTTTTTGTCTCCTGGGCTTCCTCTGACATCTCTCCAATTGGTATGCTCTGATGTTCAATTAAAATTTGACAATGTGCCAGAATTGTATGATGCGTGGGAGTTAGCTTCTTAGTTAGCTTTGCGAGCTTTCTTTGCAGCTTAAAATATCAAAAATGACACATAAGCTTTTGATGTCATTATCCACCCCATTTATTTCTGCAAGTAATGTCGGAGATGAGTTGCCATCGTTTGTGTTTACAAATCGTTCTTTAGAGCAGTCCACCTTTGGTAATAGTTTGCATACGAATTTTTCTTGAACGATTTTTTCCTAGTCTTTTGTATTTCCTTGACTAGCTGCTCTTGTCAAAAGATTGTGCCTCTCGCGGAATGGTATATGAAAGTTTTAAAATGAACTACAATATCTAATTCTGGCATGCAAAATCTGGTCAAAAAGACAGGTAAAGGTAGAAATACTAGCCTGCATATTCATTCATAACCAACAACATAATAAAGGTAGTGCGAAATGGAAAATAATTCTAATATTGAGTGTACCTGGGCATATGGATTCTTAGTACCTAACTTTTGAGAAGTTTTTCACCTTAGACTGGACTTTACAAAACTATATACCTAAATTTTTCCGAGATTTTTGTTGTATACGTTCTTTGAACAATTTATTACCTAAGTCTAAAAGCCCTTTCTGCGCTTCGGAGCCGTTTGGCCTCTATACCGATTTACCTGTCCCAACCGTAAAACGGTAAAAATATGATTTTGTATGGGATTTAAGAGCTGTGATAGCGGGTTTTGACCGTTTTTCGTGCGAGGTTGTGACAGTTAAATCAGTATAGATGACAAACGGCTCCGAAGGGCATCTCTATTAGATGCGTGTATTTATTGTATCCAAAGCGCTAAAAAATCTCCGACTTTTGCAACCTCTTTCGTCGAAATCGTCTCTGTGCGTCGTATTAATCTAAGAACTTAAGAAAGAGCTAAAAGTAGTTATAATAAAGTATCCAAATAATATCAACAGCTTAAGCCATTTCTAAGAGGCGAGGCACCGACGCTATCCCACCCCACGTCCACATACACCATTCGATACACACCACCACCAACGCTTGCCCGGGGCTCTCCATCCTCACTACGACAGGCCGGCCCTGACGTCCCCCTCAAAGTTCCATCCATTTCTATTCATCCAAAATTTCTTGTGGATTGACCCCTGGGCGTCACGGATATTGGACGATGTACACGCCATCGTTTCTGCGGGTGTGTGTATGACCGAAGTGTTGCTCAGCGGGATCACTAGCATCAATGGTAGCGTTACTTGGTTGAACTCGGTCCATGTCCGTGCTAGTGCGTGGTTGTGAGCATCACTACTGAGATGGTAGCTGCCTGTAATGACCCAACCAAAATTAGTATGAAAAAGCAAACCCTTTGCGTTGCCCAGTGTAAATGTTCCAAAGTTGATCAGCTTCGAAAATTTCGCCTGGTTTACCAAATTTAGGGTCCGCCAAGGGTAGAGCACAAATCTTTTCCCACATCGGTGTGTTAGACTCGATCCTCTGTGTTGGAATCGAGGAGGGTTAAAGGTTAAAGGGTTCATAATCAGACCTGTTAACACCACTGAGACTAAGCTTGTGCGGGAGAGCAACGTGAATGTTGCGCGACCTCTAGTAACCCCAACAAGGTTTGCACCAAGTACTGGTATACGAGCATGCGAGCGCGGGAATCCGATTTATTTATTTATTAAAATAACAAATTATCTGTTAATAATGGTACTTAATTAAAAAAGGCGGAAAAAGAGAAGTTAAAAGTCAGCTAAATTTAAGTGATTATAAATATTGCATGCAATTAGTTCAAGAGACAGTTCAGGGGATAGGTTATGGCAGAGGGAGTTCTAATTATGGCATAAAACCCTAAAAGGTTCAAAGAAGATTAGTTGAACACCACAATAGTAGTTCACTTAGATCCAGTTGAAGGCGTGAGTGCAAATACCAATTAGAGTAAGCCAGACTGATTTTAACATCATCAGCATACATTAGTGTAGTAGAGTATGTTATAACTTGAGGAAGGTCATTCACAAATACAAACAACAGAACAGAAGATGACTTACCTGTGGCACTCCTGAAATAACATTAACAATATTTGACAACACATTAGAAAACAAAACACGTTGAGTACGGTTAGAGAGATAAAACAAAATCCAATCTAGAAGATTCGTTGGGAACCCTAAAAAAAAGCTTGCGAATAAGCAGAGTATAGTTCACAGAATCGATTGCCTTGCTAAAGTCCGTAAAACCTACATCCGTCTGCAAACCATTTTGAAAACTACGGTGGATTAGGTTAGAAAACTCAAGAAGGTTACCAGGGTGACCAGGAACTCAAGAAGCTTCGGGATGGCGGAAAGCTTTGCGATACGACGATAGTTTTCAATATTTGATCTTGAACCTTTTTTCTGAAGCGAAATGATGTAGGACTCATTCCAAATTAATGGGAGGCAAGACTGTTCCAAAGAGAGGTTGAAGAGAAAGGTCAAGGGTTTGCAAAGGGACTGGGCACAGTGTTTTAAAATGCAACTTGGTACCTTATCTGGACCCGCAGAAAACGATATGTCCATAGATGACAAACCTTCCAGAACAACGCTTTCCTCGAAAATGGGCAGAAAAATGCTGTTAGCTTGAGGTAGCTGATACGGATACGGATTCGAAGCGTTTTAAATATGAGACGAGTACGTTGTTTGGAAAAAGGTAGCGAATAAATTTGCAATACCAACAGCAGAAGCTTCTGTTTTGTTCTGGTAATGAAGGGACGGAGGAAAAGCGTTTGACTTACGCTTAGAGTTAACGAACGAATAGAATTTTTTAGGATCACTACGAAAGTTACTACTACATTGTGAGAGGTAATGATTATAACACTGACTATTAACGGTAAGGAACAGAGAGTATGAGAGTTTTTTTATGTATGTTTTTTAAGTATGAAAAATACTTGGAGAATCAGGGAGGCTTGGACGATACGGGTACAGTGATATCTGGAGCAAATGTATTAAGGGCGGAGTAAATAGAGCTATAAAACGAGCTAACAGTTGCATCTATGTTCGGTAATGAATAAAGAAACGACTAATCAACACGCGAGAGATGTAGATCTAAATCGATAAAGTTTGTTTTGCGAAAACACTTTATGTGACAAGGAGCCATGGAACTATCAGCACTACCAGATCGGGTACACTCAGGGGATATCGACAAAGTTGGATGGTAAGGATCTTCGAGGAATGATATTGGGCTTGCTCTGGGTATCGTAGCAAGAGAAGCATCGTTAACAAACATGATGTCAAGAAGTCTGTCCCTCATGTTTTTAACGGCATTAATTTGGACAAGGGAAATATCCGTTAGCCCATTGATAAAGTCATTATGGCAATTGGGAAACAACAGGTTAGCGTCATCGCAAGGCAAACAAGAAAGAAATGGGAGGTTAAATTCCACCATGACAATAATTCGATCATTGCACCCTAATGAAGATACGACAGTATTAATTGCTGAGAGGTGGTGTAAGTAAAGCTTAACATCAGACCCGGGAGGAATGTAGGAGCAGGTTAAATAGAAAAATGCCGAACTAACACGAACTTTGACTGCAACAGAACAGATTTGACTGCAATCAGAACCCCACCTGCAAAAGATCGTTTGGGGGATCGTTTGCGGTCCATTCTATAAATAGTGTAACTATCAATGAAAATTTCATGATCATTGATAGAAGAGTTAAGCCAGGTTTCGGTAAACGCGATGGCATCGAAATCAAAAGACTCACTATTAGTATGAATTTGACGGAATTCGCCCAACAAACTGCGAACGTTGTGATAGTGCATAGATAAATGGTACAGCTGTTTTTTGCAGCAGCAGGTTCGGTAATTCTGGGATTTGAGTTCAAATCTTTGAGATGGAACTCATGCATAATTGTATGCTCCGGCCATATTGACGGTTCTAGAGAATTGGATAGTAAAGAATCAGGGAGAAGAATTTTAAAAGATGATATGTTGTGCTTATGTTTAAATGTAAATTTATTCACAACTATATCATCAGGCGAAGCGTTAAGTTTAGAGGAAATATGTTATTAAACGTCCTTCGTTGAAGCCTAAGGAATAAGACGAGAAACAAATATTGCTTATTTACCATTGTAGAAATGTGTTCGGAAAACTTTAACTTGGGGTCTAACATAACAACCAGAACCTCCACCAGGGTAATTCTCTCAAGAGAACCACCAAATAGGGTGTAGGGAGCCAACAAAGGGCTAGAACGATGAAATGTCATAACTTTGCATTTCGAGGCATTAAGGTGTAACAAGTTTGCACAATACCATGACTGAAAGCTATTGAGATCGGATTGCAAGCGATAATGAAATGAAATTTCCTAATACTGGACACAGAGTTTAACATCATCCGTATACATAAGTACTCGAGAGTATGCTAATACTGAAGGCAAGTCATTAATAAAGAGTGTGAAGAGTAAGGGGCCTAGATGGCTGCCCTGTGGTACTCCCGAAGAAACCTTTACTGGTAAATAGAGGGAGTTTTTGAAGAGGACTCTTTGAGACCTAGAACAAAGATTGCTAGAAATCCATCTCAGGAGTTTGGGCGGAAACCCTAAAAAGTCAAATTTATGTGCTAAAAGGGAATGGTTTACAGAGTCGAATGATTTACTAAAGTCGGTGAAAATAACATCCGTCTGTAAGTTACCTTGAAAGCCTTTAATAATGAGAGAGGTAAACTCTAACAAGTTCGTGGTGGTTGATCGCCGCCTAGTTCATCCTAGTCGAAGATCATGAAGTAGGGAATATTCATTTAACAAGGGACTGAAAATGCCGTTCGACCTCGGTAATCCGTATGGGTACGGTTGACCAGAGTAGCTTTCCTCAGAATAGGTGGTTTGGAAAAACTGGGCAAAAAGATCGGCAATTGCCTGATCATTATTTGCTGACGTATTACAAAATGATAGCGAGGATGGGTGTGCGGACGTTCTACGCTCACTGTTTACGAAGCAGTAAAACTGTTTGGGGTCCTGAGAAAAACGTATCCTGCAACGAGATAGGTAGTTCTTATAGCATTGAGCATTAAGAACTGAAAAGTTTGACCGAGCTATTACATAACGAGAATGAGAAGTAGGAGAGCCCACTTCTTGAAATTTTTTATAAATTCTTGATTTTAAGTTTTTTAGACTGGATAACTCTTTGGTAAACCATGGGGGTTTTCCAGATCTAATCGGACAAGAAAGCGGGACACAAGAATCAAAAAATGTGCCAAGGGCATTGTAAAAAATGTTTGTGCCTTTTGTGACATCAGTGCACAAGTACAAAGCGGACCAATCAAAATCCCTAATTAGGTTATTAAGCTTTGCGACCTACCAAAACCTCGGAACTAAGAATGTCCGGCTTTAACCAGGTTTCAGTAAACACAATAACGTGGGAAGCAAATGCAACACTATCCCGTCAAGAAGTCTGTCCCTAATGTTTTTAACGGCATTAATTTAGACAACGGAAATATCTTTATCCCATTGATAAAGTCATTATGGCAATTGGGAAACAACAGGTTAGCGTCATCGCAAGGCAACCTAGAAATAAATGGGAGGTTAAATTCCACCATGACAATAATTCGATCATTGCACCCTAATGAAGATACGACAGTATTAATTGCTGAGAGGTGGTGTAAGTAAAGCTTAACATCAGACCTGGGAGGAATGTAGGAGCAGGTTAAATAGAAAAATGCCGAACTAAGACGAACTTTGACATGTATTGTATGCTCCGGCCATATTCTAGAGAATTGGATAGTAAAGAATCAGGGAGAAGAATTTTAAAAGATGATATGTTGTGCTTATGTTTAAATGTAAATTTAGTCACAACTATATCATCAGGCGAAGCGTTAAGTTTAGAGGAAATATGTTATTTAACGTCCTTCGTTGAAGCCTCAGGAATAAGACGAGAAACAAATATTGCTTTCCGAGGGACCACTGCTATAAGTTGAAGTCAATTGGATCTCGACGCGCTCAACAATTGGTGTATTATTAACGCTCTTCCTCTTAACATTTCCAAGTCTAACGTCATGACCATCCATCGCAACAAGCCTTACCTTTTTGAGTTTACAATTAAGAACATTTCCTTGGAACGACTGTACAAAGTTAATGACTTAGGCATTATCTTCGTACCTAACTTATGTTTTAAATCTCATATATCCGCTATTTTGAATAAAGCCAAAGGAGTCCTTGCCTTTATCAAAAGATGGTCGAAAGAATTTTCCGACCCCTATACCACTAAACTACTCTACGTTTCTCTGGAATATGGTTCCTGTATCTGGTCTCCCCTTTACCAAAAATATCAAGATATGCTTGAGTCCGTTCAAAAACAATTCCTTATCTTTGCCCTGAGCGGTCTTAATTGGGACCCCTCTCGTAATCTTCCTTCTTAAAAGAGTCTCATTAACGTGCACTCTCTTGAAAGCCGTAGGACTTGTCATGGAATTCTCTTTCTCCACAAACTTCTCGTAGGCGAGGTTGAATCTTCGGCCCTCATTAGCCTTATCAGTATTGCTGTCCCATCCCGCCCGACTAGGCATTACATTCCTCTCCGTCTTCCTCTCTGTCCTTCAAACTGACAATGAATCTTTCCGTAGCCTTTGCCGCGATTACAATACATTTTTCCATATTTTTCCTTTGATACTTGCTCTTCCTATTTTTACACAGCTTAACTGTCCATAGTTGAACTCCAAACAATAAACATTAGAAATTAATTCTAGGAACTCCAGCAGAGAGACCGATCGGTGCCCACTAAAAAACTAGAAGACCGCGGAAGACGGTCGCGAGATGGAACCAGAAGAGGACTTACGAAGAAACCCGGCCCTGAGTACTAGCGTCGCACAGTGGGGAATTTTGCCGTTTCAGCTTGCTAAATTAATAACTTCTAAACAAATAAAAATATCTTCATGAAAGACAAATCTTTCTGGTCTGATGAGCTCGTGAGGTGGCTCAAAGGGGGCCTAGCTGAGGCCACCGGACGGGTCGCAGGTTGCGGATAGCGAACGACGTACCTATATACAGGTCATATAGATAGGTCAGCTGCGAATAATCGGACATCCCTAGGGAGAGTACCAAAAATAAGCAGCCCCGGACAGCCAGCGGGTGTTCGCGAAGTAGCATCACTGACGATGCGCTTGTGGTGCCGCCTCGTATAAGTAGCTCACACACTCCCCTATCCCTACACACTACCTACCCACATCCCAACCCGCCACATTCAGCTCACACAGCTCAGGGACTTGGCAGCCCCCTGTTCTAAATATGCCTTATCCGGGCAACGTGGATCTCTGCCCGGACGGACCGTACCCCTTCTCTGCAGCTCGTGGGAAAAGAATGGAAGAATTTAAAAACAAACAAAATGAGTCTGGCACTCCGCAAATGCCAACAGGGAGCAATCCCAAACAGGGGAAGGCAGCGGCCCAAAGGCCTGGCCCGACCCGCAAATCAGCAGGGAAAACCTGCGCGGCGGAAGATGCTAGGGAGAGCCCAAAGGGGTCCCATCCCGGTGTCGGGGTGGGTGGTGAATTGGCTCCCAAAACCGATACCTTGGCAGAGTGGCTATGCAATCCTGCGGCTGCTCTGCCTGCTGGTAAAGTGGATGGGGATGAGTCACCATCTACTAGTGTCAAAGCCAAATCCTTTACATATGCCGATAGAAGGAGTGCTGGCAACATACTCCGTCGGCAGAACGCAAGCCAGATGTCCAGGCCGACGGACAAATGGATTAAGAAGGTTGAGTGGGCCTCGAAGGTGCTGCCGAACTTTGGCAAGGAAGCACCGAAGAAGGAAGCCCCTCAGCAAAAAAGGCAGCGCTCGCAGGAGACTCCGGGGCCGACACCGAAGCGCTCCAGAGTGCTGCCTAACGCATCGCTCGCGCAGATTGCCAGAGAAAGGACGCTGATTGGCGTCCTGGACAAAGGCAGCGTGGACTCCCGGATCCCTAGGAACCAGTGGAAGTGGGTGGAAGCGGCACTGGCCGACCGCTGCTTCGAGCTGCTGGAAAAGCAACGACACAGGGCCCCACAAACCAGGCGGTGGTCGTCCTCAACAAAGAGTCGCTGGCCCCGATTGAGGCTGCCAAAGGCGAGCTCAATTTTGGGTTCAGCTCTGTGACCGTAAAGGTCTACAAGTCGGATGCGGCGGCCGAGGCACGTCCTGTCGACAAGCCAGTCGAGCAGGACGCTGCCTCGGAGATCGAAGCACCCGACGATCACACAGAGATAGACCCAGATGGCTACTCCACCGATGGCACGCTGAGATGCGACTTCGAGGCGATGTGTTGCCACGAGGAAGTCGAGGACGATCCGGATGCCGACATTACAGTGGTGGAGAACACTAAGGATGTCCCTGAGGCTCCTTCAGATCAATCTCCACCACTGTAAAGCAGCATCCGCTGCTCTTATACTCCGCCTCGAAGAGAGCGGAGCAAAAGGAATGACGGCACGTGGACTAACTCCAGTGAGGAGTCCCTGCACATTCTACTAGACACACATTTTTCAGGGTGCGAAACCATCGAGACGGCACATCTTCCAGGAGAGGGACCGGTAACCTCGATGGATCACATCCTCACAAAACGTAACATAAGCTGGGCAATAAACAGCTTCAACTCGTTCAAATCGCCAGGCCCAGACCAGGTAATCCCGGCCCAACTTCAGAAGGCCGGGGATACGGCCATAAACTGGCTACAAGGTATCTTCAGGAAGATACTGGCTGTGGGTACAATCCCGCGAACATGGCTTAAGGCAAAGATAGTCTTCATTCCCAAAGCTGGGAAAGCCTCGCACTCAGCTGCAAAAGACTTTAGACCAATCAGCCTATCGTCCTTCCTCCTCAAAACCTTTGAGAGACTCGTCGGGCTGCAACTGAGGACAACTATACACCCTCAGTTGCTGTCAGGCGCACAGCATGCCTACCGGATAAGGAAAATCCACGGAAACGGCTTTTCATGAAGTGATCTCTGCGGTAGAGAAATCTCTGCATCACAAAGAGTACTCACTCATAGCCTTTCTCTCAAAAATCATCGTTCTCTTTCGTAGTGATCAGACGTGTTTTTGTTTTGCGCTCCGCATTTTTCCTTTTTTTTCGATTAACAGCCGGAGTTTTCCTAATTAAATTCTAAATATACTTTCTAACCAGACAACAATCTGGAAACCTATTCATTTACGCGAGTGCATGCCTTTTGATTTGTGTTAAAATATTATTTAACTTTTTATTTTTCGGCGTCGGCTTGTGTTGTGTTGTGTTGTTGCAGTGAGTGAGTATTGCATTGCAGTCCGCTCTCGTCTGGTAGCTTTTGTTGTCTTATCACTCTCTCGCTATCACCTCAACCTCAATAACTGTTCTTTCTCTCTCGCTCTTTCAACTTTCTGAGCAATAGCGCTCTCTGTCTAGTAGCTCTCGCTATAACCGCTCTCCACTCTGCTCTCTTTTTTTTTCTTACCAATTCCGCTTTGAGCGTTGTCTGGCACATTGGTCTGATACCAATTTGTTTTGGAAATTTTTAATTTTTTTGATTTTAATAAAATATTTGAATAATAAAAATAAAATGGAATTCGCTGTGGTCTGCGCCAAAAAAACCTGCAAGAAGCAGATCACTCACGATCAGCCAAATGTCCCCTGCTGGCTCTGCGACAGCGTAGTCCACGCAAAATGCGCGGGATTTTCTGGCCTCGTGAGCGATGCCATAGCCAAACGTAATGGCTTGCATTACAGTTGCGAGGCATGCCGTGCGTTGGAGAAAGACATGGTGGCTTTCATGAGGCAGACGCGGAGTGGCTTTAAGGAGCTGACCGTTGGTTTTAAAAACCAATACGATCGGCTCCTTGCCATGGAGGCTCAGTTTAGCGGTTTAAAACTGCTGAATGAGTTTCCGAGGCGCAAAAAGGTCACTCCGCGGGACCTGCAAGTGCCAACCGTCACTCAGCCGTGCGCCGCCGAAAAATTGACTCCGACCACTCCAAGTGTACAGCAGTTGATCTCGTTTGCCACTCCAAAGGCAACGAAAGCTGCTGGCGATGCAGATTCGGTAGCCGAATTCATCGCCTCGGAGAATGTGCAGCCAAGTACGTCTGCTGCGTCCGTGTCCGTGGTGTCCGCAAGTTTACTAGTTGTCCCGTCTATCCCGATCCCACCAGTAAATAGACGTTCCGGACCTCCGGATATTGCCACCACAGGTACTAGACCTGCGGTGACTAAACCACTGGTGGGAGTCCCACCAAAACGACAAGTTTTTGTTTCACGGCTGGCCCCTGACCTCACATCTAATGATGTAACTGCTTTCATTCAAAGCAAAATAAAAGCCGTGGGTTTAAAGGTGGAGAAATTTAACTTCTCTTATGCCAGGGAGATAGCGTCGTTTAAGATAAGCATCTCCCCAACTCAATTTGACACCATTTGCTCCACCAAATTTTGGCCGGAGCATTTGGTGGTGAAGGAGTTTAAGGCTAAGAAGAAGAATAGGCCCCCCATATCGCTTCCAAATCTTTCCAGCGTGCCACCCTCAACCTCAACTTCCTCTTCCTCAACTTCCCGTCTTGCTCCAACCTTTCCAAAAAACTAACTTCTCTTTTAGTAACCTATCAGAATGTAAGAGGCTTGCGTAGTAAGCTCAGCATTCTTTTCCGGGATAGTGTTGCATTTGCTTCCCACGTTATTGTGTTTACTGAAACCTGGTTAAAGCCGGACATTCTTAGTTCCGAGGTTTTGGCAGGTCGGTACACAACTTTTAGAAAGGACCGTTCGTCTCGACGTGCAGGAGGGGTTCTAATTGCAGTGGACTCTTACTTCACGTCAGAACACTTCACAGTCCAAGTTCAACAGGAACTGGAATTCCTGTGTGTAAAACTGATTCTTCCCGCTTTCGCTATATTCATTACTTGCTCGTATATTCCACCTTCTTCGGATATTTCAATTTATGAGCAGCACTTGTCCGCTTTAACCGCTGTTGCTTCCTCGCTATCTGATAAAGATCGTATGATAGTTCTTGGTGACTTCAACTTGCCAGGAACTGTTTGGTCTTCGGTAAACGAGTCTAGTATCCTAGTGCCCATGTCACGACATGACTTTGTTGACGGCTTGCTTGACCTGTCCCTGTCTCAAGTCAATCATGTGAAAAATTCCTTGGGTCGATTGCTTGATTGTTAACCCGAGCCCTTCCGCTCACTATACCTGAAGACGCCTACCACCCTACTTTCGAGGTGTCGCTAGACATAGGACCAACTGTATTGGATCGGTCGAGTAGACTACCTGAACGTGTCCGTTGCTTTCGTAAAGCCGAGTTTGCGAAGCTTAATAACCTAATTAGGGATTTTGATTGGTCCGCTTTGTACTTGTGCACTGATGTCACAAAAGGCACAAACATTTTTTACAATGCTCTTGGCAAATTTTTTGATTCTTGTGTCCGGCTTTCTTGTCCGATTAGATCTGGAAAACCCCCATGGTTTACCAAAGAGTTATCCAGTCTAAAAAACTTAAAATCAAGAATTTATAAAAAATTTCAAGAAGTGGGCTCTACTTCTCATTCTCGTTATGTAATAGCTCGGTCAAAATTTTCAGTTCTTAATGCTCAATGCTATAAGAACTACCTATCTCGTTGCAGCATACGTTTTTCTCAGGACCCTAAACAGTTTTACTGCTTCGTAAACAGTAAGCGTAGAACGTCCGCACACCCATCCTCGCTATCATTTTGTAATACGTCAGCAAATAATGATCAGGCAATTGCCGATCTTTTTGCCCAGTTTTTCCAAACCACCTATTCTGAGGAAAGCTACTCTGGTCAACCGTACCCATACGGATTACCGAGGTCGAACGGCATTTTCAGTCCCTTGTTAAATGAATATTCCCTACTTCAAGATCTTCGACTAGTTAAGCCGGTGTTTTCACCGGGTCCAGACGGGGTTCCAGGTTGTGTACTCAGGTACTGCGCCGAGGCTTTGTGTGGACCATTGCTTAAACTATTCACCCTGTCCATTGATTCCTCTTGCTTCCCCCCAATCTGGAAGGAATCGTTTATAATTCCTCTCCATAAAAAGGTAGCAAGTCTGATGCAAAAAATTATAGAGGTATAGCAAAGTTATCCGCTATTCCCAAATTGTTTGAGAAGGTTTTAACTCCGCACTTGCAACATCTCTGCAAGTCACTTATATCTCCAACTCAGCATGGATTTATAAGGCGGCGATCAACCACCACGAACTTGTTAGAGTTTACCTCTTTCATTATTAAAGGCTTTCAAGGTAACTTACAGACGGATGTTATTTACACCGACTTTAGTAAAGCATTCGACTCTGTAAACCATTCCCTTTTAGCACATAAACTTGACCTTTTAGGGTTTCCGCCCAACCTCCTGAGATGGATTTCTAGCAATCTTTGTTCTAGGTCTCAAAGAGTCCTCTTCAAAAACTCCCTCTCTTTACCAGTAAAGGTTTCTTCGGGAGTACCACAGGGCAGCCATCTAGGCCCCTTACTCTTCACACTCTTTTTTAATGACTTGCCTTCAGTAATAACATACTCTCGAGTACTGATGTATGCGGATGATGTTAAACTCTGTGTCCAGTACAAGGACATTTCATTTCATTATCGCTTGCAATCCGATCTCAATAGCTTTCAGTCATGGTGTTGTGCAAACTTGTTACACCTTAATGCCTCGAAATGCAAAGTTATGACATTTCATCGTTCTAGCCCTTTGTTGGCTCCCTACACCCTATTTGGTGGTTCTCTTGAGAGAATTACCCTGGTGGAGGTTCTGGGTGTTATGTTAGACCCCAAGTTAAAGTTTTCCGAACACATTTCTACCATGGTAAATAAGGCCATGGGCGTGCTTGGGTTTATAAAGAGGTGGTCAAAGGTAGTTGACGACCCCTATATAACAAAGACTCTCTATACCTCGCTTGTTCGTCCGATCTTAGAATACGGCTCCTATGTATGGTGCCCTCAGTACAAAGTACACCAGGACCGTATAGAATCAGCACAGAAAAACTTTTTACTCTTTGCTCTGCGGGGCCTTAACTGGGATGCGGGTGTAAGACTCCCATCTTACTCTAATAGACTACTATTAGTAAACCTCCCATCCTTAGTTAACCGTAGAAAAATGCTTGGTGTGATATTTATGCACAACTTGATCAGGGGTGACATAGACAGCCCTGATCTGTTGAGCCGCATAAACTTCACTATTCCTATTAAACTGACTAGAAACTTTATACCGTTGTTCCTTCCACTTTGTAGATCGAATTATTCCTTGCATGAACCGTTTAGGGTCTTATGCTCCACTAATTCTCTTCCTCTTATTAAATTACTAATCCTTACACACCTTTCTAGTAATTAGTAATTGTAGTGGTATTTGTATTTTGTATTTTATTGCATGCTTAATTTCTTAATAAGTTTAGTGCTAATTTTCCTGGAAGGTTAGTCTAATATCTATCTTTCTTGCATGCTCGCGTTTGGTTCGGCTACGCACCGCGCGTCATGCGGCAGCGCCCCTCGGTCGGTTGGGCGGGAGGAGGGCTGCGTTTTGCCTGGGATCCGCGCGTAACAGCCTTCTGCTGGTGTCACACGGGCCACTTGACGGTGCAGTAATTGCATCGCCTCTTGTTAGATGCAGTCATTGCATGTCAACGTCCAATAGAATGAAAAAATATTGAGGGAGCTTTCAACAACGTTGTACCGGGTGCCATTACAGAAGCCCTGACTGACCTGGGGTGGACCGTCACTTGGTGATGCTCATTGATCAATTGCTCACATGCAGGACGGTGACATCATCGATGGGATCGTCCGCCCAGTCAAGGTATGTCAACAGAGGCACCCCGCAAGGTGGTGTCCTGTCTCCTCTTCTGTGGAACATAGCAGTCAACAATATTCTATGGGACCTGGAGGGGGGGGGGGGGGGGGGGGGGGGGGGGCGGCTGCAAAGT
Organism: Drosophila pseudoobscura; assembly: GCF_009870125.1. NCBI lineage: Eukaryota > Metazoa > Arthropoda > Insecta > Diptera > Drosophilidae > Drosophila > Drosophila pseudoobscura. Next base: position 282,501 of record NC_046681.1, on the reverse strand, counting down.
CGTGGCCTATGCGGATGACGTTGCGATTATTTTCTCGGGGAAATACCCCCAAACACTGTGCGACTTAATGTCCACAAAGCTAGCGCAACTGTCGGATTGGACGGAATCGCGCGGTCTGGGAGTAAATCCCTCAAAAACGGAACTCGTATTATTCACAAATAAATACAAGGTCCCGGCCCTCAACCCTCCAATACTACAAGGATGCAGGCTCTCCTTTAGTGACAGTGCCAGCTACTTAGGGTTGGTAATTGACAAGAAGCTTAGCTGGAACCTGAATGTCAAAGACAGAGTGAAGAAGGCAATGACTGCACTCTATACATGCAAAAAAGCTATTGGGGTAAGATGGGGTATGATCCCAAGCATAGTCCAATGGATATATCAAGCTATAGTTAGACCAATACTACTCTACGGAGTTACGGTGTGGTGGCCGGCCCTATCAAAAAGGGCGATCACCAAGCAACTGGGCAAAGTCCAGCGAACTGCCGCCCTATGCATCAGCGGAGCTCTCCGCACCACCCCAAATGATGCGCTAAATGCCATCCTATGCCTACAGAGCAATGGGTGACACAGTGCATAGGTCACTCAGCCATATTAAATAACAGTACCGTCCCCTCAAAAACAGACTACCAAGTTCCAAGAGAGTATACAGACACTCCCTTCGACACAATCATCCCTCATAGAGACGAATGGCTCGAGGGACTCCCAGGCCCTGATGGGGCCATAAACATCTTCACAGATGGATCAAAGCTGGACGACAGAGTCGGAGGGGGAATCTACTCTGAACAGCTAAACATAAGGCATTCCTTCAGACTCCCAGATCATTGCAGTGTCTTTCAAGCGAAAGCAATCAGGGAGGCACTAGATTGCCTACAAGCGGCTGCCGTCACGGCAACCAAGCTGAACATTTATAGCGACAGCCAGGCTGCGATCAAATCGCTAAGCGCGATTTCCTCGAACTCGGCCACCGTGGCAGACTGCCGCAAATCTCTGCACGAGATGGCTCAGCAATTTGCTATTAGCCTAATTTGGGTCCCGGGCCACCGGGACATCGAGGGCAACTGTATAGCGGACGAGCTGGCCAGATCTGGCACTACAATCCCCCTTCTCCAAGACAAGGAGGATATCTGTATGCCAATGCCAGAAGAGGACTTACGAAGAAACCCGGCCCTGAGTACTAGCGTCGCACAGTGGGGAATTTTGCCGTTTCAGCTTGCTAAATTAATAACTTCTAAACAAATAAAAATATCTTCATGAAAGACAAATCTTTCTGGTCTGATGAGCTCGTGAGGTGGCTCAAAGGGGGCCTAGCTGAGGCCACCGGACGGGTCGCAGGTTGCGGATAGCGAACGACGTACCTATATACAGGTCATATAGATAGGTCAGCTGCGAATAATCGGACATCCCTAGGGAGAGTACCAAAAATAAGCAGCCCCGGACAGCCAGCGGGTGTTCGCGAAGTAGCATCACTGACGATGCGCTTGTGGTGCCGCCTCGTATAAGTAGCTCACACACTCCCCTATCCCTACACACTACCTACCCACATCCCAACCCGCCACATTCAGCTCACACAGCTCAGGGACTTGGCAGCCCCCTGTTCTAAATATGCCTTATCCGGGCAAATTTAACTTCTCTTATGCCAGGGAGATAGCGTCGTTTAAGATAAGCATCTCCCCAACTCAATTTGACACCATTTGCTCCACCAAATTTTGGCCGGAGCATTTGGTGGTGAAGGAGTTTAAGGCTAAGAAGAAGAATAGGCCCCCCATATCGCTTCCAAATCTTTCCAGCGTGCCACCCTCAACCTCAACTTCCTCTTCCTCAACTTCCCGTCTTGCTCCAACCTTTCCAAAAAACTAACTTCTCTTTTAGTAACCTATCAGAATGTAAGAGGCTTGCGTAGTAAGCTCAGCATTCTTTTCCGGGATAGTGTTGCATTTGCTTCCCACGTTATTGTGTTTACTGAAACCTGGTTAAAGCCGGACATTCTTAGTTCCGAGGTTTTGGCAGGTCGGTACACAACTTTTAGAAAGGACCGTTCGTCTCGACGTGCAGGAGGGGTTCTAATTGCAGTGGACTCTTACTTCACGTCAGAACACTTCACAGTCCAAGTTCAACAGGAACTGGAATTCCTGTGTGTAAAACTGATTCTTCCCGCTTTCGCTATATTCATTACTTGCTCGTATATTCCACCTTCTTCGGATATTTCAATTTATGAGCAGCACTTGTCCGCTTTAACCGCTGTTGCTTCCTCTCTATCTGATAAAGATCGTATGATAGTTCTTGGTGACTTCAACTTGCCAGGAACTGTTTGGTCTTCGGTAAACGAGTCTAGTATCCTAGTGCCCATGTCACGACATGACTTTGTTGACGGCTTGCTTGACCTGTCCCTGTCTCAAGTCAATCATGTGAAAAATTCCTTGGGTCGATTGCTTGATCTATGCTTTGTATCGGATCCGACCATAGTGTTGTTAACCCGAGCCCTTCCGCTCACTATACCTGAAGACGCCTACCACCCTACTTTCGAGGTGTCGCTAGACATAGGACCAACTGTATTGGATCGGTCGAGTAGACTACCTGAACGTGTCCGTTGCTTTCGTAAAGCCGAGTTTGCGAAGCTTAATAACCTAATTAGGGATTTTGATTGGTCCGCTTTGTACTTGTGCACTGATGTCACAAAAGGCACAAACATTTTTTACAATGCTCTTGGCAAATTTTTTGATTCTTGTGTCCGGCTTTCTTGTCCGATTAGATCTGGAAAACCCCCATGGTTTACCAAAGAGTTATCCAGTCTAAAAAACTTAAAATCAAGAATTTATAAAAAATTTCAAGAAGTGGGCTCTACTTCTCATTCTCGTTATGTAATAGCTCGGTCAAAATTTTCAGTTCTTAATGCTCAATGCTATAAGAACTACCTATCTCGTTGCAGCATACGTTTTTCTCAGGACCCTAAACAGTTTTACTGCTTCGTAAACAGTAAGCGTAGAACGTCCGCACACCCATCCTCGCTATCATTTTGTAATACGTCAGCAAATAATGATCAGGCAATTGCCGATCTTTTTGCCCAGTTTTTCCAAACCACCTATTCTGAGGAAAGCTACTCTGGTCAACCGTACCCATACGGATTACCGAGGTCGAACGGCATTTTCAGTCCCTTGTTAAATGAATATTCCCTACTTCAAGATCTTCGACTAGTTAAGCCGGTGTTTTCACCGGGTCCAGACGGGGTTCCAGGTTGTGTACTCAGGTACTGCGCCGAGGCTTTGTGTGGACCATTGCTTAAACTATTCACCCTGTCCATTGATTCCTCTTGCTTCCCCCCAATCTGGAAGGAATCGTTTATAATTCCTCTCCATAAAAAAGGTAGCAAGTCTGATGCAAAAAATTATAGAGGTATAGCAAAGTTATCCGCTATTCCCAAATTGTTTGAGAAGGTTTTAACTCCGCACTTGCAACATCTCTGCAAGTCACTTATATCTCCAACTCAGCATGGATTTATAAGGCGGCGATCAACCACCACGAACTTGTTAGAGTTTACCTCTTTCATTATTAAAGGCTTTCAAGGTAACTTACAGACGGATGTTATTTACACCGACTTTAGTAAAGCATTCGACTCTGTAAACCATTCCCTTTTAGCACATAAACTTGACCTTTTAGGGTTTCCGCCCAACCTCCTGAGATGGATTTCTAGCTATCTTTGTTCTAGGTCTCAAAGAGTCCTCTTCAAAAACTCCCTCTCTTTACCAGTAAAGGTTTCTTCGGGAGTACCACAGGGCAGCCATCTAGGCCCCTTACTCTTCACACTCTTTATTAATGACTTGCCTTCAGTAATAACATACTCTCGAGTACTGATGTATGCGGATGATGTTAAACTCTGTGTCCAGTACAAGGACATTTCATTTCATTATCGCTTGCAATCCGATCTCAATAGCTTTCAGTCATGGTGTTGTGCAAACTTGTTACACCTTAATGCCTCGAAATGCAAAGTTATGACATTTCATCGTTCTAGCCCTTTGTTGGCTCCCTACACCCTATTTGGTGGTTCTCTTGAGAGAATTACCCTGGTGGAGGTTCTGGGTGTTATGTTAGACCCCAAGTTAAAGTTTTCCGAACACATTTCTACCATGGTAAATAAGGCCATGGGCGTGCTTGGGTTTATAAAGAGGTGGTCAAAGGTAGTTGACGACCCCTATATAACAAAGACTCTCTATACCTCGCTTGTTCGTCCGATCTTAGAATACGGCTCCTATGTATGGTGCCCTCAGTACAAAGTCCACCAGGACCGTATAGAATCAGCACAGAAAAACTTTTTACTCTTTGCTCTGCGGGGCCTTAACTGGGATGCGGGTGTAAGACTCCCATCTTACTCTAATAGACTACTATTAGTAAACCTCCCATCCTTAGTTAACCGTAGAAAAATGCTTGGTGTGATATTTATGCACAACTTGATCAGGGGTGACATAGACAGCCCTGATCTGTTGAGCCGCATAAACTTCACTATTCCTATTAAACTGACTAGAAACTTTATACCGTTGTTCCTTCCACTTTGTAGATCGAATTATTCCTTGCATGAACCGTTTAGGGTCTTATGCTCGGATTATAATTCCCTCTACCATATTATATCCTCCACTAATTCTCTTCCTCTTATTAAATTACTAATCCTTACACACCTTTCTAGTAATTAGTAATTGTAGTGGTATTTGTATTTTGTATTTTATTGCATGCTTAATTTCTTAATAAGTTTAGTGCTAATTTTCCTGGAAGGTTAGTCTAATATCTATCTTTCTTGCATGCTCGCGTTTGGTTCGGCTACGCACCGCGCGTCATGCGGCAGCGCCCCTCGGTCGGTTGGGCGGGAGGAGGGCTGCGTTTTGCCTGGGATCCGCGCGTAATAGCCTTCTGCTGGTGTCACACGGGCCACTTGACGGTGCAGTAATTGCATCGCCTCTTGTTAGATGCAGTCATTGCATGTCAACGTCCAATAGAATGAAAAAATATTGAGGGAGCTTTCAACAACGTTGTACCGGGTGCCATTACAGAAGCCCTGACTGACCTGGGGTGGACCGTCACTTGGTGATGCTCATTGATCAATTGCTCACATGCAGGACGGTGACATCATCGATGGGATCGTCCGCCAGTCAAGGTATGTCAACAGAGGCACCCCGCAAGGTGGTGTCCTGTCTCCTCTTCTGTGGAACATAGCAGTCAACAATATTCTATGGGACCTGGAGGGGGGGGGGGGGGGGGCGGCTGCAAAGTCGTGGCCTATGCGGATGACGTTGCGATTATTTTCTCGGGGAAATACCCCCAAACACTGTGCGACTTAATGTCCACAAAGCTAGCGCAACTGTCGGATTGGACGGAATCGCGCGGTCTGGGAGTAAATCCCTCAAAAACGGAACTCGTATTATTCACAAATAAATACAAGGTCCCGGCCCTCAACCCTCCAATACTACAAGGATGCAGGCTCTCCTTTAGTGACAGTGCCAGCTACTTAGGGTTGGTAATTGACAAGAAGCTTAGCTGGAACCTGAATGTCAAAGACAGAGTGAAGAAGGCAATGACTGCACTCTATACATGCAAAAAAGCTATTGGGGTAAGATGGGGTATGATCCCAAGCATAGTCCAATGGATATATCAAGCTATAGTTAGACCAATACTACTCTACGGAGTTACGGTGTGGTGGCCGGCCCTATCAAAAAGGGCGATCACCAAGCAACTGGGCAAAGTCCAGCGAACTGCCGCCCTATGCATCAGCGGAGCTCTCCGCACCACCCCAAATGATGCGCTAAATGCCATCCTATGCCTACAGAGCAATGGGTGACACAGTGCATAGGTCACTCAGCCATATTAAATAACAGTACCGTCCCCTCAAAAACAGACTACCAAGTTCCAAGAGAGTATACAGACACTCCCTTCGACACAATCATCCCTCATAGAGACGAATGGCTCGAGGGACTCCCAGGCCCTGATGGGGCCATAAACATCTTCACAGATGGATCAAAGCTGGACGACAGAGTCGGAGGGGGAATCTACTCTGAACAGCTAAACATAAGGCATTCCTTCAGACTCCCAGATCATTGCAGTGTCTTTCAAGCGAAAGCAATCAGGGAGGCACTAGATTGCCTACAAGCGGCTGCCGTCACGGCAACCAAGCTGAACATTTATAGCGACAGCCAGGCTGCGATCAAATCGCTAAGCGCGATTTCCTCGAACTCGGCCACCGTGGCAGACTGCCGCAAATCTCTGCACGAGATGGCTCAGCAATTTGCTATTAGCCTAATTTGGGTCCCGGGCCACCGGGACATCGAGGGCAACTGTATAGCGGACGAGCTGGCCAGATCTGGCACTACAATCCCCCTTCTCCAAGACAAGGAGGATATCTGTATGCCAATGCCAGAAGAGGACTTACGAAGAAACCCGGCCCTGAGTACTAGCGTCGCACAGTGGGGAATTTTGCCGTTTCAGCTTGCTAAATTAATAACTTCTAAACAAATAAAAATATCTTCATGAAAGACAAATCTTTCTGGTCTGATGAGCTCGTGAGGTGGCTCAAAGGGGGCCTAGCTGAGGCCACCGGACGGGTCGCAGGTTGCGGATAGCGAACGACGTACCTATATACAGGTCATATAGATAGGTCAGCTGCGAATAATCGGACATCCCTAGGGAGAGTACCAAAAATAAGCAGCCCCGGACAGCCAGCGGGTGTTCGCGAAGTAGCATCACTGACGATGCGCTTGTGGTGCCGCCTCGTATAAGTAGCTCACACACTCCCCTATCCCTACACACTACCTACCCACATCCCAACCCGCCACATTCAGCTCACACAGCTCAGGGACTTGGCAGCCCCCTGTTCTAAATATGCCTTATCCGGGCAACGTGGATCTCTGCCCGGACGGACCGTACCCCTTCTCTGCAGCTCGTGGGAAAAGAATGGAAGAATTTAAAAACAAACAAAATGAGTCTGGCACTCCCCAAATGCCAACAGGGAGCAATCCCAAACAGGGGAAGGCAGCGGCCCAAAGGCCTGGCCCGACCCGCAAATCAGCAGGGAAAACCTGCGCGGCGGAAGATGCTAGGGAGAGCCCAAAGGGGTCCCATCCCGGTGTCGGGGTGGGTGGTGAATTGGCTCCCAAAACCGATACCTTGGCAGAGTGGCTATGCAATCCTGCGGCTGCTCTGCCTGCTGGTAAAGTGGATGGGGATGAGTCACCATCTACTAGTGTCAAAGCCAAATCCTTTACATATGCCGATAGAAGGAGTGCTGGCAACATACTCCGTCGGCAGAACGCAAGCCAGATGTCCAGCCCGACGGACAAATGGATTAAGAAGGTTGAGTGGGCCTCGAAGGTGCTGCCGAACTTTGGCAAGGAAGCACCGAAGAAGGAAGCCCCTCAGCAAAAAAGGCAGCGCTCGCAGGAGACTCCGGGGCCGACACCGAAGCGCTCCAGAGTGCTGCCTAACGCATCGCTCGCGCAGATTGCCAGAGAAAGGACGCTGATTGGCGTCCTGGACAAAGGCAGCGTGGACTCCCGGATCCCTAGGAACCAGTGGAAGTGGGTGGAAGCGGCACTGGCCGACCGCTGCTTCGAGCTGCTGGAAAAGCAACCCCCCCCCCCCCCCCCCTGTCTGCAGAGACATGGGCTGGTACCAGGGCTGGATAAAAATCGTAGCCTGTGAAGATGAGCGCTCCGTACAGCTGTACAAAGCAGCGGTAGCGCAAGTCGGGGAAGTCTACCCAGGGGCGAAGCTCGTCGCTGTAGACTGGAGCGAAGTGCCCAGTAGACCAAGGGCGAGAGTCTGGGTGCCCGCCTCCATGAAGGAGCCGGAGCGCATCCTAAAAATGCTGCAAAGATGCAACCCCCACCTCCCAACAGCGGATTGGAAGGTGGTCAAAGTTGAGACGACACAGGGCCCCACAAACCAGGCGGTGGTCGTCCTCAACAAAGAGTCGCTGGCCCCGATTGAGGCTGCCAAAGGCGAGCTCAATTTTGGGTTCAGCTCTGTGACCGTAAAGGTCTACAAGTCGGATGCGGCGGCCGAGGCACGTCCTGTCGACAAGCCAGTCGAGCAGGACGCTGCCTCGGAGATCGAAGCACCCGACGATCACACAGAGATAGACCCAGATGGCTACTCCACCGATGGCACGCTGAGATGCGACTTCGAGGCGATGTGTTGCCACGAGGAAGTCGAGGACGATCCGGATGCCGACATTACAGTGGTGGAGAACACTAAGGATGTCCCTGAGGCTCCTTCAGATCAATCTCCACCACTGTAAAGCAGCATCCGCTGCTCTTATACTCCGCCTCGAAGAGAGCGGAGCAGACGTAGCCCTGATCCAGGAACCTTGGATAGTGGGAAACAAGGTTTGTGGACTAGGGTCGAAGGAGTACAAGATAATTGTAGCTCAACATGAAGGTAAAACCCGCACCTGCATTCTCGCCAGAAAGCACCTTAATATCTTTCTGCTCCATAATTATAGCGATAGCGACAACACGGCGGCAAGACTAGAGCTGAAAGGGACACATCTAAGGCTGATGTCGTCCTACATGGCCCATGAGGGAAACGATCCTCCCAACGACCTTGTTCGCAAACTAGCCAGCGACAGCGAGAGGTCGGACATAGACCTATTAATAGGTTGCGATGTCAACGCTCACCACACTCAATGGGGGAGCTCGAACACAAATGTAAGGGGTGAGTCACTTTTCAGCTTCATCCTTAACTCAAATATATTTATTTGTAATCGGGGCCCCACTTTTATAATTAAAAATCGACAGGAGGTTATTGACATCACCCTAGTGTCTTCCAACCTGTTAGACATAGTCAAGAGTTGGCAAGTCCTTGATGACCACTCTTTCTCTGACCACAGATACATCGAGACCACACTATCCCTCGAGTGTCCGAAACCTAAGGACTATATTAATCCCAGGAAAGCCAACTGGGAAAAATATAGCTCAGCCCTGGAGGACTTACTCCCCTCCAAAGCACCATCATGCCCTGACACAAAAGACGACCTAGATCGTCTAGTGAACAGGTTCACAGAGGCATGCAACAAAGCCTTCGCGGCAGCATGCCCCTCTAGCAAACCTAGGGGGAAAAAGAAACCCCCCTGGTGGTCAAAACAAATAGACATCCTACGTAAAAGCTGCAGGACCCTTTTCAACAGGGCCAAAAGCGCGAACGAGGAGAGCCACTGGGCAGACTATAAAATCAGTCTGTCACTATATAAAAAGGAAACAAGGAAAGCAAAAAGGGCCTCTTGGCAAAAATTTTGCTCGGAAATTGAGGAAACATCAGAGGCCGCAAGGCTTCGCAAGATTCTCTCAAAAACTAACCCCTCGGTAGGGTATCTTAAAAGGAATGACGGCACGTGGACTAACTCCAGTGAGGAGTCCCTGCACATTCTACTAGACACACATTTTTCAGGGTGCGAAACCATCGAGACGGCACATCTTCCAGGAGAGGGACCGGTAACCTCGATGGATCACATCCTCACAAAACGTAACATAAGCTGGGCAATAAACAGCTTCAACCCGTTCAAATCGCCAGGCCCAGACCAGGTAATCCTGGCCCAACTTCAGAAGGCCGGGGATACGGCCATAAACTGGCTACAAGGTATCTTCAGGAAGATACTGGCTGTGGGTACAATCCCGCGAACATGGCTTAAGGCAAAGATAGTCTTCATTCCCAAAGCTGGGAAAGCCTCGCACTCAGCTGCAAAAGACTTTAGACCAATCAGCCTATCGTCCTTCCTCCTCAAAACCTTTGAGAGACTCGTCGGGCTGCAACTGAGGACAACTATACACCCTCAGTTGCTGTCAGGCGCACAGCATGCCTACCGGATAAGGAAAATCCACGGAAACGGCTTTTCATGAAGTGATCTCTGCGGTAGAGAAATCTCTGCATCACAAAGAGTACTCACTCATAGCCTTTCTCTCAAAAATCATCGTTCTCTTTCGTAGTGATCAGACGTGTTTTTGTTTTGCGCTCCGCATTTTTCCTTTTGTTTCGAATAAACAGCCGGAGTTTTCCTAATTAAATTCTAAATATACTTTCTAACCAGACAACAATCTGGAAACCTATTCATTTACGCGAGTGCATGCCTTTTGATTTGTGTTAAAATATTATTTAACTTTTTATTTTTCGGCGTCGGCTTGTGTTGTGTTGTGTTGTTGCAGTGAGTGAGTATTGCATTGCAGTCCGCTCTCGCCTGGTAGCTTTTGTTGTCTTATCACTCTCTCGCTATCACCTCAACCTCAATAACTGTTCTTTCTCTCTCGCTCTTTCAACTTTCTGAGCAATAGCGCTCTCTGTCTAGTAGCTCTCGCTATAACCGCTCTCCACTCTGCTCTCTTTTTTTTTCTTACCAATTCCGCTTTGAGCGTTGTCTGGCACATTGGTCTGATACCAATTTGTTTTGGAAATTTTTAATTTTTTTGATTTTAATAAAATATTTGAATAATAAAAATAAAATGGAATTCGCTGTGGTCTGCGCCAAAAAAACCTGCAAGAAGCAGATCACTCACGATCAGCCAAATGTCCCCTGCTGGCTCTGCGACAGCGTAGTCCACGCAAAATGCGCGGGATTTTCTGGCCTCGTGAGCGATGCCATAGCCAAACGTAATGGCTTGCATTACAGTTGCGAGGCATGCCGTGCGGTGGAGAAAGACATGGTGGCTTTCATGAGGCAGACGCGGAGTGGCTTTAAGGAGCTGACCGTTGGTTTTAAAAACCAATACGATCGGCTCCTAGCCATGGAGGCTCAGTTTAGCGGTTTAAAACTGCTGAATGAGTTTCCGAGGCGCAAAAAGGTCACTCCGCGGGACCTGCAAGTGCCAACCGTCACTCAGCCGTGCGCCGCCGAAAAATTGACTCCGACCACTCCAAGTGTACAGCAGTTGATCTCGTTTGCCACTCCAAAGGCAACGAAAGCTGCTGGCGATGCAGATTCGGTAGCCGAATTCATCGCCTCGGAGAATGTGCAGCCAAGTACGTCTGCTGCGTCCGTGTCCGTGGTGTCCGCAAGTTCACTAGTTGTCCCGTCTATCCCGATCCCACCAGTAAATAGACGTTCCGGACCTCCGGATATTGCCACCACAGGTACTAGACCTGCGGTGACTAAACCACTGGTGGGAGTCCCACCAAAACGACAAGTTTTTGTTTCACGGCTGGCCCCTGACCTCACATCTAATGATGTAACTGCTTTCATTCAAAGCAAAATAAAAGCCGTGGGTTTAAAGGTGGAGAAATTTAACTTCTCTTATGTCAGGGAGATAGCGTCGTTTAAGATAAGCATCTCCCCAACTCAATTTGACACCATTTGCTCCACCAAATTTTGGCCGGAGCATTTGGTGGTGAAGGAGTTTAAGGCTAAGAAGAAGAATAGGCCCCCCATATCGCTTCCAAATCTTTCCAGCGTGCCACCCTCAACCTCAACTTCCTCTTCCTCAACTTCCCGTCTTGCTCCAACCTTTCCAAAAAACTAACTTCTCTTTTAGTAACCTATCAGAATGTAAGAGGCTTGCGTAGTAAGCTCAGCATTCTTTTCCGGGATAGTGTTGCATTTGCTTCCCACGTTATTGTGTTTACTGAAACCTGGTTAAAGCCGGACATTCTTAGTTCCGAGGTTTTGGCAGGTCGGTACACAACTTTTAGAAAGGACCGTTCGTCTCGACGTGCAGGAGGGGTTCTAATTGCAGTGGACTCTTACTTCACGTCAGAACACTTCACAGTCCAAGTTCAACAGGAACTGGAATTCCTGTGTGTAAAACTGATTCTTCCCGCTTTCGCTATATTCATTACTTGCTCGTATATTCCACCTTCTTCGGATATTTCAATTTATGAGCAGCACTTGTCCGCTTTAACCGCTGTTGCTTCCTCGCTATCTGATAAAGATCGTATGATAGTTCTTGGTGACTTCAACTTGCCAGGAACTGTTTGGTCTTCGGTAAACGAGTCTAGTATCCTAGTGCCCATGTCACGACATGACTTTGTTGACGGCTTGCTTGACCTGTCCCTGTCTCAAGTCAATCATGTGAAAAATTCCTTGGGTCGATTGCTTGATTGTTAACCCGAGCCCTTCCGCTCACTATACCTGAAGACGCCTACCACCCTACTTTCGAGGTGTCGCTAGACATAGGACCAACTGTATTGGATCGGTCGAGTAGACTACCTGAACGTGTCCGTTGCTTTCGTAAAGCCGAGTTTGCGAAGCTTAATAACCTAATTAGGGATTTTGATTGGTCCGCTTTGTACTTGTGCACTGATGTCACAAAAGGCACAAACATTTTTTACAATGCTCTTGGCAAATTTTTTGATTCTTGTGTCCGGCTTTCTTGTCCGATTAGATCTGGAAAACCCCCATGGTTTACCAAAGAGTTATCCAGTCTAAAAAACTTAAAATCAAGAATTTATAAAAAATTTCAAGAAGTGGGCTCTCCTACTTCTCATTCTCGTTATGTAATAGCTCGGTCAAAATTTTCAGTTCTTAATGCTCAATGCTATAAGAACTACCTATCTCGTAGCAGGATACGTTTTTCTCAGGACCCTAAACAGTTTTACTGCTTCGTAAACAGTAAGCGTAGAACGTCCGCACACCCATCCTCGCTATCATTTTGTAATACGTCAGCAAATAATGATCAGGCAATTGCCGATCTTTTTGCCCAGTTTTTCCAAACCACCTATTCTGAGGAAAGCTACTCTGATCAACCGTACCCATACGGATTACCGAGGTCGAACGGCATTTTCAGTCCCTTGTTAAATGAATATTCCCTACTTCATGATCTTCGACTAGTTAAGCCGGTGTTTTCACCGGGTCAAGACGGAGTACACACTCAGGTACTGCGCCGAGGCTCTGTGTGGACCATTGCTTAAACTATTCACCCTGTCCATTGATTCCTCTGGCTTCCCTCAAATCTGGAAGGAATCGTTTATAATTCCTCTCCATAAAAAAGGTAGCAAGTCTGATGCAAAAAATTATAGAGGTATAGCAAAGTTATCCGCTATTCCCAAATTGTTTGAGAAGGTTTTAACTCCGCACTTGCAACATCTCTGCAAGTCACTTATATCTCCAACTCAGCATGGATTTATAAGGCGGCGATCAACCACCACGAACTTGTTAGAGTTTACCTCTCTCATTATTAAAGGCTTTCAAGGTAACTTACAGACGGATGTTATTTACACCGACTTTAGTAAAGCATTCGACTCTGTAAACCATTCCCTTTTAGCACATAAACTTGACCTTTTAGGGTTTCCGCCCAACCTCCTGAGATGGATTTCTAGCTATCTTTGTTCTAGGTCTCAAAGAGTCCTCTTCAAAAACTCCCTCTCTTTACCAGTAAAGGTTTCTTCGGGAGTACCACAGGGCAGCCATCTAGGCCCCTTACTCTTCACACTCTTTATTAATGACTTGCCTTCAGTAATAACATACTCTCGAGTACTTATGTATGCGGATGATGTTAAACTCTGTGTCCAGTACAAGGACATTTCATTTCATTCTCGCTTGCAATCCGATCTCAATAGCTTTCAGTCATGGTGTTGTGCAAACTTGTTACACCTTAATGCCTCGAAATGCAAAGTTATGACATTTCATCGTTCTAACCCTTTGTTGGCTCCCTACACCCTATTTGGGGGTTCTCTTGAGAGAATTACCCTGGTGGATGATCTGGGTGTTATGTTAGATCCCAAGTTAAAGTTTTCCGAACACATTTCTACCATGGTAAATAAGGCCATGGGCGTGCTTGGGTTTATAAAGAGGTGGTCAAAGGAATTTGACGACCCCTATATAACAAAGACTCTCTATACCTCGCTTGTTCGTCCGATCTTAGAATACGGCTCCTGTGTATGGTGCCCTCAGTACAAAGTACACCAGGACCGTATAGAATCAGTACAGAAAAACTTTTTACTCTTTGCTCTGCGGGGCCTTAACTGGGATGCGGGTGTAAGATTCCCATCTTAGGTTAGGTTAGGTTAGGTAGAGACGGCCGCCAAGCTCGCTCGGAGCCCAGCACACATAGGCCGGTTTCGGCCCGTTGTGATACCGTTTGGGATCATTCCCTCCCTGCAGATGAGACTTCATGTCAACAGTTGTCCCATCCAGATGCCCTTATAAAGTTGACGATCTTTCTGGGACATAGCGTGGACATCTCCGAGATGTCGTTCAGAAAGGCAGAGCCCAAGTAATGCAGCCTCCTTCTGCTGAGAGCTGGACAGGAACAGAACAGGTGTTCCACTGTTTCCTCCTCGTCCTCGTCTCTGCAGCTGCGGCAGAAATCATTGTATGGGGCACCCAGCCTGTTTGCGTGGGTGCCTACTAGCCAGTGTCCTGTGAGGGAACGTATGACTGCGCTGCACCTATCCCTGCCTAGTTTGCAGAGCTCTGAGGTGCGCTTCTTGTCTATGGTCGGCCATGTTTGCCGAGCTGTGCGACAACGTGGCCCTGTTTGCCACTTGTTGTCTATCAGTAGCGTGTACTGCTCTTTTATGATGAGCTTGCAGGTGGCCATAGGCATACAAATATCCTCCTTATCTTGGAGAAGGGGGGTTGTAGTGCCAGATCTGGCCAGCTCGTCGTAGATGTTTAGATTGGTTGCCGTGGTGGTAACCGTATGAAGGCAGTACAGAGCCTCCCTGATTGCTGTAACTTCCGCTTGGAAGACGCTACAGTGATCCGGAAGCCTGAAGGATTGCCTTATGTTAAGTTGTTCAGAGTAGATTCCTCCTCCAACCCTGCCGTCCAGTTTTGAGCCATCCGTGAAGATGCTTATGGCCCCGTCTGGGCCGGGGGGTCCCTCGAGCCAATCGTCTCTATGAGGGATGATTATGCTGAATGGAGTCTCCGTGTGCTCCATTGGAACCTTGGGACCTTGTTGTTTTTGTTTAGTATAGATGAGTGACCTATGTTCTGGGGTACCCATTGTTCAGAGTCCCTAAGACGTATTGCTGCCATTTCTGCCCGCTCCTTTCCTGCAAAGTCAAGGCTCTGAAGGCATAACATGGCGTTTAGCGCATCATTTGGTGTAGTTCGAAGAGCTCCACTGATGCAGAGGGCGGCTGTTCGCTGAACCTTGCCCAGCTGATTGGTTATTGTCCTTTTCGCTAGGGCAGGCCACCAGACAGTAACTCCGTAGAGTATTATAGGTCTGACTATTGCCAGATATATCCATCGGACTATGCTTGGGTTCATGCCCCACTTTAGGCCGATAGCTTTTTTGCAAGTATAGAGTGCTGTCGTTGCCTTCCTCACTCTATCCTTGACATTCAGGTTCCAGCTAAGCTTTTTGTCAATTACCAACCCTAAGTAACTGGCACTGTCGCTGAAGGAGAGCCTGTATCCGTTTAGTGTTGGTGGGTTGAGGGGCGGGACCTTGTATTTTTTTGTGAATAACACTAGTTCCGTTTTCGAGGGATTTAGTCCCAATCCGCGCGATTCTGTCCATTGGGACAATCGAGCAAGCTTTGCGGTCATTAGGTCGCATAGTGTTTGGGGGTATTTCCCCGCAAAGATAATTGCAACGTCATCCGCGTATGCCACTACTTTACAGCCCCCCTCTTCCAGGTCGCAAAGAATCTTATTGACTGCAATGTTCCATAGAAGAGGAGACAGAACTCCCCCTTGCGGGGTTCCTCTGTTGACATACCTTGACTGGGTGGACGATCCCAACGATGATGTCACCGTCCTGCGTATGAGCAATTGATCAATGAGCATCACCAAGTGACGGTCCACCCCCAGGTCAGTCAGGGCTTCTGTAATGGCGCCCGGTGTGACGTTGTTGAAGGCTCCCTCGATATCGAGAAAAGCTATTAGTGAGTATTCTTTGAGATGCAGGGATTTTTCTACACTCGAGATCACTTCGTGAAGTGCCGTTTCCGTGGATTTTCCTTTCCGGTAGGCATGCTGCGCACTTGAGTACAGCTGGGGACTTATGGTGATCCGTAATTGTAACCCGATAAGTCTCTCAAAGGTTTTGAGTAGGAAAGACGATAAACTGATTGGTCTAAAGTCTTTTGGGGTTGAGTGTGAGGCTTTGCCTGCTTTAGGGATGAAAACTATCCTAGCCTTAAGCCACGTTTGCGGTATTGTACATACCGCCAGTATCTTCCTGAAGATACTATGTAGCCAGTTGATGGCCGTCTCCCCGGCCCTCTGAAGCTGGGCCGGGATTACCTGGTCCGGGCCTGGCGATTTAAACGGGTTGAAGCTGTTTACTGCCCAACTTATGTTCCGTTTTGTAAGGATATGGTCCATCGATTCTACCGATCCCTCTCTTGGGAGGTGAGACGGCTCGGTGGATGTGCATCCGGGGAAGTGCGTGTCGAGCAAAATGTGCAGGGACTCCTCACTAGAGTTGGTCCACGTGCCATCATTCTTTTTGAGGTACCCTACCGAGGGGGTGGTTTTTGAGAGAACTTTCCGGAGTCTTGCGGCCTCCGAGGTTTCCTCGATTTCGGAGCAAAATTTTTGCCAGGAGGCTCTTTTAGCCTTCCTCGTTTCCTTTTTGTATAGTGCTAGACTGGTTTTATAGTCTGCCCAGTGAGTATCCTCCTTAGTTCTTGTGGCTCTGTTGAATAGAGTCCTGCAAGTTCTACGAAGGGTGTCTAGTTGCTTGGACCACCAGGGGGGTTTCTTTTTTCCCCTTGGTCTGGTAGAG
Organism: Drosophila pseudoobscura; assembly: GCF_009870125.1. Taxonomy (NCBI): domain Eukaryota; kingdom Metazoa; phylum Arthropoda; class Insecta; order Diptera; family Drosophilidae; genus Drosophila; species Drosophila pseudoobscura. The sequence continues at coordinate 265,855 of NC_046681.1, read as the reverse complement.
GGACATGCTGCCTTGAAGGCTTTGTTGCACGCATCCGTAAACCTGTACACAAGACGGTTTAGGTTGTCTTCAGTGTTCGGGCAGGTAGGGGCGTTAGGAGGGAGTAGCTCCTCCAGCGTTGTGCTATATTTTTCCCAGTTGGCTTTTCTGGGGTTGATATAGTCTGTTGGTTTGGGAATATCGAAGGATAATATCGTCTCGATATACCTGTGGTCCGAGAAGGAGTGGTCTCCTAGGACTCTCCAGCTCTTGATTGTGTCCAACAGTTTGCTTGACACTAGCGTGAGGTCAATGACCTCCTGCCGATTTTTAATTATAAAAGTGGGGTCATTACCCCGATTGCATATGAATAAATTTGAGTTCAGGATGAAGCTGAACAGTGACTCACCCCTTACATTCGTGTCCGAACTCCCCCATTGGGTGTGGTGGGCGTTGGCATCGCAACCTATAAGTAGGTCTTTGTCCGTCCTTTCGCTGTCGCTGGCTATTTTGCGAACAAGGTCGCTCGGAGGATCATCCTCCTCGTGGGCCATATAGGATGCCACCAGCCTGAGATGATGACCTCTTAGTTCTAGGCTTGCCGCCGTGTTATCTCCATCGCTATAATTGTGGAGCAGAAAGATATTTAGGTGCTTTCTAGCAAGTATGCAGGTACGGATTTTACCTTCATTTTGGGATACAATGATCTTGTATTCCCTCGTCCCCAATCCACAGACCTTGCCTCCTACCACCCAAGGCTCCTGGATCAGGACTACGTCGGCTCCGCTTGCGTCTAGGCGGAGTATGAGAGCAGCCGATGCTGCTTTACAGTGGTGGAGATTTATTTGAAGGACCCTTAGGACCATCTTCAAGATTCTCCACCACCGTGATGTCCGCGTCCGAGTCGTCTGAGACTCTCTCTCGGCACATTGACTCGAAGTCGAGCATCAATTCCGTATCTGAGGAGAAGCCTTCCTGGTCTGGCTCCAGCTCGTCGTCAGGCGCTTCGATCTCCGCAACGACATCCTGCACGTCTGGGTTGACGACAGGAAGCGCCGCGGCCGCCGCGTCCGATTTGTACACCTTGATGGTGACCGAGCTGAAGCCGAAGTTGAGCTCTCCTTTTGCTGCCTCTATCGGGGCCAGCGACTCTTTATTGAGGACGAGAACTGCCTGGTTAGTCGGCCCTTGTGTCGTCTCAACTTTGGCTACCTTCCAATCGGAGGTTGGTAGTCCTGGGTTGCACCTCTGCAACATCTTGAGGATGCGTTCTGGCTCCTTAAAGGTAGCCGGCACCCAAATTCTGGCCCTTGGTCTGCTGGGCACCTTGCGAAGCTTAATAACCTAATTAGGGATTTTGATTGGTCCGCTTTGTACTTGTGCACTGATGTCACAAAAGGCACAAACATTTTTTACAATGCTCTTGGCAAATTTTTTGATTCTTGTGTCCGGCTTTCTTGTCCGATTAGATCTGGAAAACCCCCATGGTTTACCAAAGAGTTATCCAGTCTAAAAAACTTAAAATCAAGAATTTATAAAAAATTTCAAGAAGTGGGCTCTCCTACTTCTCATTCTCGTTATGTAATAGCTCGGTCAAAATTTTCAGTTCTTAATGCTCAATGCTATAAGAACTACCTATCTCGTAGCAGGATACGTTTTTCTCAGGACCCTAAACAGTTTTACTGCTTCGTAAACAGTAAGCGTAGAACGTCCGCACACCCATCCTCGCTATCATTTTGTAATACGTCAGCAAATAATGATCAGGCAATTGCCGATCTTTTTGCCCAGTTTTTCCAAACCACCTATTCTGAGGAAAGCTACTCTGATCAACCGTACCCATACGGATTACCGAGGTCGAACGGCATTTTCAGTCCCTTGTTAAATGAATATTCCCTACTTCATGATCTTCGACTAGTTAAGCCGGTGTTTTCACCGGGTCAAGACGGAGTACACACTCAGGTACTGCGCCGAGGCTCTGTGTGGACCATTGCTTAAACTATTCACCCTGTCCATTGATTCCTCTGGCTTCCCTCAAATCTGGAAGGAATCGTTTATAATTCCTCTCCATAAAAAAGGTAGCAAGTCTGATGCAAAAAATTATAGAGGTATAGCAAAGTTATCCGCTATTCCCAAATTGTTTGAGAAGGTTTTAACTCCGCACTTGCAACATCTCTGCAAGTCACTTATATCTCCAACTCAGCATGGATTTATAAGGCGGCGATCAACCACCACGAACTTGTTAGAGTTTACCTCTCTCATTATTAAAGGCTTTCAAGGTAACTTACAGACGGATGTTATTTACACCGACTTTAGTAAAGCATTCGACTCTGTAAACCATTCCCTTTTAGCACATAAACTTGACCTTTTAGGGTTTCCGCCCAACCTCCTGAGATGGATTTCTAGCTATCTTTGTTCTAGGTCTCAAAGAGTCCTCTTCAAAAACTCCCTCTCTTTACCAGTAAAGGTTTCTTCGGGAGTACCACAGGGCAGCCATCTAGGCCCCTTACTCTTCACACTCTTTATTAATGACTTGCCTTCAGTAATAACATACTCTCGAGTACTTATGTATGCGGATGATGTTAAACTCTGTGTCCAGTACAAGGACATTTCATTTCATTCTCGCTTGCAATCCGATCTCAATAGCTTTCAGTCATGGTGTTGTGCAAACTTGTTACACCTTAATGCCTCGAAATGCAAAGTTATGACATTTCATCGTTCTAACCCTTTGTTGGCTCCCTACACCCTATTTGGGGGTTCTCTTGAGAGAATTACCCTGGTGGATGATCTGGGTGTTATGTTAGATCCCAAGTTAAAGTTTTCCGAACACATTTCTACCATGGTAAATAAGGCCATGGGCGTGCTTGGGTTTATAAAGAGGTGGTCAAAGGAATTTGACGACCCCTATATAACAAAGACTCTCTATACCTCGCTTGTTCGTCCGATCTTAGAATACGGCTCCTGTGTATGGTGCCCTCAGTACAAAGTACACCAGGACCGTATAGAATCAGTACAGAAAAACTTTTTACTCTTTGCTCTGCGGGGCCTTAACTGGGATGCGGGTGTAAGATTCCCATCTTAGGTTAGGTTAGGTTAGGTAGAGACGGCCGCCAAGCTCGCTCGGAGCCCAGCACACATAGGCCGGTTTCGGCCCGTTGTGATACCGTTTGGGATCATTCCCTCCCTGCAGATGAGACTTCATGTCAACAGTTGTCCCATCCAGATGCCCTTATAAAGTTGACGATCTTTCTGGGACATAGCGTGGACATCTCCGAGATGTCGTTCAGAAAGGCAGAGCCCAAGTAATGCAGCCTCCTTCTGCTGAGAGCTGGACAGGAACAGAACAGGTGTTCCACTGTTTCCTCCTCGTCCTCGTCTCTGCAGCTGCGGCAGAAATCATTGTATGGGGCACCCAGCCTGTTTGCGTGGGTGCCTACTAGCCAGTGTCCTGTGAGGGAACGTATGACTGCGCTGCACCTATCCCTGCCTAGTTTGCAGAGCTCTGAGGTGCGCTTCTTGTCTATGGTCGGCCATGTTTGCCGAGCTGTGCGACAACGTGGCCCTGTTTGCCACTTGTTGTCTATCAGTAGCGTGTACTGCTCTTTTATGATGAGCTTGCAGGTGGCCATAGGCATACAAATATCCTCCTTATCTTGGAGAAGGGGGGTTGTAGTGCCAGATCTGGCCAGCTCGTCGTAGATGTTTAGATTGGTTGCCGTGGTGGTAACCGTATGAAGGCAGTACAGAGCCTCCCTGATTGCTGTAACTTCCGCTTGGAAGACGCTACAGTGATCCGGAAGCCTGAAGGATTGCCTTATGTTAAGTTGTTCAGAGTAGATTCCTCCTCCAACCCTGCCGTCCAGTTTTGAGCCATCCGTGAAGATGCTTATGGCCCCGTCTGGGCCGGGGGGTCCCTCGAGCCAATCGTCTCTATGAGGGATGATTATGCTGAATGGAGTCTCCGTGTGCTCCATTGGAACCTTGGGACCTTGTTGTTTTTGTTTAGTATAGATGAGTGACCTATGTTCTGGGGTACCCATTGTTCAGAGTCCCTAAGACGTATTGCTGCCATTTCTGCCCGCTCCTTTCCTGCAAAGTCAAGGCTCTGAAGGCATAACATGGCGTTTAGCGCATCATTTGGTGTAGTTCGAAGAGCTCCACTGATGCAGAGGGCGGCTGTTCGCTGAACCTTGCCCAGCTGATTGGTTATTGTCCTTTTCGCTAGGGCAGGCCACCAGACAGTAACTCCGTAGAGTATTATAGGTCTGACTATTGCCAGATATATCCATCGGACTATGCTTGGGTTCATGCCCCACTTTAGGCCGATAGCTTTTTTGCAAGTATAGAGTGCTGTCGTTGCCTTCCTCACTCTATCCTTGACATTCAGGTTCCAGCTAAGCTTTTTGTCAATTACCAACCCTAAGTAACTGGCACTGTCGCTGAAGGAGAGCCTGTATCCGTTTAGTGTTGGTGGGTTGAGGGGCGGGACCTTGTATTTTTTTGTGAATAACACTAGTTCCGTTTTCGAGGGATTTAGTCCCAATCCGCGCGATTCTGTCCATTGGGACAATCGAGCAAGCTTTGCGGTCATTAGGTCGCATAGTGTTTGGGGGTATTTCCCCGCAAAGATAATTGCAACGTCATCCGCGTATGCCACTACTTTACAGCCCCCCTCTTCCAGGTCGCAAAGAATCTTATTGACTGCAATGTTCCATAGAAGAGGAGACAGAACTCCCCCTTGCGGGGTTCCTCTGTTGACATACCTTGACTGGGTGGACGATCCCAACGATGATGTCACCGTCCTGCGTATGAGCAATTGATCAATGAGCATCACCAAGTGACGGTCCACCCCCAGGTCAGTCAGGGCTTCTGTAATGGCGCCCGGTGTGACGTTGTTGAAGGCTCCCTCGATATCGAGAAAAGCTATTAGTGAGTATTCTTTGAGATGCAGGGATTTTTCTACACTCGAGATCACTTCGTGAAGTGCCGTTTCCGTGGATTTTCCTTTCCGGTAGGCATGCTGCGCACTTGAGTACAGCTGGGGACTTATGGTGGTCCGTAATTGTAACCCGATAAGTCTCTCAAAGGTTTTGAGTAGGAAAGACGATAAACTGATTGGTCTAAAGTCTTTTGGGGTTGAGTGTGAGGCTTTGCCTGCTTTAGGGATGAAAACTATCCTAGCCTTAAGCCACGTTTGCGGTATTGTACATACCGCCAGTATCTTCCTGAAGATACTATGTAGCCAGTTGATGGCCGTCTCCCCGGCCCTCTGAAGCTGGGCCGGGATTACCTGGTCCGGGCCTGGCGATTTAAACGGGTTGAAGCTGTTTACTGCCCAACTTATGTTCCGTTTTGTAAGGATATGGTCCATCGATTCTACCGATCCCTCTCTTGGGAGGTGAGACGGCTCGGTGGATGTGCATCCGGGGAAGTGCGTGTCGAGCAAAATGTGCAGGGACTCCTCACTAGAGTTGGTCCACGTGCCATCATTCTTTTTGAGGTACCCTACCGAGGGGGTGGTTTTTGAGAGAACTTTCCGGAGTCTTGCGGCCTCCGAGGTTTCCTCGATTTCGGAGCAAAATTTTTGCCAGGAGGCTCTTTTAGCCTTCCTCGTTTCCTTTTTGTATAGTGCTAGACTGGTTTTATAGTCTGCCCAGTGAGTATCCTCCTTAGTTCTTGTGGCTCTGTTGAATAGAGTCCTGCAAGTTCTACGAAGGGTGTCTAGTTGCTTGGACCACCAGGGGGGTTTCTTTTTTCCCCTTGGTCTGGTAGAGGGACATGCTGCCTTGAAGGCTTTGTTGCACGCATCCGTAAACCTGTACACAAGACGGTTTAGGTTGTCTTCAGTGTTCGGGCAGGTAGGGGCGTTAGGAGGGAGTAGCTCCTCCAGCGTTGTGCTATATTTTTCCCAGTTGGCTTTTCTGGGGTTGATATAGTCTGTTGGTTTGGGAATATCGAAGGATAATATCGTCTCGATATACCTGTGGTCCGAGAAGGAGTGGTCTCCTAGGACTCTCCAGCTCTTGATTGTGTCCAACAGTTTGCTTGACACTAGCGTGAGGTCAATGACCTCCTGCCGATTTTTAATTATAAAAGTGGGGTCATTACCCCGATTGCATATGAATAAATTTGAGTTCAGGATGAAGCTGAACAGTGACTCACCCCTTACATTCGTGTCCGAACTCCCCCATTGGGTGTGGTGGGCGTTGGCATCGCAACCTATAAGTAGGTCTTTGTCCGTCCTTTCGCTGTCGCTGGCTATTTTGCGAACAAGGTCGCTCGGAGGATCATCCTCCTCGTGGGCCATATAGGATGCCACCAGCCTGAGATGATGACCTCTTAGTTCTAGGCTTGCCGCCGTGTTATCTCCATCGCTATAATTGTGGAGCAGAAAGATATTTAGGTGCTTTCTAGCAAGTATGCAGGTACGGATTTTACCTTCATTTTGGGATACAATGATCTTGTATTCCCTCGTCCCCAATCCACAGACCTTGCCTCCTACCACCCAAGGCTCCTGGATCAGGACTACGTCGGCTCCGCTTGCGTCTAGGCGGAGTATGAGAGCAGCCGATGCTGCTTTACAGTGGTGGAGATTTATTTGAAGGACCCTTAGGACCATCTTCAAGATTCTCCACCACCGTGATGTCCGCGTCCGAGTCGTCTGAGACTCTCTCTCGGCACATTGACTCGAAGTCGAGCATCAATTCCGTATCTGAGGAGAAGCCTTCCTGGTCTGGCTCCAGCTCGTCGTCAGGCGCTTCGATCTCCGCAACGACATCCTGCACGTCTGGGTTGACGACAGGAAGCGCCGCGGCCGCCGCGTCCGATTTGTACACCTTGATGGTGACCGAGCTGAAGCCGAAGTTGAGCTCTCCTTTTGCTGCCTCTATCGGGGCCAGCGACTCTTTATTGAGGACGAGAACTGCCTGGTTAGTCGGCCCTTGTGTCGTCTCAACTTTGGCTACCTTCCAATCGGAGGTTGGTAGTCCTGGGTTGCACCTCTGCAACATCTTGAGGATGCGTTCTGGCTCCTTAAAGGTAGCCGGCACCCAAATTCTGGCCCTTGGTCTGCTGGGCACCTCGCTCCAGTCGACTGCGACGAGTTTCGCCCCAGCATACACCTCGCCGACCTGCGCTACCGCCGCTTTGTACAGCTTCACAGAGCGCTCGTCTTCGCAGGCAATTATCTTTACATTGCCCTGGAACCACCCCATGTCCTTGCAGACTGGCGGAGGTCCAGGGTCTTTGTCGAGGAGTTCGAAGCAGCGGTCGGCCAATGCCGCTTCCACCCACTTCCACTGACTCCTTGGGATTCTCCCCTCTGCGCTGCCTTTGTCGAGGACACCAATTAGCGTCCTCTCCTTGGCAATCTGCGCAAAGGAGACATTTGGCAGCACTCTGGAGCGCTTTGCTACCGGTCCCGGTGTCTCCTGCGAGCGCTGCCTCTTGGCTTGGGGAGCCACCTTTTTCTGTTCTAAGGTGAACTCCGGAAGTACGGCCGAAGCCCATTCCACCTTCTTCAGCCATTCGGCTGATGGGCTGGCTTCACTGCTGGCGTGTTGCCGACGGAGTATGTGCCCTGCACTCCTCTTTTCGGCATATGAGTATCGTCTGGCTTGGGCACTTGTCGACGGCAAGTCAACCCCCTCCGCTTTACCAGAAGGTCGGGCAGCCGCAATATTGCTTAGCTTCCCTTCCAAGGTGTCAGCTTCGGGAGTTACCTTGCCACCCACACCGGATTCGGGATGGGACCCCCTCGGGTTCGCACAGGCACCTTCCACCTTGTGGGTATTCCCCACTATAGAGCCGGTTGGGCCAGGCCTTTGGGCCGCTGCCTTCCCGAGCTTGGGATTGCTCCCAGTTGGCATTTGGGGAGCGCCGCACTCATTTGTTTTTTTGTTAGTTTTGTTTTTATTTTTATACATCTTGTTCCCACGAGATGCAGAGAAAGGGAAAGGTCAGCCCGGGCAGAGATCCACGTTGCCCGGGTAAGGCATCATTAGAACAGGGGGCTGCCAAGTCCCTGAGACCTCCGTTAGAGACTGGGCTATTTTTTATACCGGGCCCCCAGCCAGGCTGACTCTCGGCACGGGTCGAGTAACACACTTAGTCCGGCCCGGTGTGAGGTGGATGTGGGGGTTGGGATATGGGTAGGTATTGTGTATGGATGGGAGTGTGTGAGCTACTTATTGAGGCGGCACCACAAGCGCATCGTCAGTGTTGCTGCTTCGCGAACACCCGCTGGCTGTCCGGGACTGCTTATTTCGGTACTCTCCCGTGAGGGATGCCCGCTTATTCGCAGCTGACCTACCGAGGTAGGCCGTTCGCTATCCGCAACCCGCGACCCGTCCGGTGGCCTCAGCTAGGACCCCTTTGAGCTACCTCACAAGCTCATCAGACCAGAAAGATTCCCATCTTACTCTAGTAGACTATTATTAGTAAACCTCCCATCCTTAGTTAACCGTAGAAAAATGCTTGGTGTGATATTTATGCACAACTTGATCAGGGGTGACATAGACAGCCCTGATCTGTTGAGCCGCATAAACTTCACGATTCCTATTAGACTGACTAGAAACTTTATACCGTTGTTCCTTCCACTTTGTAGATCGAATTATTCCTTGCATGAACCGTTTAGGGTCTTATGCTCGGACTATAATTCCCTCTACCATATTATATCCTCCACTAATTCTCTTCCTCTTATTAAATTACTAATCCTTACACACCTTTCTAGTAATTAGTAATTGTAGTGGTATTTGTATTTTGTATTTTATTGCATGCTTAATTTCTTAATAAGTTTAGTGCTAATTTTCCTCGAAGGTTAGTCTAATATCTATCTTTCTTGCATGCTCGCGTTTGGTTCGGCTACGCACCGCGCGTCATGCGGCAGCGCCCCTCGGTCGGTTGGGCGGGAGGAGGGCTGCGTTTTGCCTGGGATCCGCGCGTAACAGCCTTCTGCTGGTGTCACACGGGCCACTTGACGGTGCAGTAATTGCATCGCCTCTTGTTAGATGCAGTCATTGCATGTCAACGTCCAATATTTGGTGGTTCTCTTGAGAGAATTACCCTGGTGGAGGTTCTGGGTGTTATGTTAGACCCCAAGTTAAAGTTTTCCGAACACATTTCTACCATGGTAAATAAGGCCATGGGCGTGCTTGGGTTTATAAAGAGGTGGTCAAAGGTAGTTGACGACCCCTATATAACAAAGACTCTCTATACCTCGCTTGTTCGTCCGATCTTAGAATACGGCTCCTATGTATGGTGCCCTCAGTACAAAGTACACCAGGACCGTATAGAATCAGCACAGAAAAACATTTTACTCTTTGCTCTGCGGGGCCTTAACTGGGATGCGGGTGTAAGACTCCCATCTTACTCTAATAGACTACTATTAGTAAACCTCCCATCCTTAGTTAACCGTAGAAAAATGCTTGGTGTGATATTTATGCACAACTTGATCAGGGGTGACATAGACAGCCCTGATCTGTTGAGCCGCATAAACTTCACGATTCCTATTAGACTGACTAGAAACTTTATACCGTTGTTCCTTCCACTTTGTAGATCGAATTATTCCTTGCATGAACCGTTTAGGGTCTTATGCTCCACTAATTCTCTTCCTCTTATTAAATTACTAATCCTTACACACCTTTCTAGTAATTAGTAATTGTAGTGGTATTTGTATTTTGTATTTTATTGCATTAAGCAAATTTCTTAATAAGTTTAGTGCTAATTTTCCTCGAAGGTTAGTCTAATATCTATCTTTCTTGCATGCTCGCGTTTGGTTCGGCTACGCACCGCGCGTCATGCGGCAGCGCCCCTCGGTCGGTTGGGCGGGAGGAGGGCTGCGTTTTGCCTGGGATCCGCGCGTAACAGCCTTCTGCTGGTGTCACACGGGCCACTTGACGGTGCAGTAATTGCATCGCCTCTTGTTAGATGCAGTCATTGCATGTCAACGTCCAATAGAATGAAAAAATATTGAGGGAGCTTTCAACAACGTTGTACCGGGTGCCATTACAGAAGCCCTGACTGACCTGGGGTGGACCGTCACTTGGTGATGCTCATTGATCAATTGCTCACATGCAGGACGGTGACATCATCGATGGGATCGTCCGCCCAGTCAAGGTATGTCAACAGAGGCACCCCGCAAGGTGGTGTCCTGTCTCCTCTTCTGTGGAACATAGCAGTCAACAATATTCTATGGGACCCGGAGGGGGGGGGGGGGGGGCGGCTGCAAAGTCGTGGCCTATGCGGATGACGTTGCGATTATTTTCTCGGGGAAATACCCCCAAACACTGTGCGACTTAATGTCCACAAAGCTAGCGCAACTGTCGGATTGGACGGAATCGCGCGGTCTGGGAGTAAATCCCTCAAAAACGGAACTCGTATTATTCACAAATAAATACAAGGTCCCGGCCCTCAACCCTCCAATACTACAAGGATGCAGGCTCTCCTTTAGTGACAGTGCCAGCTACTTAGGGTTGGTAATTGACAAGAAGCTTAGCTGGAACCTGAATGTCAAAGACAGAGTGAAGAAGGCAATGACTGCACTCTATACATGCAAAAAAGCTATTGGGGTAAGATGGGGTATGATCCCAAGCATAGTCCAATGGATATATCAAGCTATAGTTAGACCAATACTACTCTACGGAGTTACGGTGTGGTGGCCGGCCCTATCAAAAAGGGCGATCACCAAGCAACTGGGCAAAGTCCAGCGAACTGCCGCCCTATGCATCAGCGGAGCTCTCCGCACCACCCCAAATGATGCGCTAAATGCCATCCTATGCCTACAGAGCAATGGGTGACACAGTGCATAGGTCACTCAGCCATATTAAATAACAGTACCGTCCCCTCAAAAACAGACTACCAAGTTCCAAGAGAGTATACAGACACTCCCTTCGACACAATCATCCCTCATAGAGACGAATGGCTCGAGGGACTCCCAGGCCCTGATGGGGCCATAAACATCTTCACAGATGGATCAAAGCTGGACGACAGAGTCGGAGGGGGAATCTACTCTGAACAGCTAAACATAAGGCATTCCTTCAGACTCCCAGATCATTGCAGTGTCTTTCAAGCGAAAGCAATCAGGGAGGCACTAGATTGCCTACAAGCGGCTGCCGTCACGGCAACCAAGCTGAACATTTATAGCGACAGCCAGGCTGCGATCAAATCGCTAAGCGCGATTTCCTCGAACTCGGCCACCGTGGCAGACTGCCGCAAATCTCTGCACGAGATGGCTCAGCAATTTGCTATTAGCCTAATTTGGGTCCCGGGCCACCGGGACATCGAGGGCAACTGTATAGCGGACGAGCTGGCCAGATCTGGCACTACAATCCCCCTTCTCCAAGACAAGGAGGATATCTGTATGCCAATGGCCACCTGTAAGCTCATTATAAGGGAGCAATACAAGCGACTAAAAAACGATATGTGGCAAACAGTGCCACGATGTCGCACAACTCGGCAAACATGGCCGACCATGGACATGAAGCGCACCTCCGAGCTCCTCAAGTTAAGCAGGAAAAGGTGCAGCGTAGTCACACGTTCCCTCACGGGACACTGGTTAATAGGCACCCACGCTAACAGGCTGGGGGCCCCACATAACGATTTTTGTCGCAGCTGTAGAGACGAGGAAGAGGAGGAGACAGTGGAACATCTGTTCTGCTCCTGCCCGGCTCTCAGCAGAAGAAGGCTACAGCACCTGGGCTCAGCCTTTCTACACGACATCTCAGAGATGTCCAAACTATGTCCCAGGAGGATAGCGGACTTTGTGAGAGCATCTGGATGGGATAATTGCTGACAGGAAGTCTCACAACGCAGGAAGGAAATGATCCTATGCGGTATCACAACGGGCCGAAACCGGCCTAAGTGTAACGGGCTCCAAGCGAGCCCGGCAGCCGCCTCAACCTAACCTAACCTAAGACAAAATTTAGTCTGCTTAAGTAAATTATGCTACAGTGTCTAAAAACTTCACAATAATGGGTTAAATTTGAACTTTGTTGCCGGTGCATATCTTCCTATGTAAAATGCAATATTTTTATTTTTTTTGTTTTGTTTTTTTTTATCGAGAAAGCATTTTTAATGCTGGTTTTTACTATAAAATATTATTTTTAAAATTTATTTTTCAACTTAACCTAATTTAAGTAAATTTAAAACAAGAAAAAACATTTTTTTTAACTTTAATAATGTTTGGTTTTTTTCTGTTTTCTTCCTGTTTAGTGGGAGAATATCCAATAAACTTATAATTTCTGAAGAATAACTGTTTGCCGATTTAATTTGTTATCTCACATATCTAATGGATGAAATATATGGACTTAAAGAGGCTGCCAAAAAGTTTAAAACGTCTTGGTTTTGCTTAATTCGTGATGTCTTGCACGCATTCATATTCCTGTATTTTTTGTAATCTTTGTTTTTCGTCTCCTGGGCTTCCTCTGACATCTCTCCAATTGGTATTCTCTGATGTTCAATTAAAATTTGACAATGTGCCAGAATTTTATGATGCGTGGGAGTTAGCTTCTTAGTTAGCTTTGCGAGCTTTCTTTGCAGCTTAAAATATCAAAAATGACACATAAGCTTTTGATGTCATTATTCACCCCATTTATTTCTGCAAGTAATGTCCGAGATGAGTTGCCATCGTTTGTGTTTACAAATCGTTGTTTAGAGCAGTCCACCTTTGGTAATAGTTTGCATACGAATTTTTCTTGAACGAGTTTTTCCTAGTCTTTTGTATTTCCTTGACTAGCTGCTCTTGTTAAAAGATTGTGCCTCTCGCGGAATGGTATATGAAAGTTTTAAAATGAACTCCATACATCTAATTCTGGCATGCAAAATCTGGTCAAAAAGACAGGTAAAGGTAGAAATACTAGCCTGCATATTCATTCATAACCAACAACATAATAAAGGTAGTGCGAAATGGAAAATAATTCTAATATTGAGTGTACCTGAGCATATGGATTCTTAGTACCTAACTTTTGAGAAGTTTTTCACCTTAGACTGGACTTTACAAAACTATATACCTAAATTTTTCCGAGATTTTTGTTGTATACGTTCTTTGAACAATTTATTACCTAAGTCTAAAAGCCCTTTATGCGCTTCGGAGCCGTTTGGCCTCTATACCGATTTACCTGTCACAACCGTAAAACGTTAAAAATATGATTTTGTATGGGATTTAAGAGCTGTGATAGCGGGTTTTGACCGTTTTTCGTGCGAGGTTGTGACAGTTAAATCAGTATAGATGCCAAACGGCTCCGAAGGGCATCTCTATTAGATGCGTGTATTTATTGTATCCAAAGCGCTAAAAAATCTCCGACTTTTGCAACCTCTTTCGTCGAAATCGTCTCTGTGCGTCGTATTAATCTAAGAACTTAAGAAAGAGCTAAAAGTAGTTATAATAAAGTATCCAAATAATATCAACAGCTTAAGCCATTTCTAGCGTCGGTTATCCCACCCCACGTCCACATACACCATTCGATACACACCACCACCAACGCTTGCCCGGGGCTCTCCATCCTGTCTACGACAGGCCGGCCCTGACGTCCCCCTCAAAGTTCCATCCATTTCTATTCATCCAAAATTTCTTGTGGATTGACCCCTGGGCGTCACGGATATTGGACGATGTACACGCCATCGTTTCTGCGGGTGTGTGTATGACCGAAGTGTTGCTCAGCGGGATCACTAGCATCAATGGTAGCGTTACTTGGTTGAACTCGGTCCATGTCCGTGCTAGTGCGTGGTTGTGAGCATCACTACTGAGATGGTAGCTGCCTGTAATGACCCAACCAAAATTAGTATAAAAAAGCAAACCCTTTGCGTTGCCCAGTGTAAATGTTCCAAAGTTGATCAGCTTCGAAAATCACGGCAATTTCGCCTGGTTTACCAAATTTAGGGTCCGCCAAGGGTAGAGCACAAATCTTTTCCCACATCGGTGTGTTAGACTCGTACCACAACTTACGCAGAGACCCAGCCCGGAGTACAGACGCGGTACCCGGAACCTACCAGAAGACATCGACGCCCGATTAAAAATAAGTCATTTAAACCGCTAGGAAATATAATAAAGTGTCAAATTTGCAAAGTAAAAACACCCGATTGCGTATCTGTGCGACACGGCATCTGTGCGGATCAACTTGCAGGCTACGGAGTGAGTTGTTTTTGTTGTTGTTGTTGTGGCAGTAGCTTTACAACTGACCTGGCCTGCTCCCGCCAAGTCTGAGGTGTGACCGCTGGCGACACGCAGAGAGGACTGCTCCTCCCCGTGCCCGCCGGTGGTAGCAGTCACGCTTTCCACCGACGTTTGGGTTGACATCCCAACCCGTGCTTGTTCCTTCTTCGACTCCATAGTTGGCCCGAGGGTCCATACTGGTTAATATTTTTCGGGGGGACCACCCCCTAGCGTTTTAGGCCTGACCGCCAGGCACCTCTAGCCATGGCCCTGGTTCGGTTCCCCCGACTTTGAATCGGGAAGACGCCGGACCATAGCCTTATCTAGACACTGCATTACCCCGGACAGAGCAAGCGACAGTGCATTACCCTTGTCGGGGGTAATGCAGTGTCCACTGCCCAGCCGGCACCCTCGTGGAGGGTTCAGCTAGAGAATTTTCGCCAGCTGCCATACTGACTTAGTATCGGGTATAACTGTAGAGTTGCGGTGTCCGCAGCAATTCACAACGTTCCCCCTCGTTATTTATTTTTTTTTTGTTTTTTTTTTACTATAAAATATTATTTTTAAAATGTATTTTTCAACTTAACCTAATTTAAATATCCAATAAACTTATAATTTCTGAAGAATAACTGCTTTCCGACTTAATTTGTTATCTCACATATCTAATGGATGAAATATATGGACCTGAAGAGGCTGCTAACAAGTTTAAAACGTCTTGGTTTTGCTTAATTCGTGATGTCTTGCACGCATTAATATTTCCAAATATTTTCCAAACTTGCGGGAATTTATTTTTTCTTTGCAGCTTAAAATATCAAAAATGACACATAAGCTTTTGATGTCATTATCCACCCCATTTATTTCTGCAAGTAATGTCCGAGATGAGTTGCCATCGTTTGTGTTTCCAAATCGTTGTTTAGAACAGTCCACCTTTGGTAATAGTTTGCATACGAATTTTTCTTGAACGATTTTTTCCTAGTCTTTCGTATTTCCTTGACTGGCTTGCTCTTGTCAAAAGATTGTGCCTCTCGCGGAATGGTATATGAAAGTTTTAAAATGAACTCCATACATCTAATTTTGGCATGCAAAATCTGGTCAAAAAGACAGGTAAAGGTAGAAATACTATCCTACATATTCATTCATAACCAACAACATAATAAAGGTAGTGCGAAATGGAAAATAATTATAATATTGAGTGTACCTGAGCATATGGATTCTTAGTACCTAACTTTTGAGAAGTTTTTCACCTTAGACTGGACTTTACAAAACTATATACCTAAATTTTTCCGAGATTTTTGTTGTATACGTTCTTTGAACAATTTATTACCTAAGTCTAAAAGCCCTTTCTGCGCTTCGGAGCCGTTTGGCCTCTATACCGATTTACCTGGCACAACCGTAAAACGGTAAAAATATGATTTTGTATGGGATTTAAGAGCTGTGATAGCGGTTTTTGACCGTTTTTCGTGCGAGGTTGTGACAGGTAAATCGGTATAGATGCCAAACAGCTCCGAAGCGCATCTCTATTAGATGCGTGTATTTATTGTATCCAAAGCGCTAAAAAATCTCCGACTTTTGCAACCTCTTTCGTCGAAATCGTCTCTGTGCGTCGTATTAACCTAAGAACTTAAGAAAGCGCTAAAAGTAGTTATAATAAAGTATCCAAATAATATCAACAGCTTAAGCCATTTCTAAGAGCCGAGGCACCAACGCTATCCCACCCCACGTCCACATACACCATTCGATACACACCACCAGCAACGCTGGCCCGGGGCTCTCCATCCTCTCTACGACGGGCCAGCCCTGACGTCCCCCTCAAAGTTCCATCCATTTCTATCCATCCAAAATTTCTTGTGGATTGACCCCTGGACGTGACTGAGCTTATCTCAGCCTGAAAAGGTCTATCACTGATTTAAATACTGCATGATGGGCTAAGTAATGGCAGAGTCCTTGAACGGATATTGGACGATGACCGAAGTGTTGCTCAGCGGGATCACTAGCATCAATGGTAGCGTTACTTGATTGAACTCGGTCCATGTCCGTGCTAGTGCGTGGTTGTGAGCACCACTACTGAGATGGTAGCTGCCTGTAATGACCCAACCAAAATTAGTATAAAAAAGCAAACCCTTTGCGTTGCTCAGTGTAAATGTTCCAAAGTTGATCAGCTTCGAAAATCACGGCGATTTCGCCTGGTTTACCAAATTTAGGGTCCGCCAAGGGTAGATCACAAATCTTTTCCCACATCGGTGTGTTAGACTCGATCCTCTGTGTTGGAATCGAGGAGGGTTAAAGGTTAAAGGGTTCATAATCAGACCTGTTAACACCACTGAGACTAAGCTTGTGCGGGAGAGCAACGTGAATGTTGCGCGACCTCTAGTAACCCCAACAGGATTTGCACCAAGCACTGGTATACGAGCATGCGAGCGCGGCAATCCGATTTATTTATTTATTATAATAACAAATTATCTGTTAATAATGGTACTTAATTAAAAAAGGCGGGAAAAGAGATGTTAAAAGTCAGCTAAATTTAAGTGATTATAAATATTGCATGCAATTAGTTCAAGAGACAGTTCAGGGGATAGGTTATGGCAGAGGGAGTTATAATTATGGCATAAAACCCTAAAAGGTTCGTGATCGGCATACATATGACTAAACGGATAGGCCTAACAGTCCGGGTAGGTCTAGATGGAACGGCCAAGTCAATCTGACCCAAGAGAGTTTGGGAGTCAACAATTCCGAGAAGGAGCTTGTGCACGAACATCAGCCCATTACATATTCTGCGATGCTGCAATGACGGCAGGTCAGTTAGATTTAGTCTAGACCGGTAGGGTGGCACGATTCTACCCAAGTCCTAGTTTTAGTTACGAAGGGAAAAAATTAAAAGTTGCTTTTGCACGGGTTCAATGACAACCTGCTGCTCTTTATACTGAGGGCTACACACACACAAGAAAAATACTTCAAAATCGGACGTACTAACGTGTTGTTTCGTAACTTACTGGTCGTCAAACTCCTTGGACCAACGCTTGATGAACGCTAACACACCCTTAGCTTTATTTACTGTTGCAGCTATATGGCTGTTAAAACACATCTTATGATCAAATAGGACCTCGAGGTCATTTGAACTCGAAATTCGCTCCAGGACATATGAGACAAAATGTGGAGCGCGATGGTAAAATGTCATAAGTTTGCATTTAAAAAGGTTCAGAAAAGGAAGATTAGTTGAACACCACAATAGTAGTTCACTTAGATCCAGTTGAAGGCGTGTGTGCAAATACCAATTAGAGTAAGCCAGACTGATTTTAACATCATCAGCATACATTAGTGTAGTAGAGTATGTTATAACTTGAGGAAGGTCATTCACAAATACAATAAACAGAAGCGGGTTCAGATGACTTCCCTGTGGCACTCCTGAAATAACATTCATTAACAATATTTGACAACACATTAGAAAACAAAACACGTTGAGTACGGTTAGAGAGATAAAACAAAATCCAATCTAGAAGATTCGTTCGGAACCCTAAAAAAAAAGCTTGCGAATAAGCAGAGTATAGTTCACAGAATCGATTGCCTTGCTAAAGTCCGTAAAAACTACATCCGTCTGCAAACCATTTTGAAAACCACGGTGGATTAGGTTAGAAAACTCAAGAAGGTTACCAGGGTGACCAGGAACTCAAGAAGCTTCGGGATGGCGGAAAGCTTTGCGATACCACGATAGTTTTCAATATTTTATCTTGAACCTTTTTTCTGAAGCGAAATGATGTAGGACTCATTCCAAATTAATGGGAGGCAAGACTGTTCCAAAGAGAGGTTGAAGAGAAAGGTCAAGGGTTTGCAAAGGGACTGGGCACAGTGTTTTAAAATGCAACTTGGTACCTTATCTGGACCCGCAGAAAACGATATGTCCATAGATGACAAACCATCCAGAACAACGCTTTCCTCGAAAATGGGCAGAAAAATGCTGTTAGCTTGAGGTAGCTGATACGGATACGGATTCGAAGCGTTTTAAATATGAGACGAGTACGTTGTTTGGAAAAAGGTAGCGAATAAATTTGCAATACCAACAGCAGAAGCTTCTGTTTTGTTCTGGTAATGAAGGGACGGAGGAAAAGCGTTTGACTTACGCTTAGAGTTAACGAACGAATAGAATTTTTTAGGATCACTACGAAAGTTACTACTACATTGTGAGAGGTAATGATTATAACACTGACTATTAACGGTAAGGAACAGAGAGTATGAGAGTTTTTTTTTATGTATGTTTTTTAAGTATGAAAAATACTTGGAGAATCAGGGAGGCTTGGACGATACGGGTACAGTGATATCTGGAGCAAATGTATTAAGGGCGGAGTAAATAGAGCTATAAAACGAGCTAACAGTTGCATCTATGTTCGGTAATGAATAAAGAAACGACTAATCAACACGCGAGAGATGTAGATCTAAATCGATAAAGTTTGTTTTGCGAAAACACTTTATGTGACAAGGAGCCATGGAACTATCAGCACCACCAGATCGGGTACACTCAGGGGATATCGACAAAGTTGGATGGTAAGGATCTTCGAGGAATGATATTGGGCTTGCTCTGGGTATCGTAGCAAGAGAAGCATCGGTAACAAACATGATGTCAAGAAGTCTGTCCCTCATGTTTTTAACGGCATTAATTTGGACAAGGGAAATATCCGTTAGCCCATTGATAAAGTCATTATGGCAATTGGGAAACAACAGGTTAGCGTCATCGCAAGACAAACAAGAAAGAAATGGGAGGTTAAATTCCCCCATGACAATAATTCGATCATTGCACCCTAATGAAGATACGACCGTATTAATTGCTGAGAGGTGGTGTAAGTAAAGCTTAACATCAGACCTGGGAGGAATGTAGGAGCAGGTTAAATAGAAAAATGCCGAACTAACACGAACTTTGACTGCAGCAAATTCAATTCCATTGATATTATTGAATGGGAATAACTCAGATGAGAAAACAGATTTGACTGCAATCAGAACCCCAACTGCAAAAGATCGTTTGGGGGATCGTTTGCGGTCCATTCTATAAATAGTGTAACTATCAATGAAAATTTCATGATCATTGATAGAAGAGTTAAGCCAGGTTTCGGTAAACGCGATGGCATCGAAATCAAAAGACTCACTATTAGTACGAATTTGACGGAATTCGCCCAACAAACTGCGAACGTTCTGATAGTGCATAGATAAATGGTACAGCTGTTTTTTGCAGCAGCAGGTTCGGTAATTCTGGGATTTGAGTTCGAATCTTTGAGATAGAACTCATGCATAATTGTATGCTCCGGCCATATTGACGGTTCTAGAGAATTGGATAGTAAAGAATCAGGGAGAAGAATTTTAAAAGATGATATGTTGTGCTTATGTTCAAATGTAAATTTAGTCACAACTATATCATCAGGCGAAGCGTTAAGTTTAGAGGAAATATGTTATTTAACGTCCTTCGTTGAAGCCTCAGGAATAAGACGAGAAACAAATATTGCTTTCCGAGGGACCACTGCTATAAGTTTAAGTCAATTGGATCTCGACGCGCTCAACAATTGGTGTATTATTAACGCTCTTCCTCTTAACATTTCCAAGTGAAACGTCATGACCATCCATCGCAACAAGCCTTACAATTTTGAGTTTACAATTAAGAACATTTCCTTGGAACGACTGTACAAAGTTAATGACTTAGGCATTATCGTCGTACCTAACTTATGTTTTAAATCTCATATATCCGCTATTTTGAATAAAGCCAAAGGAGTCCTTGCCTTTATCAAAAGATGGTCGAAAGAATTTTCCGACCCCTATACCACTAAACTACTCTACGTTTCTCTGGAATGTGGTTCCTGTATCTGGTCTCCCCATTACCAAAAATATCAAGATATGCTTGAGTCCGTTCAAAAACAATTCCTTATCTTTGCCCTGAGCGGTCTTTATTGGGACCCCTCTCGTCATCTTCCTTCTTATAAGAGTCTCATTAACGTGCACTCTCTTGAAAGCCGTAGGACTTGTCATGGAATTCTCTTTCTGCACAAGCTTCTCGTAGGCGAGGTTGAATCTTCGGCCCTCATTAGCCTTATCAGTATTGCTGTCCCATCCCGCCCGACTAGGCATTACATTCCTCTCCGTCTTCCTCTCTGTCCTTCAAACTGACCATGAATCTTTCCGTAGGCTTTGCCGCGATTACAATACATTTTTCCATATTTTTCCTTTGATACTTGCTCTTCCTATTTTTACACAGTTTAACTGTCCATAGTTGAACTCCAAACAATAAACATTAGAAATTAATTCTAGGAACTCCAGCAGAGAGACCGATCGGTGCCCACTAAAAAACTAGAAGACCGCGGAAGACGGTCGCGAGATGGAACCAGAAGAGGACTTACGAAGAAACCCGGCCCTGAGTACTAGCGTCGCACAGTGAGGAATTTGCCGTTTCAGCTTGCTAAATTAATAACTTCTGAACAAATAAAAATATCTTCATGAAAGACAAATCTTTGAAAATGTAGTCTGCTTAAGTATATTATGCTACAGTGTCTAAAAACTTCACAATAATGGGTTAAATTTGAACTTTGTTGCCGGTGCATATTTTCCTATGTAAAATGCAATATTTTTATTTATTTTTTTTGTTTTTTTTTGTATCAAGAACGTATTTGTAATTCTGGTTTTTACAATAAAATATTATTTTTAAAATTTATTTTTCAACTTAACCTTCGTATTTGTATTTAATCTTGGTGACTTAGCAGAAGCCGATTGCTTGCTATTGCCAGATAAAATTTATGCGAGATCGATATGCAACCAATATGCAGAGGGGTTAGCATAGAACTAAACTATAGACGACGGCGTTAGATCAAACTGATTGCCGAAGTGGCGGCAGCAGATCAAAGTAATTGCCGAAGTGGCGGCGGCAGAGAGCCCCTTTAGCGGGAGAGCGCAGCAGCTCTGCAGAAAGTCAACGCTTTACAACATACAATAATAATGTTAAAGTTACGGTTATTATTCAGCGGCTGGCCCGAACATACTCCCCCCGTTGGGAGCTAGTCTCTAAACAGATTCCTTAAGGGGCAGCAAACATAGCCGAGTGACGGCCCTCCTGATGTTTCCCGAGGATGTCTTCAGGTCAGCGACGCGACACACTCCGTCCTTGCCCAAAACGACATCGACCACTCTAGCTAGTGGCCAACGCATTGGAGGAAGATTTTCGTCCTTCACCAGAACGAGGTCGTTCTTGCAGATGTTTTGCTCGGGGGTACGCCACTTCGCGCCAACGGCTCCAAAATATTTGTTGTAGTTGGGTGACCCGCTGCCAGCCATCCAGACGATTGTAGTTCAGCTTCGTTAGGTCAGGCTTGAGGATTTGCTCATGGGGGCCGCCTAAAAGCAGATGAGCAGGAGTCAAAACGTCTAAATCATCAGGATTTTCTGAAAGCGAGAGCAAAGGTCGAGAGTTAACAATTGCAGTGATCTGACAGATCAGAGTGCGCAGCTCGTCGAAGCTAAGCACAGATGGTCCAACTGAGCGGTACAGGTGATATTTTGCGGTCTTCACGACCGCTTCCCACAACCCGCCAAAATGCGGAGAGCGAGGTGGGATGAAACGCCAGTCGATCGAGTCAGCCAAGCAGGATTCGTGGACCTCCTTCATATGCGGTTCGCTCAGACAAAGCTTCTTTAGCTCCAGAAGCTCGTTCTTGGCCCCAACGAAGTTTGTCGCATTGTCCGACCAAATTTGACTTGGCCTTCCTCGAGTGGAAGTAAAACGCTTTAGTGCGCCAAGAAACGATGCAGTGGTCAAATCCTTTACGAGCTCCATGTGTATAGCCTTAGAAGTGAAGCAGATGAATACGCTAATGTAGCACTTGATCGGAGGCCTTGTGCGGATTTCTGATCGGTAGAAAAAAGGTCCACAGTAATCTACTCCAGTGACTTCAAAAGCTCGAGATCCTTCCAAACGTTCCTTAGGTAGGTCTCAACCATCAATTGATGAATGTCCCTTTGGCAGAATGAGCGGGTGCTGAGCGTCAAATCCTAGCGATGAGTTGCCAAGACGACCTCCAACTCTAAGTAGTCCAGAATGATCGATGACGGGTTGAGCGAACTAATAGAACTGGATTTCATGACTTGACCATTGCGCCGAATCTCCTTTATGTCCATCCACAAATTTGCCAGCTGAATGTGTCGAATTAGAAGATGCGTTCCTTGCCGAATATCAGAAACGGTGAGTCCTGGATGCCTAAGACGATGTATAAATTTATGCATGTAGGCGAATGTGCGCTGCATGCGAAAGAATGAATTCGCAAATTTGCATCCGGACGTGAGATCGGCATGTGGAGACGTGATTAGCAATCCTCTCTTACGAAGCTCCAAAGTTGCTATGTTGTTAGCAGGAGATACAGGCCACTTATCCTTGGAGCGTAGCAAAAAGGATGGGCCGTGAAACCATAGCTCTGACTGGATAAGATGGTTGGGAAGCGAGTCTCTCGAGAGAATATCAGCAGGATTTAAAGATGTGGGAACATAGCGCCATTCCATGGCTGCCGTCAACTCCTGAATTGATGCCACTCGATTTGCCACGAAAACTTGAAATTTAGCTGGCTCGTCCCTAATCCAAGATAATGCTGTTGACGAATCCGACCAGCAATAGAACCGACTTGTAAAGATTCCCATGTCCTTTAAATTCTGCATGATTTTCGCAAGCAAATGGGATCCACTTAATTCCAGCTTACGAATCTATATAGTCTTTAGCGGCGCCACTCGCGACTTTGAGCACAAAACGTGGCTCGAAGACTGGGCTTCCCTGGACACGACATACACGCAAGCGCCATATGCTTCTAAGCTGGCATCACAGAATCCGTGAACTTCTGTAGCCACACTAGAACGAAGAACCAAGCGAGGAAATGAGATCCGAGAAATGCTTGCCAAACTATTTCTCAAGTCCATCCAAGTTGAATGCAATGCTGAGGGTAGGCTTTCATCCCAATCCAAATTTTCTCTCCAAAGCTGCTGAAGGAAGATTTTGCACCTGACAATGACTGGACTTATCAATCCAAGAGGGTCGTAGAACCGCGCAATCGTAGATAAAACCGACCGCTTTGATGGCTTTGAGGTTGTGTCCAGTGCGGACAAGGCAAAAAGCAGCTGATCCGAAGCAGGGTCCCACGCTAAGCCGAGAGTTTTGGCTATGTCGCTTCCATCATTAAACTTTAGGAACTTCTCTATGTCATCTTCAGGGGTTCCCTCAAGTACTTCCTGGTGACTGGAGCACCATTTCCTAAGTCTAAAGTTACCACGGGACAATAAAGCTGATGTTTGTTGCATCTTGTCCATGACCTGTGCGACCGAATTACCGCCCGAAATAAGGTCATCCACGTAAAACTCCTGCCGCAGAGCAGCTGAGCCAAGAGGGTACGATTCACCCTCGTCGATGGCCAGCTGGTGCATTGCGCGGACCGCTAAAAATGATGCAGCCCTCGTCCCGTATGTGACGGTGTCTAATGTGTAGACTTGAACCTCGGACTCGATGGAATCTCGCCATAGGATGCATTGATACAAATTGTCGGGTGGAGACACTCGTACGCAGCGGTACATTTTACAAATGTCCCCAGTGAGAGCGACTGGATATGTTCGAAAGCGAATCAATATGTTAAACAATGCAGGCTGAATAACAGGGCCTGTCATCATCACATCATTTAGAGAATATCCAGTTGATGTAGCTGCGGATCCATCGAAAACGACACGGAGTTTTGTCGTCGTACTGTCCTCCTTTAGGACACAGTGATGAGGCAAGAAATATTTGCAGAGGCTACGGGAATCAGGGTTGACTTGGTGCATATGATGCAAATCAATGTACTCCCTCATAAAGGCGGAATTCCGCTCCTTGAGTGTAGGATTACGCTCCAGTTTTCGCTCCAGACTGATGGACCGTCGATAAGCCTGAGCATAAGATTCTCCTAAACGATCAGTATTGTTATTTAGCGGCAGACGAACTGCATACTCCCCGGATGGCATCCGTGAAAGGTGGCTTACGAAATGTGCTTCACAATCGTCTTCTTCTTTGGTATTCAACCCAGCCTCCACACAAACCTCGACTTCCCAAAACATACGAAGAGTTTTATCCAACCTTGCTTCCATCTCAGCTATCGAATCTGGACAATTGTGCGTGGCCAAAAGCGCCGAGCTTGATACCTTCTGTCCACCGCCAGATACGATCCACCCAAGCCGGGTCTTCTGCAGAAGAGGCAGTCCATCGGAGAGTTTGATTTGCCCTACGCAGAGGAGATCATAAAAAACGCTGGCACCAATGAGAAGATCAACCCGTTGAGGATTGAAAAATGCAGGATCAGCGAGCTGAATGTTAGATGGAATACGCCAATCGGATACATTTACTGTCATACTTGGTTGAGAATCGGTAATCGTAGGGGCGATGAGAGCAGTAAGTGTAGTTGTGTAAGCAGAGGTGCGAGAATGCATACAAATGCTTATTGTGGACCCCTCAGTAGAAACGCTGGTATCGCCCAGCCCAGACACAAGTGCAGACGATTGAGTTCTCCTAGGCTGAAGCTGCTGGGCGAACCTGGATGTGACGAGATGCAGCTGCGATCCTGAATCTAAGATGGCACGACAAGGAACTAAAACGCCAGACCGATTCTTCACGAGAACCACGGCTGTAGCCAGAAGCACGACATCAGAGTGAAGACTTTGGGCAGCAAGAGAGGTAGACGAAGGTAGAGACTAGCTGCTAGCAGAATTTTGAGCAACGGAAAGAGTGTCCGGTTGAACGGCCAGATCGGGAGGAGTAATACCTGGGCAGCCTTGTGTTGTGGTCTGTATACTATCGAAGTGCAACAAACTATGATGCCTACCGCCGCATACTCGACATTTTCCACTATTTCATGCGCGGGTCCGGGGCCCCGGTTTTAGGCAATAGGCAACGAGTATATTCCATGACCCGCTGAGTGGCAAAAGACGCATACAGACGGGTCGGCGGAAGAGTTGGAAGCTACAAACGTTTTCTTAACCTGCGTATAGGAATGGTTTTGTCCCACCTGATCGCTACTAGCGTGTGTCGCTGTAGCATATTCCAATCGCTCCATTTTCTGGCAGCGTTGCTGCAAGAATTCGAAGAATTCCTCTGCGGTAGGTATAGCATCCGACGATGTGTGCTCCTCCCATTTGGTTAGCGTCTTCGAATCCAACTTCTGCAGCAGCATGTTGATGACCATGAATCCTGAAATCTCCTCAGCAGTTCCCAATGTCTGCAACGCTCGCATGTGTAAATTGACTGCATCCGAAAACTCCCGAAGCCTTTTAGCAGAAGGCGAGTCTACCCTCTTTAGCCCAAGAATCTTCTTGATGTGTGCCTGGAAAACAAGTCTTTTGTTATTAAAGCGTTTATTAAGTATATCAAGAGCCGCACGATAATTGGCACTGGAGAGCTCCAACGATCGAACCGAATCCAAAGCCGCATCAGCGAAGCAAGAGCGGAGGTGCTGAAATTTCTCGATGTCACTGAGATCCGCATCCGCTTCAATCACCGATTTGAACATTGCCATAAAATCCGAGAACTCGACGTATCCACCAGAAAACTTAGGCACCTTCAGCTCAGGAAGTCGCTGCTTGTGAGCCATGATGATGGTACTATGTCCGGAATGGCTTGGCAGAGTCGTAGAATGGGCAGCGGCGTGTGACTGGCTTACTTCAACAGCAGCCAGCAACTCAGCTTTCAACGATATGAAAAGAGTATCGAAGATTTCGCGCAGCTCACTCCCAATCTCATTTTGATCGAGAGCCTCCAATTCATTATGGGCCTTATTAAATTCCTCTCGAATTTCTGCCAACATATCAAGGCGCACCTCGACTTCCGCGGCGGTCAGCTTATCGATTTTATTCCCCGCGAAGGATTCGCCAAGCCTGTGCAATCGATCATATAATGGCTGACTTTTACGCTTATACAGACTCAGTCTGGAATCAGCCACCACAATATTTCCGCCCGCGCCTGTATTTGGATCGTTGTCCATGTTAACCGTTGTGAAATTCGACACAACAACGGAAAATGAAATACCGCTTAAGCGACGATGTATAGACGCGAGAGCGAGAATGCAAGACACGAAAAGTCAAGAACCGCGGCTGCAGCTGCGCAGAGAATGAGAGATTCGACGCTTAAAGAACCGGAATTTGTCTATAAATATTCCAGCCGCACTCTCACTGAATTTGCACTTTAAACTGTTTTTCAAAGTGCACCCAAATGTATTTGTTGGTAGTTAAACTACCCAACAACAAAATATTGTATAAATAATAAGTGTTTTAACGGAACGCGATTAAGAAATGGTTTTATATCACGTCGGGGGGTCACCAATGTTTGAGATGCCAAGCTTTTTTGGCACCTATGTGTTTCAAAAATGAAAAGAGATTTTGGGTTAAACTTTATAATTCGTATTTAATCTTGGTGGCTTAGCGGAAGCCGATTGCTTGCTATTGCCAGATAAACTTTACGCGAGATCGATATGCAACCAATGCGCAGAGGGGTTAGCATAGAACTAAACTATAGACGACGGCGTTAGATCAAAGTGACTGCCGAAGTGGCGGCAGCAGATCAAAGTAATTGCCGAAGTGGCGGCGGCAGAGAGCCCCTTTAGCGGGAGAGCGCAGCAGCTCTGCAGAAAGTCAACGCTTTACAACATATGTAGGCGGCTCTCTATGCCCATACAATAATAATGTTAAAGTTACGGTTATTATTCATGGCCCGAACAAACTCCATACATCTAATTCTGGCATGCAAAATCTGGTCAAAAAGACAGGTAAAGGTAGAAATACTAGCCTGCATATTCATTCATAACCAACAACATAATAAAGGTAGTGCGAAATGGAAAATAATTCTAATATTGACTGTACCTGAGCATATGGATTCTTAGTACCTAACTTTTGAGAAGTTTTTCACCTTAGACTGGACTTTGCAAAACTATATACCTACATTTTTCCGAGATTTTTGTTGTATACGTTCTTTGAACAATTTATTACCTAAGTCTAAAAGCCCTTTCTGCGCTTCGGAGCCGTTTGGATTCTATACCGATTTACCTGTCACAACCGTAAAACGGTAAAAATATCATTTTGTATGGGATTTAAGAGCTGTGATAGCGGGTTTTGACCGTTTTTCGTGCGAGGTTGTGACAGTTTAATCGGTATAGATGCCAAACAGCTCCGAAGCGCATCTCTATTAGATGCGTGTATTTATTGTATCCAAAGCGCTAAAAAATCTCCGACTTTTGCAACCTCCTTCGTCGAAATCGTCTCTGTGCGTTGTATTAATCTAAGAACTTAAGAAAGAGCTAAAAGAGCCGAAGCACCGACGCTATCCCACCCCACTAGCATCAGTGGTAGCGTTACTTGGTTGAACTCGGTCCATGTCCGTGCTAGTGCGTGGTTATGAGCATCACAACTGAGATGGTAGCTGCCTGCAATGATCCAGCCAAAATTAAATAAATGTTATGTTTGGATGTTGACATGCAATGACTGCATCTTTCAAGAGGCGATGCAGTTACTGCACCGTCAAGTGTCCCGTATGACACCAGCAGAAGGCTGTTACGCGCAGATCCCAGGCAAAACGCAGCCCTCCTCCCGCCCAACCGACCGAGGGGCGCTGCCGCATGACGCGTGGTGCGTAGCAGAACCAAACGCGAACATCCAAGAACGATAGCTATTAGACTAACATTCGAGGAAAATTAGCACTAAACTTAATAAGAAACTAAGCATGTAATCAAAATACAAATACCACTACAGTTTCTAATTAATAGAAAGGTGTGTAAGGATTAATAATTTAATAAGAGGAAGAGAATTAGTGTTGGATATAATATGGTAGAGGGAACTATAATCCGAGCATAAGACCCTAAACGGTTCATGCAAGGAATAATTCGATCTACAAAGTGGAAGGAACAACGGTATAAAATTTCTAGTCAGTCTAGTAGGAATCGTGAAGTTTATGCGGCTCAACAGATCCGGGCTGTCTATGTCACCCCTGATCAAGTTGTGCATAAATATCACACCAAGCATTTTTCTACGGTTAACTAAGGACGGGAGGTTTACTAATAGTAGTCTATTAAAGTAAGATGGGAGTCTTACACCCGCATCCCAGTTAAGGCCGCGCAGAGCAAAGAGTAAAAAGTTTTTCTGTACTGATTCTATACGGTCCTGGTGTACTTTGTACTGAGGGCACCATACACAGGAGCCGTATTCTAAGATCGGACGAACAAGCGAGGTATAGAGAGTCTTTGTTATATAGGGGTCGTTAAATTCCTTTGACCACCTCTTTATAAACCCAAGCACGCCCATGGCCTTATTTACCATGGTAGAAATGTGTTCGGAAAACTTTAACTTGGGGTCTAACATAACACCTAGAACCTCCACCAGGGTAATTCTCTCAAGAGAACCACCAAATAGGGTGTAGGGAGCCAACAAAGGGCTAGAACGATGAAATGTCATAACTTTGCATTTCGAGGCATTAAGGTGTAACAAATTTGCACAACACCATGACTGAAAGCTATTGAGATCGGATTGCAAGCGATAATGAAATGAAATGTCCTGGACACAGAGTTTAACATCATCCGCATACATAAGAACTCGAGAGTATGTTAATACTGAAGGCAAGTCATTAATTAAGAGTGTGAAGAGTAAGGGGCCTAGATGGCTGCCCTGTGGTACTCCAGAAGAAACCTTTACTGGTAAATAGAGGGAGTTTTTGAAGAGGACTCTTTGAGACCTAGAACAAAGATAGCTAGAAATCCATCTCAGGAGTTTGGGCGGAAACCCTAAAAGGTCAAGTTTATGTGCTAAAAGGGAATGGTTTACAGAGTCGAATGATTTACTAAAGTCGGTGTTAATAACATCCGTCTGTAAGTTACCTTGAAAGCCTTTAATAATGAGAGAGGTAAACTCTAACAAGTTCGTGGTGGTTGATCGCCGCCTTATAAATCCATGCTGAGTTGGAGATATAAGTGACTTGCAGAGATGTTGCAAGTGCGGAGTTAAAACCTTCTCAAACAATTTGGTAATAGCGGATAACTTTGCTATACCTCTATAATTTTTTGCATCAGACTTGCTACCTTTTTTATGGAGAGGAATTATAAACGATTCCTTCCAAATCGGGGGGCAAGCAAGAAGAATCAATGGACAGGGTGAATAGTTTAAGCAAAGGTCCACACAGAGCCTCGGCGCAGTACCTGAGTACACAACCTGGAACCCCGTCTGGACCCGGTAAAAACACCGGCTTAACTAGTCGAAGATCATGAAGTAAGGAACATTCATTTAACAAGGGACTGAAAATGCCGTTCGACCTCGGTAAACCGTATGGGTACGGATGACCAGAGTAGCTTTCCTCAGAATAGGTGGTTTGGAAAAATTGTGCAAAAAGATCGGCGATTGCCTGATCATTATTTGCCGACGTATTACAAAATGATAGCGAGGATGGGTGTGCGGACGTTCTACGCTTACTGTTTACGAAGCAGTAAAACTGTTTAGGGTCCTGAGAAAAACGTATGCTGCAACGAGATAGGTAGTTCTTATAGCATTTAGCATTAAGAACTGAAAAGTTTGACCGAGCTATTACATAACGAGAGTAAGAAGTAGGAGAGCCCACTTTTTAAAATTTGTTATAAAGTCTTGATTTTAAGTTTTGTAGACTGGATAACTCTTTGGAAAACCAAGGGTGTTTTCCAGATCTAATCGGACAAGAAAGCGGGACACAAGAATCCAAAAATGTGTCAAGGGCTTTGTAAAAAATATTTGTGCCTTTTGTGACATCAGTGCACAAGTACAAAGCGGACCAATCAAAAAAGGTGATTATAAATATTGGATGTCTGGAGACTACCTGGAACAAATAAATTCTGAGAAAATACTAAATATAAAAACCTCCACATGGCTAAAATCCGATACCAACGAAATTCTAATAATTTCCAACATTCCCAAAGACATTACAAAAGTACCAATCTATAAAATCGTTCCGTATCCAGACGAATTAAACAACATGTTAACAGATATGACATACGACAAGTACTACATAAAAAATGAAGAAGTATTTGTTAAAGAAACTAGATTGAAAACCAATGACAATTGTAAAAAAGGAATTTTAATGCAAACTCCCACTAAATGTCCATATTCCAAAACTTTTCAAAACTTTCAAATAAACTTTATTGAACCCAAAATACTAATCACATGGAATCTTCCAAAAACAACGCTAAACCAGAATTGTGTAAACCAAGAAATCATAGCGGAAGGAAATACCATTATAAAAATCTACAACTGTTCAATCCAATTAAATGAATTTACAATATCAAACACAATGTTAGATTTTGCCCAGAATGTTTATGTCGTATGTCCAAACTAATGAAATAATTATGCAATACACTAAATATAGTAACCTATTACAAATAAGTCTACTAATTTCATTTGTCATAATTATATTAGTACTACTAAGTTATGTAGCTGTTAAATTTAAGAAAACTTCTAAAAGAGTCACGGTTAAATGTATTAACCCTATAATAGAAGCAGAAGAGGAACCAACCTCAGCCACCGCACTTGACACCCCGTCACTATACCCGAGGGTAATCGCCTAGGGAAAGGCTAATAACAAACGTTGGGGGAGTGACATATCCATAATTCCCCACATCCCATACATATTATGTTTATGTACAATTCATCCACCCCATCCACACAAGTAACAGGACCCCACTCAAGAATCAATAACTGTTTCTTCCCATACTCCAAGCTAGGTCCCTCCATAATATAAACAATGGACCCCATTGTTTCATCAACATTAAAATCACGCCACTCTCGAGAAATCGATTCTTTAGAATCACGCCACTCATGAGGACCAATCAAAGCTAGACATAAAACCAAGGAGTATCACATTCCTAGCTCCGTCATGTAATGCAACACCGATCGCCAGCAGTGGATGCCTTTCATCAAAGCCGACGCATCCCCAAATATCGATCCAGGCACGTACGCCACCGACACGAAGATGCAGCCGAGGAAAGCAACACCCGAAGCCAGAGTCGGGAGTTCCAAGAGAAGGGCTCATGGAAACTAGCCAGCAGCAGAGAGATCAGTTCCGTTTGAGACAAGCAGACCCAAAGTCAAGTCGGGGAATTCATTTAAATCTTGTGACATAAAGATATTTAAGTTTGTAAAATAAAAGTCTTTTTTAAAAACTTAAAATCGAGTTGCGGATATTTAACTATATATATATTTTTTTTTTATACTCTCTTTTGTTTGTTTATTTTGTATCTTATTTTTATACCCGATACTCAAAATGAGTATTGGGGTATATTAGATTTGTGGTGAAAATGGATGTGTGTAACGTCCAGAAGGAATCGTTTCCGACCCTATAAAGTATATATATTCTTGATCAGCATTAAAAGCCGAGTCGATTGAGCCCTGTCTGTCTGTCCGTCCGTCCGTCTGTCCGTCCGTCCGTCTGTCCGTCCCCTTCAGCGCCTAATGCTCAAAGACTATAAGAGCTAGAGCAACGATGTTTTGGATCCAGACTTCTGTGATATGTCACTGCTCCAAAAATATTTCAAAGCTTTGCCCCGCCCACTTCCGCCCCCACAAAGGGCGAAAATCTGTGGCATCCACAATTTTAAAACGCAGAATCGTAGAAGATGACTATATCTTCTAGAGTGCAAAATCTGAACCAGATCGTATAATTATTACAGCCAGAATCACGAAAACAATTTCACTCTTTCTTGCTCTGTCTCACTCTAACACACAGGTTTCATGGTCGGTTTTGCCAATTGCAAAATATGAGTTCAAGGATCTCAGAACCTATAAGAGCCAGAGCAACCAAATTTGGTATCCACACTCCTGTGATATCGGACCTTGACCATTTTGTGTCAAAATTTCGCCACACCCCCTTCCGCCCCCGCAAAGGACGAAAATCTGAGGCAACCACAAATCTCAGAGACTATTAAGGCTAGAGTAACCAAATTTGATACACACACTCCTTTAAAGTGTCACTATAAAACGTATATCTCAGAATTTCGCCCCACCACCATCCGCCCCCACAAAGGACGAAAATCTGTTGCATCCACAATATTGCAGATTTGAGAAAACTAAAAACGCAGAATCATAGATAATGATTGCTGAATCTGGATCAGATCAGATCATTTTTATAGCCAAAA
The DNA here is from genome assembly GCF_009870125.1 of Drosophila pseudoobscura. Classification (NCBI taxonomy): domain Eukaryota; kingdom Metazoa; phylum Arthropoda; class Insecta; order Diptera; family Drosophilidae; genus Drosophila; species Drosophila pseudoobscura. The sequence goes on along the minus strand of NC_046681.1, from coordinate 233,575 downwards.
GGAACAAATCAATTTGCAGTGGCTACGCAGCGCCCGACGTCACGCTCAGACTGATTTTCTGTCTCTCTCGCACGCACTCTTTGTCGTGTCGTTAAATATTAGCGGCGTCTGCCGGAGGAGAGCCATACTGACTTAGTATCGGGTATAACCGTAGAGTTGCGGTATCCGCAGCAACTCACAACGTTCCCCCTCGTTTTTTTTGTATCCTGTACTCATATATTTTTTTTTATTTTTTTTATGGGGATAGGTTTATTTTTAATAATTTTTTCTTGAACGTTGACATGCAATGACTGGATCTTGCAAGATTCGATGTAATTACTGCACCGTCAAGTGGTTCGTCTGACACCAGGAGAAGGCTGTTACGCAAGCATGCAGGAAAGATAGCTGTTATAATAATATTCGAGGAAAATTAGCATTAAAGTTACTGAAAGAAGTAGGCATGCATTCAAAATACAAGACTACTACAATTTCTAATTACTACAAAGGTGTGTAGGGATTAGTGATTTAATAAGAGGAAGAGAATTAGTGGTGGATATAATATGGTGGAGGGAATTATAATCCGAGCGTAAGACCCTAAACGGTTCATGCAAGGAATAATTCTATCTACAAAGTGGAAGGAACAACGGTATAAAATTTCTAGTCAGTCTAATGGGAATAGTGAAGTTTATGCGGCTCAACAGATCAGAGCTGTCTATGTCACCCCTGATCAAGTTGTGCATAAAAATCACACCAAGCATTTTTGTACGGTTAACTAAGGATGGGATGCTTTAGTAAGCAGTCCACTAGAGTAATATGGGAGTCTCACACCCACATCCCAGTTAAGGCCCCGCAGAGCAAAGAGTAAAAAGTTTTTCTGTACTGATTATATACGGTCTGGTGTTTGTACTGAGGGCATACTGAGCCGTATTCTAAGATCGGACGAACATCTTTATAAACTCAAGCACACCCATGGCCTTATTTACCATGGGAGAACTGTGTTCGGAAAATTTTAACTTGGGGTCTAACATAACACCCAGATCATCCAACAGACCAAAACCCATCACCATCACCATTCTCTCAAGAGAACCACCAAATAGGGTATAGGGAGCCAACAAGAGCTAGAACGATAAAATGTCATAACTTTCCATTTCGAGGCATTAAGGTGTAAAAAGTTTGCACAACACCATGACTGAAAGCTATTGAGATCGGATTGCAAGCGATAATGAAATGAAATTTCCTAATACTGGACACAGAGTTTATCATCAACCGCATACATAAGAACTCGAGAGTATGTTAATACCGAAGGCAAGTAATTAATAAAGAGAGTGAAGAGTAAGGGGCTTAGATGGCTGCCCTGTGGTACTCCCGAAGAAACCTTAACTGGTTAAGACAGGGAGAAGACTCTTTGAGACCCGAAACAAAGACAGCTAGAAATCCATCTCAGGAGGTTGGGCGGAAACCCGAAAAGGTCAAGTTTATGTGCTAAAAGGGAATGGTTTACAGAGTCGAATACTTTACTAAAGTCGGTGTAAATAACATGCGTCTGTCAGTTACCTTGAAAGCCTTTAATAATGAAAGAGGTAAACTCTAACAAGTTCGTGGTGGTTGATCGCCGCCTTATAAATCCATGCTGAGTTGGAGATATAAGCGACTTGCGGAGATGTTGCAAGTGCGGAGTTAAAACCTTCTCAAACATTTTGGGAATAGCGGATAGCTTTGCTATACCTCTATAATTTTTTGCGTCAGACTTGCTACCTTTTTTATGGAGAGGAATTATAAACGATTCCTTCCAGATTGGGGGGAAGCCAGAGGAATCAATGGACAGGGTGAATAGTTTAAGCAAGGGTCCATACAGAGCCTCGGCACAGTACCTGAGTACACAACCTGGAACCCCGTCTGGACCCGGTGAAAACACCGGCTTTACTAGTCGAAAATCTTAAAGTAAAGAACATTCATTTAATAAGGGACTGAAAATGCCGTTCGACCTCAGTAAACCGTATGGGTACGGGTGACCAGAGTAGCATTCCTCAGAATAGGTGGTTTGGATGAATTGGGCAAAAAGATCGGTAATTGCCTGATCATTATTTGCCGACGTTTTACGAAATGATAGCGAGGATGGGTGTGCGGACGTTCTACGCTTACTTAAACAGTAACACTGTTTAGAGTCATTAGAAAAACGTATCCTGCGTCGAGATAGGTTCTTATAGCATTGAGTATTAATAACTGAAAAGTTTGACCGCTATCACATAGCGAGAGTGAGAATTAGGAGAACCAACTTCTTGAAATGTTTTAAAAAGTCTTGATTTTAAGTTTTTTAAACTGGATAACTCTTTGGTGAAACAAGGGGGGTTTCCAGATCTAATCGGACAAGAAAGCGGAACATGAGAATCAAAAAGAGCATTGTAAAAAATGTTTGTGCCTTTTGTGACATCAGTTCACAAGTACTAAGCGGATAAATAAAAATCCCTAATGGGGTTATTAAGCTCCGCAACTCGGCTTTACGAAAGCAGCGGACACGTTCAGGTCGCCTACACGACCAATCCAATTTTGCTTTAAATAAAAGCAATTACATCATGAGATGTGACGTCAGGGGCCAGCCGTGAAACAAAAACTTGTCGTTTTGGTGGGACTCCCACCAGTGGTTTAGTCACCACAGGCCTAGTTCCTGTGGTGGCAATATCCGGAGGTCCGGAACGTCTATTTTCTGGTGGGATCGGGATGGACGGGACAACTAGAGAACTTGCGGACACCACGGACACGAACGCTGCAGACGTACTTGGCTGCACATTCTCCGAGGCGATGAATTCGTCTACCGAATCTGCATCGCCAGCAGCTGTCGTTGCCCTTGGAGTGGCAAACGAGATCAACTGCTGCACACTTGGCGTGGTCGGAGTCAGTTTTTCGGCGAACCCTTCCGCGTCTGCCTCATAGATATGACTATGTCAGTCTCAACCGCACGGCATGCCTGACAACTATATTGCCAGCCATTCCGTTTTGATATGGCATCGCCCACGAGGCCCGCTATCAAAACATTGTGCCAGATAAACGCTAATAAGAGGAGAGGAGAACAGTTTCAGCAGCAGCTAATGAGAGAGAGAGAGAGCTGCTGAACAGAAAGTTACGAGAGCGAGAGGGACAGAACAGTTATTGAAGTTGAGGTGATAGCAAGAGAGTGATAATACAACAATAGCTACAAGACGAGAGACGAGAGCTGTAATGCAATGTAATGCGTACTCACGGCAACAACACAAACACGATAAGCCAACGCCGAAAAAATAAATAAGAAATATTTAAATAAATAATGTTTTAACATAAACGAGGGGGAACGTTGTGAGTTGCTGCGGACACCGCAACTCTACGGTTATACCCGATACTAAGTCAGTATGGCTCTCCTCCGGCAGACGCCGCTAATATTAAACGACACGACAAAGAGTGCGTGCGAGAGAGACAGAAAATCAGTCTGAGCGTGACGTCGGGCGCTGCGTAGCCAGTGCAAATTGGTTTGTTCCTTTTGGCTATAAAAATGACCTGATCTGATCCAAATTCAGCAATCTAATCGATATGGTCATTATCTATGATTCTGCGTTTTTAGTTTTCTCAAATCTGCAATATTGTGGATGGCACAGATTTTCGTCCTTTGTGGGGGCGGATGGGGGTGGGGCGAAATTCTGAGATATACGTTTTATAGTGACATCTTAAAGGAGTGTGTGTACCAAATTTGGTTACTCTAGCCTTAATAGTCTCTGAGATTTGTGGTTGCCTCAGATTTTCGTCCTTTGCGGGGGCGGAAGGGGGTGTGGCGAAATTTGGACAGGAAACGGTCAAGGTCCGATATCACAGGATTGTGGATACCAAATTTGGTTGCTCTGGCTTTTATAGGTTCTGAGATCCTTGAACTCATATTTTGCAATTGGCAAAACCGACCATGAAACCTGTGTGTTAGAGTGAGACAGAGCGAGAAAGAGTGAAATTGTTTTCGTGATTCTGGCTGTAATAATTATACGATCTGGTTCAGATTTTGCACTCTAGAAGATATAGTCATCTTCTACGATTCTGCGTTTTTAGTTTTCTCGTATCGTCGAAATTGTGGATGCCACAGATTTTCGCCCTTTGTGGGGGCGGAAGTGGGCGGGGCAAAGTTTTGAAATATTTTTGGAGCAGTGACATATCACAGAAGTCTGGATCCAAAACATCGTTGCTCTAGCTCTTATAGTCTTTGAGCATTAGGCGCTGAAGGGGACGGACAGACGGACAGACGGACGGACGGACAGACGGACAGACGGACAGACAGACATGGCTCAATCGACTCGGCTATTGATGCTGATCAAGAATATATATACTTTATGGGGTCGGAAACGATTCCTTCTGGACGTTACACACATCCACTTTTACCACAAATCTAATATACCCCAATACTCATTTTGAGTATCGGGTATAATAAAAATGCACTCGCGGAATAGAATATATTTCCAGATTGGAAGCTGGTTAGCAAGTTAATTAAAGCCTATTTATGAAAACACCGGTTGATTATGCAAAACAAAGGGAAAATATTCGGAGCGTAAAACAAAAACGCGTCTGATCTACGAAAGAGAACGAACGAATACATATTGTTGTTTGCTAATACTTTTGGAGCAACTTATACAACAGTCAACAGTCAGGAAAAAATTTGATGATTGAAAGAAAAACGAGGGGGAACGTTGTGAGTTGCTGCGGACACCGCAACTCTACAGTTATACCCGATACTAAGTCAGTATGGCTCTCCTCCGGCAGATGGCGCTAATATTAAGCGACACGACAAAGAGTGTGTGCGAGAGAGACAAAAAATCAGTCTGAGCGTGACGTCGGGCGTTGCGTAGCCAGTGAAAATTGGTTTGTTCCTTTTGGCTATAAAAATGACCTGATCTGATCCAAATTCAGCAACCGGATAGATATGGTCATTCTCTATGATTCTGCGTTTTTAGTTTTCTCGAATGTGCAATATTGTGGATGGCACAGATTTTCGTCCTTTGTGGGGGCGGATGGGGGTGGGGCGAAATTCTGAGATATACGTTTTATAGTGACATCTCAAAGAAGTGTGTGTACCAAATTTGGTTACTCTAGCCTTAATAGTCTCTGAGATTTGTGGTTGCCCCAGATTTTCGTCCTTTGCGGGGGCGAAAGGGGGTGTGGAGAAATTTGGACACGAAACGGTCAAGGTCCGATATCACAGGAGTGTGGATACCAAATTTGGTTGCTCTAGCTTTTATGGGTTCTGAGATCCTTGAACTCATATATTGCAATTGGCAAAACCGACCATGAAACCTGTGTGTTAGAGTGAGACAGAGCGAGAAAGAGTGAAATTGTTTTCGTGATTCTGGCTATAATAATTATACGATCTGGTTCAGATTTTGCACTCTGTAAGATATAGTCATCTTCTACGATTCTGCGTAGTTGTGTATAAAGTTGTGCATAAAAATCACACCAAGCATTTTTGTACGGTTAACTAAGGATGGGATGCTTTAGTAAGCAGTCCACTAGAGTAATATGGGAGTCTCACACCCACATCCCAGTTAAGGCCCCGCAGAGCAAAGAGTAAAAAGTTTTTCTGTACTGATTATATACGGTCTGGTGTTTGTACTGAGGGCATACTGAGCCGTATTCTAAGATCGGACGAACATCTTTATAAACTCAAGCACACCCATGGCCTTATTTACCATGGGAGAACTGTGTTCGGAAAATTTTAACTTGGGGTCTAACATAACACCCAGATCATCCACCAGACCAAAACCCATCACCATCACCATTCTCTCAAGAGAACCACCAAATAGGGTATAGGGAGCCAACAAGAGCTAGAACGATAAAATGTCATAACTTTCCATTTCGAGGCATTAAGGTGTAAAAAGTTTGCACAACACCATGACTGAAAGCTATTGAGATCGGATTGCAAGCGATAATGAAATGAAATTTCCTAATACTGGACACAGAGTTTATCATCAACCGCATACATAAGAACTCGAGAGTATGTTAATACCGAAGGCAAGTAATTAATAAAGAGAGTGAAGAGTAAGGGGCCTAGATGGCTGCCCTGTGGTACTCCCGAAGAAACCTTAACTGGTTAAGACAGGGAGAAGACTCTTTGAGACCCGAAACAAAGACAGCTAGAAATCCATCTCAGGAGGTTGGGCGGAAACCCGAAAAGGTCAAGTTTATGTGCTAAAAGGGAATGGTTTACAGAGTCGAATACTTTACTAAAGTCGGTGTAAATAACATGCGTCTGTCAGTTACCTTGAAAGCCTTTAATAATGAAAGAGGTAAACTCTAACAAGTTCGTGGTGGTTGATCGCCGCCTTATAAATCCATGCTGAGTTGGAGATATAAGCGACTTGCGGAGATGTTGCAAGTGCGGAGTTAAAACCTTCTCAAACATTTTGGGAATAGCGGATAGCTTTGATATACCTCTATAATTTTTTGCGTCAGACTTGCTACCTTTTTTATGGAGAGGAATTTTAAACGATTCCTTCCAGATTGGGGGGAAGCCAGAGGAATCAATGGACAGGGTGAATAGTTTAAGCAAGGGTCCATACAGAGCCTCGGCACAGTACCTGAGTACACAACCTGGAACCCCGTCTGGACCCGGTGAAAACACCGGCTTTACTAGTCGAAAATCTTAAAGTAAAGAACATTCATTTAATAAGGGACTGAAAAAGCCGTTCGACCTCAGTAAACCGTATGTGTACGGGTGACCAGAGTAGCATTCCTCAGAATAGGTGGTTTGGATGAATTGGGCAAAAAGATCGGTAATTGCCTGATCATTATTTGCCGACGTTTTACGAAATGATAGCGAGGATGGGTGTGCGGACGTTCTACGCTTACTTAAACAGTAACACTGTTTAGAGTCATTAGAAAAACGTATCCTGCGTCGAGATAGGTTCTTATAGCATTGAGTATTAATAACTGAAAAGTTTGACCGCTATCACATAGCGAGAGTGAGAATTAGGAGAACCAACTTCTTGAAATGTTTTAAAAAGTCTTAATTTTAAGTTTTTTAAACTGGATAACTCTTTGGTGAAACAAGGGGGTTTTCCAGATCTAATCGGACAAGAAAGCGGAACATGAGAATCAAAAAGAGCATTGTAAAAAATGTTTGTGCCTTTTGTGACATCAGTTCACAAGTACTAAGCGGATAAATCAAAATCCCTAATGGGGTTATTAAGCTCCGCAACTCGGCTTTACGAAAGCAGCGGACACGTTCAGGTCGCCTACACGACCAATCCAATTTTGCTTTGAATAAAAGCAATTACATCATGAGATGTGACGTCAGGGGCCAGCCGTGAAACAAAAACTTGTCGTTTTGGTGGGACTCCCACCAGTGGTTTAGTCACCACAGGCCTAGTTCCTGTGGTGGCAATATCCGGAGGTCCGGAACGTCTATTTTCTGGTGGGATCGGGATGGACGGGACAACTAGCGAACTTGCGGACACCACGGACACGAACGCTGCAGACGTACTTGGCTGCACATTCTCCGAGGCGATGAATTTGTCTACCGAATCTGCATCGCCAGCAGCTGTCGTTGCCCTTGGAGTGGCAAACGAGATCAACTGCTGCACACTTGGCGTGGTCGGAGTCAGTTTTTCGGCGAACCCTTCCGCGTCTGCCTCATAGATATGACTATGTCAGTCTCAACCGCACGGCATGCCTCACAACTATATTGCCAGCCATTCCGTTTTGATATGGCATCGCCCACGAGGCCCGCTATCAAAACATTGTGCCAGATAAACGCTAATAAGAGGAGAGGAGAACAGTTTCAGCAGCAGCTAATGAGAGAGAGAGAGAGCTGCTGAACAGAAAGTTACGAGAGCGAGAGGGACAGAACAGTTATTGAAGTTGAGGTGATAGCAAGAGAGTGATAATACAACAATAGCTACAAGACGAGAGACGAGAGCTGTAATGCAATGTAATGCGTACTCACGGCAACAACACAAACACGATAAGCCAACGCCGAAAAAATAAATAAGAAATATTTAAATAAATAATGTTTTAACATAAATAAAAATGCACTCGCGGAATAGAATATATTTCCAGATTGGAAGCTGGTTAGCAAGTTAATTAAAGTCTATTTATGAAAACACCGGTTGATTATGCAAAACAAAGGGAAAATATTCGGAGCGTAAAACAAAAACGCGTCTGATCTACGAAAGAGAACGAACGAATACATATTGTTGTTTGCTAATACTTTTGGAGCAACTTATACAACAGTCAACAGTCAGGAAAAAATTTGATGATTGAAAGAAAAACGAGGGGGAACGTTGTGAGTTGCTGCGGACACCGCAACTCTACAGTTATACCCGATACTAAGTCAGTATGGCTCTCCTCCGGCAGATGGCGCTAATATTAAGCGACACGACAAAGAGTGTGTGCGAGAGAGACAAAAAATCAGTCTGAGCGTGACGTCGGGCGTTGCGTAGCCAGTGAAAATTGGTTTGTTCCTTTTGGCTATAAAAATGACCTGATCTGATCCAAATTCAGCAACCGGATAGATATGGTCATTCTCTATGATTCTGCGTTTTTAGTTTTCTCGAATGTGCAATATTGTGGATGGCACAGATTTTCGTCCTTTGTGGGGGCGGATGGGGGTGGGGCGAAATTCTGAGATATACGTTTTATAGTGACATCTCAAAGGAGTGTGTGTACCAAATTTGGTTACTCTAGCCTTAATAGTCTCTGAGATTTGTGGTTGCCCCAGATTTTCGTCCTTTGCGGGGGCGGAAGGGGGTGTGGAGAAATTTGGACACGAAACGGTCAAGGTCCGATATTACAGGAGTGTGGATACCAAATTTGGTTGCTCTAGCTCTTATGAGTTCTGAGATCCTTGAACTCATATATTGCAATTGGCAAAACCGACCATGAAACCTGTGTGTTAGAGTGAGACAGAGCGAGAAAGAGTGAAATTGTTTTCGTGATTCTGGCTATAATAATTATACGATCTGGTTCAGATTTTGCACTCTGTAAGATATAGTCATCTTCTTCGATTCTGCGTTTTTAGTTTTCTCGTATCGTCGAAATTGTGGATGCCACAGATTTTCGCCCTTTGTGGGGGCGGAAGTGGGCGGGGCAAAGTTTTGAAATATTTTTGGAGCAGTGACATATCACAGAAGTCTGGATCCAAAACATCGTTGCTCTAGCTCTTATAGTCTTTGAGCATTAGGCGCTGAAGGGGACGGACAGACGGACAGACGGACGGACGGACAGGCGGACAGACGGACAGACAGACATGGCTCAATCGACTCGGCTATTGATGCTGATCAAGAATATATATACTTTATGGGGTCGGAAACGATTCCTTCTGGACGTTACACACATCCACTTTTACCACAAATCTAATATACCCCAATACTCATTTTGAGTATCGGGTATAATAAAAATGCACTCGCGGAATAGAATATATTTCCAGATTGGAAGCTGGTTAGCAAGTTAATTAAAGCCTATTTATGAAAACACCGGTTGATTATGCAAAACAAAGGGAAAATATTCGGAGCGTAAAACAAAAACGCGTCTGATCTACGAAAGAGAACGAACGAATACATATTGTTGTTTGCTAATACTTTTGGAGCAACTTATACAACAGTCAACAGTCAGGAAAAAATTTGATGATTGAAAGAAAAACGAGGGGGAACGTTGTGAGTTGCTGCGGACACCGCAACTCTACAGTTATACCCGATACTAAGTCAGTATGGCTCTCCTCCGGCAGATGGCGCTAATATTAAGCGACACGACAAAGAGTGTGTGCGAGAGAGACAAAAAATCAGTCTGAGCGTGACGTCGGGCGTTGCGTAGCCAGTGAAAATTGGTTTGTTCCTTTTGGCTATAAAAATGACCTGATCTGATCCAAATTCAGCAACCGGATAGATATGGTCATTCTCTATGATTCTGCGTTTTTAGTTTTCTCGAATGTGCAATATTGTGGATGGCACAGATTTTCGTCCTTTGTGGGGGCGGATGGGGGTGGGGCGAAATTCTGAGATATACGTTTTATAGTGACATCTCAAAGGAGTGTGTGTACCAAATTTGGTTACTCTAGCCTTAATAGTCTCTGAGATTTGTGGTTGCCCCAGATTTTCGTCCTTTGCGGGGGCGGAAGGGGGTGTGGAGAAATTTGGACACGAAACGGTCAAGGTCCGATATCACAGGAGTGTGGATACCAAATTTGGTTGCTCTAGCTTTTATGGGTTCTGAGATCCTTGAACTCATATATTGCAATTGGCAAAACCGACCATGAAACCTGTGTGTTAGAGTGAGACAGAGCGAGAAAGAGTGAAATTGTTTTCGTGATTCTGGCTATAATAATTATACGATCTGGTTCAGATTTTGCACTCTGTAAGATATAGTCATCTTCTACGATTCTGCGTAGTTGTGTATAAAGTTGTGCATAAAAATCACACCAAGCATTTTTGTACGGTTAACTAAGGATGGGATGCTTTAGTAAGCAGTCCACTAGAGTAATATGGGAGTCTCACACCCACATCCCAGTTAAGGCCCCGCAGAGCAAAGAGTAAAAAGTTTTTCTGTACTGATTATATACGGTCTGGTGTTTGTACTGAGGGCATACTGAGCCGTATTCTAAGATCGGACGAACATCTTTATAAACTCAAGCACACCCATGGCCTTATTTACCATGGGAGAACTGTGTTCGGAAAATTTTAACTTGGGGTCTAACATAACACCCAGATCATCCACCAGACCAAAACCCATCACCATCACCATTCTCTCAAGAGAACCACCAAATAGGGTATAGGGAGCCAACAAGAGCTAGAACGATAAAATGTCATAACTTTCCATTTCGAGGCATTAAGGTGTAAAAAGTTTGCACAACACCATGACTGAAAGCTATTGAGATCGGATTGCAAGCGATAATGAAATGAAATTTCCTAATACTGGACACAGAGTTTATCATCAACCGCATACATAAGAACTCGAGAGTATGTTAATACCGAAGGCAAGTAATTAATAAAGAGAGTGAAGAGTAAGGGGCCTAGATGGCTGCCCTGTGGTACTCCCGAAGAAACCTTAACTGGTTAAGACAGGGAGAAGACTCTTTGAGACCCGAAACAAAGACAGCTAGAAATCCATCTCAGGAGGTTGGGCGGAAACCCGAAAAGGTCAAGTTTATGTGCTAAAAGGGAATGGTTTACAGAGTCGAATACTTTACTAAAGTCGGTGTAAATAACATGCGTCTGTCAGTTACCTTGAAAGCCTTTAATAATGAAAGAGGTAAACTCTAACAAGTTCGTGGTGGTTGATCGCCGCCTTATAAATCCATGCTGAGTTGGAGATATAAGCGACTTGCGGAGATGTTGCAAGTGCGGAGTTAAAACCTTCTCAAACATTTTGGGAATAGCGGATAGCTTTGATATACCTCTATAATTTTTTGCGTCAGACTTGCTACCTTTTTTATGGAGAGGAATTTTAAACGATTCCTTCCAGATTGGGGGGAAGCCAGAGGAATCAATGGACAGGGTGAATAGTTTAAGCAAGGGTCCATACAGAGCCTCGGCACAGTACCTGAGTACACAACCTGGAACCCCGTCTGGACCCGGTGAAAACACCGGCTTTACTAGTCGAAAATCTTAAAGTAAAGAACATTCATTTAATAAGGGACTGAAAAAGCCGTTCGACCTCAGTAAACCGTATGTGTACGGGTGACCAGAGTAGCATTCCTCAGAATAGGTGGTTTGGATGAATTGGGCAAAAAGATCGGTAATTGCCTGATCATTATTTGCCGACGTTTTACGAAATGATAGCGAGGATGGGTGTGCGGACGTTCTACGCTTACTTAAACAGTAACACTGTTTAGAGTCATTAGAAAAACGTATCCTGCGTCGAGATAGGTTCTTATAGCATTGAGTATTAATAACTGAAAAGTTTGACCGCTATCACATAGCGAGAGTGAGAATTAGGAGAACCAACTTCTTGAAATGTTTTAAAAAGTCTTAATTTTAAGTTTTTTAAACTGGATAACTCTTTGGTGAAACAAGGGGGTTTTCCAGATCTAATCGGACAAGAAAGCGGAACATGAGAATCAAAAAGAGCATTGTAAAAAATGTTTGTGCCTTTTGTGACATCAGTTCACAAGTACTAAGCGGATAAATCAAAATCCCTAATGGGGTTATTAAGCTCCGCAACTCGGCTTTACGAAAGCAGCGGACACGTTCAGGTCGCCTACACGACCAATCCAATTTTGCTTTGAATAAAAGCAATTACATCATGAGATGTGACGTCAGGGGCCAGCCGTGAAACAAAAACTTGTCGTTTTGGTGGGACTCCCACCAGTGGTTTAGTCACCACAGGCCTAGTTCCTGTGGTGGCAATATCCGGAGGTCCGGAACGTCTATTTTCTGGTGGGATCGGGATGGACGGGACAACTAGCGAACTTGCGGACACCACGGACACGAACGCTGCAGACGTACTTGGCTGCACATTCTCCGAGGCGATGAATTTGTCTACCGAATCTGCATCGCCAGCAGCTGTCGTTGCCCTTGGAGTGGCAAACGAGATCAACTGCTGCACACTTGGCGTGGTCGGAGTCAGTTTTTCGGCGAACCCTTCCGCGTCTGCCTCATAGATATGACTATGTCAGTCTCAACCGCACGGCATGCCTCACAACTATATTGCCAGCCATTCCGTTTTGATATGGCATCGCCCACGAGGCCCGCTATCAAAACATTGTGCCAGATAAACGCTAATAAGAGGAGAGGAGAACAGTTTCAGCAGCAGCTAATGAGAGAGAGAGAGAGCTGCTGAACAGAAAGTTACGAGAGCGAGAGGGACAGAACAGTTATTGAAGTTGAGGTGATAGCAAGAGAGTGATAATACAACAATAGCTACAAGACGAGAGACGAGAGCTGTAATGCAATGTAATGCGTACTCACGGCAACAACACAAACACGATAAGCCAACGCCGAAAAAATAAATAAGAAATATTTAAATAAATAATGTTTTAACATAAATAAAAATGCACTCGCGGAATAGAATATATTTCCAGATTGGAAGCTGGTTAGCAAGTTAATTAAAGTCTATTTATGAAAACACCGGTTGATTATGCAAAACAAAGGGAAAATATTCGGAGCGTAAAACAAAAACGCGTCTGATCTACGAAAGAGAACGAACGAATACATATTGTTGTTTGCTAATACTTTTGGAGCAACTTATACAACAGTCAACAGTCAGGAAAAAATTTGATGATTGAAAGAAAAACGAGGGGGAACGTTGTGAGTTGCTGCGGACACCGCAACTCTACAGTTATACCCGATACTAAGTCAGTATGGCTCTCCTCCGGCAGATGGCGCTAATATTAAGCGACACGACAAAGAGTGTGTGCGAGAGAGACAAAAAATCAGTCTGAGCGTGACGTCGGGCGTTGCGTAGCCAGTGAAAATTGGTTTGTTCCTTTTGGCTATAAAAATGACCTGATCTGATCCAAATTCAGCAACCGGATAGATATGGTCATTCTCTATGATTCTGCGTTTTTAGTTTTCTCGAATGTGCAATATTGTGGATGGCACAGATTTTCGTCCTTTGTGGGGGCGGATGGGGGTGGGGCGAAATTCTGAGATATACGTTTTATAGTGACATCTCAAAGGAGTGTGTGTACCAAATTTGGTTACTCTAGCCTTAATAGTCTCTGAGATTTGTGGTTGCCCCAGATTTTCGTCCTTTGCGGGGGCGGAAGGGGGTGTGGAGAAATTTGGACACGAAACGGTCAAGGTCCGATATTACAGGAGTGTGGATACCAAATTTGGTTGCTCTAGCTCTTATGGGTTCTGAGATCCTTGAACTCATATATTGCAATTGGCAAAACCGACCATGAAACCTGTGTGTTAGAGTGAGACAGAGCGAGAAAGAGTGAAATTGTTTTCGTGATTCTGGCTATAATAATTATACGATCTGGTTCAGATTTTGCACTCTGTAAGATATAGTCATCTTCTACGATTCTGCGTTTTTAGTTTTCTCGTATCGTCAAAATTGTGGATGCCACAGATTTTCGCCCTTTGTGGGGGCGGAAGTGGGCGGGGCAAAGTCTTGAAATATTTTTGTAGCAGTGACATATCACAGAAGTCTGGATCCAAAACATCGTTGCTCTAGCTCTTATAGTCTTTGAGCATTAGGCGCTGAAGGGGACGGACAGACGGACGGACGGACAGACGGACAGACGGACGGACGGACGGACAGACGGACAAACGGACAGACAGACATGGCTCAATCGACTCGGCTATTGATGCTGATCAAGAATATATATACTTTATGGGGTCGGAAACGATTCCTTCTGGACGTTACACACATCTACTTTCACCACAAATCTAATATACCCCAATACTCATTTTGAGTATCGGGTATAAAAATAAGAAAGAATTTGGAGGGAGATATTATTTGGTTCAAATATCTGTTCAGGTTTCTAGGGTAGAGGTCCTCTTAGATCATCCTGTTGGGCAGGTTGACTGGGTGTATTCTTGCCGGCCTACGCCGGTATCTTGTTCTTGCAAGACGTCTCGCCAGAATTTTAGGGAGGTTTCTGAGCTTACACATATGGTTCTTTGCTTGATTGTTGATAACATCACCAACAAGTGGTACGTTAAGGTCCTTGGCAATGTCCCGGCTACCGATATATCACTCAGCTCCGGAGATCCTACACAGAAATATACTCTGGAACGAAACAACTGTACATCTCGGTAGTACGTCCTATATTGGAGTATTGTTCTTGTGTGTGTTGCCAATATAAAGAGCAGCAGGTTGTTATTGAATCCGTGCAAAAGCCATTTTTAATGTTTGCCCTTCGTAACTTTAACTGCGACTCGGGTAGAATCTTGCCACCCTACCGGTCTAGGGTAAATCTAATTGACCTGCCGTCGTTGCAACATCGCAGAATATGCAATGTCGTAATGTTCGTGCACAAGCTCCTTTTTGGGATTGTTGACTCCCAAACTCTCTTGGGTCAGATTGACTTGGCCGTCCCAACTAGACCTACCCGTAATTTAAGGCCGTTTACCTATATGTAGGTCTAATTATGCCGAACATGAACCTTTTATGCCATAATTATAACTCGCTCTGTCATACCTTATCTCCTGAACTGTCGCTTAAACTAATAGCATGCAATATTTATAATCACTTAAATATAACTAGCTTTTAAATTCTCTTTTTTCCTCCTTTTGCGATTAAGTACCATAATTAACAGATAATTGTTAATTAAATAAATAAATACCTCGCTAGTTCGTCCGATCTTAGAATACGGCTCCTGTGTATGGTGCCCTGCTTACAAAGTACACCAGGACCGTATAGAATCAGTACAGAAAAACGTTTTACTCTTTGCTCTGCGGGCCCTTAACTGGGATGCTGGTGTGAGACACCAGACTGCTATCAGTAAACCTCCCATCCTTACTTAACAGTAGGAAAATGCTTGGTGTGATTTTTGTGCACAGCTCAGATCTGTTCGGCCGCATAAACTTCACGATTCCTATTAAACTGACTAGAAACTTTATACCGTTGTTCCTTCCACTTTGTAGATCGAATTATTCCTTGCATGAACCGTTTAGGGTCTTATGCTCGGATTATAATTCCCTCTACCATATTATATCCTCCACTAATTCTCTTCCTCTTATTAAATTACTAATCCTTACACACCTTTCTAGTAATTAGTAATTGTAGTGGTATTTGTATTTTGTATTTTATTGCATGCTTAATTTCTTAATAAGTTTAGTGCTAATTTTCCTCGAAGGTTAGTCTAATATCTATCTTTCTTGCATGCTCGCGTTTGGTTCGGCTACGCACCGCGCGTCATGCGGCAGCGCCCCTCGGTCGGTTGGGCGGGAGGAGGGCTGCGTTTTGCCTGGGATCCGCGCGTAACAGCCTTCTGCTGGTGTCACACGGGCCACTTGACGGTGCAGTAATTGCATCGCCTCTTGTTAGATGCAGTCATTGCATGTCAACGTCCAACGTCAAATCCATAGGGAATAGGCCACAGCTCCGCCATCCTGGCTTTCTTTTTGCTGGTCTCGAGGAAACTATCCTGACCACGTAGTGCGGGTCCCTCGCCCATTTAGGGAGAGATACAAAAAAGCATCAATTAACTTATTTACTCTCATTATTTATTTTTGTTAAACGTCTCCATTTATATGTATATGTTAATCCCCAAATTTAAGTCCGCCCATATTATATCTATATGTAACTTATTTATATTTATTATATTCATTATTTCTATTTATCTATTTATTTATTAACCGCCCGTAATGATAAGATGAAGGGGGAATGAATAGGCAGGCTTAGTTTAGCAATGATACCATGGAAAAGTAGGAAATTAACGTGAAAATTATAAGAATGAAAATGAATAAGTTGGTATATTGCGCGACCTGAGGGCTTGGGAAGTACCCAGCCCTGGGATGACTGGCTAGCCGGCCTTGTCCCGAAGAAAACAAAGGTTCGTAACAAAATAAAAAAAAAACAAACAAAAAACAGATGAAAAAAGTCGAAAGTTGGAAAAAATATATAGAATGGAAGACGGATCAGCAAATTCCAGTGGTAAATTTAATAAATATATATGTATTTGTTATATATTAATTTGATTATAATATATAATAATAATACACAATGCAGCATATAAGAGAACAGCAGCCGGCTGGCTGAAATGGAGTGCCACTCTAGAGAACCTGCTACAGGTACTTTTTAATGTGTTTGCAAAACAAAGTATTGTGGAACGTACTTTATTTTATACCATGCAGGATTGAAAAACATAAAACTGGACCGAGGAAAAGCTGAACACGTTCCTGAGATGCCACCTGATTAACAACATGGAGCAGAGCATATTAGATAAAAAAAGTAAGTTAAATGAAACATATTTTTTTAATAATGCTTTTATAAAATGTGTTCATTGCAGATGTTAATGATTTTTTTCGGACATTGTCGAGGTGGATCTGGACGTTGGGCATCGTTGGGCCCCCGCCAAAGCGAACCAAAAAGACGACACTTCTTTGTTGGCAGAGATCGCCAGAAAGCGACTCGAAGAGCAGAAAGACCATCACAGGATGAAGGAAGAACATGATATGAGGCAGGAAAAGATGATCGACTGATTAAAGTCACCAGAACTGTTGCTGCTATTGGGCTGTTCGTATATTTTGCTGTTGAACCACAGCCGAAATAATTTCTACATCTTCATCATCCATTATAAGAAAAAAATTAATAAATTCTCCGCGCAAATTTAATTTATATGTTATTGGCATCAGCTGTTGTTGACGGATGGTGGATGGTGCCTGTGTGAATCGGAGTTTCACATCTGTCAAAAAATCCCACCATTCCCCCGTGGTCGGCTCAGTGTGCAGACCCTATAAGCCCAATGGGCTGCAAGATTGAAAAGTGTTATCGGTAAGTTTTATCGATAGTTCCGTGACACTGATTTTGACAGCCCTCATACAAATGTTCAAAGTGAAATGGTACTTGAAAATATAATTAGAATTAATTAATTACAAGATTTGGTCGGTGTCTAAAAAGTGGTACAAATCAAGTTCACTCTTTCTGCAGTTAAACTATTTGTATTTATATCTGTTAATAATAAAGAGTCTCCAAAATATTGAAAGGTAATGCAACTCGTGTTACCGATATACACATACACATTAGTACATACATATGTGTGTATATATTAAAGTTTGATAGAAATTATTTCATAAACGGTAAATCTTGTAGTTTTATTTGTTTAATTAAGATGGTGGTGTAATAATTGTAACTGTTTTGTTTTTCAGAAAAACAAATTGTGTTTAAAATGGCGGAAGCAAATGCTGCTGGAACAAGTGTGGAAGGCGCTGTTGGTTTGCTAGCCCCGCACCCTAATGCTGAACTAATAAGGGGTCAAATTTTTGAAGTGGGTCCCAGATATACCAAATTAGCTTACATTGGCGAAGGAGCTTACGGCATGGTGGTGTGAGTACAAATTGTTTAATTGTGGTTTTGTTTTTTTATAGATATATACATATGTACACAAGTACAAATTTACGTAAAAATGTATCTACATATGCCCACAATTTTAAATCTCTGACGAAATTCAAGAACAAAATATTTATGCATTTGAAAAATTTGTTAATAAAAGATTTGGCTAATTAAAATAGTGAGATCATTTCCAAATGAATATACATATGTATATAAATAATGTAATAATGCATATACATACGTATGTATCTACATACATATATACATAAATCTAGATCTGTTATGATTTACATAGATACACACATATGTATGTACAGTGCCGCTCAACTAAATAGATTCAAACGTTTTCAAAAATCAAACTGCCATATCTTTTAGTTTAAAATATCGATTGTCGATTTATATGAAATTTTTTGTATAGATTGGTTCATTGTTAATATAGCAAGAAAGTTTGTGGTTTTCAGGATACGTTTTTAAAGGTTATTTATTAATTTTTTCAAAAACATTACAAGAAATGCCTAATTATTTTTGCTCAACTGAATAGGTTCACGAATTTGAAAATTCAATAAGCACATTTTTGGCTGTTTTTAACATAAAAATAACCATGAAGTATAAGTTTTTATTTGGTAGTCGCACCTTGACTTAATATTACTTAATATATTGGAACTTTAAAGGTATCTTGTAATAATTTTCTAGAACATTGATCGATATAGTTGCCCAGGCTGATTTAATCTAATAAACTTTAAAATTTTAGAATCCCATGACTCTTCAGGGAGCTAACTCCGAAAACAACAATCTGCCTATTCCGAGCATAACCGAAATTAAGTGGCACAATCATACATAGGGCGTACCGGAAAGTACTAGGGGCTTTCGTCGGTGTTTTCCAAAAATTATCGCGGGCGTGAGGTCTTGAGATGGAAGTCGACCCACACGATTCTGTATGATTCCATGATTTCCAGTTGTGCGAAGGTTCTGGAAATCCCTATAATTTTCACCTTACCCCATTACGTCACCATGTCACTACGAAATTAGAAGTCTACTCCATATTCATGGCTGACAAAATTCAATATATTTCTCTGTACTTAATACTAGACATGTTGCTATATAATCAAAAACGAGCGAACACGAGTTTCACTACCGAAAATAACACAAGTCTTTAATTACAACCAGTAGGCAAATCAAGGATAAAACAAAAATTACGGGAATGGAAAAAATATGAGGCTTAGTCACTAAAGGAGAAAGAGAAAAGTTATAGATATATGTATATGTAAACGATAGGGTATATGATGATGATCTCTATGATTAAGTTTTTATTTCTCCCACCATCACAATAAATTCAGTTTTGGGAACATTCACTTTCACGGCTATCGAGGAATGACTGTGACGCAGAGTTAATGAAAGTTACATATGCATATAAGGGCACAGAAGGAACCAAAGAAAATGACAATTAAAGCTACACTATGCTACAAAATCTGGGTCCGGATCCATAGCGGCTTCTTTAAGGCCGTCGCAGAAAGCGAGCTAGCGGCGCCTACGGGGAGGGGGGTGATCCCTATGCGCGTACGTGCGGGATGGCGCAAGGGTTATGGCCGGTGGTGGTTATGTAGCCGGGCAGGTGGACTTTCCAACGATTTACAAAGGAGAAAAAAAATCTCGGCCCCACACCAAGGTCGACTCCAGAGAGTACTCCCGTCAAGGGTAGGAGTTTGGTGTGGGGGGCAGAACTTTGGGAAAGCTGGGTGGGCTACCGCTCGTGACCAGGGCCCTATTGGCGAAACAGAACAAAACCACGAGGGCTAAGAAAAAATATAATTTTTCCCTACAGTGCACTTTAACATATCGTTTTCCGACTTTTCCACGGAGACACGAGTGCTGTTCGCTCCTGGCAGAGCTGTGTGACGCACGGGCTTGCAACAAAAAAAGGACACTTGGTGGCGATGCGAGGCAAATATGCACTTTACGCCAGGGTAGGTGTCTTGCCAGTTTTCTCGGCGCACGGTTATTAATTTAGCCCGATTTTTGCGAGCGCACACCGCGTGGGATTTTCACCGTTCCGTTTTATTCGGTTTGTCTTTGTGGGAAGTTATTTCAGTTTTTTTTTTCTGTTTTCTCTTTGGGGAGATTGCACGTGATCGATTAGATATATATTTGCTACCGACACGGAGATAATCGCCGGCTGCACAGATTCAAATTTTCAAAAGAGAACGCTCTGGTGCTTTGGGACTGCTTAAATAGGAGCTTACCGATTTTAATGATCGTCTTTGAAAGCTCCGTTCCGATGCGCTGCACAACACTTACGGAAGCTTAGCTCAGCTGTTCCCTACCTCGAGCTTGCCTGCACCCACCCCAACTATGCTATGCCATGCGGCGATAATTGGCCCAAGGTTATTGCATGCGATATATCCGAGCACCATAGCGATAACATACCCTGAATCGGTACTGTCCAACCGCAACCGTTACAACCCGATACTCAAAATGAGTATTGGGGTGGGTATATTAGATTTGTGGTGAAAATGGATGTGTGTAACGTCCAGAAGGAATCGTTTCCGACCCCATAAAGTATATATATTCTTGATCAGCATCAATAGCCGAGTCGATTGAGCTTTGTGTGTCTGTCCGTCTGCGCGCCCATATTAGCGCCTAGTGCTCAAAGACTATATGAGCTAGAGCAACGATGTTTTGGATCCAGACTTCTGTGATATGTCACTGTTGGAAGAATATTTCAAAACTTCGCCCTGCCCACTTCCGCCCCCTCAAAGGACGAAAATCTGTGGCATCCACAATTTTAAAGATACGAGAAAACCAAAAATGCAGAATCGTAGAGAATGACCATATCTGTTAGACTGCAGAATCTGAATTGGATCGTATCTTTATTATAACCAGAATAAAGAAAACAATTTCATTTTTTCTCGCCCTGTCGCTCTCTAACACACACGTAACATAGCCGGCTTTGCTTAGAGTAAAACATTAGCGCCTAGATTTCAGAGACTATAAAAGCTAGAGCAACCAAATTTTTGATCCACACTCCTGATAGTTCTCACTATAAAACGTATATCTTAAAATTTCGCGGTCTCCGCAGAAACTAGTAGCATTCCCCCTCGTTATACCCGATACTCAAAATGAGTATTGGGGTATATTAGATTTGTGGTAAAAGTGGATGTGTGTAACGTCCAGAAGGAATCGTTTCCGTCCCCATAAAGTATATATATTCTTGATCAGCATCAATAGCCGAGTCGATTGAGCCATGTCTGTCTGTCCGTGTGTCCGTCCGTCCGTCTGTCCGTCCCCTTCAGCGCCTAGTGCTCAAAGACTATAAGAGCTAGAGCAACGATGTTTTGGATCCAGACTTCTGTGATATGTCACTGCTACAAAAATATTTCAAAACTTTGCCCCGCCCACTTCCGCCCCCACAAAGGGCGAAAAACTGTGGCATCCACAATTTCGACGATACGAGAAAACTAAAAACGCAGAATCGTAGAAGATGACGTAGACGTAGAAAATGACTATATCTTACAGAGTGCAAAATCTGAACCAGATCGTATAATTATTATAGCCAGAATCACGAAAACAATTTCACTCTTTCTCGCTCTGTCTCTCTATAACACACAGGTTTCATGGTCGGTTTTGCCAATTGCAAAATATGAGTTCAAGGATCTCAGAACATATAAGAGCTAGAGCAACCAAATTTGGTATCCACACTCCTGTGATATCGGACCTTGACCGTTTTGTGTCAAAATTTCGCCGCACCCCCTTCCGCCCCCGCAAAGGACGAAAATCTGGGGCAACCACAAATCTCAGAGACTATTAAGGCTTGAGTAACCAAATTTGGTATCCGCACTTCTGTTAGATCTCACTATAAAACGTATATCTCAGAATTTCGCCCCACCCCCATTGTGCTCCCACAAAGGAAGAGAATCTGTTGCATCCACAATATTGCAGATTCGAGAAAACTAAAAAAGCAGAATCATAGAGAATGACCATATCTATCCAGTTGCTGAATTTGGATCAGATCGGATAATTTTTATAGCCGAAAAGAAAAAAAAACAATTTTCAGTGGCTACGCAGCGCCCAACGGCACGCTCAGACTGATTTTCTGTCTCTTTCGCCCGCACTCTTTGTCGTGTCGTTTAATATTAGCGCCGTCTGCCGGAGGAGAGCCATACTGACTTAGTATCGGGTATAACTGTAGAGTTGCGGTGTCCGCAGCAACTCACAAAGTTCCCCCTCGTTTTTATTAAAGAGGATGCCATCAAATGTTTTACACTCCGAATAATGCATTTGACAGTTGCCAAACTAACCAAACAATTACATTTTGGCTTCGTCCGATTCTATTAGCGATTTCACGCTGATTTAGGCCAGAAATTATATAACCTTTTATTTGACCTTTTTCAAAGTCGTTTAAGTGCTGTCCGCGATCCATTTGATAAACAAATTAACGTTAATTGCTTTGACTGCAATTTGCAAACAAAAAATGACGTCGTTTGCTTAGCGATATAGACGTCAAAATTGTTATATTAACAATGAATCAATCTACAAAAAAATTATTTCATATAAATCCGCAAGTTGGTTAAGGCAGAAGTCATCTTGGAAAATTTATTTGGATTGTTTGTACATATGTAAAGATAAAAAAGGCGTAAAAAACAAAAAAAAAGAACGCGAAGAATATTTTTTTTTTTTTTTAAACCGATTGATTCTGACAATTTCTTGGTATCCTCTACGTTATTTGACTCCATTCTTCAAAGCGTGAAGAGCATATCCTTTGACCTAATGGTGTGCAATCGGTCCCCCATGACGTCCCACAGATGCTCAATGGGTTTGAGATCTGGCGATTGCGGCGACGAATTCAACATACTTTTGACAAATATAAAATATTTATTTAGTTAGCTTGTAGCAAATTAATTCTTTATAGTGGTGGGAAGGGTGGGGAGGTCTCTTCGCCGGAGTCGTGTATGTCCAATGTCCTATGTCAAAATTGGTCTGAGAATTGCATTGTACAAAAGTACTTTGTGCTCCAGTACAAGATAGTAGCCCCATTTCATCATGTTGTTTTATATTATGGTGAGAAAATATACTGCAAACCTCGACAACTCTATTATAATTTTAGGGGAGACGAAGTCGTGATTCTTATAACTTCTCCTGTTAGAAAATGACAGGCTTGGTGATTTCAAGATTATTAGTTAGTGGCAGCACAAAGCTATTTGTTGCTGAATGTGGTTTGAGCACTTTTTCTAAGTTGACGGCAAATGTATTTGCCTTCTCTTTGTTGCTACGAGCAAATTTCTTGTATTTGAGACAATCTGTTTTGTAAGAAGTTAGAAAGTGTGCGCGTTTTAAGAACTGTGGATGGTCACAAAGGATAAGTAGGTGATCCGATGATAGATCTGTTAGGTGTTCAAGTGTAAAGTCAAGCTTGTTTCGTGGTGTGATTAAAGCAAAGGAAAAAACAAATTATAATATTTTATAATAATTATTGTCACAAAAATTTCTAATGTGTCCTCTAGTAATCCATACACAGAATCAAATAACTTTGATTTATCCCTTTTTGCAAGCTTTCTCTGTCCGGTTGTAAAACGGTCTGACCGTAAAAGCAGTTAATTCATCATGTCGGTGTTTGTTAAAATGCGTGACATTTTTCGGCTGTTATTAAGTCCACATTTGTTTAGTTATTTGTTGGATTCAGCAGCTTCCTCTGAAAGCTCCCCAATTGATACGATCGTATTTTCTATCACAGCAGATCCATTAAGACCTTATGGACTGTCGCCGGCAAATAGTACCATGGATATTCCTTAATCAAATTCCTTGGCAGTATTGAGGGCAAATACATTAAATTTCTCAACATTAATTTTGTAACCTGATGATATAGCTTGAAGTATCGTGGCGCAACGAAGAATCGGTTTTGGACGGCCACAAAGCAGTTTCCTACATTTGCTGCGATTGCTGGTTGCATTTAAAAAATATTGATTCAGTTTTCTTTAACCAATCGCACTGAAATTGGAGAGCTGAAGATTTTTTACGATCGTAGCGAGTCCGAAATACAACAATATTTTTTTACAAATGTAGCCAATACGATTAATAATATTTGTCAGTTCAGATGTGTAGCCGTTATTGTCAATATTGCTGTACAGTAGTGATTACTTCTTCTAATTTTTCTGCATTAGTACCTCTTTTTGTGCACCATATATTGAAAATATGTTGTCGTGGAAACACACAATGATCTGAATCGACTTCCAAAAGCAAATAGAAAATTAAAATTTAGTATTTTAAATATTACAGACATATCCGAAAATTTCCACACAAAAAAGGAATAAACACAAAGGTTACACAAAACATTAATTTTACATGAATCACAACAAAAATTGGTTTTTATTAATTACTTAATATAAAACCTTTAACCTTTAACCTTTAACTTCAAAATCCATTGATAACAATTTTTGAAGAGCGCTTTTGTTCTAAATAGCTCGTCCTGCTTTCAGCTTCGCTTTGAAAATGAACACGTATTCATGCTTTTAATTCTATTTTTAGAAAGTCCCGTTAGATTTCCAGAATCCAAAAATCTGACTTGCCATTGTGAAGTTTGGTCATTTAAGAGACAAATTGTGTACTTTTTGTGTAAATACTTTTTGATAAATTTTTGATTTTTGGGCGGAACCACTGTTGAGAGATGAAAATAATTTTTGTTTGTTAGGTGAGTCTGTGATATGAGCAAGGCGTTATTTCAAAGGTCGCATTACTGCTGGGTAATGTCATTCGCATTGCTACCATTGCCTTGTATTTGTTATAGTTACCAGCATTGATTCAATTACATTAGGCAAATGGAGTGGATTTTTAGGGTGGCAAAATAAACTTATGGGGTCGTAGTTGATGGTATATACGGAAAGTTTTGTCGGATAGCTGGGCTTCCAGCTGTGGATTTTTGTTGGGTTAGGCGATTTTTTTTAGCTCTTTATATACAGGGCTACCTCTGTAGTTTACAATGTGGTTTCCCCCAAAGTTGCACCGTTGTGCATTGGACGGGTTCATTTCGTTTGTGTGGTTCCTCAAGGATGATTATTTGGTACAGTAAATAATGGAACTTGTAGATTGGGTGAACATAATATAGGCATACTATCAGGAGTCAGTTCTACCTTGAATATTGGTTGAGGAATTGTATTATTTTGTATGTTCATAGCTATTTTGACTTCAAAGCCCTTGTCTTTAAGTCCAGCTGTTATCTCATTGACTCAAACCGTTTATTCGATTCCTTTTAATAACTTATTGCAATTTGCTACTTTTTGGTTGGTAGTAATTAATTTTTTCACTGTCGAGGTATCTGGTAACTGATCGATAATTATGTTCGTCATTGACTTTTATCTTTGGTTTAATGTATGTTAATCTTTTTTATGGACGGGACATACAATTTTTTTTTGCCAATTGTATCAGTTGAGTTTTTTAATCAATTCAGTACATCTACCTGAAATAGGGGAGGATTTGCTTGAGAGTTACCAACATATTTTTCTTAGCCACTAAAAATGGCGAATCTATTGTTTATCAGCGGCTTATTTAGCACAGTGCTTTCAGATGTTTTGGTTATTTTGGGTGTGCTATTTCTTTGTTGCTTGTGGGCTTAATTTTGTATACCCGATACTCAAAATGAGAGAGCGTTTAGCTGGGCAAGCACGCGCAAAGCTTTAACAAACAAATGAGTGACATATACATAAGTAACAAACAAAATAAGCGGCTGCGGGCCAAGAATTAGGTGCTATTTGGCAAGCAGCTAATCGGCTGGGTTCTGCTCCGAACATTCACCCCCCGTTGGAAGGCAAAGGCTTTCAACAGATCCATCCTGAAGGGGCAGAACCGCTATTTTTCCAACGGCCCTCTTGAAAAGGCCTCTTTGAGTGCGGATGACGGCTACTCTGATGGTTCCATCTTTTCCTGGGATGGCGCTCTCAATGCGGCCAAGCGGCCACCTTAATGGTGGCAGCGTTTTCTCGAATTTTGAAATTTGCAATCGTACGATACATCCCTTTCGTTTGAAACAACCAATGCTGCATGACGACGTTCTGGTACATCGGTCGGCAATTCCAAGCCTGCAGGCCACTCTGAGCTCTCAAGACGCAAGAATGGTGGTCCAGAGATCCAAAGGCTGCTATCCATTAGTTCAGCGGGCGTGGATCCACGTGATATGATGTCGACAGGATTCAACTTTGTGGGCACGTGATGCCAAGTCATTCCAGCGGTTAGCTCCTGAATCCGCTGAACTCGATTAGAAACAAATATATTGCAAGGGCTATGGACGAATCCGACCAGCAATGTATTTGGCATGGAGCTGATAATCCCTTAACTATGGTGGACACTAGTTCGGCTAATACGAGGGCAGCGGATAGCTCAAGCTTGGGGATAGTCATACTTTTCAAGGGCGCAACTCTGGATTTAGAGCATAAGAGATGACTTTGCACAATGCCAAGAGCTTCCGAACGCATGTATACACAGGCGCCATATGCTGCTTGGCTCGCATCACAGAACGCGTGCATTTCTAATCTGGCTTGCTGCCGAAGCACGTAACGTGGAAACTTAAAGTTTTCAACCATCGACAACTGCGAAGTCAGCTCAATCCAAGTCGTATGTAGATCCTGGGGCAGGCTTTCGTACCAATTCAACGTTAGGCTTTCGTTCCATAGCGACTGCATAAATATTTTAGCCTTTGTGATGATGGGAGAGATGAGCCCTAGAGGATCGTAGAACCTAGCTAGTGTGGCAGGACCGAACGCTTCGATATTGGGCCTGCAGCGGTTCCGACGTGAGCGAAGCTAAACAGAAGATTGTCCGTGGTGGGATCCCAAACTAGACCAAGCGCCTAGGTTACTTCGCGATCCGCCTCCGATACGCCTTCCAAAGCAGCGGGTTCATTGGAACACCATTTACGTATGGGAAAACATCCTTTCGAAAGTAGCTCCTTTACCTGCTGACGAATCTTGATGACAGAATCAATGCTGTCCAGGTGTCCATAGGACATTTCGTGATGGGAAACGCGTACACAGCGGTACATTTTGCAGATATCGCCACACAAGGCGACTTTAAAAAAGCGGAAACGAAGCAGAGTTATCAGAATTTTAGGTTGGATGGTGGGACCAGCCATTAGCGCATCATTCAGTGATACTCCAGACGCTGTTTTGGCAGATCCATCGAACACTACGCGTAATTTGGTGGTTGTACTATCCTGCTTGTGGACGCAATGGTGAGACAAGAAGTACTGCGGGAGGTCTGACTGCCGCGAAGCTGGCGACATGTGTCCTAAATCACGATACTCCTGGAGAAACTCCATTTAGCCTTAAGCTGTGCATTTTTTGCTAGCTTCCTCTCCAAATTGAGAAATCTACGTAGCGCCTGCTGATACGATACTCCTAATTCCTCTAGACTGAATTTGGTTGGCAAAAGCACGGAGTAAGCTCCGGAATCTAGGCGAATGCAGTTTGTGACGAAATGAATGAACATCTTCGAACATCTTCCGAAATTGATGAGGGCGAATAATCTCCATCGACTTCTTAAAACCGCCTTACAATATCGCACAAATTAGTCTCGCAAGCGGAGATCAAGGGGGATCTTCAACGGCTGCTAGCGCCGCACGGGCTTTCTCAGAGTTTTTAATACTTCCTAACACTATCCAGCCAAGTTTCGTCTTCTGCAATGTTGGCAATTGATCTGACAGTCGAATCTGTCCAACGCACATTAATTCGAAGAACAAACCAGCACCTATCAACAGATCGACACGCTTGGGCTTGGCGAAATTAGGATCTGCTAGTTTTAGATTATCTGGCATTGGCCAATCCTTTGCGTCTAGGCCGAAGTTAGGCTGCATTCCTGTGATTGAGGCAGTGATAATTGCAGAGAGGAAACCGTGATAGCTTTCGTCTTGAGATTGCAGGACGATGTCTACAGCCTTGCTGGATGGTAGAATTGACTCTCCTGGTCACCAAGTTTTATGTGGAGATAATGTTTTTTATCCCCAATCGGCCGACTAATTATTTCGAATTAAATAAAACTCGGCGCAGAAATAAAATTACGTATGTTCTTTAATGCGTGACATCCAAATTGCAAGTGTGGCTTGCCTGCCCTTTACATTGCCGCTCCGATAATTAATTTTTTCACTGTCGAGGTATCTGGTAACTGATCGATAATTATGTTCGTCATTGACTTTTATCTTTGGTTTAATGTATGTTAATCTTTTTTATGGACGGGACATACAATTTTTTTTTGCCAATTGTATCAGTTGAGTTTTTTAATCAATTCAGTACATCTACCTGAAATAGGGGAGGATTTGCTTGAGAGTTACCAACATATTTTTCTTAGCCACTAAAAATGGCGAATCTATTGTTTATCAGCGGCTTATTTAGCACAGTGCTTTCAGATGTTTTGGTTATTTTGGGTGTGCTATTTCTTTGTTGCTTGTGGGCTTAATTTTGTATACCCGATACTCAAAATGAGTTTTGGGGTATTGTGGAGATAATGTTTTTTATCCCCAATCGGCCGACTAATTATTTCGAATTAAATAAAACTCGGCGCAGAAATAAAATTACGTATGTTCTTTAATGCGTGACATCCAAATTGCAAGTGTGGCTTGCCTGCCCTTTACATTGCCGCTCCGATCGCTGAGCGCAGCTTCGCTCGGCTGACGTCGGTAGGCAGACGCAAAGCGGAGATAGCGAAGAGCGAGCTGGCAGAGAGCGTTTAGCTGGGCAAGCACGCGCAAAGCTTTAACAAACAAATGAGTGACATATACATAAGTAACAAACAAAATAAGCGGCTGCGGGCCAAGAATTAGGTGCTATTTGGCAAGCAGCTAATCGGCTGGGTTCTGCTCCGAACATTCACCCCCCGTTGGAAGGCAAAGGCTTTCAACAGATCCATCCTGAAGGGGCAGAACCGCTATTTTTCCAACGGCCCTCTTGAAAAGGCCTCTTTGAGTGCGGATGACGGCTACTCTGATGGTTCCATCTTTTCCTGGGATGGCGCTCTCAATGCGGCCAAGCGGCCACCTTAATGGTGGCAGCGTTTTCTCGAATTTTGAAATTTGCAATCGTACGATACATCCCTTTCGTTTGAAACAACCAATGCTGCATGACGACGTTCTGGTACATCGGTCGGCAATTCCAAGCCTGCAGGCCACTCTGAGCTCTCAAGACGCAAGAATGGTGGTCCAGAGATCCAAAGGCTGCTATCCATTAGTTCAGCGGGCGTGGATCCACGTGATATGATGTCGACAGGATTCAACTTTGTGGGCACGTGATGCCAAGTCATTCCAGCGGTGAGCTCCTGAATCCGCTGAACTCGATTAGAAACAAATATATTGCAAGGGCTATGGACGAATCCGACCAGCAATGTATTTGGCATGGAGCTGATAATCCCTTAACTATGGTGGACACTAGTTCGGCTAATACGAGGGCAGCGGATAGCTCAAGCTTGGGGATAGTCATACTTTTCAAGGGCGCAACTCTGGATTTAGAGCATAAGAGATGACTTTGCACAATGCCAAGAGCTTCCGAACGCATGTATACACAGGCGCCATATGCTGCTTGGCTCGCATCACAGAACGCGTGCATTTCTAATCTGGCTTGCTGCCGAAGCACGTAACGTGGAAACTTAAAGTTTTCAACCATCGACAACTGCGAAGTCAGCTCAATCCAAGTCGTATGTAGATCCTGGGGCAGGCTTTCGTACCAATTCAACGTTAGGCTTTCGTTCCATAGCGACTGCATAAATATTTTAGCCTTTGTGATGATGGGAGAGATGAGCCCTAGAGGATCGTAGAACCTAGCTAGTGTGGCAGGACCGAACGCTTCGATATTGGGCCTGCAGCGGTTCCGACGTGAGCGAAGCTAAACAGAAGATTGTCCGTGGTGGGATCCCAAACTAGACCAAGCGCCTAGGTTACTTCGCGATCCGCCTCCGATACGCCTTCCAAAGCAGCGGGTTCATTGGAACACCATTTACGTATGGGAAAACATCCTTTCGAAAGTAGCTCCTTTACCTGCTGACGAATCTTGATGACAGAATCAATGCTGTCCAGGTGTCCATAGGACATTTCGTGATGGGAAACGCGTACACAGCGGTACATTTTGCAGATATCGCCACACAAGGCGACTTTAAAAAAGCGGAAACGAAGCAGAGTTATCAGAATTTTAGGTTGGATGGTGGGACCAGCCATTAGCGCATCATTCAGTGATACTCCAGACGCTGTTTTGGCAGATCCATCGAACACTACGCGTAATTTGGTGGTTGTACTATCCTGCTTGTGGACGCAATGGTGAGACAAGAAGTACTGCGGGAGGTCTGACTGCCGCGAAGCTGGCGACATGTGTCCTAAATCACGATACTCCTGGAGAAACTCCATTTAGCCTTAAGCTGTGCATTTTTTGCTAGCTTCCTCTCCAAATTGAGAAATCTACGTAGCGCCTGCTGATACGATACTCCTAATTCCTCTAGACTGAATTTGGTTGGCAAAAGCACGGAGTAAGCTCCGGAATCTAGGCGAATGCAGTTTGTGACGAAATGAATGAACATCTTCGAACATCTTCCGAAATTGATGAGGGCGAATAATCTCCATCGACTTCTTAAAACCGCCTTACAATATCGCACAAATTAGTCTCGCAAGCGGAGATCAAGGGGGATCTTCAACGGCTGCTAGCGCCGCACGGGCTTTCTCAGAGTTTTTAATACTTCCTAACACTATCCAGCCAAGTTTCGTCTTCTGCAATGTTGGCAATTGATCTGACAGTCGAATCTGTCCAACGCACATTAATTCGAAGAACAAACCAGCACCTATCAACAGATCGACACGCTTGGGCTTGGCGAAATTAGGATCTGCTAGTTTTAGATTATCTGGCATTGGCCAATCCTTTGCGTCTAGGCCGAAGTTAGGCTGCATTCCTGTGATTGAGGCAGTGATAATTGCAGAGAGGAAACCGTGATAGCTTTCGTCTTGAGATTGCAGGACGATGTCTACAGCCTTGCTGGATGGTAGAATTGACTCTCCTGGTCACCAAGTTTTATGTGGAGATAATGTTTTTTATCCCCAATCGGCCGACTAATTATTTCGAATTAAATAAAACTCGGCGCAGAAATAAAATTACGTATGTTCTTTAATGCGTGACATCCAAATTGCAAGTGTGGCTTGCCTGCCCTTTACATTGCCGCTCCGATAATTAATTTTTTCACTGTCGAGGTATCTGGTAACTGATCGATAATTATGTTCGTCATTGACTTTTATCTTTGGTTTAATGTATGTTAATCTTTTTTATGGACGGGACATACAATTTTTTTTTGCCAATTGTATCAGTTGAGTTTTTTAATCAATTCAGTACATCTACCTGAAATAGGGGAGGATTTGCTTGAGAGTTACCAACATATTTTTCTTAGCCACTAAAAATGGCGAATCTATTGTTTATCAGCGGCTTATTTAGCACAGTGCTTTCAGATGTTTTGGTTATTTTGGGTGTGCTATTTCTTTGTTGCTTGTGGGCTTAATTTTGTATACCCGATACTCAAAATGAGTTTTGGGGTATTGTGGAGATAATGTTTTTTATCCCCAATCGGCCGACTAATTATTTCGAATTAAATAAAACTCGGCGCAGAAATAAAATTACGTATGTTCTTTAATGCGTGACATCCAAATTGCAAGTGTGGCTTGCCTGCCCTTTACATTGCCGCTCCGATCGCTGAGCGCAGCTTCGCTCGGCTGACGTCGGTAGGCAGACGCAAAGCGGAGATAGCGAAGAGCGAGCTGGCAGAGAGCGTTTAGCTGGGCAAGCACGCGCAAAGCTTTAACAAACAAATGAGTGACATATACATAAGTAACAAACAAAATAAGCGGCTGCGGGCCAAGAATTAGGTGCTATTTGGCAAGCAGCTAATCGGCTGGGTTCTGCTCCGAACATTCACCCCCCGTTGGAAGGCAAAGGCTTTCAACAGATCCATCCTGAAGGGGCAGAACCGCTATTTTTCCAACGGCCCTCTTGAAAAGGCCTCTTTGAGTGCGGATGACGGCTACTCTGATGGTTCCATCTTTTCCTGGGATGGCGCTCTCAATGCGGCCAAGCGGCCACCTTAATGGTGGCAGCGTTTTCTCGAATTTTGAAATTTGCAATCGTACGATACATCCCTTTCGTTTGAAACAACCAATGCTGCATGACGACGTTCTGGTACATCGGTCGGCAATTCCAAGCCTGCAGGCCACTCTGAGCTCTCAAGACGCAAGAATGGTGGTCCAGAGATCCAAAGGCTGCTATCCATTAGTTCAGCGGGCGTGGATCCACGTGATATGATGTCGACAGGATTCAACTTTGTGGGCACGTGATGCCAAGTCATTCCAGCGGTGAGCTCCTGAATCCGCTGAACTCGATTAGAAACAAATATATTGCAAGGGCTATGGACGAATCCGACCAGCAATGTATTTGGCATGGAGCTGATAATCCCTTAACTATGGTGGACACTAGTTCGGCTAATACGAGGGCAGCGGATAGCTCAAGCTTGGGGATAGTCATACTTTTCAAGGGCGCAACTCTGGATTTAGAGCATAAGAGATGACTTTGCACAATGCCAAGAGCTTCCGAACGCATGTATACACAGGCGCCATATGCTGCTTGGCTCGCATCACAGAACGCGTGCATTTCTAATCTGGCTTGCTGCCGAAGCACGTAACGTGGAAACTTAAAGTTTTCAACCATCGACAACTGCGAAGTCAGCTCAATCCAAGTCGTATGTAGATCCTGGGGCAGGCTTTCGTACCAATTCAACGTTAGGCTTTCGTTCCATAGCGACTGCATAAATATTTTAGCCTTTGTGATGATGGGAGAGATGAGCCCTAGAGGATCGTAGAACCTAGCTAGTGTGGCAGGACCGAACGCTTCGATATTGGGCCTGCAGCGGTTCCGACGTGAGCGAAGCTAAACAGAAGATTGTCCGTGGTGGGATCCCAAACTAGACCAAGCGCCTAGGTTACTTCGCGATCCGCCTCCGATACGCCTTCCAAAGCAGCGGGTTCATTGGAACACCATTTACGTATGGGAAAACATCCTTTCGAAAGTAGCTCCTTTACCTGCTGACGAATCTTGATGACAGAATCAATGCTGTCCAGGTGTCCATAGGACATTTCGTGATGGGAAACGCGTACACAGCGGTACATTTTGCAGATATCGCCACACAAGGCGACTTTAAAAAAGCGGAAACGAAGCAGAGTTATCAGAATTTTAGGTTGGATGGTGGGACCAGCCATTAGCGCATCATTCAGTGATACTCCAGACGCTGTTTTGGCAGATCCATCGAACACTACGCGTAATTTGGTGGTTGTACTATCCTGCTTGTGGACGCAATGGTGAGACAAGAAGTACTGCGGGAGGTCTGACTGCCGCGAAGCTGGCGACATGTGTCCTAAATCACGATACTCCTGGAGAAACTCCATTTAGCCTTAAGCTGTGCATTTTTTGCTAGCTTCCTCTCCAAATTGAGAAATCTACGTAGCGCCTGCTGATACGATACTCCTAATTCCTCTAGACTGAATTTGGTTGGCAAAAGCACGGAGTAAGCTCCGGAATCTAGGCGAATGCAGTTTGTGACGAAATGAATGAACATCTTCGAACATCTTCCGAAATTGATGAGGGCGAATAATCTCCATCGACTTCTTAAAACCGCCTTACAATATCGCACAAATTAGTCTCGCAAGCGGAGATGACAGGGGGATCTTCAACGGCTGCTAGCGCCGCACGGGCTTTCTCAGAGTTTTTAATACTTCCTAACACTATCCAGCCAAGTTTCGTCTTCTGCAATGTTGGCAATTGATCTGACAGTCGAATCTGTCCAACGCACATTAATTCGAAGAACAAACCAGCACCTATCAACAGATCGACACGCTTGGGCTTGGCGAAATTAGGATCTGCTAGTTTTAGATTATCTGGCATTGGCCAATCCTTTGCGTCTAGGCCGAAGTTAGGCTGCATTCCTGTGATTGAGGCAGTGATAATTGCAGAGAGGAAACCGTGATAGCTTTCGTCTTGAGATTGCAGGACGATGTCTACAGCCTTGCTGGATGGTAGAATTGACTCTCCTGGTCACCAAGTTTTATGTGGAGATAATGTTTTTTATCCCCAATCGGCCGACTAATTATTTCGAATTAAATAAAACTCGGCGCAGAAATAAAATTACGTATGTTCTTTAATGCGTGACATCCAAATTGCAAGTGTGGCTTGCCTGCCCTTTACATTGCCGCTCCGATCGCTGAGCGCAGCTTCGCTCGGCTGACGTCGGTAGGCAGACGCAAAGCGGAGATAGCGAAGAGCGAGCTGGCAGAGAGCGTTTAGCTGGGCAAGCACGCGCAAAGCTTTAACAAACAAATGAGTGACATATACATAAGTAACAAACAAAATAAGCGGCTGCGGGCCAAGAATTAGGTGCTATTTGGCAAGCAGCTAATCGGCTGGGTTCTGCTCCGAACATTCACCCCCCGTTGGAAGGCAAAGGCTTTCAACAGATCCATCCTGAAGGGGCAGAACCGCTATTTTTCCAACGGCCCTCTTGAAAAGGCCTCTTTGAGTGCGGATGACGGCTACTCTGATGGTTCCATCTTTTCCTGGGATGGCGCTCTCAATGCGGCCAAGCGGCCACCTTAATGGTGGCAGCGTTTTCTCGAATTTTGAAATTTGCAATCGTACGATACATCCCTTTCGTTTGAAACAACCAATGCTGCATGACGACGTTCTGGTACATCGGTAGGCAATTCCAAGCCTGCAGGCCACTCTGAGCTCTCAAGACGCAAGAATGGTGGTCCAGAGATCCAAAGGCTGCTATCCATTAGTTCAGCGGGCGTGGATCCACGTGATATGATGTCGACAGGATTCAACTTTGTGGGCACGTGATGCCAAGTCATTCCAGCGGTTAGCTCCTGAATCCGCTGAACTCGATTAGAAACAAATATATTGCAAGGGCTATGGACGAATCCGACCAGCAATGTATTTGGCATGGAGCTGATAATCCCTTAACTATGGTGGACACTAGTTCGGCTAATACGAGGGCAGCGGATAGCTCAAGCTTGGGGATAGTCATACTTTTCAAGGGCGCAACTCTGGATTTAGAGCATAAGAGATGACTTTGCACAATGCCAAGAGCTTCCGAACGCATGTATACACAGGCGCCATATGCTGCTTGGCTCGCATCACAGAACGCGTGCATTTCTAATCTGGCTTGCTGCCGAAGCACGTAACGTGGAAACTTAAAGTTTTCAACCATCGACAACTGCGAAGTCAGCTCAATCCAAGTCGTATGTAGATCCTGGGGCAGGCTTTCGTACCAATTCAACGTTAGGCTTTCGTTCCATAGCGACTGCATAAATATTTTAGCCTTTGTGATGATGGGAGAGATGAGCCCTAGAGGATCGTAGAACCTAGCTAGTGTGGCAGGACCGAACGCTTCGATATTGGGCCTGCAGCGGTTCCGACGTGAGCGAAGCTAAACAGAAGATTGTCCGTGGTGGGATCCCAAATTAGACCAAGCGCCTAGGTTACTTCGCGATCCGCCTCCGATACGCCTTCCAAAGCAGCGTGTTCATTGGAACACCATTTACGTATGGGAAAACATCCTTTCGAAAGTAGCTCCTTTACCTGCTGACGAATCTTGATGACAGAATCAATGCTGTCCAGGTGTCCATAGGACATTTCGTGATGGGAAACGCGTACACAGCGGTACATTTTGCAGATGTCGCCACACAAGGCGACTTTAAAAAAGCGGAAACGAAGCAGAGTTATCAGAATTTTAGGTTGGATGGTGGGACCAGCCATTAGCGCATCATTCAGTGATACTCCAGACGCTGTTTTGGCAGATCCATCGAACACTACGCGTAATTTGGTGGTTGTACTATCCTGCTTGTGGACGCAATGGTGAGACAAGAAGTACTGCGGGAGGTCTGACTGCCGCGAAGCTGGCGACATGTGTCCTAAATCACGATACTCCTGGAGAAACTCCATTTAGCCTTAAGCTGTGCATTTTTTGCTAGCTTCCTCTCCAAATTGAGAAATCTACGTAGCGCCTGCTGATACGATACTCCTAATTCCTCTAGACTGAATTTGGTTGGCAAAAGCACGGAGTAAGCTCCGGAATCTAGGCGAATGCAGTTTGTGACGAAATGAATGAACATCTTCGAACATCTTCCGAAATTGATGAGGGCGAATAATCTCCATCGACTTCTTAAAACCGCCTTACAATATCGCACAAATTAGTCTCGCAAGCGGAGATGACAGGGGGATCTTCAACGGCTGCTAGCGCCGCACGGGCTTTCTCAGAGTTTTTAATACTTCCTAACACTATCCAGCCAAGTTTCGTCTTCTGCAATGTTGGCAATTGATCTGACAGTCGAATCTGTCCAACGCACATTAATTCGAAGAACAAACCAGCACCTATCAACAGATCGACACGCTTGGGCTTGGCGAAATTAGGATCTGCTAGTTTTAGATTATCTGGCATTGGCCAATCCTTTGCGTCTAGGCCGAAGTTAGGCTGCATTCCTGTGATTGAGGCAGTGATAATTGCAGAGAGGAAACCGTGATAGCTTTCGTCTTGAGATTGCAGGACGATGTCTACAGCCTTGCTGGATGGTAGAATTGACTCTCCTGGTCACCAAGTTTTATGTGGAGATAATGTTTTTTATCCCCAATCGGCCGACTAATTATTTCGAATTAAATAAAACTCGGCGCAGAAATAAAATTACGATATGTTCTTTAATGCGTGACATCCAAATTGCAAGTGTGGCTTGCCTGCCCTTTACATTGCCGCTCCGATCGCTGAGCGCAGCTTCGCTCGGCTGACGTCAGTAGGCAGACGCAAAGCGGAGATATCGAAGAGCGAGCTGGCAGAGAGCGTTTAGCAGGGCAAGCACGCGCAAAGCTTTAACAAACAAATGAGTGACATATACATAAGTAACAAACAAAATAAGCGGCTGCGGGCCAAGAATTAGGTGCTATTTGGCAAGCAGCTAATCGGCTGGGTTCTGCTCCGAACAGGTATCTTAGATTTGTGGTGAAAGCAGATTGTGGGTAACGCACAGAAGGAAGCGTTTTCGACTGTTTCGTGTCAAAATTTCGCCACACCCCCTTCCGCCCCCGCAAAGCACGAAAATCTGAGGCAACCACAAATCTCAGAGACTATTAAGGCTAGAGTAACCAAATTTGGTACACACACTCCTTTAAGATGTCACTATAAAACGTATATCTCAGAATTTCGCCCCACCCCCATCCGCCCCCACAAAGGACGAAAATCTGTTGCATCCATTGTGGATGCAGATTGCAGATTCGAGAAAACTAAAAACGCAGAATCATACAGAATGAATTTGGATCAGATCGGATCATTTGTATAGCCAAAAGGAACAAATCTATTTGCAGTGGATACGCAGCGCCCGACGTCACGCTCAGGCTGATTTTCTGTCTCTCTCGCACGCACTCTTTATCGTGTCGTTTAATATTAGCGGCGTCTGCCGTAGGAGAGCCATACTGACTAAGTATCGGGTATGATACTCTGATGATCAATACACTTTTGCATTCGCTTGAACCATTGGTCATAGCAGTTTTTCCACTCCTCTTGAGACACCTCCAAAATATGGTTTTTAAACTCTTAAACTGCTTCTTCGGCGCTCTTAAAACGTTGACCACGCAGTTTTTTTAATGTTAGGGAATAAAAAGAAGTCATTGGGTGCCAAGTCAGGACTGTAGGGAGGATGAGTCATCAATTCGACGTTTTGACTGCTTAAAAATTCACCTGTTTGTCGAGATGTGTGAGAGCTCGCATTGTCATGATGGAGAATGATTCTTGTTCGGCAGTTGGTTTTGCGAATTTCTCCGAAGACCTCCGGCAAACAAATGGTCGTGTACCACTCAGAATTGACAGTCCTACGTTTCTCTAGCGGAACAGTGGCTACATGACCTATTCTCCCGAAGAAACAGGCGCCCATTTGCTTCGAAGTGCTTCGTGCTCGAACAACTTTTGTTGTATTTTGCTCATCTTGAAACACCCACACGGTCGATTGCTGTTTAGTTTCCGGCTCATACGCATATATCCATGATTCATCACCTGTCACGATTTTATAAACATCTTTTGAAGCACCACGGTCGAACTTTTTAAGCATTTCCTTACTCCAATCGACGCGATCCTTTTTTTGAGCGACTGATAAGTTATGGGGTATCCAACGAGAGAAAACCTTTTTTGCAATTAAGTGTTCATGTAAAATGGAATGTATTGAAGTGGAACTAATGTGCAAGGATGCCTCTATCTCACGATATGTCACATGTCGATCTTGCATTATCAGTTCACGCCCATCATCGATGTTTTGTGGCACAACAACCGATTTTGGGCGACCTTCACGGAATTCGTCAGCGACTGAACTACGACCATTATTAAACTCTGCAAACCAGCGATAAACTGTCGATTTTGATGGTGCTTTCTCGCCATATAAAGAACTAAGTTCATCAACACATTCTTGTTGGGATAATCCGCGTTGAAAGTTGTGAAAAATAATCCAACAAAAACCCTCTCGAGAAATTTCCATTTTTTTGCCAAATTGATTTTTTTTAACTGATAGTGAACAAAACAAAAACCAATTGTACATAAAAACATACATACATATGTGCTAAAAAATTACGAAGTTTATTATGGCGTTGCCAGATTTTACGTATTGGCTTTAGCATTGCCCATTCCCGAAATTCGTCCAAAATTTTATATTTGATCGATTTTTTATACCCGATACTCAAAATGAGTATTGGGGTATATTAGATTTGTGGTAAAAGTGGATGTGTGTAACGTCCAGAAGGAATCGTTTCCGACCCCATAAAGTATATATATTCTTGATCAGCATCAATAGCCGAGTCGATTGAGCCATGTCTGTCTGTCCGTCCGTCCGTCTGTCCGTCTGTCCGTCCGTCCGTCCGTCCGTCTGTCCGTCCCCTTCAGCGCCTAATGCTCAAAGACTATAAGAGCCAGAGCAACGATGTTTTGGATCCAGACTTCTGTGATATGTCACTGCTACAAAAATAGTTCAAAACATTGCCCCGCCCACTTCCGCCCCCACAAAGGACGAAAATCTGTGGCATCCACAATTTTAAAGATAAGATAAAACAAAAAACGCAGAATCGTAGAGAATGACCATATCTTTTAGACTGCAGAATCTGAATTGGATCGTATTATTATTATAGCCAGCATCAAGAAAATAATTTCATTTTTTCTCGCCCTGTCTCTCTCTAGCACACACGTAGCATAGGCGGCTTTGCTTAGAGTAAAACATTAGCGCCTAGATCTCAGAGACTATAAAAGCTAGAGCAACCAAATTTGGTATCCACACTCCTAATATATCGGACCGAGACGAGTTTGTTTCAAAATTTCGCCACACCCCCTTCCGCCCCCGCAAAGAATGCAAATCTGGGGATATTCACAAATCTCAGAGACTATTAAAGCTAAAGTAACCAAATTTGTTATCCGCAGTTCTGTTGGATCTCACTATAAAACGTATATCTCAAAATTTCGCCCCACCCCCTTCCGCCCACACAAAGGACGAAAATCTGTTGCATCCACAATATTGCAGATTTGAGAAAACTAAAAACGCAGAATCATAGATAACGACCATATCTATCAGATTGCTGAATCTGGATCAGATCAGATCATTTTTATAGCGAAAGGAAACAAATCAATTTGCACTGGCTACGCAGCGCCCGACGTCACGCTCAGACTGATTTTCTGTCTCTCTCGCACGCACTCTTTGTCGTGTCGATTAATATAAGCGGCGTCTGCCGGAGGAGAGCCATACTGACTTAGTATCGGGTATAACTGTAGAGTTGCGGTGTCCGCAGCAACTCACAACGTTCCCCCTCGTTTTTAGCATGAATTGATTATATACGCTACTGGCCAAAAAAATAAGTACATCGTTGTCGTGCTAGTTTGTCATGGAATAGCACGAATTTTGGAAATGTATGGATGCCAATGGATGTTTATATTTGGAAAGCTTATAGTCTTGCCAAATATTTTAATCTAAAATTAAAGTTGTGAACCATCTTTATAAAATTCTCTGATTCAATTTTTGCTGGATGGGCATTTTGGTCTGGCCAAAATAATAAGTACACTGGTGTTATTTATAAATTTTAAAGGATTTGATAAGGATTTGGTTAAGTTCATATTTATCGTTCATATTTAAGTTCATAATAGTTACAAAAAATTCTTTAGATAGGAAAAGATGTTTTATATATAAATCTTCAAAAAGAAAGGAAAATTCTCCGGGAAATTGCGAAAAGTCTTGGACGCTCGGTAATTTTTGTTCAGAATGCTTTAAAATCTAAGAATTTTTACATACAACTGACACACGCATCATCAGCCTTGCAAAAAAGGATCAGCTCATGTCTTCCCAAGCCATATCCGCTCAAATTGGCAAAGGATAATCAGGTCTGATGGTTCGTCGGAGACTTTAATATATAGACTTAACAGTACGTATAGTCCGAAAAGTTCCCTTACTCCGAGCGTCGTTGCAAATCATATATTATTGAGAGACGAAACAAAAGTAAATCTTTTGATAATGACTTCAGAAGATAAATACAACGACCCAAAGGCAAAGAATTCGACTTCCGGTACACAAAGAAAATGGTTAAGAACGGAGGCTTATGTATAGGTATCTGAGGCTGTTTTTCTTGGCATGGCGTTGAGCCGGTTCATCGCATTACTGATCCTGTGATCCAATTCGGGTATAAAAAATATTGACAGACATTATGCTTAGAAAAACATGCCCTTGAGATGGGTCTTTCTACAGGAAAATAACCCAAAGCACACCTCAAAGCTGGTCAAGGCTTGTTTTACGGGAAAAAAATGTAAACGTTATGACTTGGCCAAGTCAGTCTCTTGACTTAAACCCAATTGAAAACCTTTGGGGTGATTTGAAACGTCGAATTGGTAAAAATATTTTTCGAAAAGCCAAAGAATCGTGGAGAATTTGTGCAAAAAATGTGGTATAAGATTCCAGTGGAGACTTGCCGCAAACTTATTGCTAGTATGCCAAGAAGAAACGCCAGTCATCCAAAACGAGGGGGAACGTTGTGAGTTGCTGCGGACACCGCAACTCTACATTTATACCCGATACTTAGTCAGTATGGCTCTCCTCCGGCAGATGCCGCTGATATTAAACGACACGATAAAGAGTGCGTGCGAGAGAGACATAAAATCAGTCTGAGCGTGACGTCGGGCACTGCGTAGCCACTGCAAATTGATTTGTTTCTTTTGGCCATAAAAATGATCCGATCTGACCCAGATTCAGCAACCGGATAGATATGGTCATTCTCTATGATTGTACGTTTTTAGTTTACTCGAGTCTGCAAATTGTGGATGCAACAGATTTTCGTCCTTTGTGTGGGCGGAAGGAGGTGGGGCGAAGATACGCCCCGATAAGATATACGTTTTATAGTGAGATATAAAAGGAGTGTGGGTACCAAATTTGGTTACTCTAGCCTCAATAGTCTCTGAGATTTGTGGATGTCCCAGATTTTCGTCCTTTGCGGAGGCGGAACGGGGTGTGTCGAAATAATGATACAAAACGGTCAAGGTCCGATATCACAGGAGTGTGGATACCAAATTTGGTTGCTCTGGCTCTTATAGGTTCTGAGATCCTTGAACTCAGACCACTCAAAACAGACCATGAAACCTGTGTGTTAGGGAGAGACAGAGCGAGGAAGAATGAAATTGTTTTCTTTATTCTGGCTATAATAATTATACGATCTGGTTCAGATTTTACACTCTAGAACATAAAGTAATCCTATACGATTCTGCGTTTTCTTGTATCTTTGTTGGGGCAGAAGTGGGCGGGGCAAGTTTTGAAATATACTTGTAGCAGTGACATATTACAGAAGTCCGGATATAAAACGTCGTTGTTCTAGCTTTTATAGTCTTTGAGCACTAGTCGCTGATAGGGACGGACAGACGGACAGACGGACGGACGGACGGACAGACAGACAGACAGACAGACGGACAGACAGACAGGGCTCAATCGACTCGGCTATTGATGCTGATCAAGAATATATATACTTTATGGGGTCGGAAACGATTCCTTCTGGACGTTACACACATCCATCTTTAGCACAAATCTAATATATAATAATAATACTCATTTTGAGTATCGGGTATAAAAAGTGTGGCTATATAGGATACTTGTATAAGATTATAAATAATAAGAAAAAAGTGGAAAAATGTTGATACGCTTTTAGTTTTTCGCTTTGTAGAATTGCTGTACTTATTATTTTGGCCAACCTTTGATTATGTTTTTTAGGTCTAATCGATCATAAAATATATTTTTGAAATGAAAAATTAAAATTGTTATACTCTACTGTAGGTTAGAACTCTAAAAGTGAATTTGATTTTTTATTTATGTTTATTATAAAATTTTTATAAGTCGTGAAAGAAATCTCATTAGCGTGTACTTATTATTTTGGCCAGTAGTGTACATGGGCAACACGAGCACAAGTACCCATGAATACCCTGAGCGTCTTTTCGCGAACTAATTTGCGATTAATGGCCCGATAATTGTATCTTCTGGCCTGAAGTTGTTGACGATCGGTTAAAAATAAGTTATATAGCAACAAGAGCAAAAAGTACTTTTCCAGTTCAGCTACCACCACCACAAAACCAAACACAAGGACTTTGACAAACAATTAAATAAATATGCCTACTTAGTTCTGGAACAAATTATTTTTTAGCGACGAAAGCAAGTTTTGTATATTTTTGATTGAGGAATCGCGCACACTGTAGCTGAAAGCTTATTTTAAAGCTCTGAAAAAATAAACACACTGCACCGGTGCGAGTGCGCTCATTGCAGACCGAGCTGAGCTGAAAACTGAAAAAGCTCACTGAAATCAGCTAACTGTCCATTGTTGAACTCTAAACATTAAACATTAAACATAAGATATTAGAAGGCGGTTTATTTAGACGGTAGGTAGCGATATTTGCACCAAAACTTTAGGGTGGCGACTTTAGCAGTACTAATGGTCGGCGGCCAGAAAAAATACCACTTGACACTAAAAATGCTACAGAAAAGGCGCCAATGGTCTAAACCCAACGGGAGAGTAGGACGTGGCAAAGTCGGAGAACGCTTTAAAAGTTAATGCCTAAAACGAAATCGGGCTATTAAACGGTTTCCGTAAATGAGGTTCTGAAAACACGGCGACAACCGTGACACGCCGTTGTGGTCCTGTTTCTGATACTGATTTTATTCAACAAACTTAACTATTTGTAGGTACAAAATATACAAAAAGTGCTGAGTCTATAAGAATAGTGTAAAATAGAATTTTACTTTTTAATATTTTAATTATAAATTGTGTATAATATATCACAACTGCAATTGAGTTGTGATGGTCACCAATTGCACCGATGTTTTTGCCCATCATCATTTTCTTCATCAATTTCATCATTCCCCAACTCTTCGTTCGAATATTTCTAGATTCTGTTATTATTCATCGACATCAGCCTTTACCGATCTCGATCTAAAACTTCGGTCACTCAAAATGGACTTCTATAGGATAGGGATATAGTTCTGTATTTTGCCAGAGTGTGGTTTGGTAAT
Source organism: Drosophila pseudoobscura (assembly GCF_009870125.1). NCBI lineage: Eukaryota > Metazoa > Arthropoda > Insecta > Diptera > Drosophilidae > Drosophila > Drosophila pseudoobscura. The sequence continues at coordinate 190,059 of NC_046681.1, read as the reverse complement.
CTGCAGGTCATGCAATTATCGAAAGATTTGTGGAAATATTGAGAGATTTTCTCAAACCAACAAAATTCATCGGGGACATTATTAAAAACGGGCCACCTAAACGGCTTTAGAATAACGGGCAGACGAGTTTTTTTAATTTCTCTGAATTTTTCTATAAAGTTTTCCTGCTCGCAATCCACAGGTCTTAGCCATATCCTCAGGTTACAAAACTTGGAAACAATTGACAATGTTTCCTTATCTCTGGTGCTCAGCCATCAAGCAATTATTTTGTGATCTTGGTTAAATTTACGTGATGTGCGAATTGCAATCTGTCATCTACGGCCATGTATAAATTGCATCCATTAGGGCACGGTTTGCAGAGGAGTTCACCCATTTCCCACCCATTAATCGTTCTTTAAAATACCGATGGGCCTTCTTAAGCCCCATTGGCATAGCCAAAAACACTAATTGTCACAGCCAAAAACACAAATTGTCACAAATGCGGGCCGTTCGATTGAGTTTGGATAAATTGGAACTCGACGAAAATCGCATAGCTCGTAAATAACGGTCAACGCTTTTTCCCTTTGCTGTCTCGTCACTGACGAAACAGAAAAGGACCACGCAGACTTGGTCTCTCACTGAGCAGAACACTTTTTGTCCTTTCGCTTGTGTTATGTGTTTCGTGTTTTCGGTTGAGCCCGACACACGATCGTGTCTCCCACTAACAACTTAGAGAGACACTTTGGTCAAGCGCTCACAGAAAAAGTGTCTTTAGAAGAGCAGAAGATTTGGTTCCTCTTCAATGCTGTTTGTGTCCAAATCTTCAGACGCTTCATCATGTTTTGTCGTCAAATGGCGCCTTAAATTTGTTATGTGCCTGCCGAACACCAACGAACATTTGTTTTAACTTTCCCGATTGATTTTAAGCTCCAATAGTACAAACGAACACAATTCACAAAGGAAAGTGATCGTTGCCATAGCCATCACAAAAGAGAAGTGAAAAAATCGGTCTTTGCTTGATCGGGTCATTTCTGTCCCTTTTCTCAATGTGTCCGTAAATGAGAGGTTTTATCAGAGGTACGCTTGCCATATACACCCGGCGACAAAAAAAAGCCGCACTCTAAAATGTCATGCATTTTTGACTTGTCCAGCTTGGGGTTTCCCCAGATGTTATTGTCTTTTGTCTCAATAAATCAGTTCCTAACAAAAGTACATACTACATTTTTTATGTCATCTATAATATAAAAATGAATCGCCGAATTTGTTGCTAAGCGAAAATCTAGAGAGCAGCTGACACAATTATGCTTTAGTGTGGCAATGCAGCAATTTTCGGAAAAGCTATCACTTCTGCGGCGAACTGTGCGGGAACCATCGGGTCCAATGAGATTAAATTTGGACTTATCCGAAGGTATGACTCGTGTCCACTAAGATTCACCCCAATTTGATTTATCTTATTTAAGCGAGCTTCAGTCGACTATGCAGAAAGTTACCTATTGCCTGGCGTCCTTGATATTAAAGACACCTCTGCTGTATTTATATGTATTTTATTTATGTATATACAATTTTGTTGTTTAGTTTTGTTAATTTGTATGCAAAAATTATTAACAAATCACAGTTAAAAAGTAATAATGCTAGAAAATTGCTTAGTGCCTGTTTAATCGTCTATGCATGTACAGTCGTAGATTTATGTGGCTATGGCGGAGCCTATAGCTAATTGAGGGGTGCTTGATGAAGTTCTTGAAAACAAGATAAATGGAAAAAAGGAACACAAATATTATATTGATGATAATTACGATGATGCCAGCCATAACATTAAGCATAAGATTCAGTAAATGGAAAAAATGAGCAAAATGGAATGGTTTCTTTTTCATCTGCCAACAAAATCAAATTAAAACAACATAAACCTTAAGTTATTATTTTATTATTATTATTGTTCGCGAATAATATGCTCGACGGATTTGATTCTAGTGGACTGTATTTATTTTGTTCTTGTCCAGTTCGATGTCTATTTGGTACTGAAAAATGACGTCGCAGCGGCGGTAAGAATATGTGTGTATACAAATTTTCGTCTCTTCCATTCTCTTCTTGTTCTCCTTTGCCGATGGTTCTTCGCTTAGCGATGGACTTGTTATACGTTCCTCAACAATTATATAAAGCTAATAAATAGTTAAAACTAGGTATTAACAAGGTATGGGGCTATAGCTACTGAGGCCTTAAACTCGCTATGGTATAATTATACACTTGAGTATGTATGAACTTATATCATATGTACAGGGTTAGTTTTATACGATATTATATGTTGGGAAGGAATTATTATCTAGTATACTAGTTGTTTATATGTATATGTACAGAGATGATTGTTTATGAGGTTATATGTAGTGAATGATTTTGGATTGAACTAGGTAGTTGAGGATTATTTTTGCTTTATTGTTGTTAGGGTTGGAGATGTATTGCATGGGATAGGTGTTATGGAATATTGAGGATCTTTGAAGAGAGAGGGCTGGGCATGTGTATAGTATGTCTTATGTTTATGGTTGGGTTGTGGCACAGTGGGCATGCGTTGGAGGATGTTTTATCCATGTAGTGGGCATTGGTGGATCTTGTGTGCCCTAGTCTCAGTCTGTTTAGGATGACTTGGCGTCTTCTGTTAAGGTTGTTTAGGTTTTTGGGGGGAGGATGAGTGGAAGATAGATTGATAACTTTTTGGTACCAGGGGGAAGTCTTAGTGAGGAGGTATGTTTGTTTCGATAGGAGGATTTTCTTAAGGAATAGTGAGATGTCGTTAGAATAGGGGGTATATGTATATGAGGGGTTGTTTGGAGGTAGTTTTGTCTGCGGTGTCAGCAATTTCGTTGCCTTTTATGCCAATGAGGCTAGGTATCCAGATAATTGTTATTTTTGGGAAAAGTTTGGTGACGAGGTTACGGATTGTGGTGGGGTAGTATGAGGAATTGTTGGGATTGGTAATTGCGGAAAAAGAGGAGAGTGAATCTGTGCAGATAGCGTATCTTCCGCGTTTGTTGCGGCTTAATAAAATGGCTAGCTATAAGTTAATATTCGCATAACATAGGAATTGGGGAGAACGGAACCGATTCGGTTATATGTATGAACTAGTATTAACAAAATGAATAAGCTGTGCTCCTCCAGTGGATTTTCAAAAAAAAAAAAACTAGTCGATGGTTAAACACCAGGAGAGAGCGACCGCGCCTGTACCATCAGGGTTGAATTTTGGGAATACGATGGCTATTGCGTCGTTCGGCACTGCTTGTGTACGCTGAACTGTTATGAGCTCCGCGAAATGACGATTTTGCGACTCTAGAAGAATTCGAAAAGATGTATCAGTGCTTCTTTTGATTGAGATTCACGCCATTGCCACATATTACCGTTTCCGACCCCATAAAGTATATATATTCTTGATCAGCATCAATAGCCGAGTTGAGCCAATTGAGCCCTGTCTGTCTGTCCGACCGTCCGTCTGTCCGTCCCTATCAGCGCCTAGTGCTCAAAGACTTTAAACAATTTCATTCGTTCTCGCTCTGTCTCTCTCTTACACACAGGTTTCATGACCGGTTTTGCCAATTGCAAAATATGAGTTCAAGGATCTCAGAACCTATAAGAGCCAGAGCAACCAAATTTGGTATCCACACTCCTGTGATATCGGACCTTGACCGTTTTGTGTCGCAATTTCGCCACACCCCCTTCCGCCCCCGCAAAGGACGAAACTCAAGTTATAACATACTCTACTACACTAATGTATGCTTGTGATGTTAAAATCTGTCTTTCTTACTCTGATTGGTATTTGCACACACGCCTTCAACTTGATCTAAGTGAACTACTATTGTGGTGTTCAACTAATCTTCTTTTTCTGAACCTTTCCAAATGCAAACTTATGACATTTTACCATCGCGCTCCACATTTTGTCTCATATGTTCTAGGAAATCATGTCCTCGCGCGAATTTCGAGTTCAAATGACTTCGGAGTCCTTTTTGATCACAAGATGTGTTTTAACAGCCATATAGCTGCAACTGTAAATAAAGCTAAGGGTGTTTTCGCGTTCATCAAGAGTTGGTCTCAGGAGTTTGACGACCCGTACGTTACGAAACAACTGTACATCTCGTTAGTACGTCCTATATTGGAGTATTGTTCTTGTGTGTGGAGCCAATATATATAAAGAGCAGCAGGTTGTTATTGAATCCGTGCAAAAGCAATTTCTATTTTTTCCCTTTCGTAACTTGAACTGGGACTCGGGTAGAATCTTGCCACCCTACCGGTCTAGGCTAAATCTTATTGACCTGCCGTCGTTGCACCATCGCAGAATATGCAATGGCGTAATGTTCGTGCACTCCCTGTGACATACCCTATGCCCTGAACTATTTCTTAAACTAATTGTATGCAATATTTATAATCATTTAAATTTAGCTAACTTTTAACTTCTCTTTTTCCGCCTTTTGTAATTAAGTACCATTATCAACAGATAATTTTTTAATTTAATAAATAAATATAAAATATATGTAAAATGTACTCTGCCTCTGTGGAACTGAGCGAAACCGTCGATTGCTTTCTTGACTCCCAAGAAACCGCTCCTCCTGCCAACATGCAGACATAGCCAGTGAATGACTTCCGGCTTGCCATATCACCTGCCCAATCTGCATCAACAAAACACTCAATTGCCTTTCCTTGCTTTATGTAGCATATCTCCCAGTCGATAGTTTTTGCCAAACATCGAAGGATGTGCTTGGCTGCCGCTTCATGCTCGGAATGAGGATCCTTGTTACGTTGTGCTAATTTGTTCACCGAATGCGCAAGGTCCGGACGAGTCATAACAGCAAGATAAGATAACTCTCCAATTAGCTTTTGAAACGATGTGTCGACCCTGCGGCAGTCCTCTTTGTTACATGCCACCTGGTAACCAGCTTCAAGAGGCGTGGACGTCTGTCGACAATCTTTCAAATTGTACTGTTCAAGCAACTCTCTAATATACTTCCGTTGGCTGATTGAAATCGCACCAGCACTGCCTTCACGTTTCACCTCAATACCTAAAAAGTATTGCATAGGCCCGATGTCAACCACATCGAATTCTGCTGCGATCTTTATCTTGATATCAGATATATCAGCTAGGTCTTTACACGACAAAATGATGTCATCTATGTAGACAGCTATTAGTCACATATTTTTACCTGGCTTACAATACTGACAGGGTTCGTTGACAGTCGGTAAAAAACCAATGCGCCTCAGCGTTGCATCCAACGTAGAGTTCCACACTCTTCCTGATTGTTTTAGTCTATATATACTTTTGTGAAGCCTCAAAACGTGATTTGGGTGAACTTCGCTGATGAAGCCCTCAGGTTGTCTCAGAAGAACCTCATCTTCCAATTCGCCGTTGGGATACACCGTGACAACATCCATTTGATGTAGGTGGAGACCATGTTCGACTGCAAGTGCAATTTTCAACCTTATAGTTCATGGCGTACAAATGGTGCAAATGTTTCCTTGTAGTCGATCCCGTAGCGTTGGCTACAACCTTTCGCCACCAGTCGTGATTTGAACTTGTTCACGCTTCCATCCGGATTGGACTTAACTGCGTAAACCCATCTGCATCCAGTAGACTTTTTTCCGCTAGGCAATTTAGTAAGAGTCCATGTGATGTTCTTCACGACAGATTCGTACTCATCTCGCTTCAGTTGACCGTTCAGCTTGTGCATAGTTTTGTGGAACTTTTACGTCTGCTTCCAGTATCCAATTGAGCATATGATACTGCTTTCTCGGTCGTCCTGGTTTGCCCGTCCGTACGATGATTGGGCGGAATTACAAGAATGTCAGTACTGGACCTAATCTCCTCCTGATTTTCTGGCTCATTTTCTGGATCTACAAATTGCTCGCTATCTATTTCGGGTCCAAAGTTCTGGTTTTGTTAAACCTCAATTGATGCCATGTCATTAGAATCTGATGCATCTAGTTTGCCCACTTCAGGTTCTACAAAAATTACATCCCTACTCTCTACGAGTTTCCTGGTTTCTTTACTGACCAAACGGAGAATCGAGGTGTTTTTAGCATAGGCCAGCAGTTCCTGAGGCGTCCTTTTGGAGGCATCTTCCAGTGATGCCAACACGGGGGCGCCCAGGTATCTCCTCCTTGCCCTTGAGAGAGCCGGACAGTTGCAGATGAGATGTTCCAGGGTTTCGATAGCCCCAGGTTCCTCACATTTCCTGCAACTGTCTCTGTTGGTTATGCCTAGCTTTGCTGCATGTGCAGCAGCCAGACAGTGACCTGTTAGTATTCCCACTATCAGTCTACAGTCCTTTCGTGGTAGGTGCAGTAGGTAGTGGCTAAGTTTCTCGTTGCGCTCCTTGCACATTATCTTCGAGGTTCTGCAGGTGGTGGTACTCCTCCACCTGCAATCAGTCTGTGCTCTAGCCTGCTTCTCTAGTTCGCCTTGCAGCGTTCTGAGGGGACAGGCACGTTCTCGGTTCTCCTATTCTCCAGCCCGACGCCTTCCTTAGCTAGTACGTCCGCCGCTTCGTTTCCTTCGATGCCCTGGTGGCTGGGAACCCAATAGATCCGCACTGTCTTTGTCGTGCTTAGGATGTCTAATGCCTCCCTGCTCGCCAAGACACTTCTGGAACTGACCGCGGACGACTGCATGGATCTTATCGCCGCTTGGCTGTCGACGAATAAGTTGACCGCATCGTGTGCTCGTTCTGTGAGGAGAGCGACCTCCGCTGCTTTCCCGATGGCAGAAACTTCTGCCTGGAATATGCTGCATTGGTCCGGTAGCTTATACGACAGCCTTATCTCAGGGTCTGTACAGTATAGGCCCGCTCCTACTCCTCCTTCCATCTTGGAGCCGTCTGTGTATATATTGAGGTGCTCAGTTTGGTCCCTTCCAATTTTCCAGTCTTCAGGTCCCAAAGATGTGGTTGTTTTGACGTCAAGGCAAGTTTGGGGGGTCGTGTAGTCAGTTGATCTGGTAATTTCCCTGCCGATTGAACTATGCCCGTATCCTTGTGGCGATAGATTTCCTGATGCTATGAGGCGTTGTGCTGCCTTTCCCGCAATCAGGCGAGCGTGAATGTCCAGGGGGTCGATTCCGAGTATGGTTTCGAGTGCTTTTGTTGGGGTTGACCTCAACGCCCCTGTAATACAGAGCAGAGCCTGTCGCTGAGTCTTTTCCATAAGCTTATGGTATGTCTTCTTTTCAGTAGCCTGCCACCACACTAAGGCTCCATACAGCAGAGTTGGTCGCACCACCGAGATGTAGATCCAGTGCATTAGAGCAGGTGACAGGCCCCATGTGCTGCTGAGCATCTTCTTGGATGCATAAAGCGCAATGGTAGCCTTCTTCACCCCTTCCACTACATTGGGCCTCCATGCCAGCTTGCTGTCCAGTACTGTGCCTAGGTATTTCACCTGTGATTTTGGGGTCAGCCTAGTTTGGTCAATTTTCGGGGGGGTCCATATCGGTACCTTGTACCTCTTGGTAAAGAGGATGAGGTCCGTCTTGTCCGCGTTGATACTGAGTCCTACCTCTTCCGCCCACTCACGTATCTCCCTAAATGTACGTTCCATTAAGGAGCTGAGGGTCGATGGACATACACCCGTAATAAGTATGCTTATGTCATCTGCATAAGCTGTTATCTTTGGGGCCTTCCTTTCAAATCTCTTGATGAGGTCGTCGACTACCAGATTCCACAGTAGTGGCGACAGGACTCCACCCTGAGGTGTGCCTCTGTGTGCCCCCTTTACCATGGAAGCAGGTAAAGGAAGCAGGAAGCATGGAACCCCACTCCGATTGCACCCGTCTGCAACTTAGGAGGTTTTTGATCCAGACGTTGATTGCAGGGTGTATGTTATTCGCTTCTAGGCGACTTGTTATTGCGATTGTGGCCATGTTGTTGAATGCTCCTGAGATGTCCACAAATGCTCCCAAAGCATACTTTTTGTTGTGAAGGGCGCTCTCGATGGTGGCTACTAGCGAGTGTAGTGCCGTCTCCACTGATTTCCCTTTAGTGTAGGCGTGTTGGTTTGTTGACATCAGTCCCTCTACCTCATTCCTGATGTGCAAATCCAACAGCTTTTCTAGTGTTTTTAGTCTAAAGGAGGTAAGGCTTATCGGTCTGTAATCCTTGGGACTCACGTGGCTGCACTTTCCTGCCTTAGGGAGGAAGATAACTCTCGAGGTTCTCCATTGGATGGGGATATAGCCCTTACTTAGGCATGCTGAGTATATTGCGAGGAGCCATGGGGTAATAACCTCTTTGGTCAACTGCATCATGGCTGGGAATATCCCGTCCAGTCCTGGTGCTTTTATGCCCGCGAAGGAGTCTATGGCCCAGTGGATTCTCTTAGTGGTTAACAGACCTATTGGAGGGTGCTGTTCCTCGGTTGCTAGGAAGTGCGCCTCCATTAGTGCTGTTAGGGCTTCTTTGCTGCCCTCTGTCCACTGTCCGTTGTCTAGTTTTAGTTGGCTCTGTACTGTGGGCTGCTTTGAAAGCAGCTTCCGAAGCCTGGCGGTTTCGGGCACATTCTCGATGTTGGAGCAGAAGTTTCTCCACGAGTTCCTTTGTGCCTTACGTATTTCCTTCTTGTAGCTCCTAAGTAGGATTTTATATTCCTCATTGACAATCTCCTCGTTCGCTTGTTTGGCGATCTTGAAGAATTCCTTGAGGTTGTTCCTTTGGAGAGAGAGATCTCGGTTTCACCAGAGTGGCTTGGACCTCCTCTTCGTTCTCGAGGGTTTGCACGATGCATGGTAGGCGTTCAGTAGCTCGTTGGATAGGGTCTTTAGGGACTTCTCTATATCCTCCGCGGATTTCACTGAGCCCGGATTCGCGAGCTTCGAAGTAACTGTCTTTTTAAACTTTGCCCAGTTTGTGTTCCGGGGGTTTCTATAGACTGTTGTCTTCGAAGGGTGTTTGAATTCGCACTTGAACTGAATGTACTTATGGTCTGAGAAGGATGGTCTATCGAGGACCCTCCAGCTAGATACCGTAGTACTGTTTCCCGTTGCAAGTGTTAGGTCTAACAAGTTGGATGAGGTCGGACCTACGAAGGTGTGCTCCTCCCCAACGTTTGCTATATATAGATTAGTTGCTAGTATAAAGTCTAAGAGTCATTCACCTCTGTCATTGATGTCGGTGCTTCCCCACACATTGTGGTGAGCATTGGCGTCCGTTCCGATGACGAGTTGATAGTTTTTGGTGCCGGCTTCTGTCACCAGGCTCCTGAGTTCGTCGGGTGGTGCGGGTCTGTCGTGAGCCATGTAGCAGGAAGCCACCAGAAGGCGCTTTTCCTCACTTTCCAGCATCACAACCGTCAGGTCATCCGTGCTGTAATGAGACATAAGGTAAGCACGGATTCCCTTTCGTACGAGTACGACGGTTCTGTTCCTGCTTACCGATGTTGAGTAGAACAGGTTATGATTTGAGGACTTTAGTCCGGCCACTGAATTGCCTGTCGCAATCCAGGGCTCCTGGACTAGAGCTATGTCGGCGAGCCCTTGCTCCATGGCGATGAGGAGCTCCGCCGACGCTACCTTGCTTTTATGCAAGTTGAGCTGCAGCACACTCAGCATGGGTGGCTGGCTCGCTTGCACCTGACGGGTTGACTACCAGCGTCACCGTCTTCCTCTTCTTCATCTTCAAGCGCAAGACCCTGGGCGGCCTCCACGATGGACTCGAGACCTAGGTCCTTTTCCACCTCGCCTGCCTGCAGGGTATGCGCGTCCTTGTCCTCAGGGTGGCGCTTTTTGATGCGCAGGTAGACGCTACCCATGCCCCACGCCATCTTCCCGAACTTGGGGTATAGCAGATCCTCTGCTTCCTTGTTTATTTGGAGGATCACACATTGGCCCCCCTCGTTGGGTAGTGGGCTACCAATGTGTAGGATCCTCCAATCGGCCGTTGGCACGTACGCGTTTTGCCGCTGAAGGAGCTTCAGCGCTCGGTCCCCCTGGATTGTGATGGGGAAGAGTACCTTCGCCTTAGGCTTGGACGGGATAAGCTCCCGGTCCACAACCTCCAGCTTGGCCCCCTCCCACATCGCCTCCAGTTGGCAGACCCTACGCCTCAGCCACCTTAGGGTTGGATCATCATTGCACTCCAGGATCTTAATCCCATTTAGCCACCCAGGACCATCGAACGTGGGCATTGGGGCCGCGGGGTCTTCCTCCATCTGTGCAAAAAGTGCGTCGATGAGACGCGCGTGCACCAGCTTCCACTGTGTCGCTGACATCTTGCCGTTTTCCTCGCTGCGGTCGATGAGTGCCACGATCAGATGTCGTTTGGTCACATCGCTGACCTTCGCTTTCGGCTTCGTTGGCTTCTTGGCCGCTTTCGGTGGAGGGGCTGCACTCTTGGGTCCGCGTTGCCGCTTGCTCGCTGGAGTGTCCTTAATGGCACTCTCAGTCGAGCATTGCCTCTTGGTGGCCATCATCTCCTCCACCTTATTGGCATATTCGCCATTCGACGCCCTCATCTGTGGCATCTGAGCATAGTGTAGCCGACCCTCCTCTACTCTCTGCTCGGCCCAGGCTAGCTTGACCTTCTCCTGGGAGGCTTTTTATGTTGAGGGCCGCTTTGTATTGCGCTTTGGCCTTCATCCCCTCCTTGGAACGCTTCGGCCCTTCCCTACGCAGGGAGCTGGTGCCTGGTTCCGGCGAGCGGAGAAGGCTCTCTTCATCCGTCCTGCTTAGAGAGAGCACGCTCTCCAGATCCGTGTCTGTATCGACTACGGCATCTGTGCGGCTCAACTTGCAGGCCACGGAGTGAGTTGTTTTTGTTATTGTTATTGTGGCAGTAGCTTTACAACTGACCTGGCCTGCTCCCGCCAAGTCTGAGGTGTGACCGCTGGCGACACGCAGAGAGGACTGCTATTCCCCGTGCCCGCCGGTGGTAGCAGTCACGCTTTCCACCGACGTTTGGGTTGACATCCCAACCCGTGCTTGCTCCTTCTTCGACTCCATAGTTGGCCCGAGGGTCCATTTTTCGGGGGGACCACCCCCTAGCGTTTTAGGCCTGACCGCCAGGCACCTCTAGCCATGGCCCTGGTTCGGTTCCCCCGACTTTGAATCGGGAAGACGCCGGACCATAGCCTTAGCTAGACACTGCATTACCCCGGACAGAGCAAGCGACAGTGCATTACCCTTGTCCGGGGTAATGCAGTGTCCATTGCCCAGCCGGCACCTTCGTGGAGGGTTCAGCTAGAGGATTTTCGCCAGCCAGCCAAAGTAATAGATTGGGGACAAAAAAAGGTCTGTTCTCCAACTATATCAAGCGGTAACTGCTAGAGCAGGCGCAGCTGCTGACGGCTTAGCGACGGCATAGGAAAGAAAAGATAACAAGAGCGAGCATAGATAAAGCTACGCGCTTACGTTACGTTAGTTTAGTATAATGACAAAAATGGAAAGGAAAGTGAATTGATAGGCAATAGAACGATGGTACAAAATTTACACTCGGGCTTCGCCCGAACAGTATGCTTTGGCTGTATCGGAGTAGCCCACCATTATATATTTGAAGCTTTTCTGTGCGAACATGGTCCGCTTGCTCTGAGTGATTTCATAAAGAACGGGTCAAATTATGGCAAAACTATACAAAACCGAACCAAAATTGCTACTTCCGAGACCTCTATGAGATCTCATTTGCGAGCCGCATCTAAAAAACACGACTAAAACTCGATTTAAAAATCTAAAACTGTACTTTAAGCTAGTGCTAAAATAATAAAAAGGTTTTTTTCAAAGACCACACCATAAGGGACCGTTAAAAACTAAATTGGTTTAAAATCAATAAATTAAAAACTATATTTCAATTTTCTTTTTTCTTTACCACTGATCGTAAACGACATAAAAATTTGCAATAACTTTAAATTTTGATTTTCAACGTTTTAGATTATGTGAAGTAATTTAATCGAGTATATGTATATATTACTGAGAATATACATTTGCTGTATTTCTGAGCCTGGGTATCTCCGGATATACTAGTCGCATTAATCACTCTGTCCCATAGACATGGAAAACCAGACCATGGAAAGGTTACAGTCTTGCCTGGCTATACAGGATACTAGTATAAGATTATAAATAATAAGAAAAAAGTGGAAAAATTGTGATACAGTTTTAGTTTTTCGCTTTGTAGAATGGTGGTACTTACTATTTTGGCCAACCCTTGTTTATGTTTGAATAATGCTTATGATAAATATTTTTATAGTCTACTGTAGGTTAAAAAACTAAAAGTAAATTTGATTTTTTAATTATGTTTATTAGAAAAGTTTTATAAGACGTGAACGAAATCTCATAAGCGTGTACTTATTATTTTGGCCAGTAGTGTGTAGTGTATGTTTTAGAATAAATAATCACAGACGAGAAAAAATACAGTTATGTTGTGTACTTTTACTTTTGAAGAAACTTATGAAACAGTCAAGGAAAAAATTCAGCTACAAATATTTTGCAAAAGAAAATGCGGGGCCAAAAAATAGTCATCGAATTGGAGGGTGGGTGGTCAGGTACGACTTATGGTGAGTAAATAATAATTAATAGTGCTCTTTTACAGTAAATGTACCAATCGGCTCCACAAAATTTGCGTAACATTTTGTTTTGGAGCACCCTGTTTATATTTTGTTGTTGACAGCGTTTAGCAGCCAGAACTATTTGCTTGTCTTGCTTTCCAGGTTACATATTAAGGGCTTAATGTGGCTGGAAAAAGTAAGTCTGGTATCCAGCGTGACTCCTAGGTATTTATGTTATCTCCGTTGGTCTAGCAGCTCGCCATGAAGAAAATCTTAAGGGCAAGTTCCTCTTTTTTAAGGTTTTCGCACACATATTGTAAGCCGTCGAATATGTGCTCCACTGCAGCTCCAGTGTGCCATGCCTAAGTCTGAACTCAAATTGGTTGTTTGGAGTGACTCTCTTGACTTGAAATCCAGAACCCTTCGCAGGATGCAAGGCTGAAGTAATTTGCCAAAAGTCGAGAGGAGGCTGATTAGTAATGCGTTGAAGGTCATCAACAGGTATTGTCGATTTTGTCATCGCCAAAGGCCTTCTTGAACTTCCAATTCTTGTCTGCCGAGCTTTCATGGAAAGTGATAGGTGCCATAGGGCTAACTGTCTAATGCTCTCATTCAGCCTCTCGGTAACCATATTAAATCTTCTGTTTGAATTCGTACAGAAACGTGTGAACCTGTCTTCAAGGTTCGCCGCGAAGTCCTCCGCTCTGCCTATTGCTAATCTCATACATGTGCCGTAGGCCTTCATAACCGGAAAGCGAGGCCTAGGTTGCTGCTTGCAGTGTCCTGTCAACTTCCAGAGAGCTTACTTGGAGCTGGCGTCTGCTGTCGTATGCGTTTGATGTCTATCCATGATCTTGGTCTTCTGTATGGCTAGTTTTTTCCTTACTTGGTTTGCCACTCCTGAAAACTCTGCCAACTTTTGGGTGGTTGGTGCGTATATACTCGCGTCTGAGTCGTATTTCGAGTGGGTGCAGGCCCTCAATCTCACTTGAAGTGCCGCCTCTATGGCTTCCAGTTTGCGATGTTCGAGTGCCTTGAGGGCCGCAGATGGCAGCGGCTGCAGAAGTGTCACAGACTTTGGCCACAAGAGTGTCGATCGCCACATCTACATCTACAGTCTAGCCTAGTCATGACTGAATTTGTCTGCGGAGTTGGCGATAATGTAGCAATGAGAGGCAGGTGGTCGGAGCTGAGGTCATGATCTTTACAGATGATGAGTTGATTGCTGGGGATAGATGATATATGAAGTCTCAGCAGGAGGGCATGTATCTCTGAATCGGTGGGTAGAAGATGGGGCTTCCTGTCGCCTAAATTTGTGCCAAGCAATTGGTTAGGGCATCATACAGCGCCATCCCTCTGCGGTCTTCTCTGTGACTGCCCTAAAGCCTGTGCATCGTATTAAGGTCTCCTGCAATGATAAATTTGTTACCCAGTTGTGTCACAAGACTGTCGAAATGAGTGCTTGACCATTGAATCGATGGGGCTGCGGCAATGAGGATCTCCCCTGTTGAAACCATGATCGCCTCAAGCTGTATCGGCCCCAACTGCACATCGCTATGGTGGTTGTGGAATTTGTCCTTCCGAACGAGTACTACTGCTCCTCCTCTGGACCTGCTGCTTGGGTGGTCGGCTCTTTAACACTCGTATCCGTGGAGCGTGTAGTTTTTATACCCGATACTCAAAAAATGAGTATTGGGGTATATTAGATTTGTGGTAAAAGTGGATGTGTGTAACGTCCAGAAGGAATTGTTTCCGACCCTATAAAGTATATATATTCTTGATCAGCATCAATAGCCGAGTCGATTGAGCCCTGTCTGTCTGTCCGTCCGTCCGTCTGTCCGTCCCCTTCAGCGCCTAGTGCTCAAAGACTATAAGAGCTAGAGCAACAATGTTTTGGATCCAGACTTCTGTGATATGTCACTGCTACAAAATTATTTCAAAACTTTGCCCCGCCCACTTCCGCCCCCACAAAGGATGCAAATCTGGGGATATTCACAAATCTCAGAGAGTATTAAGGCTAGAGTAACCAAATTTAGTGTCCGTACTCCTGTTAGATCTCACTATAAAATGTATATCTCAAAATTTCGCCCCACCCCCTTCCGCCCACACAAAGGACGAAAATCTGTTGCATCCACAATATTGCAGATTCGAGAAAACTAAAAACGCAGAATCATAGATAATGACCATATCTATCAGGTTGCTGAATCTGGATCAGATCAGATCATTTTTATAGCCGAAAAGAAAAAAACAATTTTCAGTGGCTACGCAGCGCCCGACGTCACGCTCAGACTGATTTTCTGTCCCTCTCGCATGCACTCTTTGTCGTGTCGTTTAATATTAGCGGCGTCTGCCGGAGGAGAGCCATACTGACTTAGTATCGGGTATAACCGTAGAGTTGCGGTGTCCGCAGCAACTCACAACGTTCCCCCTCGTTTTTTCCTGGGTGAGGGTAGGTTTCAGCCATTAATATGTTGTCAATGTTATGACGCTGTAAAAATAGAGACCTGGCTCTTGAGTGTTATGAGGTTACGGTCTTTTCAGAATCCGATCCTTATGAAGAAAACAGTTTCAGTTTCTGTCGCTCTGTCTCTCTCTAACACACACATTTCATGGTCGGCTGCTTGCAATTTGATAAACTATCGTCATCCGGGAAATACTACCGAGCTACCGCCAATTCGTTATACCATCGATAGCGCCATTGATTGTTTTGCAACCCTAAAGGTCCCGCTTCTTGTGGACATACTCCATCCATGTGTTCCCTAAAGTGCTTTTCAGAATCAATATAAGATAGATTAAAAAAAAAAACGTGCTAAAAGTGGCTAAAAAGCTAAAAATTAAGCTAAAACTAAATGCACCCACAAAAATATAAAATTTTTTGGTATTATTTATTTTTGTATGGTAGCTATAACTTAAGTATATCGTCCACATCAGCATCCTCCTCTTGACTGTTATAATATTTGTCCTTTTTTGAAACTAAATTCAAATATTTAACTGGCAATTCTTAGTTGTTGCAACATTTTCCTTGTCTCCGCAGCCCTATAAAATTTCTAATGGTTAAAATGTATTCAAAAATGATTAACTTAAAAAACAAACTTTATGCTTTAGACAGCACTTAACGTTTAATGTGCCAAATGTTGCGCAATTAAGTTTTAACCATATTCATTTGACTGAACACCCGTTCCACATCAGCATTTGACACGCATTTTTGCCCGCATCTTTGTAGGCCCGCACTTCTTCCCATAACTTAATAGTTGGTGGTATTTTCCCATTTGAACAAATCAATTTTATCATACTTTCAATGTCGGCGACCTTACTATATTTCAAATCGTACACACTATCGTTGGTATTTTGTGCCGCAGCAACGGAAATTGAGTTTCTTAAGAAATTCAAAATTATAGCGTGGTCTGAAACTTAGCAGAACCAAAATCTTGCTCTTATGAACAAAGTTTCCATCACAAAAACAAATTCCAATATTTTGTATTCCACAAAAAATCCAGAAAAGATTAAATTTACATTTAAAGCTAAACAGCTTATATAAGCTATTTGCCAATTTTATAAGCTGGCCCACTTTGCTAGATCTAGCCTGAAATAGGCTAAAATGGCTGCGCTTGTTCCCTGAAGGACGCGTGTTGATATGGACTCCCAGATATGTATTTGACAGCCCTCTGCGACTGGATCGTGGTCCCTCCAATCAGTACTCTGGCAGTTTCGAACACTCCGGCGTAAAATGAGGACTGTCTCCGCCAGCTCCATCCAGTCCCGCAACAGACAGCCACACCTCAACGGCTTGGATTGCCTCGTTGACGTTGGACATGAATTCTTGGATGAGCTCCAACGGGTTAATTTTCCTATTAGATTGACATTCGCAATGAAATTCAATAAATCGCAATTACAGTTTGCGGCTTAGATTTGGGCCACCATGTTTTTGCTTAAGACGAATCGACAAAAAATAACGTACTTTTACTGCGTTTAGACATTAATATTAATAATTTACCTAGTTACGTATAAAAGATATTGTATAAGTTACATAAGCTATAGGCTCACAACGTTCCCGCTCGATTTGTATTCATAATTAGTAATCAACTATTCTTACATACATTTTTACGATCCTTTCCAGATCTGCCGATGACACGATAACAAACCAAAGAGTTGCAATTAAAAAAATTTCGCCGTTTGAACACCAAACGTATTGTCAAAGAACACTCAGAGAGATAACCATCCTGACCCGATTTAAACATGAAAACGTAATTCAATTTAGTTTTTATTTGTAATCGTATCTTTCATTTATATTGGTATTAAAATATTTTTAGATTATTGATATACGAGACATCTTGCGAGTAGATAGTATAGAACAGATGAGGGATGTTTATATTGTACAGTGTTTAATGGAGACTGATTTGTATAAACTACTTAAAACTCAGGTACGTATGCCAGCAGCCCAAATTACTTTTTTTATCTTGCAGGAAATATTATTATTTTGCGCAATTTATCAGTATTATTACGTAAAATCCTTGAATCCCATTTACAAATTTGATATTAGGTTTGTGATGAAAGTGGATGCGTGTAACCCTTCTGAACGTTACACGCATTCACTTTCTGTGGATCTGTGGCATCCATAATACGAGAAAATAAAAAAACCTTCAATCATGTAGAAAGACCATATCTACCAGATTGAAAAATCTGGATCAGATCGGATCAATCATCATTTATAGCTAAAATAAACAAACCAATTGGCAGTGGCTATGCAGCGACCGACGACACCTTCAGACACGTTTTCTGTCTCTCCCGCATGCACTCTTTGTCGCTCAATGTAGCCATACTGACTATGTATCGGGTATAAATATAGAGTTGCGGTCGCAGCATCAACAGACAGCGTTCCCCTCGTTTTTGTTTGTTCCGCTAAAACTCCATGCATTGACATTGCGCCAAACTGGTTAAACTAATTCAACCATTAACAGGTCGAATCTCGCGAGGGTGATTTTTGGGACTTTTAGGACACATAAAATTGATGCATTTCTGTCAAAAACCTGAACAGCATTTTGTTTGCAACAAATTAATTAAATTTATACGATACGATTAAAATGAATATTTCAGTAGTTTTTTCCTATTAATATTTTTTGAATAAGCGACACAAATAACTTTTGATGGACATTGGTCTTAGCAAAATTCGTTAAATATACATACGTGGAAATATTGATAAAAGAACCCACCCTCACAAGGCTTGCGTTTGTCCATATAACATTAGTACGCTACACCTTTCTGAAGAACTTCTTAATTCTGAAAATTAAATGAATGCTGGTATCAATCGGACTTAATAGGCTCTGCACACATGGCGGGCTCCCTCCATGCCCCAAAACATTAATAGCTTTAACTATTGTCGCCTTTGGTGTGGAGGACGACCAGCTTTCGGGACGATGCGGAACTCTCTATCCTCACTCTACACATATAATAGGCCTATGCTTTCTAAGCTTCTTAGGCACCTCAGCAGCTCCCTCGCCGCAATCTGGGCAACAGTTGTGAGATCCTGTTCACTCAATGGGGCAAAACGGTTGCCTAGAAGAGGCGACAAACAGATTAGGGGCGGGGTCAACTTGGCGAAGTTTTCCCTTTTTGAGTGTATCGTTAATAAGCTCGGCTTCATGACGTTTCTTTTCACCCCCCTTTTGCCAAGTCACACCTATCGGTGAAACAAGGGTCGGGAAAGAATCAGCCTGCCTGGACGTCTTAGTAGTTAGCATGGAGATTGAAACAGATCTTACCTTGGATTCAGCGGCTAGTTTCAAGGAATGTGCCAACGGTATCCACAATGTGGTAATTGGACGATTAAGAGGCTGATGGTTTGGCTGACGTGATAGCAGACGTGGTGGTCGAAGTGGTAGTGGTTGCTGGTCCAATCCCCCGTTTCAAAGGGTATGCATCGAACTTTTAGCAGAGTGAGGGTCACGGATACGTGGAGGAAAGTCCATAGAAAGGATCGAGTCGGCATCAGCAACCATGTCTTCATCCATTGCAGCGAGAGAAGATAGAGGAACAACCTTCTACTTAATAGCAGGTTTTAAGCACTCGATACTTTCACGCCCGAAGGCTAGGTCCAGCCAGTCCTTACCAAGCGATGGAAATTTTGTTTTTTCCAAATTTCAACAAATTTGAAGTATGAAAAAAAAAACAAACACTGAACTGAAATCTTAAAAAGCTAGCCCAGATCAGCTCAGCTTTGTTCAATCGATCAAGCATGTTTGTTTTTATCAGCAAGCTGAGTGCTGATATCGAACATTAATATTTAGCTACTATGGCTACATGATATAGACAAATGATTGGCAATGACAACATTTCGTTGAGATTGTTTAAAAACTCAGAGAAAAGTTAATTAGAAACACACGGAAACATAGCTATCAGATCATACTTCAAATCAGCCGACCGTGTGCGCACCCAGCAAAGCTGATGCTGGCTTTAGAAAGTTTGGATCTCAATTTTGAAACCTACTTAAGCTCAGTTCCTCTTTATGCTCCTCTTACAGCTACGAGCGAGTCCTTAGAACTTCAGAGATTTTGTACAGTTTTTTGTTAGGTTAGGTTAGGTTGAGGCAGCTGGGGCTTCCCGGAATCCATATCAGGCTAATAGCAAATTGCTGAGTCATCTCGTGGAGAGATTTGCGGCAGTCTGCTGCAAGTTTTACGGTGGCCGAGTTCGAGGAAATCGCATTTTTTATACCCGATACTCAAAATGAGTATTATTTATATAAAACAAACATACCAACTTGATAGAAAAAGAAGAATTCATTTCATTGAAGTTTATATTTAAGTATTTATGTAGTTATGATAAAGAAAATAAATATTCTTAAAAAGTGTAATAATTTACAAGCCACACTAGTTTTTTTTGTGTGATGAAATAAATTGAACAAATAAAAGTGCAAAGAATTGGAAGGTCGTCGTGTATCACGGAAACCATGCAATTTTTAAAAAACCTTAATCTCGCTTTACTCTAACTCTTTAAAAACGAGATCGGTCTTACACGATTATAAATCTGCTCTCTTAACACGATGAAAACCTTATTCTTACACGATTGCAAAATTTGTATATTTTTATACCCGATACTCAAAATGAGTATTGGGGTATATTAGATTTGTGGTAAAAGTGGATGTGTGTAACGTCCAGAAGGAATCGTTTCCGACCCCATAAAGTATATATATTCTTGATCAGCATCAATAGCCGAGTCGATTGAGCATTGTGTGTCTGTCCGTCCGTCTGTCCGCAGAATCATAGATAATGATAATATCTATCAGATTGCTGAATTTGGATCAGATCAGATCATTTTTATAGCGAAAGGGAAAAGGGAAAAAATCAATTTTCAGTGGCTACGTCGTGTCGTTTAATATTAGCGGCGTCTGCCGGAGGAGAGCCATACTGACTAAGTATCGGGTATAAATGTAGAGTTGCGGTATCCGCAGCAACTCACAACGTTCCCCCTCGTTTTTTTTTTTGTGATTTGATTGCAGCCTGGCTGTCGCTATAAAGGTTTAGCTGAGTTGCCGTAATGCTGCAATGATCTGGGAGCTTGAAGGAATGCCTTTTTTTTAGCTGTTCAGAGTAGATTCCTCCTCCGACTCTGTCGTCCAGCTTCGATCCATCCGCGAAGATGCCTATGGCCCTATCTGGTCCTGGAAGTCTCTCGAGCCATTCGTCTTTGTGAGGAATGATTGTGTTGAAGGGAGCAACTGTGTACACTCTTGGGGACGATATTGATTTGAGTCTCATAGACGTATTGGTGCTGTTTCTGCCCATTTGCGGTGGTGCGATGAGCTCCACTGATGCATAGGGCGGCAGTTCGCTGAACTTTTTTTCTGTTTTACTTCGCCCCATTTCTCTTCCATCTGTTTTGACGTAGCTGTTATTGTGCTTTCACCTTGATCATTGACTGGCAACATGACAGACGCTTGGTCATTCATCTGCAGTATAACCTATCGTTGTTAGTGACCTTGACTCTTAATCACTTCACCTTGACATTAAATTTTCATTATCATCTGTTGCATCATCTCCTTCAATTGTCCTTTGGACGCCTTGCTCATCTTGCTCAAGACGACTTGGTTTTCAACTTTGAAAAATTAATTTCAGCTTTCAAACATAGCTGCAGTTCGGCTTTCAAATCACTTGTCGGCAAGCCAATTCATTCCTTAGTTGCTCAAGCTTTAATTCTCTGAATTTAATTATGCCCTATCCCACCCCTATCCCTAAGCCAAGTGTTACTAGTGTTGGGTAAACATCGTTCAATTTACTGAATAAGTTCGTTCGTTCATTTTCGTGCCGTGAACTAAGTCGTTCTATTAGTTCGTTCCTTTTTGTTCATCTTAATCATTCTTTTATATTCAACATTATTTATTATTCATCGTTAGTTTTAGTTCGTTCTATTTTTCTTATTGGCATTTTTGTTCTTAGCTAATTTTTAAAGTCGAATTCTATCTTTAAGCTTAAATTTAAATAATGCAAAAAAACGAGCAAAACGAAATGAGCAAAACAAAAAGGACTGCCAACCAGCTCCAACATAGCGAACATCTTCACTTCCTTTTCATCCGCGAGCGCGACCGGTCATGTTTTTTCTTAGCAGTCTGAAAAGTGACTTTTTGCAAGCAACAAAGGCTTAATTAAAAGTGGTAGAAAAGATTGGATCATTGTTTATTTCATACAAGTCTTTATCAATAAATAAATTTTTCCTCTTCTCATTTCCCAAAGGAGAGGTGAGACTTTGGCAATCTGGTACAACCAGCAAGTATGGCGGACGCCGGTCACTCGGTGTCTGCCAAATTGAAACCCCCTGATCAGGTGGCAAAAAGCAGCAAAATTCAAACCAAAAAAACAATAGTAAAAAACTTCAGTGCTTTGAGTTCAAGTGTAAAAGAGGACATATTCGACAGCTTTACTAACGAAAAGTACCCAGCATAAAAGATGCGCAAAAATTCTTATGCATACACTCAGAACTATGACGAAAAACAAATGGACACTAGACAGCAAGGAACACAAAAGCGACAACACCAATACAGACATAAATAGCAAAATGCTGACAAACGATGACAGTAACAAAATGGTGGAGGTAGCTTCGGACCGTGTGACCGTTCACAATTCTCACACAAATGCCATAAATGGTTTTACTGGAAATACTGAAATGACTAAAACACTGAATAAAAATACTAATCCGATTATAAACTCATCAAATGTAGGTATCGAAATAGAAACAGTGTTGTATAGTGAGTGCTACATCGGTGATGCGGCAGTACTGGTATCGACTAAGATCAGTACCCTCTTCGAAAACAAAAACACCAAAAATGGCTTATTCTTTTTTGAAAAAATAAGACACCTTAAAATCAAAGGAATTAAAGAAATCGTAGCTCTTACGCCTACACCATACAAGATTTATTTTAAGGTTTTCAGCGAAGCAAATGATTTAGGTTTAAATGGGGAGTTAAAAAAATGAATTTTGTGGTATTTATACCAAAAGACTATGTGGAATCCTATGGAGTAATTAAAGGGGTGCCCCTCGGTTTTTCAGATGATGAAATTATGGATAATATTACCTCTAACATACAAATTAAGTCAATTGAAAGATTAGCAAGAATGCAGAATATTACTACCGATGACAACAACGAAACTTTCAAACGATAAAATATGGTTTCGAGGGTTCAGACATCCCAGAAAAAGTATCTATGGGAAAAATCACTCAGCTAGGGATAGACTGATGTGCCCAGCATGGGAAAAGGAGATGAACGTTAACAAAATAATGACAATCAAAAAAATCGCGCGTAAAGAAGTGCTTAGCACTTACTCAATCCATCAAAACTTTTCGTTGTTAGATAGATAAATTAAATTAGATAAATTAGACATAAATGAGGGAAACGAAACAAAAACGTTAAAGCAAATGAATTTTTAAAAAAGAAACCTTTGGTTCCTGCACAAAAACCTCACTATCGCGTAGAATCATATACCGACGATTCTAGTGATCACGTACCATTTTTCGAAAGCAAAGAACTAAAAGAAAAAAAATTTACCATTCAACAGATGGTTGACATGTTGTCTCGTTTAGTCGACTCAAGTGAAAAATCAAAAAAAGTGACCAGTACAAATGATAGCAATATGGAACATAATGTAGACAGAAACATAAACAAACAGAGAGCAACGATCCTTTTCAAAACATCTAAATAAATATGAAATTTTTACAACATAACATTCAATCTATTAAAGCCAATAAAAACGACCTAGAATTCTACTTAAACAATGAAAACTTCGACTTTGCCATTCTGGCTGAAGTTTTCTCTCACGATCTCCGTTTTAGGAAACTAGTCAACTTCAATATGTTAGAAAAACATAGGACGGTTATGGAGGTGTGGCGATTGCCTATAAAAAAAACTTAAGAGTTGAAAGACTGATATATGAGACAGAGCAAGATATAATTATAGCAAGTACCATCAACAACAAAGAAAAGTTTTTTATCACCTCAGTATATTTTGAACGTTTGTTGTCTCTTGCATCCTTCAAACAAGCGATTGACAATCTCCTTGAATATTTGGACGCATTCTGAAAAGTCATAATTGCTGGCGATTTTAACGCAAGACATACCTTTTTTGGAGAAAGAACCAACAGTGGAAAGGGAACTTTTTTCATGCAAGCTATGTCAAACGCTGGCTATAGTCTAGCAAATGACCACAGACTCACATTCAAAAGACATCGATTCAACATCAGGGTCTGTGCTCGATTTAACGTTCACAAAGGGCATGTGGAGAATTGGAAATTTTTTTTTGGAAAATTTTTTCCTAGGAGGCAGCCACCATCACCCAAAAACCTTTAAAACAGCAGGATATCAATCCAAACTCAAAACTTTCCTTGCGAAAAACAGGCTACTGAAAAAGCTAAGCCAGTTTGAGGCTGACAAACATATGGATAATTTAGCGAAGAACATCCAACTGGAAATAAAAGCAGATACTTATGGAATCAAAAATAAATGTCCAAAATTATGGTGGGACGAAAATTTAGCCATATAATTTAGGGAGTTTGCGGAGTCGCTGAAGAAGGCAGCTTCAGAACCCTCTTTTCAAAATTATTGTTCTGCTGTTAAAATTGCCAAAAGAACAACCTATGCGAGGAACTTAACAGAGTTAAATGTAAAGTCAAACACAAGAGAAGCCTGGAGATTCCTCAGAAATCTAAAAAACTGTCAAGAGGACACCCCAGAAATTTTCGGCCCTGACAAAGCTGGGCCATACCTGGAATTCCTTAACGAACAAATAACCTCAGAAGCAAAAGATGTAGACGAAGAAATGTACTCAACCAAGAATAATGAAAATCCTTTCTTTTCCTGGGAAGAGTTAGAGGCTGTGTTAGTCAGAATAGATCACATCACCTACGAGATGCTGAGTGCTCTAAACACTAGTAAAAAGACAGAACATGTACATTTTGTGTGATTTTCCAGTCGAATGGAGATCTATCAGAATTGTACCAATACCGAAAAAACGGATCTGACTGACTTCAAATATTTTCGACCCATATCCGTCATTTCGGTTCTAGCCAAGACAGTAAACGGCATGGTGTGGTGAAAGCTAGGCTTAAAAGCATATACAAGAAAACAAGATTATACCTTACAGATCTTATGCCTACCAAAAAAACAAGTCTCCAGTGATGAGCATTAATGATGTCATCAATGTGGTAGCGGCGAAGAAAAAGAACAAGGAACACGTTACTCTTGTGGTTGTTGACCTCAACAATGTCTACAATTGTGTCAACCTGAAATTCCTAAAAAGACTAATGGAGAATGAACATTTTCCTAAAACATACATTGACTGGATCATCAGTTTTATATCTATGAGACTACTGAAAATAGGAGAAGCTGTTCAGGGAGGAATCCCACAGGGCTCTTGTCTGTCGCCCCTCCTTTTTAATGTATACACGAAAAGACTACATCAGATCAGTGATGAAAATACTCATATGATGCAATTTTCAGATGACTTAGTTATAATTTCTCACAACAGAGAGTTTTCTGTAGCGGTTGAAAACGTTAATAACAAACTAAATGACTTTAACCTTCTATGTGGTGATCTCGGTTTTAGCTTCAACCCATCTGCGGCAATGAATGTAGGAAAAGGACAGATCAGAGCGGTAAATATTTCTGTTGGAAATGAGCCAATACCAAATCGAAAACCGTTTCTTAGGCAAACTGATTAGCGCAAACATGTCAAATGTCAGCCATGTAAAAATGGTTAAAGAACAAACCAAACAAGGCAACAGACTCCTTCAGCTCGCAACTACTATCAAATCAGGGTTCAAACATAAAAAAATTACCAACATCTTCAAAGCTTTTATTAGAACAAAACAAGAGGATCAAGCAAAGATATAGAAATAGTGCAAGCTAAATCACTCAGAAGGTGTGTTGGAGTGCCACCTGACACAAGCAAACACGAAATTTTTGTCCTCGCTGGCGTAATGCCAACCGTTTTCAGGGCTAAATGGCTTACAGCCAAAGAACTGCTTAAAGTTAAAAGGTTCAATCCAACAATGTTTGACGAGCTAATACGAGTACATTAAGAGAATTTAATTCCATCTTTGTAAACACTCAAGACTGTGATAGTGTTAACACATGTAAAAAAATCCATGTATTAGACAAATTTTTAACTAAGGGTAAGGAAGAATACTCGGATGAAGAAATAAAAACCATGTTTTATGAGATTCTGAACAAGTATAGAAAGGACGACTGGAACATTCTATCAACAGAAGCCTCAGTTACAGAAAGTACATGCATAGGAATATTAGAATGGCCAAGTGGAAATATCCACAAGTACAAAATAGGAAACAGATTATCCTCAGTAGGTGCCGAACTCGTAGGCCTTAAAAAGGCCTGCAAACTATGTCTTAAATATAATTTAAAAAAGGCTGTGGATTTAAGTGATGGATTAGGAGCTATTAATTTAATTAAAAATAAGAAAACAGACTCGTACCTAGTGAATGATATTCACAACATAATTAACCAAACAGACATTCAGAAACTTGACATTCTATGGGTCCCTGGTCACAAGGGTGTGGCCATCAACGAAAAGACTGACATAGCAGCAAAGGCTGCTACAAGTGAGGGGGTTACAATAAATATAAAATACAAAGCGAAATTAGGAACTTTTTAGTGTACAAATGGAATAAGGACTACAGGATGAAGTGCAGGACGAAGGGGTCCATCCTCAGACATGTTTCCAAATATACCCAGTAAACCGTGGCATTATTCTCTTAAATGGAATTCTAAAAGCATTAAGAGCATTAACAGACTTATGACAGGACACACATACGACAAAGTCTTCCTACACAGTTTTTTTTTTTTTTTTTGTGGTTCTCAACGACTTTTTATTTGCTGGCCTACACACACACATACATATTTATGTACATACATATGTTGTAAATACTTAGTAAAGAATTGAGCTCCCGTTGAAATTGGGATTTGTGTAGATTGGAATTTACAAAATCTAACTGCAGACCGGTGCGCCTCAATACACATTCGACAGGGCGAAATATTATCCACTTGAAAAGTTTATCAAAAGGCCCAGTGCTAAATACAAGTATGTGGATACTTTTGGGCTAATTGTATTAATAAATTGCTTAGTTTTCGTTTCTGTTATTCGGGTAATGCATACAGGTTTTAAGTCCGGAGGAGCACCACGAGTTGGTCAGGGTCTACATATATGTTCGAATTTAAAATTTAGTCCTATACACATTTTTGAAAAGGCTTGCGGTTTGGTCTGTTCGAGGTTGAACTGTTCGTTGATTGATAAGCTAACATTCATTAAAATACATGTGGGGGGAAATACTTTGAAGTGCAACAAGATATATGATAAAATGTACCATATTTACTGTTTACATCAGTTATTAATCAAAAAAGAGCCGCTACATTTCAAAGAGCTGGCAATTTTCATCAAAACTGCTGACTTAAACTTTTGACGCCGTTTTTCTTCATCACTTTATAAAGTAAATTCAGTTTACATTCTAAAACAGTTAATTAACTATTTTGTTTTATATACCGACCTGTCAAACTCGCCAAACTACCTCACCAGTATACAGTATCTGATCAATGTGGCTATAGTGCTACGATCAAAATCCGATCATCCTTGAGATGATGTAAAACCAAAAAAAAAAAAAAAAAAAAAAAAACGAACATGAGTAACAAAAACGAACGAAAACGAACAATGAACAAAATAGAATGACCGATGAACAAAAAATAACGAACGAAAACGAACGATGAACTAATAAGATGAATCAATTCAGCTTGTTCACTTCCATAGTTAGTTAGTTAGTTATTTTTTGTTCGTGAGTTCAGTCCGGATTGAGGAATATAGACAAAGAGTTGTTTTTACGATTATTAGAAATTTAGGTTCCAACGAACATTGAGTTAAGACTAACTAAATTCAAGGTTCATATGGCAAGACGGTATCCTTGGGATACTTGATCAACTTATTTCTTACCTCAGGAACGCTAAAATCAAAACAGGCCTAATTATGTTCTAGAAAAAACTAAGTTAAAGGATTATAGTCAAGGTGTAATTTTTGTAGCTGTGCGTTTTTGAGGATATCAGTCGGAAAAGCAAAAATACATAGATATTAAGAGTGTGGTTCTGTTCTGTATCGTTTCAGAGGCTCAGTAATGACCATATCTGCTACTTCCTGTATCAAATATTACGAGGATTGAAGTACATTCATTCAGCAAACGTTTTACATCGGGATTTAAAGCCAAGCAATCTATTGTTGAATAAGACGTGTGATTTAAAAGTATGTATTTTTACACTTATTTGTTTAACATGTTTCCGGATTTGATAAAAAATCGTTGATAGATTTGCGATTTTGGATTAGCCCGAATTGCAGATCCTGAGCACGACCATACTGGCTTCCTAACGGAATATGTTGCTACTCGGTGGTATCGCGCACCTGAAATTATGCTCAATTCCAAGGGATACACAAAATCTATTGATATCTGGTCCGTTGGGTGCATTTTGGCTGAAATGTTAAGTAATCGACCAATATTCCCTGGAAAACATTATCTGGACCAACTAAATCATATTCTTGGTGTCTTGGGATCTCCATCGCGCGAAGATTTAGAGTGCATTATTAATGAAAAGGCATGTAAAACTCATACTTGAATGTAAAATATCGTAAACATCTTCGGATTTCAGGCACGTAACTATTTGGAGTCTTTGCCTTTTAAGCCAAATGTTCCATGGTCGAGACTTTTCCCAAATGCCGATCCCTTGGCTTTAGATCTTCTTGGAAAAATGTTGACATTTAATCCGCACAAAAGAATTCCAGTTGAAGAAGCCCTTGCACATCCCTACTTAGAGCAGTATTATGACCCTGGAGATGAGGTACTATGAATGGTAGTAGAGGATAAATTGCCATGTATTATATTTATTTATCACGTACTCAAATGTTTTTCCGTTTTTTTTTCCTAGCCTGTTGCCGAAGTACCATTTCGCATAAATATGGAAAATGACGATATATCTCGAGACGCCTTAAAGTCATTGATTTTCGAAGAAACTTTGAAATTTAAAGAACGACAGCCAGAACAAGCAATTTAAGAAAAAAAAAAATATATTTTTATAAATAAAAAGCACCTTTTTATATTTTGTTTAGTTGTTTTAAGTAAAACTACATCCACTTCGTGATTTATATTTTTGCAATCACTTTCCATCATTTTAATGGGTAATATTTTTTAAGAAAACTGGCTGTAATAATTTTTAATATATTTGATAACTGATAACTACACAATTAGAAATTACAGTTCTATATGGAGAACAAATTACACTAGTTTACAACGATTGCAGGTAAAATTACAAAAAAATCACAAAAGTTGAGAAAGTAGCTCCAAAATAATGATGGTTTTTCATTAAAAAAAAGTTATTTTACTTGAATATAACAATCATAACTGTTCTTTTCAGTGGAAGACTTTAAATATCAAATTTCTATAGAATAATTCCGATCATCGCCTTTAATTCTTTAAATATAGCTTTAATTGTACTTTAAATTTCTCAAATTTAGATTAAATACTGGATTATACTATTGATGACACAAAAAGAATAATTTCACTGATTTTAATTATTGGTTAGTAAAAAAATGTTAATGTAGTAGTAACGGAATATGTTAAAGTTGGATGTCGTTTGCATATCGATAACAGAAAGCCATCGATATCACTAGCACATTATGTTATTATGAAAGAGACGTACGTATCAGCGATCAGACTATCATGTATGTATATCTTATCAACTATAAACAGCATAATTGGAAAATTTGAGCAGAAGTTGTTGCTTTGATTACTGGTTTGTGCAAAATACATTTGAGTTTTTTCCGAAAAGATTGGGCCGATCGAATTGGTTTTTCCGTTGGTAAGGAAAATATGAAGTTCGAGCTAATTGTTAAACAATAAAAAAAAATCGTTCCACCTTTACATGCTTGGACTTTTAAAAAATGTTTTGCCAAAAGATGGGGATTTATTTCGTTAATTGAAAACCGTTTTTCCTAACTTATCTAATGCTAAGTCAGTAATGCTAATCACCAGTGAAAGCTCTAAAAATAAATAAATTTTCTTTATTCTCTTTATTTTATAATTACTTTACTTTAATTTACTTTACTAAATTTTGCAAAAAAATCTGAATTTTTGAAGTAATTAATTTAGTTCCATCACTGCAGTTACCTAAGAATTCACGCTTTTTATTCGTATTGATGTTTATATATTATATAATTTGTTAAAACTTAGGCAAAAACAAAACCTCTCAACCGTCACATTTCCCCTAATATCAAATTTTTATCGAAAAAAAATCAAAAAAAAAAGGGTGACATCTGTCTCTAAAGATTAACCTTATATGCTCTCATTTGGATCTCTTCCCGCATAATCTTGGTGGTGACAGCGACGAACACGGCGAACGTTTTCAACAACAATTAAAGACAATGGAACGTAGCTATCAAGGTTTTTGGGACGAAGCAATGATCGGTGAATTTTGTTGGATTCTCATTAGAGAATAAAAAAGAAAACCAAATCAATTATAGGTTAAAAGATTTTAAATCAAAATTATGTCTCTCTTCTATAAAATATTTTTGGGTCGCCGTCACTCGAAATTTTATTGACAGAAATTTCGGTCCATTTCATTATTAGTGATCATCCCGTCAGAATTAGTGACAAACTTTTTTAGCAACCAGCTGACAAAAATCACTAGTCGAATAAAGTATTCATGGGTGGTTAAAAATGTGTTCTTTTGGTAGGAACGATTACTTATCAGCACGTTCTCGTAAAAACCAGTTTTTATTCTAAATTAAAAAAAAAAAAATTAAGTACAAATTTATGATATATTCATCAATAGCGCTAAAGGCAATGATCGGGGATACAAACATCCCATAAATAGTTGATTGGATATCAAATTACCTTAAATTTAAAACAAAAATATATTGTAATTCGTTCCTTAGAAATTATAGTTAGTTAATAACATATGTAGTTAATTTCATGTAAAATAACTTTTTTATAATGGAAAATATGAAAAGCCATCAATATCTTTAAAAAATGTTTGGATTCAGCAAGTAATTTTACGTGGAAAATGAGATACAAATGTCGTGGATTGCAAATTTTATTTAAACTTGTTATCTTAACTTACAAATAGATATTTCATTATTATTTTAATACACTTGCACCGAAGATTAAATTGCGAACAGGAAGCAGTTCCGATTTTACTCAAGTGATGATATATATTATCCTATTAACTTGATCAGCATCCAAAGCACCGTCTTCCTTATGGTCATGTCCGTCAATCTGTTTTCGAAAAGTTTTCTTAGGGTATATTAAGGTTCTACTAGAGGCATTCGTCAAATTACGTTGTTGAATTAAATCCTAAAAATAGTCAGCTGAAGAAATGATTTAATGGGCTGATTTGAAGACCAAATCAAAGACATGAGTATAGACATATTAGTCTTTATTGCCTGCATCATTCTTCATTTTATATATGTATTCATCTAATAACCAAAGATGTGAGGAACCACATTGAAAACGTTTTAAATTTGCGCCACCTTGAGCTATTAAATTTTCAGTTCTCATTAAAGTGGCATGCCTTTTCTTCAAAGTATGTTAGTACCTATTTCAGATGAAATCATTGTCTTTTCCAGTTCGAATGATTCAAAGCTGTACATTCGTAATAACCAAATACTTGAGCAGTAACATCACGGATATAGTGGAACTAACACATCTTATAGGGACGATCGATAAAGAACTGGTTTTCTTTAAATAATACAACCCAACTATTTGTTGTCTAATATGTGTTACTTACTGGTACACAGTTTTTTTTAACAATTATAACTGTATCGAACAGTTATTGCAAAGGTATTAAAATCTGAGGCACAAAAAAGAAAAAAATGTTATAACAAACTCAAACCGTCTTTCTCATAACTTTGGAAGAAAATTATTATTGTAATTTCTACTAACATGTTTCTTCCTCAATTTAACAGTATGTAAATGTTTAATAATTGTAATTATAGTTCTGTGGTGTCACTTTATTTGATTTACTTTATCTCTAGTCTGCGTTAAAAATAATGCATGTTAATTAAGTGTTCTTCTTTTCCTATTATAATATTTTACTATTATTTACTTGTCTCTTTTTAAATTATAATTAATGTTTGTATCGGCTAAGAACTTGTTAAGGCTTTGAAATGAACCACAGTTACAGGCATTTTCTAACATTCCATTGATTTACATTTTAGCGACCAGTGAAGTGAGAAAGTCAAGGCTACTCTCTTTGCAAGCAATACATTTTAAGAAAACGTGTTCGTGTTAAACCAACTAATAATAACATTTTTATTTAGATATTGATATTTTAGTTTATTATTATTAATTCAATTACATATGTATACTAAAAATTATCATTGTCATATAAATGAGGGTTTTAATGCGACACAAAACACACATGCTGATAAAATCCAACTTTTGGTGGTCTGCAGGCCTACACTAACCTTTAATACTTAAAATAGTCTATTCTAAGATATACTGCATCATTTGGGTTTTAAGTTTCTTCTGGTATTCGAGGTATTCGATTTTTAAACAAACTAAAACTTATTGTTTATTCCCGGTACTAGAAGAATATAGGGGCAGATTTGTGGAGAAAGTGTATGTAAGTGAAAGAAAGCATTTCAAAAACCACAATTTATATATATTCTTCATCAGCATAAACCGCAGCGTAATCTCTGCTTGTCCGTCCGTATGTCCGTTTTGTTTGACGCCTAGTACTCCTAGACTAGAGCAACCAAATTTTGTATCCAGACTCCTGTGATATCACACCGAACACGGAGAAAAAAACACGAAAAAACAGTTTGCCCCTTTGCAAACCAAAAGACATATAAAATATATTGTATGAATTACATAAATCATTAGCTCACATATACACTCCCCGACTCTTGAATACGACACACTAAAATGTACACTTTAGGCACCAATATTTCCGGCACAAGCCAAAGAAAACGGTGAATTTGAATTTTCCTCAAATCTCGATTCAATTTAGCATAACTTAAAATAAAAAAATAGCAATATTCATCAAATTAGATTGAGGAAAAATATTTAATTGACATAACTCAAATTTCGGTTCTCAAAAAATGGGACACTTGAATACAACATTCATATTGAAAAATTTTAAAAATAAATTCTCAAAAATCAATTGGAGTGTCCTTATTACGAGAAAGTGTGGTAAGTCCTTTCCAAAGGACAAAAAATCGACAATAAAAGCCTGGAAGGAAGTAGGTCCATTAATAATGAAAATAAGTCATAAAATTGGTAAAACTATGTGTTCTGAGTGATTTCATAAAGAACGGGTCAAATTATGGCAAAAACATAAAAAACCAAACCAAAATGGCAACTTCCTCTTTGAGATCTCATCTGCGTGCCGCATTTAAAAAACACGACTAAAACTCAATTTAACAATCTAAAACTGTACTTTAAGCTAGTGCTAAAATAATAAAACATGTTTTTTCGAAGACTCCACACCGTAAGGGACTGTAATTAATAAAAAAACACCTCAACTTTGTGGCATACTTGATAAACTCGACTTAATGAAAAGTCAACTGGTCCCAACTCCGTTGGGTCAAAATTAACGAAAAATTACAAAAATATTCTACAAAAAGCAGTGCAGTAGAATCTCACAAATTCGATCTGTCCAGAAATTAGAACCGGTTGTTTTAACGATATAAGAACCTGTGTTTATAATTCCTCGACTTTTTTATTTTATTTTTTACTACAAACTATTATTTTTGGATTGTCAAATCTCTTAAAGATAGTTGACATCAATTCAAAAAAAAATCATGAAACAAACAAACAATTCGAATAAATTTAACCGAACTTCAAATTATGTATATTCAAATAAGTATGTACATATATATTTTTTGTAGTATTTTATCCTTTTCTGTGATAATAAAGTGGTTCTAATTTGTGAGAATTTACTGTAGGTTGTTTTATACGTTTTGCAGTTCGATTTAATTCCATCCCTGCAGTGAGAATCCGGAAATGCCTAAAAATACGCTCCCACAGCTGTTTAACCTCATCATTTGATGAAAAATGATTTCCACGCATGAATTTTTTAGGTTTGGAAACAGATGGAAGTAGCTTAGGGCCAAATCTGGTGAATACAGCAAATCTTCCAACAATTCAAACTTTAATGCATAGATTTTAGCCATTATTAAAATTCTCTTGTGAATTGTCCTGATGAAAAAGGATTCAGAATAATAATATATTATTTTACCAGTTTGCAAGTAAACCACAAACAATATTCCTTTCGCATCTCTAAAAACTGATGCTTACCACTTCTTGGCCGATTTCTGGACACTAACCGAAAAGCCGGGTTCACACCACTCATTCGCCTCTTGTTTTCATTCAGGATGATGGTGATAGACCCAAGTCTCTTTCATAGTGATGAATCGATGCACGAAATCCACTTCATCCATTTGAAAACGCACTAAATATTGCTGAGAAAGTCGTTTTTTATTTTTTTATTTGTTTTTTTTTTTTTTTTTTTTTTAGCGAATGCGGCACTCAGTTTGTACACAGATTTCTGCAATCCATATACTTCAGTCAAAATATTTTCTACACTGCCCAATGAGATGCCTAGGGTTTCTTCTTTTAGTCACTTGACGATCCAATACGAAATCATGTATTGTTTCTTCGTGTTCAGGTGTTGTTGCTGACTTTGGACGTAAATTAAATTTAGTTAATTAAAGGCGAGGAGTCCTTATATACTTACAATATTCGTTCATAAATTTCCTTTGTTTTTAAACCATCCAAAAAAATAATCAATCCCTGCACGGTAATTGATTTCATATGAGGGATGCACCAACATAAAAAAAAATATGTTAGTCGCAATGCCCTCTCATATCGAACCGTAAAACTTACTGAACAGCCTTGTATTTGGCTGAAGGATGGCTTAAATCGTAGAAAAAATATTTCTGCAATGTAAAATTTCAATGTGGAAAGTATTTTCGTGTGATTCTATATGACTCCATGACGAAAGATAATCTTAGAAAAGCCTATAATGTAAAAAAGTTAGTGTACGTCTGCAGCTAAATCACTGTTGGGCTGTTTAATTGTATTTTGCTTATATAGTCGTACGTATGATTTTCATAAGCATTCCAGCAAAACGTAAATTGGTATAGTAGTAATACATTTTAAATAATGAAAGTTCTTCTAATACGGCATATTACCAGATTTAAAATTTTATTAAATTTAAATCGGTTTTACATCTATTAGGGTATTAAAGTTTATTAGGTCAAATTATGTCGCTCTTAAAAAAGGGTCGTATAGTATAAAACCTTTTTTTATATAAAAAAATCTTGAGTCCTAAGAAAATATGTCTAAATATTATATTTTTAATTTCATAATACTAATACGAAATACAAGAAACGAAAAGATGTAAAATTATCTATCAAAAGTGGTAAACAATTTTATGGAAAACGTGGTTTGACATCAGTTAATTTATTTAAGTGTTTGATTTCAAAGACACCAGACAAGATTATAGAAATAATTTGTCTCAGTACAGTGCTGAAACTGGGGACCATCCTCGCGGGGCACTTGAAATTATATCTGATGAACTTAGATTTCAAAGTAATCGTCTATTCAAGCAGGAATCTGGTTTGGTTCTAAAGATAACATTAACAATTTTTGTACATACATATTATGACAAGTTTTCACATAACTCAAATGTGTGATGAAACACAGCTAATGACACTCCCCATGAAATTTTTCTAGCATTTTTTTATTGGTAAATCTAAAAATGCAAAAAAAAGTAGTTCGGAATACTTAAAAAATACATTTTTATTCAATCTTCAAAAAGCAAATATTTTATGTTTATCTCTTAAAACCTAAATATGTAATTTCACATTTTTCATTATTTCAACATATTTGACTTATGTAGGTATATGTTTTAATTTTTTGCTTGATCTTCAACAGTAAAAGTTACCTACGTTGATAATTTTAAGGCAAATCCCGTAACTGCTGGAAAAACAACGCTCTGATATAAACGAAATGTGTGTAGTACTCTGATTAGTTTGGCTTAGTCGGAAAGAATCAGTTGAAATGCGGAAATAATTTTTACAGTTAATGACCAAATATGTAGAAAATTTCTGAAAGAAAATAAAAAAAATTTATGTTATTCTCTAAAACCTAATTATACGAAATTTTGTTAGATCCACTTGCTTACATACTATAGACATATTTTTTCTTTTCAGTAAAATTACCAATGCCATTATCTTAATAGTTGCACTAAAACTATTACAAAAAGTTTTTTCCATTGTATGTATTTACTTCTAGTTTCGAAAATTTGTTGTCAAATCTAATTAAATTCAACGCCTCAAAGAAAAATAAATATACATATGTGAATTTATCGAAGTTTTCCATAAATTAAAAGGATTTAATTTTGAATATTATACATATATGCAATGGGGTTCACTTCAACTCCAACTATAGGTGTATTAATCAAGCTATTAAAATATACCATAAAAAAACAAAATTCCAAGAAAAAAACTTTGTTTATGAGTATCGAAAATTGTAATCATTTTTATGGTTGATCGTAAGTATCACAATAACATACGTATGTACATTGTACTTGTTAAAATTGTTATTCACTTTTATATAAAACAAACATACCAACTTGATAGAAAAAGAAGAATTCATTTCATTGAAGTTTATATTTAAGTATTTATGTAGTTATGATAAAGAAAATAAATATTCTTAAAAAGTGTAATAATTTACAAGCCACACTAGTTTTTTTTGTGTGATGAAATAAATTGAACAAATAAAAGTGCAAAGAATTGGAAGGTCGTCGTGTATCACGGAAACCATGCAATTTTTAAAAAACCTTAATCTCGCTTTACTCTAACTCTTTAAAAACGAGATCGGTCTTACACGATTATAAATCTGCTCTCTTAACACGATGAAAACCTTATTCTTACACGATTGCAAAATTTGTATATTTTTATACCCGATACTCAAAATGAGTATTGGGGTATATTAGATTTGTGGTAAAAGTGGATGTGTGTAACGTCCAGAAGGAATCGTTTCCGTCCCCATAAAGTATAAATATTCTTGATCAGAATCAATAGCCGAGTCGATTGAGCCCTGTCTGTCTGTCCGTCTGTCCATCCCTATTAGCGCCTAGTGCTCAAAGACTATAAGAGCTAGAGCAACGATGTTTTGGATCCAGACTTCTGTGATATGCGGATACCAAATTTGGTTACTCTAGCATAAATAGTCTCTGAGATTTGTGGATGTCGCAGATTTTCGTCCTTTGCGGGGGCGGAAGGGGGTGTTGCGAAATTTTGACACAAAATGGTCAAGGTCCGATATTACAGGAGTGTGGATACCAAATTTGGTTGCTCTGGCTCTTATAGGTTCTGAGATCCTTGAACTCATATTTTGCAATTGGCAAAACCGACCGTGAAACCTGTGTGTCAGGGAGAGACAGAGCGAGAAAGAATGAAATTGTTTTCTTGATTCTGGCTATAATAATTATACCATCTGGTTCAGATTTTACACTCTAAAAGATATGGTCATCCTCTACGAGTCTACGTTTTTGGTTTTATCGTATCTTTAAAAATGTGGATGCCACAGATTTGTGTCCTTTGTGTGGGCGGAAGTGGGCGGGGCGAAGTTTTTAAATATGTGACATATCACAGAAGTCAGGATCCAAAACATCGTTGCTCTAGCTCTTATAGTCTTTGAGAACTAGGCGTTGAAGGGGACGGACAGACAGACAGGGCTCTATCGACTCGGCTATTGATGCTGATCAAGAATATATATACTTTATGGGGTCGGAAACGATTCCTTCTGGACGTTACACACATCCACTTTCACCACAAACCTAATATACCCCAATACCGCCGCACTCATGTTCTCGGGGACGTTTGTGGGTCGTGTGGTCAGGGCGTCAGGTTAGCTTTACGTTGTTTCCCTCGTTGGTGTCAGCGTTCTTTGGTTGGTCAGGGGGTTCTACGCGATCGTGGTCGAGGCTGTCCCTCAATTGGCGATACTTGGCGACTAAAAGCTTTTGACCCGGTAGGGGCCGTCGAACTTAGGGGCTAGCTCTGCTGCAAAGCCCTCGGCGGCGTTCGAGAGATGGTGTTGGCGCAATGGTACCAATGTCCCGATGGCGGGGCGCCATAGTCGGAGGCTGAGTTTATAGTGGCTCTTGGCTGGCTCTCTGGATGATGTTATGGACGATGCCGTGTTTTGTTACATCCGTCGTCCCTCGGAGGCCTGCGAGTGTTGGCAGTTCCTCGTCTAGAAATTGCTGTATTTTTGGCACGATGTAGGGGGGCCATGGGTCGGTGATTCGTTCTGTATCGTCCTCTGGTGGTTCGTTGATTCCTGGGTCGCAGGTTTGGTCGGTGTTCTCGGGGAGGATCGTCGTATCGCATGCGCTAGTTGTAATTATGCGTTCCATGATGTCGGCAGCGGACGCGGGAGTAGCGGGTCGGTCTCTGTCGGGGGTGGTACCTCGAGCGCTTCGCTGCTGCGTGGCGGCTGTTGTTGCTGGGGCCGGTTGTCTTCTGGAGGGGCGTCCTGGGTTCCTTTCCCGTCGTTGGTGGAACCGCGTTGGTGCCCTCGGGAGACCGGCTCGCTTTCTTCGTTGCTTGGCTTTGGTAGTTTACTCTGGTAGTGTCAGGAGGTTCGTTGGAGAAGGATGTTTCGAGTCCGTGGGTCCGAGGGCGTGTACTTGGCTGGCGGTGATCCCCGGCGTGTTTGATACTGGGCGTTGGTGGCCTTGAAGGTGGAGGCGCGTCGTACGTGCGCCGTTCTTCGTTGGTCACTCCGCCACTATCCGGCCTTTACTCGTAGTGGGTTGGTTCTTTAGTTGGTTGTCTGAGGAAGCGTCGTGCCCGGCTGTCCCGTGTTAGCTGGAGACGCGAGTCGTTATCCAACGGGTGTCGGCGGCATCAATCCACGGTCCGTATTCTGCGCTTACCGCATTCCTAACAGAAGAGGATGGACGGGCTAGGGCAGTCACGAGAGGCGTGTCCAGCTTGATATTCGATGCGTAGCTTCCTGTATTGGAGGGCCGGCTTGTTATAGCTTCCTTGCCGATTCTGGGGTGTTCCAGTAGGGTTTTCGGATGGCATTCCGATTTTTCCCGACTTTGTTTTGCGCCTGTGGTGCCGTCGGCCACACGTACCTTGGAGATGTCGAAGGGTGATGGGCGTTGCAGGGATGTTTCGCTCCTGTATACTTTCGTATTCTGTGACCAGCATCGTGAGTTGCGCCAGACTTCGCAGTCTGGTTCCGCAGATTTCGTCTGGTGCGGAACCACCGGTTGGCTTGGCCGGTGAGGAGCTTCGCCATGGCGCGCGGCAGGTAGTTTATGTCTTTCCCGTTCGAGAGGGCACGCTCTTGCAGCAGTTCGGTAGTGCCCATGAACTGGTCTCTGTGGATGTTCACAGTTACTATGGTGGTTTTCAGGTCAAATAGGCTCCAGCTTGTTGAATCCCAAAACGGAATTGGGATGATGCTGAAGACTTCGAGCTGAGCTGTTGAGACCAGAGGTAGCGTTTTCGAGAGTTTTTTATTAAATCACTTCCTGTTTGTAGCTCGTTATACACATGTTGAAAGTGTTGAACTATGGAGTTGCATGCCGGAATATTTTTTAGTTGAGGGCACATGTATCGTAACTCTGACATTCCAGCAGACATTAGTTGCATATCCTTCCAATATGGGTCTATTCTATTCTTGATGTTCCAAGCTTCTTATAGAATATTCGAGGCTTGTTTGCGAATTGTGTCACATTTAATGACTGTGACAATGCTAATGGAAGCATGAGCAACAGCACTAATAATGTTGATGTTAATGTAGGTAACAATTTTTTTGTTTGCTGTGGTGGTGGCTCATCAATCTCCGTGGTGTCACTGATCACGTTGTGGGAACGTTTGATTGCCACATCTTCTGGAAATAGCGGCGCTATTATTTCGATTATCACTGTGTTTAGTTCTTCAAATGTCAATGAGGATGTGTTGGTGGTTGTCATCAACTTTTTTGCTGATTTTACCGCCGCTTCCCACAGGCCACCAAACGATGGAGCCCTGGGAGGAATGAATTTAAAATCCACTTGTTTTTTGTTGCAGTGATTCGTGATCAGAGCACTTGCCTTTGAACTGAATATAGATTCTTCTAGTTCTTTAAGCTGGTCGTTTGCACCTACAAAGTTCGTTGCATTGTCGCAATGAATAGTTTGGCACTTCCCACGTCTACTTAAGAATCGACGCAGGGCGGCCAAGGTGCACTGCCTTTGTGGAAAAGCAGCAGAACGCGGCGATGTATGCCTTATCTGGTCTTTTGCTTCGGAGATTGGTCCACAGTAGTCGACGCCTGCATTAAGAAATGGGCGTGCTTATGTGACTCGTTGTGCTGGGAGATTGCCCATGATTTGGTGCATCAGCTTTGGTCTAGCCTTGGCGCATCTAACACAGCTGTGAATGATGCTTCTATCCATTGTCTTGTCATTGATGATCCAATATTGTTGTCTTGAAATCGCCCTTAATGCATGAGCACCACAATGCATGTTATCCTCATGTAGTTACCGTAAAATCATTTTGACGATTGGGTCATGTTATGGTAGCAAAACTGGGTGTTTTGCGTTGTATGGCAGTAGGGCTTCTTCAAGTCTACCACCAACTCGGATGAGCTTATCGTCTCCTAGGAAGGGAGATAACGATATAATCGAGCTCTTTCTATCCACAGTTTTATGGCGTTGGAACTGTTTTAACTCTGCTGTAAACTCGACTCGTTGTATGATTCGTAGGATTATAGCGCGGGCATGAGTCAGTTCTTCTGCGCAGAGCGTCGTGGTGTGCGCTCTGTTGGTTTTGTAGCAGAAGCGTAAAATATATGCCACAATGCGTTGCAGTTTGTGAAACGAGTTGCTATGTCTGCAGGTATATAAGTCATCCCCAAGTGCGTTAGGTGTGATTGGCAAGAATACATGTTTAGCCTTTCTCTCAAGATTGCTGGGTTCTATGGTGGGTGCCTTCGTCCATTTGTCTCGAGATCCGTGCAGGAATAATGGTTCATATAGCCACAGATTGTGATCTGGCAGTTTGCTTGCTACGATCCCTCTCTCGATCGGCTGCGTTGTTGGCCGATGACACATGACGCCATTGTGACTGGTTTGTTAACGCCTGGATTTTGGATATTCGATTTGCCACAAAGGTATGGTATGTTATTGATGATGTGTTTATCCAGGATAGCACAACGGTGGAATCACTCCAAAGGTATCCTGGAACCGTGTTAATGTCCATGGGCAGATACTGTCGGACTCGGGTTGTGAGTTCGGAACCGAGGACTGCAGCACAACCGTGGTAGTGTGGCTGTCGGCGCCACACGTGATGTGGAACAGAGCAGTTTGACTGATACTTGGTTGTTTTTGTATGTAGCGCGTATATATACTGCTGCGCCAGATGCTGTTTCCAAATGTAGCATCGTGTTGTGCTTCTTGTCACACTTGAAGCAGTTTCCACCTGGGCATGCGTTTGTTTTGTGATTTGTTCTAAAGCAATTAACGCAAATTTTTTGATTATGTACCCAATTTAGTCGTTCTGGATGCACTGCTCGCTCGGACTTTCTCAAAAATGGTTCTGCTTCGGGGTCAAGTTTGGCTGGTTAATGTAACTTCGCTTTGTAAGGTTTACAATTGCGTCAACCCTCACCTTCGGGCCTTTCAACCCCACGTTGGGCGCCAAATAAAATAATTATTACTGTAACGAGTCACGAAGAGAATCTTCGGACAATGAAGCTGGTGGTCGGTAACTGAGAAGGTGTACGCGATCGCTTCCACGGCTGGTCTCTGGTCGGAAATGGGGATGGGTTCTTTGGGTAACCGTCCAGTTTGGTTACTTCTTTCCTGCTGGTATTATTTTATTAAAATTCGCGTACTCTTTTTGGGGAATGGGAGGGGGACAGACAAGGAAAGGTTCGTTAGGGGTACAGATAGTGTAGAGAGGGAGTAGGAATCTACTAACGCATCGGACATCTCTGTTTTGCTGGCACGGAGTCGTGCCAGGCCCACACTACCATGATCCTGAAAAGGCCAATAATAATATCAGGATCCCTGGAGTGTCCGGTGTTGGTCATCCTATTTCGCTCCCGAGCGGCATGGTTCCCCCAAATACGGTAACGTCTAGCACATATTCATCTTAACAATCATTTTATTAGAAACTATATTCAGATACCCTCATGTTACAAGAAAAAAAAACTAACAGAGAACTCCAAGACAAGCCTAATGGACAAAAGTAGGAACGAAAAGCGTCACAAGAGGAGGCTAAGAAATGTAGTGTTGTTTGTGTATTATAAAGCTCAGTTACAGTTTTTTTTGTGTTCCCGCGGCGAAAGATCTTTCGTAGCTGGGCGTGTCGCTGTGTGTGGGTGCATTATGCTTTTACCTGTGTTAAGACCTTAAAAGAAAAGTCTAGAAATTTGCGAGTTGAGTTGTAAATTCAAACTAAATTTTATTCTTAAAATCAGAGCCTTATATGTGATTTGACAATGAGGTAGGAGGTACAATTTGGTAGTCTATAATTATCGTTAGACCTACGCAGAGGATACATTTTACTGAGGGTGTCTATTTGAGTACATTCTTACATTAGTTTTATTTTAGGACCGCATTTGTTAAGTGTTTTCTCCACTTGTGTTTTGTTGTCGTATTAATGGGT
This sequence comes from Drosophila pseudoobscura, assembly GCF_009870125.1. Classification (NCBI taxonomy): domain Eukaryota; kingdom Metazoa; phylum Arthropoda; class Insecta; order Diptera; family Drosophilidae; genus Drosophila; species Drosophila pseudoobscura. Next base: position 148,370 of record NC_046681.1, on the reverse strand, counting down.
TACAGATCTCTGTTTACACCAGTGCAGTCATAACTTGTCTACTTTATGTGATTTCTTTAGAGATCGGTGTTGTTACATGAGTGAATAGGTACAATAATCTATTTATGTTTAAACATTCTGCAAGGGGCTGAAAGTGGCATTGTATTGACGATAATATGTTCATGTTTGAACATTCTGCAAAGGGACGAAAGTGGCATTGTTTTATATTTTGATTCTTGTGAACCTTTTTGTGTACTTTTTCTTTATAGCTATTGTTCGGGCCAGCCGCTGAAGAATAACCGTAACTTTAACATTATTATTGTATGAGCATAGAGAGCCGCCTACATATGTTGTACAACGTTGACTTTCTGCAGAGCTGCTGTGCTCTCCCGCTAAAGGGGCTCTCTGCCGCCGCCACTTCGGAAACTACTTTGATGTGCTGCCGCCACTTCGGCAGTCACTTTGATCTAACGCCGTCGTCTATAGTTTAGTTTTATTCTAGCCTCTCTGCGCATTGGTTGCATATCGATCTCGCATAAAGTTTATCTGGCAATAGCAAGCAATCGGCTTCCGCTAAGCCACCAAGATTAAATACGAATTATAAAGTTTAACCCAAAATCTCTTTTAATTTTTGAAACACATAGGTGCCAAAAAAGCTTGGCATTTCAAACATTGGTGACCCCCCGACGTGATATAAAACCATTGCTTAATCGCGTTCCGTTAAAACACTTATTATTTATACAATATTTTGTTGTTGGGTAGTTTAACTACCTCGTTAACTCGTTGGAGCTCTCCAGTGCCAATTATCGTGCGGCTCTGGATATACTTAATAAACGCTTTAATAACAAAAGACTTGTTTTCCAGGCACACATCAAGAAGATTCTTGGGCTAAAGAGGGTAGCTCGCCTTCTGCTAAAAGGCTTCGGGAGTTTTCGGATGCAGTCAATTTACACATGCGAGCGTTGCAGACATTGGGAACTGCTGAGGAGATTTCAGGATTCATGGTCATCAACATGCTGCTGCAGAAGTTGGATTCGAAGACGCAAACCAAATGGGAGGAGCACACATCGTCGGATGCTATACCTACCGCAGAGGAATTCTTCGAATTCTTGCAGCACCGCTGCCAGAAAATGGAGCGATTGGAATATGCTACAGCGACACACGCTAGTAGCGATCAGGTGGGAAAAAACCATTCCTATACGCAGGTTAAGAAAACCACAACACAAGGCTGCCCAGGTATTACTGCTCCCGATCTGGCCGTTAAACCGGACACTCTTTCCGTTGCTCAAAATTCTGCTAGCAGCTCGTCTCTACCTTCGTCTACCTCTCTTGCTGCCCAAGGTCTTCACTCTGATGTCGTGCTTCTGGCTACAGCCGTGGTTCTCGTGAAGAATCGGTCTGGCGTTTTAGTTCCTTGTCGTGCCATCTTAGATTCAGGATCGCAGCTGCATCTCGTCACATCCAGGTTCGCCCAGCAGCTTCAGCTTAGGGGAACTCAATCGTCTGCACTTGTGTCTGGGCTGGGCGATACCAGCGTTTCTACTGAGGGATCCACCATAAGCATTTGTATGCATTCTCGCACCTCTGCTTACACAACTACGCTTACTGCTCTCATCGCCCCCACGATTACCGATTCTCAACCAAGTATGGCAGTAAATGTATCCGATTGGAGTATTCCATCTAACATTCAGCTCGCTGATCCTGCATTTTTCAATCCTCAACGGGTTGATCTTCTCATTGGTGCGAGAGTTTTTTATGATCTCCTCTGCGTAGGGCAAATCAAACTCACCGGTGGACTGCCTCTTCTGCAGAAGACCCGGCTTGGGTGGATCGTATCTGGCGGTGGACAGAAGGTATCAAGCTCGGCGCTTTTGGCCACGCACAATTGTCCAGATTCGATAACTGAGATGGAAGCAAGGTTGGATAAAACTCTTCGTATGTTTTGGGAAGTCGAGAATTGTGTGGAGGCTGGGTTGAATACCAAAGAAGAAGACAATTGTGAAGCACATTTCGTAAGCCACCTTTCACGGTTGCCATCCGGGGAGTATGCAGTTCGTCTGCCGCTAAATAACAATACTGATCGTTTAGGAGAATCTTATGCTCAGGCTTATCGACGGTCCATCAGTCTGGAGCGAAAACTGGAGCGTAATCCTACACTCAAGGAGCGGAATTCCGCCTTTATGAGGGAGTACATTGATTTGCATCATATGCACCAAGTCAACCCTGATTCCCGTAGCCTCTGCAAATATTTCTTGCCTCATCACTGTGTCCTAAAGGAGGACAGTACGACGACAAAACTCCGTGTCGTTTTCGATGGATCCGCAGCTACATCAACTGGATATTCTCTAAATGATGTGATGATGACAGGCCCTGTTATTCAGCCTGCATTGTTTAACATATTGATTCGCTTTTGAACATATCCAGTCGCTCTCACTGGGGACATTTGTAAAATGTACCGCTGCGTACGAGTGTCTCCATCCGACAATTTGTATCAGTGTATCCTATGGCGAGATTTCATCGAGTCCGAGGTTCAAGTCTACACATTAGACACCGTCACATACGGGACGAGGGCTGCATCATTTTTAGCGGTCCGCGCAATGCACCAGCTGGCCATCGACGAGGGTGAGTCCTACCCTCTTGGCTCAGCTGCTCTGCGGCAGGAGTTTTACGTGGATGACCTTATTTCGGGCGGTAATTCGGTCGCACAGGTCATGGACAAGATGCACCAAACATCAGCTTTACTGTCCCGTGGTAATTTTAGACTTAGGAAATGGTGGTCCAGTCACCAGGAAGTACTTGAGGGAACCCCTGAAGATGACATAGAGAAGTTCCTAAAGTTTAATGATGGAAGCGACATAGCCAAAACTCTCGGCTTAGCGTGGGACCGTGCTTCGGATCAGCTGCTTTTTGCCTTGTCCGCACTGGACACAAACTCAAAGCCATCAAAGCGGTCGGTTTTATCTACGATTGCGCGGTTCTACGACCCTCTTGGATTGATAAGTCCAGTCATTGTCAGGTGCAAAATCTTCCTTCAGCAGCTTTGGAGAGAAAATTTGGATTGGGATGAAAGCCTACCCTCAGCATTGCATTCAACTTGGATGGACTTGAGAAATAGTTTGGCAAGCATTTCTCGGATCTCATTTCCTCGCTTGGTTCTTCGTTCTAGTGTGGCTACAGAAGTTCACGGATTCTGTGATGCCAGCTTAGAAGCATATGGCGCTTGCGTGTATGTCGTGTCCAGGGAAGCCCAGTCTTCGAGCCACGTTTTGTGCTCAAAGTCGCGAGTGGCGCCGCTAAAGACTATATCGATTCCTAAGCTGGAATTAAGTGGAGCCCATTTGCTTGCGAAAATCATGCAGAATGTAAAGGACATGGGAATCTTTACAGGTCGGTTCTATTGCTGGTCGGATTCGTCAACAGCATTATCTTGGATTAGGGACGAGCCAGCTAAATTTCAAGTTTTCGTGGCAAATCGAGTGGCATCAATTCAGGAGTTGACGGCAGCCATGGAATGGCGCTTTGTTCCCACATCTTTAAATCCTGCTGATATTCTCTCGAGAGGTTCGCTTCCCAACCATCTTATCCAGTCAGAGCTATGGTTTCACGGCCCATCCTTTTTGCTAGGCTCCAAGGATAAGTGGCCTGTATCTCCATCTAACAACATAGCAACTTTGGAGCTTCGCAAGAGAGGATTGCTAATCACGTCTCCACATGCCAATCTCACGTCCGGATGCAAATTTTCGAATTCATTCTTTCGCATGCAGCGCACATTCGCCTACATGCATAAATTTATACATCGTCTTAGGCATCCAGGACTTACCGTTTCTGATATTCGGCAAGGAATGCATCTTCTAATTCGACACATTCAGCTGGCAAATTTGTGGGTGGACATAAAGGAGATTCGGCGCAATGGTCAAGTCATGAAATCCAGTTCTATTAGTTCGCTTAACCCGTTCATCGATCATTCTGGACTACTTAGAGTTGGAGGTCGTCTTGGCAACTCATTGCTAGGATTTGACGCTCAGCACCCGCTCATTCTGCCAAAGGGACATTCCATTACCTTTGCGCTGATAAGATATTACCATGAAAGAAACCTCCATGCCGGACCTCGCGCCTTGCTATCCAAAATTCGGCTGGAATATTGGCCCATTGGAGGTGTTAAGGCAGTGTCAAGGGTCGTCAGCAGATGTGTGAGATGCTTCAGGACTAGGCCGCGCATGGTCGAACACATCATGGGAGACCTACCTAAGGAACGTTTGGAAGGATCTCGAGCTTTTGAAGTCACTGGAGTAGATTACTGTGGACCTTTTTTCTACCGAGCAGAAATCCGCACAAGGCCTCCGATCAAGTGCTACATTAGCGTATTCATCTGCTTCACTTCTAAGGCTATACACATGGAGCTCGTAAAGGATTTGACCACTGCATCGTTTCTAGGCGCACTAAAGCGTTTCACTTCCACTCGAGGAAGGCCAAGTCAAATTTGGTCGGACAATGCGACAAACTTCGTTGGGGCCAAGAACGAGCTTCTGGAGCTAAAGAAGCTTTGTCTGAGCGAACCGCATATGAAGGAGGTCCACGAATCCTGCTTGGCTGACACGATCGACTGGCGTTTCATCCCACCTCGCTCTCCGCATTTTGGCGGGTTGTGGGAAGCGGCCGTGATGACCGCAAAATATCACCTGTACCGCTCAGTTGGACCATCTGTGCTTAGCTTCGACAAGCTGCGCACTCTGATCTGTCAGATCACTGCAATTGTTAACTCTCGCCCTTTGCTCTCGCTTTCAGAAAATCCTGATGATTTAGACGTTTTGACTCCTGCTCATCTGCTTTTAGGCGGCCCCCATGACCAAATCCTCGAGCCTGACCTAACGAAGCTGAACTACAATCGTCTGGATGGCTGGCAGCGGGTCACTGGCTAGAGTGGTCGATGTCGTTTTGGGCAAGGACGGAGTGTGTCGCGTCGCTGACCTGAAGACATCCTCAGGAAACATCAGGAGGGCCGTCACTCGGCTATGTTTCCTGCCCCTTAAGGAATCTGTTGACAGACTAGCTCCCAACGGGGAGAGTATGTTCGGGCCAGCCGCTGAAGAATAACCGTAACTTTAACATTATTATTGTATGAGCATAGAGAGCCGCCTACATATGTTGTAAAACGTTGACTTTCTGCAGAGCTGCTGCGCTCGCCCGCTAAAGGGGCTCTCTGCCGCCGCCACTTCGGAAACTACTTTGATGTGCTGCCGCCACTTCGGCAGTCACTTTGATCTAACGCCGTCGTCTATAGTTTAGTTTTATTCTAGCCCCTCTGCGCATTGGTTGCAAATCGATCTCGCATAAAGTTTATCTGGCAATAGCAAGCAATCGGCTTCCGCTAAGCCACCAAGATTAAATACGAATTATAAAGTTTAACCCAAAATCTCTTTTCATTTTTGAAACACATAGGTGCCAAAAAAGCTTGGCATCTCAAACAGCTATAATTACAAGTACAGATAATCATTTACAGTCAATTACAGTGGGTAGAGAAGTGCTATCGTTTGCAGTCTTCGTGCTACTTTAATTCTTCTTATGGCATAGATTATTAATATTATCATTATTATGATTCCGATAATCAAGGCCGCATGTCCAGATACATGATGGAACTTAAGTCCTTTTAAGTCATGATGACCTTCTTTTAACAATTTTATTTCGTTTCTTAACTTATCCATTTCTTCTGTATGGTTAATTAATGGTACTGTTAATGGATTCCAAGCAATTTTTGGTATTTTGCTTTTATTACTTATATAAAAGGATGAAATTGGCTCGTAGCTTTCTGTTTGAATACTGTGATGAGGTACTAGTATTTTATCATCGGTTCGCACAGTACAACCATGTATTATTGTTAAAATTCCTTGTTGCGGAAGATCTATTAGTTCTTGATTTGAGTTACTACATTGAATTCTACCATTAGTGTTTACTTGAACTTTGAAGATCCAACTACCCTGTCTTTCTAATTCGACCCAAAATGACCTTGTCTCTGCTATCTTCCTATAAACGCAATTTGAATTACCCTTTGGTTTGAAAGGAGCTATCTCACAAGCATTATTATTGGCATTGCTCCAAGGCCAATTACCTTCGCATACTCTTCTATTCGTTTGCCATTTTTGGCATTTGTTCAAGGTAGCTTCAGTCATCGAATGATAGGAATCAATTTCGAAATTATATACTAAATACCTGGAGCCCAAATCTACCTTGACTAATTCTTGTTCATGCTCAACCGGCATTGGAATTATCCTAAACAAATGGGATGCGTGTCTACCAAACAGGGGAATCTTCACGTTCAGAATTAATTTGTTATCAACAAAAATTCCTTTCGCTGTTAATAGGCTGTAAATTTCCTTCAATTCTGTTCCTGTTCTTTTTCCTGGAAGCACCAATGTGTCTAATAAGTTATCTTTTATTTTTGCTATTTCTCCCTTTAATTGTATAGGTTTTAAAACATTTGGATTTAGTCTACCATGATTAATATCTATCAGTAGATTAATAACTGCTGATTGAATTTTATCGCACGCTTCAATCAAGGAGCTTAGTTGCTTTGTTACCATAAAGAAATTTATAGATTCTTTGTACACATAGAAACTATCCTTTAATGCTTCCGTTATGTTTTCTACTCTAGCGCTCATACTTCTAAAGTTCAAATTTATTTCCTCGGTAGTTCTTTTGAGAATATTTACCGTTGACTCTACCACCGATGTTTGTTTTTTAATTAAATCATCTAGGTCATGTTGGTTTTCTAATACATTTTTCATATTTCCTTCCAACGTTTCCCTATCTTCGGCGTCCATTATCCCAAATAATATATGATAAAATGAGCCCATAAACTCAAATGGTGCTCGCTTCTTTCTTTTATTATCCTGAGTCATAAAAAGTTTATTATTTTCCTCCAGGTCTGCAATTTGTCTTTCCGTATTATCTAAGACATTATTGCATTGATCTTCAAAAGTATAAAGTTTACCACACACAACTCTCATTTTACCAATCAATTCTTTCCCCTTTTTTATCATTTGGAAATACGGGTCCATGTTATAATAAACAATTAAATCCCATGATGAGGCAACTATTTCAACGTCCCCCATCGGGTCCAAATATATCGAAGTGGAACTGTTCAATTTTTCAATTGACCACTTCACCGTTCCTCTAGCAGCAATGTTTGCATTTGACACTTGGCAACATAACACAAGCTTTAACAATGCTGCCATCAGTCCAAGCTTGGACATTCGAGGTCTACTACGCGTACTTCTGGTCTCTTTTGGAGTCATTCCTGAGTCTTGCTCTTCTGACTCAATTCCAGCAAAGACTATAAAATACCAAGATGTTGCATGAGCGACCAAAAAGCTGTTCTATGGCGGGTCCTAACATTAGAACCCAAAAGGCACGAGGGAGCGTGCGGGGTTTCAATTCCCTTTTCGCCTGTACTTCGTCTCTACCGCGACCCCGCTGCCCATCGGTTTCGTCTGTTCGGCAATTCTGTACTCCGAGCCTCAGCACCGTCGAAGCGGTGGTCGCGGATCGCCGATGTCTTTGGAGCGGCACAGTGGGACCTTTGGCCGTCTCAGCTTGCTAAATTTGTTAGTGAATATGAGTTCAATAAATATTTGCACACTGAAAAAATGTTAAACTTTGAGTGCTTATATCTTCTAAACTAAAACTATTTTGAAAATTCGATTGGAAAATTCGCTATTAGATGCGTACATTAAATTTATCTAAAGCACTCATACAATTTTTTTTTACTATTTCCGCCTCACTGTGCCGCGCCAAAGACATCAGCGACCACGCTGCCCTACGGTTTCGGCAAGCAGACGATTCATATTTTGTTTTTGTATTCTTTCTCTCGAGACACACCGACTCGACGCTGACCGAGGCATTGACGAAGCCGAGTAGCATTTCGGAGGCGAAGCTAGCGTAAAAGAGAATTGAAGTAAGAGCCCCGCGCGCCCGTACCATGAAGCGTCAAACGAAAATTGAAAAAGAATTTGTTCCTCATGCAACATCTTGGTATTGTATAGTCTTTGATTCCAGCTAATGGACAAATTTTAGTTATATGTCGTTTTATCAACCCGTCTTGATGTTTTATAGTTACTACTCCGACTCTATCGTCCCTACCTTTATGTATTTCTTCTATTTTTCCCAAGGGCCATCTAGCTGGGTGACAGGTTAATATTGTTTTAATATTCTGCATTCCTATTTTCCATTTATTTCTTTGTTGCAGTGTGTGCAAATAATCTTCTTTCCATTTAATCCAAAATTCTCTTTTCATTTTCTGAATTAATCTCCATCTATCCAGATTCCCGATTTTTTCCTCTGAAATTGTCTCAATCGGGCCAAATATTGGCCTTCCAATTATAAAATGACCCTTGTTAATACATCCAGATCGTCAATATCATTGGTAGCTGTATACAAAGGGCGTGAATTTAGTACCGCTTCAATTTGACATAATAGAGTTGCCATTTCCTCATAGGTTAAATTATTGTCCCCAATTACCCTTTTAAGTGGTATTTCACTGATTTTACCCAAGCTTCCCAAATACCTCCGAAGTGAGGTCCTGCCCCGGTAATAAAATGCCACTCGATCTGTTCTCTTTCTAATATTGGAACCACTTTAATGTTGTCTCTGAGGGCTCTGTGGTATTCCTCGTTTAATTTGCGCGAAGCTCCCACAAAGTTAATTCCATTATCGGAAAAAATTTTTCCACATATTCCTCCTGAGAAAAATCTTCTAAGTGCAGCTAGAAATGCATCTGAAGTAAGATCGCTGACTACTTCCAAATGAATAGCTTTTGTCTCCATGCATACGAATACGGCAATATATCCCTTATAGGATTTCTGCCCCAGGTTTTTAGAGCATCGGATGTAGTAAGGCCCGGCGAAGTCTACCTCTGTATTTGTAAACGGGGGGGACATTGTAGCTCTGTGTTTCGGCAGATTTCCCATAATTTGTTCTGCAGTATTCTGTCGATACCTAGCACAGGTGACACACTCTTTAAGTTTTTTCTTTAAGCAATTTCATAGCCCAAATATCCAAAACTTTCGCTGGATATAGTTTCGCATCAGATTAATTCCACCGTGCAATGTTTCCTTATGTGCATTCTTGGTAATTAAAGAAGTGACACTTATCTAAAATCAAGGGATGTTTAACCTCAAATTCCGCGTTGGAGTTTTGCAATCTACCTCCAACTCGTAACAATCCGTCTTTATCTAAGAACGGATTTAAGCTTAATAGTTTATTTTTTGTTTCTATTTCCTTTTTATTAATTAGGCTAGCTATTTCGGAACCGAATTGCTCTTAATCTCCTTCACTGTCAAAAATGAAGGAAATTCTTTCTTTTTGGTTTTGATTTGAATAAACCTCAATACATATGCAATGACTCTTTCTAGTTTATGCATACACGAATATTTTTGTAATAATTCACAAAAAATGTTATTTTTTGCTATTACCATTGTTGTGTCAACAACTAATTTTTCTTCAATTTCCTCTTTTGGCCAATGTTCCTTAGATTTCGCCAACCATTGAGGCCCTTTCCACCAAATCTTAAAATCTATTAGCTTATCTGCACTAATACCCCTTGATGCTACATCTGCTGGATTGTCTTCAGTTCTAACGTGTCCCCATTTAATTTCCTTAATCTTTCTTACTTCGTCAGTTCGACGCCAGATAAACTTGTCTTTATTGTCTCCATTCTTTATCCAGGCTAGAGTAATAGTAGAATCACTCCAGGCATAACACTCTACATTACTTCCAACCGCTACTTTCACCCGCTGAATTAATTTTGCCAGAAGATGTGCTGCACAAAGTTCTAATTTTGGAATTGTTTTCCGATTCTTCTTTGGATTAACTTTGCTTTTGCTGGCTATTATAATTGTAGAACTATCTACCTTGGCATACACTACGACAGCATAAGCCTTTTCGGATGCATCGGCAAACCCATGAATTTGCATCGACTTATTGTGCTGAGAATTTAGCCATCTCGGTATCCGAATGCTCTCTAACTCTGGTAAACTATTTTTAAACGAATTCCATTCCCGAGTATCTTGTTCTAATAATTCTTCATCCCAATTTTTGTCTGCTAGCCAAAGTTTTTGAATAAACAATTTTCCGACAAGTGTCACTGGAGACAGCCAGCCTAAGGGGTCATATATCTTGGCTAAGGTAGATAATACTATTCTTTTGTTATTTTTATACCCGATACTCAAAATGAGTGTTGGGGTATATTAGATTTGTGGTAAAAGTGTATGTGTGTAACGTCCAGAAGGAATCGTTTCCGACCCCATAAAGTATATATATTCTTGATCAGCATCAATAGCCGAGTCGATTGAGCCATGTCTGTCTGTCCGTCTGTCCGTCCGTCCGTCTGTCCGTCTGTCCGTCCCCTTCAGCGCCTAATGCTCAAAGACTATAAGAGCTAGAGCAACGATGTTTTGGATCCAGACTTCTGTGATATGTCACTGCTACAAAAATATTTCAAAACTTTGCCCCGCCCACTTCCGCCCCCACAAAGGGCGAAAATCTGTGGCATCCACAATTTTAAAGATACGAGAAAACCAAAAACGCAGAATCGTAGAGAATGACGATATCTTTTAGACTGCGGAATCTGAATTGGATCGTATTATTATTATAGCCAGCATCAAGAAAACAATTTCATTTTTTCTCGCCCTGTCTCTTGTTTAGAGTAAAACATTAGCGCCTAGATCTCAGAGACTATAAAAGCTAGAGCAACCAAATTTGGTATCCACACTCCTAATATATCGGACCGAGACGAGTTTGTTTCAAAATTTCGCCACAAATTTCTGGGGATATTCATAAATCTCAGAGACTATTAAGGCTAGAGTAACCAAATTTGGTATCCGCACTCCTGTTAGATCTCACTATAAAACGTATATCTCAAAATTTCGCCCCACCCCCTTCCGCCCACACAAAGGACGAAAATCTGTTGCATCCACAATATTGCAAAATCGAGTAAACTAAAAACGCAGAATCATAGACAATGACCATATCTATCAGATTGCTGAATCTGGATCAGATCAGATAATTTTTGTAGCCAAAAGGAACAAATCAATTTGCAGTGGCTACGCAGCGCCCGACGTCACGCTCAGACTGATTTTCTGTCTCTTTCGCACGCACTCTCTGTCGAGTCGTTTAATATTAGCGGCGTCTGCCGGAGGAGAGCCATACTGACTTAGTATCGGGTATAACTGTAGAGTTGCGGTGTCCGCAGCAACTCACAACGTTCCCCCTCGTTCTTAATTGGTTCATAGTGGAAACTGAACCTAAACTCGTCTTTAATCGGTTCCCATTGTAGTCCTAATGTTTTGACGGATTCATTCTCTTCAATGGTTAATACTTTATTTTCTTGGTCATTTCTAATGCCTTCTATAATTTCTGGGATATTTGTTATCCACTTTCTTAAGTTAAACCCAACCTTATTAAACTCCCGGGTAACTTCCTTTACATGCTTTTTAGCATCCAGTATCGTGTCGGCACCTGTCATCAGGTCGTCCATATAAAAATCATTCTTTATGATTTCCCTAATTGCTTGATTTTTGCAATTATCTGCTATTGCAACAAGCACCCTGGTTGCTAAGTAGGGTGCTGAAGCTGTACCGTACGTAACGGTTGTAAGTTTATAATCTTTTAACTTTTCGTCTGGATTATCTCTCCAAATTATATGAAAATATTGTTGATCGTCTTTATCAGCATTAACATGCCGGTACATTTTTTCAGATATTACAAATGGCCATTTACGCCATTTCACCATAATATCGAAGGTTTTTTTTTTGGACCCTTGGTCCAACCCACATGATATCATTTAAACTTTTATTGTTTGTGGTTTTTGCTGAAGCATCGAAAACCACCCTCAGCTTTGTCGTTAGACTGGAATCTCTTATGACTCCTTGATGGGGTAAATAATATTTCCCATCTTCTTTGGACTCTACCATATGTCCTAAATTTTTTATATTCATGCATGAACTTTACATAATTTTCTTTTAATGTTTTATTATTGCTGAGCTTTCTTTCTAAACTATAAAATCGCGCTATAGCTTGGGGTTTTGAATCTCCTAGATCCTTTTCTTTTTTAAATGGTATTTTAACTACATACCTACCATTCTTATCTATTCTTGTTGTTTCCAAGAAATGCTCCTCGCAAACATCTTCTTATACGTCATTCTTTTCACTTTCCCAGAACCGCTCTAAGTCCCCAACTTTGGTGCAACCGGATATAATCCATCCGAATTCTGTATTTTGTCCAAGTAGTCCGTCTATTTTTACTACTCCGTCTTTTAAAATATGGGTATACAAATCTATCCCAATTATTACATCTACCCTACTTGGTTTGTCAAAGTTAGGGTCTGCCAACACATAATCTTGCCACTTAGTTTTATCAATATTGAAAGACTTTAATAGTAAAGCTTACATCAGTTTCGGAAGAATAATTGCTTCAATATTTAGAGGACCTTTATTATAATCACGAGTTTTTACCGATAAAGTAATTTTGTACTTTGAAGTGCAAGAGTCTGTAGATGACACTCCACTTACCTCGGTGTTCGCTCTTTTTAAGTTTAATATTTGCGCAGCTTCTTCTGAAATTATGGTTCATCAATGAGAGTTCTAAGGTTTTGATAGCCACCATTCCTTGTCCTTACTTTTATAAGTGCTGTGGCTAAGAACGCTTGTTCTTTTGTCAAGCAAGTGTTAACATTTTCCCTCTTTTCGTAGGGAATACGGAGCATCGTATGATGAGGTTTTTTTACAAATCCCACATAAAATTTCAGAAAAGCATTTCTTATACATATCATGCCTACAGCATTTTGTGCAAAGGCGCTGTTTTTTAATAAACTGGCCTCTATCTATCGGACTCATTCCCTTAAACTTATAGCAGTGAATTATGGTATGTCCTGCCATTTTACATGAGGGACAATTTTCTTTTATTTTACCATATTGCACTGGCTGGCGAAAATCCTCTAGCTGAACCCTCCACGAGGGTGCCGGCTGGGCAATGGACACTGCATTACCCCGGACAAGGGTAATGCACTGTCGCTTGCTCTGTCCGGGGTAATGCAGTGTCTAGCTAAGGCTATGGTCCGGCGTCTTCCCGATTCAAAGTCGGGGGAACCGAACCAGGGCCATGGCTAGAGGTGCCTGGCGGTCAGGCCTAAAACGCTAGGAGGTGGTCCCCCCGAAAAATATTTACCAGTATGGACCCTCGGGCCAACTATGGAGTCGAAGAAGGAGCAAGCACGGGTTGGGATGTCAACCCAAACGTCGGTGGAAAGCGTGACTGCTCCACCGGCGGGCACGGGGAGGAGCAGTCCTCTCTGCGTGTCGCCAGCGGTCACACCTCAGACTTGGCGGGAGCAGGCCAGGTCAGTTGTAAAGCTACTGCCACAACAACAACAACAAAAACAACTCACTCCGTGGCCTGCACAGACGCCGTAGTCGATACAGACACGGATCTGGAGAGCGTGCTCTCTCTAAGCAGGACGGATGAAGAGAGCCTTCTCCGCTCGCCGGAACCAGGCACCAGCTCTCTGCGTAGGGAAGGGCCGAAGCGTTCCAAGGAGGGGATGAAGGCCAAAGCGCAATACAAAGCGACCCTCAACATAAAAAGCCGGCTGCAAGGCAAAGCAGACATCTCCCAGGAGAAGGTCAAGCTAGCCTGGGCCGAGCAGAGAGTAGAGGAGGGTCGGCTACACTATGCTCAGATGCCACAGATGAGGGCGTCGAATGGCGAATATGCCAATAAGGTGGAGGAGATGATGGCCACCAAGAGGCAACGCTCGACTGAGAGTGCCATTAAGGACACTCCAGCGAGCAAGCGGCAACGCGGGCCCAAGAGTGCAGCCCCTCCACCGAAAGCGGCCAAGAAGCCAACGAACGGCCGGCCAGGGTCTTGCGCTTGAAGACGAAAAAGAGGAAGACGGTGACCTGACGCTGGTAGTCAACCCGTCAGGTGCAAGTGAGCCAGCCACCCATGCTGAGTGTGCTGCAGCTCAACTTGCATAAAAGCAAGGTAGCGTCGGCGGAGCTCCTCATCGCCATGGAGCAAGGGCTCGCCGACATAGCTCTAGTCCAGGAGCCCTGGATTGCGACAGGCAATTCAGTGGCCGGACTAAAGTCCTCAAATCATAACCTGTTCTACTCAACATCGGTAAGCAGGAACAGAACCGTCGTACTCGTACGAAAGGGAATCCGTGCTTACCTTATGTCTCATTACAGCACGGATGACCTGACGGTTGTGATGCTGGAAAGTGAGGAAAAGCGCCTTCTGGTGGCTTCCTGCTACATGGCTCACGACAGACCCGCACCACCCGACGAACTCAGGAGCCTGGTGACAGAAGCCGGCACCAAAAACTATGAACTCGTCATCGGAACGGACGCCAATGCCCACCACAATGTGTGGGGAAGCACCGACATCAATGACAGAGATGAGTCACTCTTAGACTTTATACTAGCAACTAATCTATATATAGCAAACGTTGGGGAGGAGCACACCTTCGTAGGTCCGACCTCATTCAACGTGCTAGACCTAACACTTGCAACAGGAAACAGTACTACGGTATCTAGCTGGAGGGTCCTCGATAGACCATCCTTCTCAGACCATAAGTACATTCAGTTCAAGTGCGAATTCAAACACCCTTCGAAGACAACAGTCTATAGAAACCCCCGGAACACAAACTGGGCAAAGTTTAAAAAGACAGTTACTTCGAAGCTCGCGAATCCGGGCTCAGTGAAATCCGCGGAGGGTATAGAGAAGTCCCTAAAGACCCTATCCAACGAGCTACTGAACGCCTACCATGCATCGTGCAAACCCTCGAGAACGAAGAGGAGGTCCAAGCCACTCTGGTGAAACCGAGATCTCTCTCTCCAAAGGAGCAACCTCAAGGAATTCTTGAAGATCGCCAAACAAGCGAACGAAGAGATTGTCAATGAGGAATATAAAATCCTACTTAGGAGCTACAAGAAGGAAATACGTAAGGCACAAAGGAACTCGTGGAGAAACTTCTGCTCCAACATCGAGAAAGTGCGCGAAACCGCTAGGCTTCGGAAGCTGCTTTCATAGCAGCCCACAGTACAGAGCCAACTAAAACTAGACAACGGACAGTGAACAGAGGGCAGCAAAGAAGCCCTAACAGCACTAATGGAGGCGCACTTCCTAGCAACCGAGGAACAGCACCCTCCAATAGGTCTGTTAACCACTAAGAGAATCCACTGGGCCATAGACTCCTTCGCGGGCATAAAAGCACCAGGACTGGACGGGATATTCCCAGCCATGATGCAGTTGACCAAAGAGGTTATTACCCCATGGCTCCTCGCAATATACTCAGCATGCCTAAGTAAGGGCTATATCCCCATCCAATGGAGAACCTCGAGAGTTATCTTCCTCCCTAAGGCAGGAAAGTGCAGCCACGTGAGTCCCAAGGATTACAGACCGATAAGCCTTACCTCCTTTATACTAAAAACACTAGAAAAGCTGTTGGATTTGCACATCAGGAATGAGGTAGAGGGACTGATGTCAACAAACCAACACGCCTACACTAAAGGGAAATCAGTGGAGACGGCACTACACTCGCTAGTAGCCACCATCGAGAGCGCCCTTCACAACAAAAAGTATGCTTTGGGAGCATTTGTGGACATCTCAGGAGCATTCAACAACATGGCCACAATCGCAATAACAAGTCGCCTAGAAGCGAATAACATACACCCTGCAATCAACGTCTGGATCAAAAACCTCCTAAGTTGCAGACGGGTGCAATCGGAGTGGGGTTCCATGCTTCCTGCTTCCTTTACCTGCTTCCATGGTAAAGGGGGCACACAGAGGCACACCTCAGGGTGGAGTCCTGTCGCCACTACTGTGGAATCTGGTAGTCGACGACCTCATCAAGAGATTTGAAAGGAAGGCCCCAAAGATAACAGCTTATGCAGATGACATAAGCATACTTATTACGGGTGTATGTCCATCGACCCTCAGCTCCTTAATGGAACGTACATTTAGGGAGATACGTGAGTGGGCGGAAGAGGTAGGACTCAGTATCAACGCGGACAAGACGGACCTCATCCTCTTTACCAAGAGGTACAAGGTACCGATATAGACCCCCCCGAAAATTGACCAAACTAGGCTGACCGCAAAATCACAGGTGAAATACCTAGGCACCTAGGAAGGGGTGAAGAAGGCTACTATTGCGCTTTATGCATCCAAGAAGATGCTCAGCAGCACATGGGGCCTGTCACCTGCTCTAATGCACTGGATCTACATCTCGGTGGTGCGACCAACTTTGCTGTATGGAGCCTTAGTGTGGTGGCAGGCTACTGAAAAGAAGACATACCATAAGCTTATGGAAAAGACTCAGCGACAGGCTCTGCTCTGTATTACAGGGGCGCTGAGGTCAACCCCAACAAAAGCACTCGAAACCCTACTCGGAATCGACCCCCTGGACATTCACGCTCGCCTGATTGCGGGAAAGGCAGCACAACGCCTCATAGCATCAGGAAATCTATCGCCACAAGGATACGGGCATAGTTCAATCGGCAGGGAAATGACCAGATCAACTGATTACATGACCCCCCAAACTTGCCTTGACGTCAAAACAACCACATCTTTGGATGTGGTCCAAGATGGACGGAGGACTAGGAGCGGGCCTATACTGTACAGACCCTGAGATAGGGCTGTCGTATAAGCTACCGGACCAATGCAGCATATTCCAGGCAGAAGTTTTTGCCATCGGGAAAGCAGCGGAGGTCGCTCTCCTCACAGAACGAGCACACGATGCGGTCAACCTATTCGTCGACAGCCAAGCGACGATAAGATCCATGCAGTCATCCGCGGTCAGTTCCAGAAGTGTCTTGGCGAGCAGGGAGGCATTAGACATCCTAAGCACGACAAAGACAGTGCGGATCTATTGGGTTCCCAGCCACCAGGGCATCGAAGGAAACGAAGCGGCGGACGTACTAGCTAAGGTAGGCGTCGGGCTGGAGAATAGGAGAACCGAGAACGTGCCTGTCTCCCTTAGAACGCTGCAAGGCGATCTAGAGAAGCAGGCTAGAGCACAGACTGATAGCAGGTGGAGGAGTACCACCACCTGCAAAACCTCGAAGATAATGTGCAAGGAGCGCAACCAGAAACTTAGCCACAACCTACTGCACCTACCACGAAAGGACTGTAGACTGATAGTGGGAATACTAACAGGTCACTGTCTGGCTGCTACACATGCAGCAAAGCTAGGCATCACCAACAGAGACAGTTGTAGGAAATGTGAGGAACCTGGGGCTATCGAAACCCTGGAACATCTCATCTGCAACTGTCCGGCTCTCTCAAGGGCAAGGAGGAGATACCTGGGCGCCCCAGTGTTGGCATCACTGGAAGATGCCTCCAAAAGGACGCCACAGGAACTGCTGGCCTATGCTAAAAACACCTCGATTCCCGGCGACGGTTCATACACCCCCCCATCCGGATAACTAAGGGCCATATTAGCCTATGCGTGGCCCCGCTGTGGGCCGTCCGGGCTAACCTAAAATAACCTATTGCACTTCTTTTTTCAACGGTTTCCACTCTTTATCTTGCGACGTGTACCGTTGTTCTAAAAATTCTATTACATCTGGCAATACTTGGATATCTTTTGTCCTTTTTATATGACTTTCATATAATTGTAAGGTATCTTTGTTGAATTTTTTCAACACAATGTGCGCGAATTCTGTTAAATGTGACTTTAATTTAATTAAATGTATTGACTCGTTTATAGAATCAGAAAACCATTTAATATGTTTCGCTGAATCGTGATCTAGCATTGGTAAGTCTAGTAAACGATTCAGCTGATCCGAAAAAATTCGCTTATTTTCATACCGCTTGGTCAGCAATTCCCAAGCGGCATTATAATTCTCCAGCGGCCCAGTTAAAAGGTGAGCTACCATACTCCGTGCCTCACCCTTTATCGCGATTTTCAAATAATTGAATTTTAGAGATGTACTCAGACTATCACTGTTATGAATTAATTCACAAAATATTTGTGAAAAGCCGTCCCACTCTTTTTCTTCGCCCGAGAATGTGGGTACTTCCACTTTCGGAAGATCAGGCAAATCGATATCTTCTTTTTTTACCGTTGCCCCTTTAGTATCCATGCTGTTTTCTTCAGCTATGGTTTGCATCCTAACTTCTAGGTTGCTCAACATGTTTTGAATATCAAATTCCAAATCTCCGATCTGGTTGTCGAAGCTGTCGTTTGTTTCATAGCTATGATAATACTCCTCAATTTTTGAGCTCATTCTTTTACTGAGGAACTCAATTTTTTCTTTTCTCATTATACACTCTCCCATTTTAGCCTGATCAAACCTCTGCATGGTTTGCTCTAAATATGTCCTCAGGGTTTCCACCATTCTGACGATTTCCTCAGATACTTTTTCTATGCTATTGTTAATTTTGGGCTCTATGTCTTCCTTCAAAGTTCCACTCTCCACTGATTGTAACTTTGTTTTTTCTACCTTCCCTTTCGTTAATGTTTCATTATTTTTTGACTCTACATACTTTTTATGTATGTCCTCTATATTTTTAATCATTTTTTCGTACTGCGGTCTCTCATAGTAGTCATGATCGACTACTCCATATGTTAACAGTGCAGAATTATTGCCTGTAACTTTGTTTTTAAGGTCTCCTAACCTTTGGATTACATCGCTGGTCAAATGACCAGCTTCAATCTTATTAATCTCCCTTGCTATCGCTGCTTGAGCCTCTAATAGCTTAATTATTTGTTCCGACAACATCTTAGTTTAATTTTTTTTGTACTTTTACTTAATTAGGCTTAAAAACAATATGAAATATGAGACTTAGCTGATGAATTCTGCTTCTGCTGTTGTTGTTACTGCTGCCGCTGAAGTCGCTGCTGCTGATACCGCTGTTTCTGCTGCTGGTGTTGCCTCTGCTTACGTCGCTGCTGCTGATATCGCTGTCGCTGCTGCTGGTGTTGCCTCTGCTTAAGTCGCTGTCGCTGATCTTCCTGTCGCTGCAGTTATTGTTGCTGGCACAGTGGGCACACACAAACCCATTTATATATTTATTTTTCACAGTCACAGTTATTTGCCACTTTTTTTTCAATTCTAGCCATTAAGCACTTTCGATGTTTCGGATTATTATTTTTTCTCTTTCGATGTTCCGGCCTCAAAAACGCCACCGTCGCGAAAAATTTTTATTTTCCAATTACAATAGATATATGTACATATTTCGTTATCTATTAAAATACAGCCTGTCCAGCTCGTTATTTTCAAAATTATTAATTGAAACTTCCGTTTCATTCATTTTTATTTATTTATTTTTATACCCGATACTCAAAATGAGTATTGGGAAAAATTAGATTTGTGGTAAAAGTGGATGTGTGTAACGTCCAGAAGGAATCGTTTCCGACCCCATTAAGAATATATATTCTTGATCAGCATCAATAGCCGAGTCGATTGAACCCTGCCGTTTGTCCGTCCCTATCAGCGCATAGTGCTCAAAGACTATAAGATTTCTGTGATATGTCACTGCTCCAAGTATATTTCGAAATTTTACCCCGCCAACGTCCGAAAATCTGTGGCATCCACAAATTCAAAGATACGAGAGATCTGAAAGCGCAAAGTCGTAGAGGATGACTATATGTTCTAGAGTGTACAATCTGAACCAGAACGTATAATTATTATAGCCAGAATCAAGAAAACAATTTCATTCTTTCTCGCTCTGTCTCTCCCTAACACACAGGTTTCATGGTCGGTTTTGCCAATGGCAAAATATGAGTTCAAGGATCTCAGAACCTATAAGAGCCAGCGTAACCAAATTTGGTACCCACACTCCTGTGATATCGGACCTTGACCGTTTGGTGTCAAAATTGCACCACACTCCCTTCCGCCCCCACAAAAGGCGAAAATCTGTGGCATCCATAAATTCAAAGATACGAAAGAACTGAAAGCGCAAAGTCGTAGAGGATGACTATATGTTCTAGAGTGTAAAATCTGAACCACAGCGTATAATTATTATAGCCAGAATCCAGAAAACAATTTCATTCTTTCTCACTTTGTCTCTCCCTAAAACACAGGTTTCATGGTCGGTTTTGCCAATTGCAAAATATGAGTTCAAGGATCTCAGAACCTATAAGAGCCAGCGCAACCAAATTTGGTTTCCACACTCCTGTGATATCGGACCTTGACCGTTTGGTGTCAAAATTGCACCACACTCCCTTCCGCCACAACAAAAGGCGAAAATCTGTGGCATCCATAAATTCAAAGATACGAGAGATCTGAAAGCGCAAAGTCGTAGAGGATGACTATATGTTCTAGAGTGTAAAATCTGAACCACAGCGTATAATTATTATAGCCAGAATCAAGAAAACAATTTCATTCTTTCTCGCTTTGTCTCTCCCTAACACACAGGTTTCATGGTCGGTTTTGCCAATTGCAAAATATGAGTTCAAGGATCTCAGAACCTATAAGAGCCAGCGCAACCAAATTTGGTACCCACACTCCTGTGATATCGGACCTTGACCGTTTGGTGTCAAAATTGCACCGCACTCCCTTCCGCCCCCACAAAAGGCGAAGATCTGTGGCATCCATAAATTCAAAGATACGAAAGAACTGAAAGCGCAAAGTCGTAGAGGATGACTATATGTTCTAGAGTGTAAAATCTGAACAACAGCGTATAATTATTATAGCCAGAATCAAGAAAACAATTTCATTCTTTCTCGCTTTGTCTCTCCCTAACACACAGGTTTCATGGTCGGTTTTGCCAATTGCAAAATATGAGTTCAAGGTTATCAGAACCTATAAGAGCCAGAGCAACCAAATTTGGTATCCAGACTCCTGTGATATCGGACCTTGACCGTTTGGTGTCAAAATTTCACCACACCCCCTTCCGCCCCCACAAAGGACGAAAATCTGTTGCATCCACAATATTGCAGATTCGAGAAAACTAAAAACATAGAACATAAACATCATAGAGAATGACCATATCTATCCGGTTGCTGAATCTCGATCAGATCGGATCATTTTTATAGCCAAAAGGAACAAATCTATTTTCAGTGGCTACGCAGCGCCCGACGTTACGCTCCGACTGATTTTGTGTCTCTCTCGCACGCACTCTTTGTCGTGTCGTTTTATATTACCGTTTTTTTGCACTTGCCTTTGAGCTGAATATGGAATCTTCTAATTCTTTGAGCTGGTCGTTTGCACCCACAAAGTTCGTTGCATTGTCGCGATGAATAGTTTGGCACTTCCCACGTCTACTTAAGAATCGACGCAGGGCGGCCAAGAATGCATCTGTGGTCAGGTCGCTTACCAGCTCTAGGTGCACTGCCTTTGTGGAAAAGCAGCAGAACACGGCGATTGTTCAAACATGAACATTCGGCCCCTTGCAGAATGTTTAAATATAAATAGATTATTGTACACATAAACTCATGTAACAACACCGATCTCTAAAGAAATCACATAAAGTAGACAAGTTATGACTGCACTGGTGTAAACAGAGATCTGTAACCCATTAATACGACAACAAACGAGGGGGAACGTTGTGAGTTGCTGCGGACACCGCAACTCTACAGTTATACCCGATAATAAGTCAGTATCGATCTCCTCCGGCAGACGCCGCTAATATTAAACAACACGACAAAGAGTGCGTGCGAGAGAGACAGAAAATCAGTCTGAGCGTGACGTCGGGCGCTGCGTAGCCACTGAAAATTGTTTTTTTTTTCTTTTCGGCTATAAAAATTATCCGATCTGATCCAAATTCAGCAACCGGATAGATATGGTCATTCTCTATGATTCTGCGTTTTTAGTTTTCTCGAATCTGCAATATTGTGGATGCAACAGATTCTCGTCCTTTGTGGGGGCGGAAGGGGGTGGGGCGAAATTCTGAGATATACGTTTTATAGTGAGATCTAACAGAAGTTCGGATACCAAATTTGGTTACTCTAGCCTTAATAGTCTCTGAGATGTGGTTGCCCCAGATTTTCGTCCTTTGCGGGGCGGAAGGTGGTGTGGCGATATTTTGACACAAAACGGTCAAGGTCCGATATCACAGGAGTGTGGATACCAAATTTGGTTGCGCTGGCTCTTATAGGTTCTGAGATCCTTGAACTCATATTTTGCAATTGGCAAAACCGACCATGAAACCTGTGTGTTAGGGAGAGACAGAGCGAGAAAAAATGAAATTGTTTTCTTGATTCTGGCTATAATAATTATACGATCTGGTTGAGATTTTACACTCTAGAAGATATGGTCCTTTACAATTCTGCGTTTTTGGTTTTATTGTATCTTTAAAAATGTGGATGCCAGAGATTTTCGTCCTTTGTGGGGGCGGAAGTGGGCGGGGCGAAGTTTTGAAATATTTTTGTAGCAGTGACATATCACAGAAGTCTGGATCCAAAACATCGTTGCTCTAGCTCTTATCGTCTTTGAGCACTAGGCGCTGAAGGGGACGGACAGACGGACGGTCGGACGGACGGACAGACGGACAGACAGACAGGGCTCAATCGACTCGGCTATTAATGCTGATCAAGAATATATATACTTTATGGGGTCGGAAACGATTCCTTCTGGACGTTATACACATCCATTTTCACCACAAATCTAATATACCCCAATACTCATTTTGAGTATCGGGTATAAAAATAAATAAATAAAAATTAATGAAACGGAAATTTCAATAAATAATTTTGAAAATAACGAGCTGGACAGGCTGTATTATAATAGATAACGAAATATGTATATCTATTGTAATTGAAAAATAAAAATTTTTCGCGACGGTGGCGTTTTCGAGGCCGAAACATCGAAAGAGAAAAAATAATAATCCGAAACATCGAAAGTGCTTAATGGCTAGAATTGAAAAAAAAAGTGGCAAATAACTGTGACTGTGAAAAAGAAATATATAAATGGGTTTGTGTGTGCCCACTGTGCCAGCAACAATAACTGCAGCGACAGGAAGATCAGCGACAGCGACTTAAGCAGAGGCAACACCAGCAGCAGCGACAGCGATATCAGCAGCAGCGACGTAAGCAGAGGCAACACCAGCAGCAGAAACAGCGGTATCAGCAGCAGCGACTTCAGCGGCAGCAGTAACAACAAGAGCATAAGCAGAATTCATCAGCTAAGTCTCATATTTCATATTGTTTTTAAGCCTAATTAAGTAAAAGTAAAAAAAAATTAAACTAAGATGTTGTCGGAACAAATAATTAAGCTATTAGAGGCTCAAGCAGCGATAGCAAGGGAGATTAAAAAGATTGAAGCTGGTCATTTGACCAGCGATGTAATCCAAAGGTTAGGAGACCTTAAAAACAAAGTTACAGGCAATAATTCTGCACTGTTAACATATGGAGTAGTCGATCGTGACTACTAAGAGAGACTACTAAGAGACCGCAGTACGAAAAAATGATTAAAAATATAGAGGACATACATAAAAAGTATGTAGAGTCAAAAAATAATGAAACATTAACGAAAGGGAAGGTAGAAAAAACAAAGTTACAATCAGTGGAGAGTGGAACTTTGAAGGAAGACATAGAGCCCAAAATTAACAATAGCATAGAAAAAGTATCTGAGGAAATCGTCAGAATGGTGGAAACCCTGAGGACATATTTAGAGCAAACCATGCAGAGGTTTGATCAGGCTAAAATGGGAGAGTGTATAATGAGAAAAGAAACGAGGGGGAACGTTGTGAGTTGCTGCGGACACCGCAACTCTACGGTTATACCCGATACTAAGTCAGTATGGCTCTCCTCCGGCAGACGCCGCTAATATTTAACGACACGACAAAGAGTGCGTGCGAGAGAGACAGAAAATCAGTCTGAGCGTGACGTCGGGCGCTGCGTAGCCACTGAAAATTGTTTTTGTCCTTTTCGGCTACAAAAATTATCCGATCTGATCAAAATTCAGCAATCTGATAGATATGATCATTATCTATGATTCTGCGTTTTTAGTTTTCTCAAATCTGCAATATTGTGGATGCAACAGATTTTCGTCCTTTGTAGGGGCGGATGGGGGTGGGGCGAAATTCTGAGATATACGTTTTATAGTGACATCTTAAAGGAGTGTGTGTACCAAATTTGGTTACTCTAGCCTTAATAGTCTCTGAGATTTGTGGTTGCCTCAGATTTTCGTCCTTTGCGGGGGCGGAAGGGGGTGTGGCGAAATTTGGACAGGAAACGGTCAAGGTCCGATATCACAGGAGGGTGGATACCAAATTTGGTTGCTCTGGCTTTTATAGGTTCTGAGATCCTTGAACTCATATTTTGCAATTGGCAAAACCGACCATGAAACCTGTGTGTTAGAGTGAGACAGAGCGAGAAAGAGTGAAATTGTTTTCGTGATTCTGGCTGTAATAATTATACGATCTGGTTCAGATTTTGCACTCTAGAAGATATTGTCATCTTCTACGATTCTGCGTTTTTAGTTTTCTCGTATCGTCGAAATTGTGGATGCCACAGATTTTCGCCCTTTGTGGGGGCGGAAGTGGGCGGGGCAAAGTTTTGAAATATTTTTGGAGCAGTGACATATCACAGAAGTCTGGATCCAAAACATCGTTGCTCTAGCTCTTATAGTCTTTGAGCATTAGGCGCTGAAGGGGACGGACAGACGGACAGACGGACAGACGGACAGACGGACGGACGGACAGACGGACAGACGGACAGACAGACATGGCTCAATCGACTCGGCTATTGATGCTGATCAAGAATATATATACTTTATAGGGTCGGAAACGATTCCTTCTGGACGTTACACACATCCACTTTTACCACAAATCTAATATACCCCAATACTCATTTTGAGTATCGGGTATAAAAATTGAGTTCCTCAGTAAAAGAATGAGCTCAAAAATTGAGGAGTATTATCATAGCTATGAAACAAACGACAGCTTCGACAACCAGATCGGAGATTTGGAATTTGATATTCAAAACATGTTGAGCAACCTAGAAGTTAGGATGCAAACCATAGCTGAAGAAAACAGCATGGATACTAAAGGGGCAACGGTAAAAAAAGAAGATATCGATTTGCCTGATCTTCCGAAAGTGGAAGTACCCACATTCTCGGGCGAAGAAAAAGAGTGGGACGGCTTTTCACAAATATTTTGTGAATTAATTCATAACAGTGATAGTCTGAGTACATCTCTAAAATTCAATTATTTGAAAATCGCGATAAAGGGTGAGGCGAGTATGGAGTATGGAGTATGGAGTATGGAGTATGGAGTATGGTAGCTCACCTTTTAACTGGGCCGCTGGAGAATTATAATGCCGCTTGGGAATTGCTGACCAAGCGGTATGAAAATAAGCGAATTTTTTCGGATCAGCTGAATCGTTTACTAGACTTACCAATGCTAGATCACGATTCAGCGAAACATATTAAATGGTTTTCTGATTCTATAAACGAGTCAATACATTTAATTAAATTAAAGTCACATTTAACAGAATTCGCGCACATTGTGTTGAAAAAATTCAACAAAGATACCTTACAATTATATGAAAGTCATATAAAAAGGACAAAAGATATCCAAGTATTGCCAGATGTAATAGAATTTTTAGAACAACGGTACACGTCGCAAGATAAAGAGTGGAAACCGTTGAAAAAAGAAGTGCAATAGGTTATTTTAGGTTAGCCCGGACGGCCCACAGCGGGGCCACGCATAGGCTAATATGGCCCTTAGTTATCCGGATGGGGGGGTGTATGAACCGTCGCCGGGAATCGAGGTGTTTTTAGCATAGGCCAGCAGTTCCTGTGGCGTCCTTTTGGAGGCATCTTCCAGTGATGCCAACACTGGGGCGCCCAGGTATCTCCTCCTTGCCCTTGAGAGAGCCGGACAGTTGCAGATGAGATGTTCCAGGGTTTCGATAGCCCCAGGTTCCTCACATTTCCTACAACTGTCTCTGTTGGTGATGCCTAGCTTTGCTGCATGTGTAGCAGCCAGACAGTGACCTGTTAGTATTCCCACTATCAGTCTACAGTCCTTTCGTGGTAGGTGCAGTAGGTTGTGGCTAAGTTTCTGGTTGCGCTCCTTGCACATTATCTTCGAGGTTTTGCAGGTGGTGGTACTCCTCCACCTGCTATCAGTCTGTGCTCTAGCCTGCTTCTCTAGATCGCCTTGCAGCGTTCTAAGGGAGACAGGCACGTTCTCGGTTCTCCTATTCTCCAGCCCGACGCCTACCTTAGCTAGTACGTCCGCCGCTTCGTTTCCTTCGATGCCCTGGTGGCTGGGAACCCAATAGATCCGCACTGTCTTTGTCGTGCTTAGGATGTCTAATGCCTCCCTGCTCGCCAAGACACTTCTGGAACTGACCGCGGATGACTGCATGGATCTTATCGTCGCTTGGCTGTCGACGAATAGGTTGACCGCATCGTGTGCTCGTTCTGTGAGGAGAGCGACCTCCAAAGATGTGGTTGTTTTGACGTCAAGGCAAGTTTGGGGGGTCATGTAATCAGTTGATCTGGTCATTTCCTTGCCGATTGAACTATGCCCGTATCCTTGTGGCGATAGATTTCCTGATGCTATGAGGCGTTGTGCTGCCTTTCCCGCAATCAGGCGAGCGTGAATGTCCAGGGGGTCGATTCCGAGTAGGGTTTCGAGTGCTTTTGTTGGGGTTGACCTCAGCGCCCCTGTAATACAGAGCAGAGCCTGTCGCTGAGTCTTTTCCATAAGCTTATGGTATGTCTTCTTTTCAGTAGCCTGCCACCACACTAAGGCTCCATACAGCAAAGTTGGTCGCACCACCGAGATGTAGATCCAGTGCATTAGAGCAGGTGACAGGCCCCATGTGCTGCTGAGCATCTTCTTGGATGCATAAAGCGCAATGGTAGCCTTCTTCACCCCTTCCTAGGTGCCTAGGTATTTCACCTGTGATTTTGCGGTCAGCCTAGTTTGGTCAATTTTCGGGGGGGTCTATATCGGTACCTTGTACCTCTTGGTAAAGAGGATGAGGTCCGTCTTGTCCGCGTTGATACTGAGTCCTACCTCTTCCGCCCACTCACGTATCTCCCTAAATGTACGTTCCATTAAGGAGCTGAGGGTCGATGGACATACACCCGTAATAAGTATGCTTATGTCATCTGCATAAGCTGTTATCTTTGGGGCCTTCCTTTCAAATCTCTTGATGAGGTCGTCGACTACCAGATTCCACAGTAGTGGCGACAGGACTCCACCCTGAGGTGTGCCTCTGTGTGCCCCCTTTACCATGGAAGCAGGTAAAGGAAGCAGGAAGCATGGAACCCCACTCCGATTGCACCCGTCTGCAACTTAGGAGGTTTTTGATCCAGACGTTGATTGCAGGGTGTATGTTATTCGCTTCTAGGCGACTTGTTATTGCGATTGTGGCCATGTTGTTGAATGCTCCTGAGATGTCCACAAATGCTCCCAAAGCATACTTTTTGTTGTGAAGGGCGCTCTCGATGGTGGCTACTAGCGAGTGTAGTGCCGTCTCCACTGATTTCCCTTTAGTGTAGGCGTGTTGGTTTGTTGACATCAGTCCCTCTACCTCATTCCTGATGTGCAAATCCAACAGCTTTTCTAGTGTTTTTAGTATAAAGGAGGTAAGGCTTATCGGTCTGTAATCCTTGGGACTCACGTGGCTGCATTTTCCTGCCTTAGGGAGGAAGATAACTCTCGAGGTTCTCCATTGGATGGGGATATAGCCCTTACTTAGGCATGCTGAGTATATTGCGAGGGGCCATGGGGTAATAACCTCTTTGGTCAACTGCATCATGGCTGGGAATATCCCGTCCAGTCCTGGTGCTTTTATGCCATCGAAGGAGTCTATGGCCCAGTGGATTCTCTTAGTGGTTAACAGACCTATTGGAGGGTGCTGTTCCTCGGTTGCTAGGAAGTGCGCCTCCATTAGTGCTGTTAGGGCTTCTTTGCTGCCCTCTGTCCACTGTCCGTTGTCTAGTTTTAGTTGGCTCTGTACTGTGGGCTGCTATGAAAGCAGCTTCCGAAGCCTAGCGGTTTCGGGCACTTTCTCGATGTTGGAGCAGAAGTTTCTCCACGAGTTCCTTTGTGCCTTACGTATTTCCTTCTTGTAGCTCCTAAGTAGGATTTTATATTCCTCATTGACAATCTCTTCGTTCGCTTGTTTGGCGATCTTCAAGAATTCCTTGAGGTTGCTCCTTTGGAGAGAGAGATCTCAGTTCCACCAGAGTGGCTTGGACCTCCTCTTCGTTCTCGAGGGTTTGCACGATGCATGGTAGGCGTTCAGTAGCTCGTTGGATAGGGTCTTTAGGGACTTCTCTATACCCTCCGCGGATTTCACTGAGCCCGGATTCGCGAGCTTCGAA
The DNA here is from genome assembly GCF_009870125.1 of Drosophila pseudoobscura. NCBI lineage: Eukaryota > Metazoa > Arthropoda > Insecta > Diptera > Drosophilidae > Drosophila > Drosophila pseudoobscura. The sequence goes on along the minus strand of NC_046681.1, from coordinate 120,101 downwards.
GTAACTGTCTTTTTAAACTTTGCCCAGTTTGTGTTCCGGGGGTTTCTATAGACTGTTGTCTTCGAAGGGTGTTTGAATTCGCACTTGAACTGAATGTACTTATGGTCTGAGAAGGATGGTCTATCGAGGACCCTCCAGCTAGATACCGTAGTACTGTTTCCCGTTGCAAGTGTTAGGTCTAGCACGTTGAATGAGGTCGGACCTACGAAGGTGTGCTCCTCCCCAACGTTTGCTATATATAGATTAGTTGCTAGTATAAAGTCTAAGAGTGACTCATCTCTGTCATTGATGTCGGTGCTTCCCCACACATTGTGGTGGGCATTGGCGTCCGTTCCGATGACGAGTTCATAGTTTTTGGTGCCGGCTTCTGTCACCAGGCTCCTGAGTTCGTCGGGTGGTGCGGGTCTGTCGTGAGCCATGTAGCAGGAAGCCACCAGAAGGCTCTTTTCCTCACTTTCCAGCATCACAACCGTCAGGTCATCCGTGCTGTAATGAGACATAAGGTAAGCATGGATTCCCTTTCGTACGAGTACGACGGTTCTGTTCCTGCTTACCGATGTTGAGTAGAACAGGTTATGATTTGAGGACTTTAGTCCGGCCACTGAATTGTCTGTCGCAATCCAGGGCTCCTGGACTAGAGCTATGTCGGCGAGCCCTTGCTCCATGGCGATGAGGAGCTCCGCCGACGCTACCTTGCTTTTATGCAAGTTGAGCTGCAGCACACTCAGCATGGGTGGCTGGCTCACTTGCACCTGACGGGTTGACTACCAGCGTCAGGTCACCGTCTTCCTCTTTTTCGTCTTCAAGCGCAAGACCCTGGCCGGCCTCCACGATGGACTCGAGACCTAGGTCCTTTTCCACCTCGCCTGCCTGCAGGGTATGCGCGTCCTTGTCCTCAGGGTGGCGCTTTTTGAGGCGCAGGTAGACGCTACCCATGCCCCACGCCATCTTCCCGAACTTGGGGTATAGCAGATCCTCTGCTTCCTTGTTTATTTGGAGGATCACACATTGGCCCCCCTCGTTGGGTAGTGGGCTACCAATGTGTAGGATCCTCCAATCGGCCTTTGGCACGTACGCGTTTTGCCGCTGAAGGAGCTTCAGCGCTCGGTCCCCCTGGATTGTGATGGGGAAGAGTACCTTCGCCTTAGGCTTGGACGGGATAAGCTCCCGGTCCACAACCTCCAGCTTGGCCCCCTCCCACATCGCCTCCAGTTGGCAGACCCTACGCCTCAGCCACCTTAGGGTTGGATCATCATTGCACTCCAGGATCTTAATCCCATTTAGCCACCCAGGACCATCGAACGTGGGCATTGGGGCCGCGGGGTCTTCCTCCATCTGTGCAAAAAGTGCGTCGATGAGACGCGCGTGCACCAGCTTCCACTGTGTCGCTGACATCTTGCCGTTTTCCTCGCTGCGTTCGATGAGTGCCACGATCAGATGTCGTTTGGTCACATCGCTGACCTTCGCTTTCGGCTTCGTTGGCTTCTAGGCCGCTTTCGGTGGAGGGGCTGCACTCTTGGGCCCGCGTTGCCGCTTGCTCGCTGGAGTGTCCTTAATGGCACTCTCAGTCGAGCGTTGCCTCTTGGTGGCCATCATCTCCTCCACCTTATTGGCATATTCGCCATTCGACGCCCTCATCTGTGGCATCTGAGCATAGTGTAGCCGACCCTCCTCTACTCTCTGCTCGGCCCAGGCTAGCTTGACCTTCTCCTGGGAGATGTCTGCTTTGCCTTGCAGCCGGCTTTTTATGTTGAGGGTCGCTTTGTATTGCGCTTTGGCCTTCATCCCCTCCTTGGAACGCTTCGGCCCTTCCCTACGCAGAGAGCTGGTGCCTGGTTCCGGCGAGCGGAGAAGGCTCTCTTCATCCGTCCTGCTTAGAGAGAGCACGCTCTCCAGATCCGTGTCTGTATCGACTACGGCGTCTGTGCAGGCCACGGAGTGAGTTGTTTTTGTTGTTGTTGTTGTGGCAGTAGCTTTACAACTGACCTGGCCTGCTCCCGCCAAGTCTGAGGTGTGACCGCTGGCGACACGCAGAGAGGACTGCTCCTCCCCGTGCCCGCCGGTGGAGCAGTCACGCTTTCCACCGACGTTTGGGTTGACATCCCAACCCGTGCTTGCTCCTTCTTCGACTCCATAGTTGGCCCGAGGGTCCATACTGGTAAATATTTTTCGGGGGGACCACCTCCTAGCGTTTTAGGCCTGACCGCCAGGCACCTCTAGCCATGGCCCTGGTTCGGTTCCCCCGACTTTGAATCGGGAAGACGCCGGACCATAGCCTTAGCTAGACACTGCATTACCCCGGACAGAGCAAGCGACAGTGCATTACCCTTGTCCGGGGTAATGCAGTGTCCATTGCCCAGCCGGCACCCTCGTGGAGGGTTCAGCTAGAGGATTTTCGCCAGCCAGTGCAATATGGTAAAATAAAAGAAAATTGTCCCTCATGTAAAATGGCAGGACATACCATAATTCACTGCTATAAGTTTAAGGGAATGAGTCCGATAGATAGAGGCCAGTTTATTAAAAAACAGCGCCTTTGCACAAAATGCTGTAGGCATGATATGTATAAGAAATGCTTTTCTGAAATTTTATGTGGGATTTGTAAAAAAACCTCATCATACGATGCTCCGTATTCCCTACGAAAAGAGGGAAAATGTTAACACTTGCTTGACAAAAGAACAAGCGTTCTTAGCCACAGCACTTATAAAAGTAAGGACAAGGAATGGTGGCTATCAAAACCTTAGAACTCTCATTGATGAACCATAATTTCAGAAGAAGCTGCGCAAATATTAAACTTAAAAAGAGCGAACACCGAGGTAAGTGGAGTGTCATCTACAGACTCTTGCACTTCAAAGTACAAAATTACTTTATCGGTAAAAACTCGTGATTATAATAAAGGTCCTCTAAATATTGAAGCAATTATTCTTCCGAAACTGATGTAAGCTTTACTATTAAAGTCTTTCAATATTGATAAAACTAAGTGGCAAGATTATGTGTTGGCAGACCCTAACTTTGACAAACCAAGTAGGGTAGATGTAATAATTGGGATAGATTTGTATACCCATATTTTAAAAGACGGAGTAGTAAAAATAGACGGACTACTTGGACAAAATACAGAATTCGGATGGATTATATCCGGTTGCACCAAAGTTGGGGACTTAGAGCGGTTCTGGGAAAGTGAAAAGAATGACGTATAAGAAGATGTTTGCGAGGAGCATTTCTTGGAAACAACAAGAATAGATAAGAATGGTAGGTATGTAGTTAAAATACCATTTAAAAAAGAAAAGGATCTAGGAGATTCAAAACCCCAAGCTATAGCGCGATTTTATAGTTTAGAAAGAAAGCTCAGCAATAATAAAACATTAAAAGAAAATTATGTAAAGTTCATGCATGAATATAAAAAATTTAGGACATATGGTAGAGTCCAAAGAAGATGGGAAATATTATTTACCCCATCAAGGAGTCATAAGAGATTCCAGTCTAACGACAAAGCTGAGGGTGGTTTTCGATGCTTCAGCAAAAACCACAAACAATAAAAGTTTAAATGATATCATGTGGGTTGGACCAAGGGTCCAAAAAAATATCTTCGATATTATGGTGAAATGGCGTAAATGGCCATTTGTAATATCTGAAAAAATGTACCGGCATGTTAATGTTGATAAAGACGATCAACAATATTTTCATATAATTTGGAGAGATAATCCAGACGAAAAGTTAAAAGATTATAAACTTACAACCGTTACGTACGGTACAGCTTCAGCACCCTACTTAGCAACCAGGGTGCTTGTTGCAATAGCAGATAATTGCAAAAATCAAGCAATTAGGGAAATCATAAAGAATGATTTTTATATGGACGACCTGATGACAGGTGCCGACACGATACTGGATGCTAAAAAGCATGTAAAGGAAGTTACCCGGGAGTTTAATAAGGTTGGGTTTAACTTAAGAAAGTGGATAACAAATATCCCAGAAATTATAGAAGGCATTAGAGATGACCAAGAAAATAAAGTATTAACCATTGAGGAGAATGAATCCGTCAAAACATTAGGACTACAATGGGAACCGGTTAAAGACGAGTTTAGGTTCAGTTTCCACTATGAACCAATTAAGAAAAATAACAAAAGAATAGTATTATCTACCTTAGCCACCCCTTAGGCTGGTTGTCTCCAGTGACACTTGTCGGAAAATTGTTTATTCAAAAACTTTGGCTAGCAGACAAAAATTGGGATGAAGAATTATTAGAACAAGATACTCGGGAATGGAATTCGTTTAAAAATAGTTTAACAGAGTTAGAGAGCATTCGGATACCGAGATGGCTAAATTCTCAGCACAATAAGTCGATGCAAATTCATGGGTTGGCCGATGCATCCGAAAAGGCTTATGCTGTCGTAGTGTATGCCCAGGTAGATAGTTCTACAATTATAATAGCCAGCAAAAGCAAAGTTAATCCAAAGAAGAATCGGAAAACTATTCCAAAATTAGAACTTTGTGCAGCACATCTTCTGCCAAAATTAATTCTACGGGTGAAAATAGCGGTTGGAAGTAATGTAGAGTGTTATGCCTGGAGTGATTCTACTATTACTCTAGCCTGGATAAAGAATGGAGACAATAAAGACAAGTTTATCAGGCGTCGAACTGACGAAGTAAGAAAGATTAAGGAAATTAAATGGGGACACGTTAGAACTGAAGACAATCCAGCAGATGTAGCATCAAGGGGCAATAGTGCAGATAAGCTACAAGATTTTAAGATTTGATGGAAAGGGCCTCAATGGTTGGCGAAATCTAAGGAACATTGGCCAAAAGAGGAAATTGAAGAAAAATTAGTTGTTGGCACAACAATGGTAATAGCAAAATTAACATTTTTTGTGAATTATTACAAAAATATTCGTGTATGCATAAACTAGAAAGAGTCATTGCATATGTATTGAGGTTTATTCAAATATTCAATATTCAATATTCTTCATTTTTGACAGTGAAGGAGATTAAGAGCGCCAAAGTATTAATAGTAAAACAACAACAAGCTATCCAATTCGGTTCCGAAATAGCTAGCCTAATTAATGAAAAGGAAATAGAAACAAAAAATAAACTATTAAGCTTAAATCCGTTCTTAGATAAAGACGGATTGTTACGAGTTGGAGGTAGATTGCAAAACTCCAACGCGGAATTTGAGGTTAAACATCCCTTGATTTTAGATAAGTGTCACTTGACGTCTTTAATTATCAAGAATGCACATAAAGAAACTTTGCACGGTGGAATTAATCTGATGCGAAACTATATCCAGCGTAAGTTTTGGATATTTGGGCTAAGAAATAGCTTAAAGAAAAAACTTAAAGAGTGTGTCACCTGTGCTAGGTATCGACAGAATACTGCAGAACAAATTATGGGAAATCTGCCGAAACACAGAGCTACAATGTCCCCCCCGTTTACAAATACAGAGGTAGACTTCGCCGGGCCTTACTACATCCGATGCTCTAAAAACCTGGGGCAGAAATCCTATAAGGGATATATTGCCGTATTCGTATGCATGGCGACAAAAGCTATTCATTTGGAAGTAGTCAGCGATCTTACTTCAGATGCATTTCTAGCTGCACTTAGAAGATTTTTTTCAAGAAGAGGAAAATGTGCAAGAATTTTTTCCGATAATGGAACCAACTTTGTGGGAGCGCAAATTAGACGAGGAATACCGAAAAGCCCTCAAAGACAACATAAAAGTGGTTCCAATATTAGAAAGAGAACAGATCGAGTGGCATTTTATTCCCCCGGCAGGACCTCACTTCGGAGGTATTTGGGAAGCTGGGGTAAAATCAGTGAAATATCACTTAAAAAGGGTAATTGGGGACAATAATTTAACCTATGAGGAAATGGCAACTCTATTATATCAAATTGAAGCGGTACTAAATTCACGCCCTTTGTATACAGCTACCAATGATATTGAAGATCTGGATGTATTAACACCAGGTCATTTTATAATTGAAAGGCCAATATTTGGCCCGATTGAGACAATTTCAGAGGAAAAAATCGGGAATCTGGATAGATGGAGATTAATTCAGAAAATGAAAAGAGAATTTTGCATTAAATGGAAAGAAGATTATTTGCACACACTGCAACAAAGAAATAAATGGAAAATAGGAATGCATAATATTAAAACAGGACAGATTGTATTAATAAAAGATGAAACCTGTCACCCAGCTAGATGGCCCTTGGGAAAAATAGAATAAATACATAAAGGTAGGGACGATAGAGTCAGAGTAGTAAAAAATCAAGACGGGTTGATAAAACGACCTATAACTAAAATTTGTCCATTAGCTGGAACTGAGTCTGAAGAGCAAAACTCAGGAATGACTCCAAAAGAGACCAGAAGTACTCGTAGTAGTAAAAGGTAATTCAAATTGCGTGTATAGGAAGATAGCAGAGACATGATCATTTTGGGTCGAATTAGAAAGGCAGGGTAGTTGGCTCTTCAAAGTTCCAGTAAACAGTAATTCTAGAATTCAATGTAGTAACTCAAATCAGAACTAATAGATCTTCCGCAACAAGGAATTTTAACAATAATACATGGTTGTACTGTGCGAACCGATGATAAAATACTAGTACCTCATCACAGTATTCAAACAGAAAGCTACGAGCCAATTTCATCCTTTTATATAAGTAATAAAAGCAAAATACCAAAAATTGCTTGGAATCCATTAACAGTACCATTAATTAACCATACAGAAGAAATGGATAAGTTAAGAAACGAAATAAAATTGTTAAAAGAAGGTCATCATGACTTAAAAGGATTTAAGTTCCATCATGTATCTGGACATGCGGCCTTGATTATCGGAATCATAATAATGATAATATTAATAATCTATGCCATAAGAAGAATTAAAGTAGCACGAAGACTGCAAACGATAGCACTTCTCTACCCACTGTAATTGACTGTAAATGATTATCTGTACTTGTAATTATAGCTATAAAGAAAATGTACACAAAAGGTTCACAAGAATCAAAATACAAACAATGCCACTTTCGGCCCTTTGCAGAATGTTCAAACATGAACATATTATCGACAATACAATGCCACTTTCGGCCCCTTGCAGAATGTTTAAATATAAATAGATTATTGTACACATAAACTCATGTAACAACACCAATCTCTAAAGAAATAACATAAAGTAGACAAGTTATGTCTGCACTGGTGTAAACAGAGATCTGTAACCCATTAATACGACAACAAAACACAAGTGGAGAAAATACTTAACAAATGTGGTCCTAAAATAAAACTAATGTAAGCATGTACTCAAAAAGACACCTAATAGCCTCCCGCCCCCAAGCTCACTTGGACCTATAAAAGGTCCGTTGTGTTGCCGCATGGGCATGTGCCCCTTCGTGTTTCCCGAACCGTGAGAGCATAGTACTGCAGGTTAAGGGCAGTCCCATCCGGTGGCTTGGATGTATTTGGACAAGGTCCCTGGTTTGATTTCGGACAGGTCCGAAATGTCCGTGAGGAAAGCGGCCCCGAGAATGCGAAGACGACCCTGCCTGGCTAGCTCGTCAGCGGCGTCGTTCCCCTCGATGTCCCTGTGGCCGGAGACCCATATAAGGAAGAGATCTAACTGCTCTGCGATCTCGTGCAGAGACCTGCGGCAGTCATTTACAGTCGCTGAGTTTGACGATATTGAGCCTAGAGCTTTGATAGCTGCTTGACTGTCCGAGAAGACGCACACTAAGTGCGTATCTAGAAGTAGTTTGGAGACGATAGAAATGGCCTCCCTGATGGCTTCAACCTCCGCTTGGAACACACTACAGTGGTCCGGGAGCCTGAAGCAATGACTGATGTTCAGCTCGCTGCAGTAGACTCCACCTCCCACGCGGCTGTCTAGCTTTGAGCCATCAGTGTAGAAGTGGACCGCATTTGCAGGTCCTGGTTCGCCCATCTCCCAGTCCTCCCTAGGTGGGATTGATACCTGGAAGGGCGTCGAGAGGTGATCACTAGGAATACAGTAATCTGTCCTCTCTGGTAATTGCGGGAGTCTCATCAGGATTCCCGAGTGCCCAACCGCGGATGCTTTCCACAGTCTGGCTTCTCTCATTCTGAGGGCGGAAAGTGTTGCCACCTTCTTTCCCATGAGATCCACAGGGAGGAGATCCAGCACAGTATCCAGGGCTTCCCCTGGAGTAGTGCGTAGCCCGCCAGTTATGCATAGCTCTGCCATGCGTTGAACTCTGCTGAGTTTATTGAGGCATGTCCTTCTGTCTAAGGCTGGCCACCATACCACCACTCCATAGAGCATGATTGGTCGTATGATGGCGGTGTAGAGCCACCGAACTATATAGGGGGTCATTCAGCATTTTAGTCCGATGGCTTTCCTGAAAGTATAGAGGGCCACTGTGGCCTTCTTTACTCTATCCTCTATGCTCAATTTCCAATCGAGCTTTCTATCGAGGATTGGGCCAAGATACTTGGCGTTGTTGCTGAAGACTAGCGTTTCCCCATATAGTCTTGGGGGAATCAGTACCGGAACTTTGTACTTCCTAGTGAAAAGCACCAGTTCCGTTTTAGACGGGTTGACGCCTAACCCGCATTTGTCTGCCCATTTCGACATTTTCGTGAGAGTACTTGTCATGCACTCACACAACGTCTGCGGAAATTTTCCGGAGAATGCTATGGCAACATCGTCCGCGTACGCCACCACACGGCAGCCACCCCCCTCTATCTTCCACAGCAGTGTGTTCACTGCCACGTTCCATAGAAGGGGCGAGAGGACTCCGCCCTGCGGTGTGCCTCTGCTGACAAATCTGGTACACGTTGACGTCCCCAGTGATGCCTTAACCGTCCTGCATTGTAGCATCTGATCGATCACGCTCACCGTCCTGGAGTCAACGCCCAGATCCGTCAGTGCGCCCGTGATGGCGGTCGGAAGGATGTTGTTAAAGGCGCCTTCTATGTCGAGGAAGGCTACTAGGGTGTACTCCTTAAAGTTAAGGGACGCTTCGATGATCGATGTGATCGAGTGTAGGGCCGTTTCGGTGGATCTTCCCTTCCGATAGGCATGCTGGGAGTCTGAGATCAGACTGGACGGAATGCACGCCGTGAGATGCAGCCCCAGGAGCCGCTCCATCGCCTTTAGAAGAAAAGACGATAGACTTATGGGTCTGAAATCTTTTGGGGCAGTGTGCGAGGGCTTGCCTGCCTTGGGTATGAATACGACTTTGGTCTGAAGCCAGGTGTCAGGAATGCACCCGTGGGAGAAGATTCCCTCGTAAATTATTTTGAGCCAGTTAATGGCTTTATGTCCCACGTGAATCACTTGGGCAGGGAAAATGCCGTCTGGCCCCGCGGACTTGTAGGGTTTAAAGCTTCTGATCGCCCAAGAAATGTTCTCCTGGCTTAGCAGTCTCAGGATGGCATTTGAGGCGACAGAAGGAGGCGCGAGGTAGTTGGGTCTGTTTTCTTCGCAGCCAGGGAAGTGGGTATTTAGGAGAAGATTTAGCGACTCATCGCTGGACGTAGTCCACGACTGGTCGGTGTTCTTTAAGTAGCCCAGGGTGGGTGTTGTCTTCGAGAGAACTCTGCGCAAGCGTGAGGCTTCTGAGTTACTCTCGATTTCGCTGCAGAACTTACGCCAGGAGGCGCGTTTAGCTTTCCTAAGTTCTTTGTTGTAGGTTGACAGACTGGCCTTGTAATCGGCCCAGTTTTGCTCAACGTTTTCAGCCTTAGCTTTATTGAAGAGTCTCCGGGAGGCTTTCCGGAGTTCACCCAGTTTCGGATTCCCCCATTCAGGTTTCTTCCGGCCTCTGTTCTTGCCAGAGGGGCATGCTTTGTCGAGCGCCTTATTGCAGGCGTCGGTAAAGATCTTAAGAAGACGAGTCGTGGCCTCCGTGGAGAACTCCTCCTCAGATGGGGGCTGAGGGAGAACACGACAGAGGTAATCAGAGTACCGAGTCCAGTTTGTCCGCCTGATGTTCCGGAATCGGACTGGCTTCGGTACTGCGAAGGAGAAGACAGTTTCCACCTACCTGTGGTCCGAGAAGGAGTGCTCTTCCAGGACCCTCCAGGATACAATGTAACGCTGTATCTCATGAGAGGCAAGCGTGAGGTCCAGGACCTCCTTGCGGTTTTTAATAATAAAGGTGGGATCACTACCCCGGTTTAATAAGACCATCTGAGTGGTCAGTAAGTAACTGAAAAGGTACTCACCCCTTTCGTTTGTGTCAGTGCGTCCCCACTGACAGTGATGTGCATTGGCATCGCACCTCACAATTAGGCCGATGTCCTTGGCCGAGCAGTCTGCGATTAGAGCCCGGAGAGGCGCGTGTGGAGGGGGGTCTGGTTGTTCATGCCCCATGTATGCGGAGCAGATCCTCAGTGAGCGCTCCTGGCCTTCGAGGATCACTGCGGTGTGGTCTTCATTGCTGAAATTTGGGAGCAAAAATAGGTGCAACTCTCTTTTTGCAAGAATGCAGGTACGAATTTTACCTGCGGTTTCAGCTACGTATAGCCTGAAGTCAGAAGTCCTCAGACTGGAGACCCTGTTTCCGAGGACCCAGGGCTCCTGAATGAGGACTATGTCAGCTCCACCCTTGGCCAGGTGGAGCAGTAGAGCAGCGCATGCTGCCTTACAATGGTGGAGGTTTATCTGCAGGAGCGTCAACGACATTCCTGAGGCTCGCCTCCACCATTGTTGCTTCCAGATCGCTGTCAGGGGACTCCGGCTCCTCCCCGACAACGATGTGGCTGAGACCTCTGGCTAGGTCGCTCTCGTCGAACGCGTAGTCGTCCAAGATGTCGTCCGACATCATGGACGCCGCATCCGACGCCGGGTTGTCATCCTCGCACGAGGCCTCCTCTTTCGGGATCTCCGGCAGCTCCGGGTCTGGCTCGACCTCCGCTTGCCTGCCCTTGCGATCGGACTTGTAAGTGGATATGGTGACCTTCTTGTAGCCATAATCCACTATACCGTCCGACTTTGCGAGGAGATCAATGGATTCCTCATTTAGGACGAGGATGATCTGGCGCCTCTGCCCTTGGATATCCTCCACCTTTGCCACCTTCCAATCGGCTGTAGGAAGGTGGGGGTTGCAGACCTGCAGTAACCTGAGGATCTTCCCAGGCTCTGCAGGCTTAACCGAGACCCACGCTCTGGCTCTCGGGCGACTAGGTTTCGCCCCTGGATAGACCTCTTTGATGGCCGCCACCGCCTTCATGTAGAGGGCCGCAGAGCGAGCGTCTTGGCAGGCGATGGCTTTCACCTTGCCTTGATGCCACCCTGCGTCCTCACACTTTGGCGGTGGTCCGCCGTTCTCCTCCAGTTCCAGTAGGAACCGGTCCTGGAGCTCGTTCTCCACCAGGTGCCACTTATCGCGAGGGACATGGCCGTCCTCTGCGCCCCTGTCCAGGACACCGATCAGGGTCCTGCCCCTCGCCACCTCAGCGAACGACCGGTTCGTGAGGACGGTCTTCACCCGCTTGGCTTGGCCTGGCTGATTTGCGGGGTCCTCCGCTGAGCGTTGCCGCTTGTTGGGGGCCTTGGCTGCGCCCTTTCCGGCTTTGGCTGGCTGGAACAGTGGAAGGATTGAGGAGGCCCACAGCCTCTGCTCCTTTCCTTCGGCTGACGCCCTGAAGTTCGGGTCTTCGTTGGACAGGATGAAAGCCGCTCGTCTCCTGTCCTGGTAGGCCGGCTTTCCTCCCCGTGGTGCAGAGACGCTGCCCGCCGGGGCTCCCATGGGTTCTTCGGTCCCGGTGCGCTTACCAGCCGCGATTACGCTCTGCTTGGCAGCCACCCTGGTATCCGCTTCGCCCTTGGAGCTACCCGACTTGACTTTTCGGGCCCCCCCTCGCTGCAGCTGCTGCCTGAAGACGGTGGACGGACTCAGTCTCCTTCCCCGTCTTCTTTGGACCCGGTTTCCCAGGCGCTGGTGCAGAGGGATTGGCTTGTCCCTCCGGTACTTTAAGAGGAGTACCGAGCTCCTTTGCGGTTTTGTTGGTTTTTATATTTTTAGTATTTGGCATAGTAGTTCCCACGAGTAGGCGGGAAGGGGATGGTCACCCGAGGCATAGCCCGCTTGCCCCGGGAAGCCTGATTTAAACTGGAGGTCGGCAGGTATCCAGAGTCCGCATATTAGCGACCAAGCACCCCCCCGGCCATGCATCCCTCGGCATATAACAGTGTCACCTTGGATTGGGGTAATTTCACTGAGAGTTTTCTTCTCTCCGCCCGACTACCATTCGCCAGCATCCTAGCAGAGACATGACCGTACTAGGACCTGTTTCCAGCTGCCCTCACGGGGAGAGTATAGTCGCACTTCCACCGGTGTGCACAGTTACGGCGGGTGACGGTTCGCTCGCAACCCTCTGTGTCCTAGGGGGGTGCGAGACGCGGACCGCACCGGGTATTACTAACCGGAGCGGCTGCGCCTCAGTTCCGAGTTCACAGTTGTGCGAGCCGACCCGTCATCCGTTTGTCCCCCTTTAGCACACGATGGCTGACGGCCTTGGTGCATCTAACACAGCTGTGAATGATGCTTCTAGCCATTGTCTTGTCATTGATGATCTAATATTGTTGTCTTGCAATCGCCCTTAATACATGAGCACCACAATGCATGTTCTCCTCATGGAGTTCACGCAAGATCATTTTGACAATTGGGTCATTGTATGGTAGCAAAGCTGGGTGTTTTGCGTTGTATGGAAGTAGAGCTTCTTCAAGTCTACCACCAACTCGGATGAGGGATAGGGGGATTGCGATATGATCGAGCTCTTTCTATCCACAGTCTTATAGCGTTGTAACTATTTTAACTCTGCTGTAAATTCGACTTGTTGGATGGTTCGCAGGATTATAGTGCGGGCATGATTCAGTTCTCCTGCGCAGAGTGTCGTTGTATGCGCTCTGTTAGTTTTGTAGCAGAAGCGTAATATATATGCTACAATGCGTTGCAGTCTATAAAACGAGTTGCTATGTTGGCCGATGACACATGACGCCATTGTGACTGGTTTGTTAACCTGGTGGTTAACAAAACCTGGTTTTCGGCTGGCGGAGAACTTATCTCCGCTAACGAACTACGTTTCGCCGCTGGCAGAAAACTTATCTCCAGAGGTCGAAATTTATATCCCCTGGCTGACAACTTATCTCTGCTGACGAAAAACGTCTGTCCGCTGGCGGAATACTTATTTCCGGTGGCGGGAACTTATCTCCTCTGGCGGACAATTTATTTCCGCTGACGAACTAGGTTTCTGCGCTGACGGAAAACTTATGTCCGCTGACAGACAGCTTATCTCCGCTGGCAGACAATTTATTTCCGCTTACGAACTACGTCTCTCCGCTGGCTGAAAACTTATCTCCGGCGGCGGAAAATTTATATCCCCTGCCGGACAACTTATCCCCGCTGACGAATTACGTTTCTCCGCCGGCAGAAAACTTAACTCCGGCGGCATGCAAATTATATCCACTGCCGGACAACTTATCGCTGCTGACGAAATACGTCTCTCCGCTGGCGGAAAATTTATCTCCGGTGGCGGGAAATTTATATACGTTGGCGGACGACCAAAATCTTTTCTCCGCTGAGAGACACCTTATCTTCGCTAGCAGACAATTTATCTCCGCTGACGAACTACGTCTCTCCGCTGGCAGAAAACTTATCTCCGGTGTCGGGAAATTTATATCCGCTGGCTAAAAACTTTTCTCCGCTGACAGACATCTTATCTCCACTGGCAGAAAATTTATCTCCGCTGACGAACTACGTTTCTCCGGTGGCGGAAAACTTATGTACGGCGGCGGGAAATTTATATCCTATGCCGGACAACCGATTCCTGCAGTCGAAATACGTCTCTCCGCTGGCGGAAACCTTATTTCCGGTGGCGGGAAATCTATATACGTTGGCGGACGACTAAAAACTTTTCTCCGCTGACGACCTACTGTTCCCCGCTGACGGAAAACTTCTCTCCGTCGGCGAGAAATTATATCCCCTGCCGGACAACTAATCTCTGCTGACAAAAAACGTCTTTTCGCTGGCGAAAAACTTATTTCTGGTGGCGGGAAATATATATCCTCTGGCGGACAACTTATATCCTCTGGCGGACAATTTATATCCGCTGACGAACTACGTTTCTCCGCTGACGAACTAAGTTTCTCCGCTGACGAATTACGTCTCTCCGCTGGCAGAAAACTTAACTCCGGAGTAGGGAAATTTATATCCGCTGGCTAAAAACTTTTCTCCGCTGACAGACACCTTATCTTCGCTGGCAGACAATTTATCTCCGCTGACGAACTATGTTTTTCCGCTGACGAACTACGTCTCTCCTCTGGCAGAAAACTTAACTCCGGTGTCGGGAAATTTATATCCGCTGGCTTAAAACTTTTCTCCGCTGACAGACATTTTATCTTCGCTAGCAGACAATTTATCTCCGCTGACGAACTACGTTTCTCCACTGACGAACTACGTCTCTCCGCTGGCAGAAAACTTATCTCCGGTGGCAAGAAATTTATATCCGCTGGCTTAAAACTTTTCTCCGCTGACAGACATTTTATCTTCGCTAGCAGACAATTTATCTCCGCTGACGAACTACGTTTCTCCACTGACGAACTACGTCTCTCCGCTGGCAGAAAACTTAACTCCGGTGTCGGGAAATGTATATCCGCTGGCGGAAAACTTTTCTCCGCTGAGAGACATCTTAACTGCGCTGGCAGACAATTTATTTCCGCTGACGAACTAAGTTTCTCCGCTGACGAACTACGTCTCTCCGCTGGCAGAAAACTTAGCTCCGGTGTCGGGAAATTTATATCCGCTGGCTTAAAACTTTTCTCCGCTGACAGACACCTTATCTTCGCTGGCAGACAATTTATCTCCGCTGACGAACTACGTTTCTCCGCTTAAGAACTACGTCCCTCCGCTGGCAGAATACTTAACTCCGGTGTCGGGAATTTAAAATAAGCTGGCGGAAAACTTTTCTCCGTTGAGAGACATCTTAACTGCGCTGGCAGACAATTTTTCTCCGCTGACGAATTACGTTTCTCCGCTGACTAACTGCGTTTCTACGCTTAAGAACTACGTCCCTCCGCTGGCAGAAAACTTAAATCCGGTGTCGGGAAATTAAAATCAGCTGACGGAACACTTTTCTCCGCTGACAACACCTTATCTCTGGCTGGCAGACAATTTATCTCCGCTGACGTTTCTCCGCTTAAGAACTACGTCCCTCCGCTGGCAGAAAACTTAACTCCGGTGTCGGGAAATTTATGTCCGCTGGCTTAAAACTTTTCTCAGCTGACAGACACCTTATCTTCGCTGGCAGACAATTTATCTCCGCTGACGAACTACGTTTCTCCGCTTAAGAACTACGTCCCTCCGCTGGCAGAATACTTAACTCCGGTGTCGGGAATTTAAAATAAGCTAGCGGAAAACTTTTCTCCGTTGAGAGACATCTTAACTGCGCTGGCAGACAATTTTTCTCCGCTGACGAATTACGTTTCTCCGCTGACGAACTACGTTTCTCCGCTTAAGAACTACGTCCCTCCGCTGGCAGAAAACTTAACTCCGGTGTCGGGAAATTAAAATCAGCTGACGGAACACTTTTCTCCGCTGAGAGACATCTTATCTCAGCTGGCAGACAACTTATCTCTGCTGACGAAATTCGTCCCTCCGCTGGCTGAAAACTTAACTCCGGTGTCGAGAAATTTATATCCCCTGCCGGACAACTAATCTCTGCTGACGAAATACGTCTTTCCGCTTGCTAAAAACTTATTTCTGGTGGGTATATGTAGGGTTGGCAGCCCTTTAATGAGTATCGATCTATCGCTAGGGATAGTCAAGGGTAGAGGAAGATATATCGATAGGGAGTAAGAGTTCGACTGCAGAAGCGAGCAGACGTGCGAAAAGAACTATGCTAAGAAACCTATTTGTAACCATTTATTAAAATAAATATAATACAACGACGTGTGGCGTATATTTGATGGAGTTTCTGGGGCGGATTCTTACTCACTTGTAGGGAGCCCACCAAGGATCCCTACAATTTGGGGGCTCGTCCGGGATAGAACCACAAGTGAATGTGTATTCGTGTACAAGTTGCCAATACCATCAAGTTTTGCGCAACATTGTGAAATTACGACGAACGAAGCAACGAAGATCAGACGAAAGCAGATGCCGAGAAGCGGCTGTGAGAAACGAAAATAAAGAGGAAAGAGGACGCAAAACGACTCCATTCGTTTTCGTCAAGGTTCAGAGAGCAGAGGTAGCTAACGACGAAGAGCTACAGAGCTACAAAACGACGAAGAGCTACAGAGCTACAAAACGACGCAGACCCGAAAACGACGAGGAAAGAGGACGCAAAACGACACTATTTGTTTTCGTTAAAGTTCAGAGAGCAAAGGTAGCTAACGGCGAAGAGCTACAGAGCTACAAAACGACGAGGCTACAAAACGACGCAGACCCGAAAACGACGAGGAAAGAGGACGCAAAACGACACTATTCGTTTTCGTCAGAAGAGCAAGGCAAACGGGAAAGAGTGAAAAGCCAACGACGAAAGTACGGAGCAAAGAGGACTGAAGAGACGTTCAGATTGCGAGCGTGCAGAAAAGAGGAAAGCAGAAACGACGAAACAACAACAGTGGTACTTCGCACGGCCACGTGCGGCTTGTATACCCTGCGAACGACAACGACGTGAAGAAGACAGAGAAGAAGAACGCATCGTTTATCTGCGTGTATTGGAAAAAACGATTCTCACACCTGATGTCTGTATACGCAAGTATTGAATATACAGAATAGATTTAAGGTGTTGCAAATTTTAGGAAGCGGATTTAACGTAAACTATATTTTAGCTAATTGTAATATGCAACGCGAAGAAATCTTAGACCTAACCGTAGCAGAGTTGAAGGAAAAATTGAAAGAGCTACATCTGCAGCATTCAGGTGTTAAATCAGTTTTACGGGAGAGACTATATTCGTATTTTAGACTAGATCAAGACGAAAACGAAGAATCTGTATACGAAGAAACGATCAATATAACTGGGGACGAACAGACAGAGGTTAGGTTAGGTTAGGTAGAGAAGGCCGCCAAGCTCGCTCGGAGCCCAGCACACATAGGCCGGTTTCGGCCCGTTGTGATACCGTTTGAGATCGTTCCCTCCCTGCAGATGAGACTTCATGTCAACAGTTGTCCCATCCAGATGCCCTTATAAAGTTGACGATCTTTCTGGGACATAGCGTGGACATCTCCGAGATGTCGTTCAGAAAGGCAGAGCCCAAGTAATGCAGCCTCCTTCTGTTGAGAGCTGGACAGGAACAGAACAGGTGTTCCACTGTTTCCTCCTCGTCCTCGTCTCTGCAGCTGCGGCAGAAATCATTGTATGGGGCACCCAGCCTGTTTGCGTGGGTGCCTACTAGCCAGTGTCCTGTGAGGGAACATATGACTGCGCTGCACCTTTCCCTGCCTAGTTTGCAGAGCTCTGAGGTGCGCTTCTTGTCTATGGTCGGCCATGTTTGCCGAGCTGTGCGACAACGTGGCCCTGTTTGCCACTTGTTGTCTATCAGTAGCGTGTACTGCTCTTTTATGATGAGCTTGCAGGTGGCCATAGGCATACAAATATCCTCCTTATCTTGGAGAAGGGGGGTTGTAGTGCCAGATCTGGCCAGCTCGTCCGCTATGCAGTTGCCCTCGATATCCCGGTGACCCGGGACCCATATAAGGCTGATAGCAAATTGCTGAGCCATCTCGTGAAGAGATCTGCGGCACTTCGCCACAGTAGCCGAGTTCGAGGAGATCGCGTTAAGTGATCTGATCGCAGCTTGGCTGTCGCTGTAGATGTTTAGATTGGTTGCCGTGGTGGTAACCGTATGAAGGCAGTACAGAGCCTCCCTGATTGCTGTAACTTCCGCTTGGAAGACGCTACAGTGATCCGGAAGCCTGAAAGATTGCCTTATGTTAAGTTGTTCAAAGTAGATTCCTCCTCCAACCCTGCCGTCCAGTTTTGAGCCATCCGTGAAGATGCTTATGGCCCCATCAGGGCCTGGGAGTCCCTCGAGCCATTCGTCTCTATGAGGGATGATTGTGTCGAAGGGAGTGTCTGTATACTCTCTTGGAACTTGGTAGTCTGTTTTTGAGGGGACGGTACTGTTATTTAATATGGCTGAGTGACCTATGCACTGTGTCACCCATTGCTCTGTAGGCATAGGATGGCATTTAGCGCATCATTTGGGGTGGTGCGGAGAGCTCCGCTGATGCATAGGGCGGCAGTTCGCTGGACTTTGCCCAGTTGCTTGGTGATCGCCCTTTTTGATAGGGCCGGCCACCACACCGTAACTCCGTAGAGTAGTATTGGTCTAACTATAGCTTGATATATCCATTGGACTATGCTTGGGATCATACCCCATCTTACCCCAATAGCTTTTTTGCATGTATAGAGTGCAGTCATTGCCTTCTTCACTCTGTCTTTGACATTCAGGTTCCAGCTAAGCTTCTTGTCAATTACCAACCCTAAGTAGCTGGCACTGTCACTAAAGGAGAGCCTGCATCCTTGTAGTATTGGAGGGTTGAGGGCCGGGACCTTGTATTTATTTGTGAATAATACGAGTTCCGTTTTTGAGGGATTTACTCCCAGACCGCGCGATTCCGTCCAGTCCGACAGTTGTGCTAGCTTTGTGGACATTAAGTCGCACAGTGTTTGGGGGTATTTCCCCGCAAAGATAATTGCAACGTCATCCGCGTATGCCACTACTTTACAGCCCCCCTCTTCCAGGTCGCAAAGAATCTTATTGACTGCAATGTTCCATAGAAGAGGAGACAGAACTCCCCCTTGCGGGGTTCCTCTGTTGACATACCTTGACTGGGTGGACGATCCCATCGATGATGTCACCGTCCTGCGTATGAGCAATTGATCAATGAGCATCACCAAGTGACGGTCCACCCCCAGGTCAGTCAGGGCTTCTGTAATGGCGCCCGGTGTGACGTTGTTGAAGGCTCCCTCGATATCGAGAAAAGCTATTAGTGAGTATTCTTTGAGATGCAGGGATTTTTCTACACTCGAAATCACTTCGTGAAGTGCCGTTTCCGTGGATTTTCCTTTCCGGTAGGCATGCTGCGCACTTGAGTACAGCTGGGGACTTATGGTGGTCCGTAATTGTAACCCGATAAGTCTCTCAAAGGTTTTGAGTAGGAAAGACGATAAACTGATTGGTCTAAAGTCTTTTGGGGTTGAGTGTGATGCTTTGCCTGCTTTAGGGATGAAAACTATCCTAGCCTTAAGCCACGCTTGCGGTATTGTACATACCGCCAGTATCTTCCTGAAGATACTATGTAGCCAGTTGATGGCCGTCTCCCCGGCCCTCTGGAGCTGGGCCGGGATTACCTGGTCCGGGCCTGGCGATTTAAACGGGTTGAAGCTGTTTACTGCCCAACTTATGTTCCGTTTTGTAAGGATGTGGTCCATCGATTCTACCGATCCCTCTCTTGGGAGGTGAGACGGCTCGGTGGATGTGCATCCGGGGAAGTGCGTGTCGAGCAAAATGTGCAGGGACTCCTCACTAGAGTTGGTCCACGTGCCATCATTCTTTTTGAGGTACCCTACCGAGGGGGTGGTTTTTGAGAGAACTTTCCGGAGTCTTGCGGCCTCCGAGGTTTCCTCGATTTCGGAGCAAAATTTTTGCCAGGAGGCTCTTTTAGCCTTCCTCGTTTCCTTTTTGTATAGTGCTAGACTGGTTTTATAGTCTGCCCAGTGAGTATCCTCCTTAGTTCTTGTGGCTCTGTTGAATAGAGTCCTGCAAGTTCTACGAAGGGTGTCTAGTTGCTTGGACCACCAGGGGGGTTTCTTTTTTCCCCTTGGTCTGGTAGAGGGACATGCTGCCTTGAAGGCTTTGTTGCACGCATCCGTAAACCTGTACACAAGACGGTTTAGGTTGTCTTCAGTGTTCGGGCAGGTAGGGGCGTTAGGAGGGAGTAGCTCCTCCAGCGTTGTGCTATATTTTTCCCAGTTGGCTTTTCTGGGGTTGATATAGTCTGTTGGTTTGGGAATATCGAAGGATAATATCGTCTCGATATACCTGTGGTCCGAGAAGGAGTGGTCTCCTAGGACTCTCCAGCTCTTGATTGTGTCCAACAGTTTGCTTGACACTAGCGTGAGGTCAATGACCTCCTGCCGATTTTTAATTATAAAAGTGGGGTCATTACCCCGATTGCATATGAATAAATTTGAGTTCAGGATGAAGCTGAACAGTGACTCACCCCTTACATTCGTGTCCGTACTCCCCCATTGGGTGTGGTGGGCGTTGGCATCGCAACCTATAAGTAGGTCTTTGTCCGTCCTTTCGCTGTCGCTGGCTATTTTGCGAACAAGGTCGCTCGGAGGATCATCCTCCTCGTGGGCCATATAGGATGCCACCAGCCTGAGATGATGACCTCTTAGTTCTAGGCTTGCCGCCGTGTTATCTCCATCGCTATAATTGTGGAGCAGAAAGATATTTAGGTGCTTTCTAGCAAGTATGCAGGTACGGATTTTACCTTCATTTTGGGATACAATGATCTTGTATTCCCTCGTCCCCAATCCACAGACCTTGCCTCCTACCACCCAAGGCTCCTGGATCAGGACTACGTCGGCTCCGCTTGCGTCTAGGCGGAGTATGAGAGCAGCCGGTGCTGCTTTACAGTGGTGGAGATTTATTTGAAGGATCCTTAGGACCATCTTCAAGATTCTCCACCACCGTGATGTCCGCGTCCGAGTCATCTGAGACTCTCTCGGCACATTGACTCGAAGTCGAGCATCAGTTCTGTGTCTGAGGAGAAGCCTTCCTGGTCTGGCTCCAGCTCGTCGTCAGGCGCTTCGATCTCCGCAACGACATCCTGCACGTCTGGGTTGACGACAGGAAGCGCCGCGGCCGCCGCGTCCGATTTGTACACCTTGATGGTGACCGAGCTGAAGCCGAAGTTGAGCTCTCCTTTTGCTGCCTCTATCGGGGCCAGCGACTCTTTATTGAGAACGAGAACTGCCTGGTTAGTCGGCCCTTGTGTCGTCTCAACTTTGGCTACCTTCCAATCGGAGGTTGGTAGTCCTGGGTTGCACCTCTGCAACATCTTGAGGATGCGTTCTGGCTCCTTAAAGGTAGCCGGCACCCAAATTCTGGCCCTCGGTCTGCTGGGCACCTCGCTCCAGTCGACTGCGACGAGTTTCGCCCCAGCATAAACCTCGCCGACCTGCGCTACCGCCGCTTTGTACAGCTTCACAGAGCGCTCGTCTTCGCAGGCAATTATCTTTACGTTGCCCTGGAACCACCCCATGTCCTTGCAGACTGGCGGAGGTCCAGAGTCTTTGTCGAGGAGTTCGAAGCAGCGGTCGGCCAATGCCGCTTCCACCCACTTCCACTGACTCCTTGGGATTCTCCCCTCTGAGCTGCCTTTGTCGAGGACACCAATTAGCGTCCTCTCCTTGGCAATCTGCGCAAAGGAGACGTTTGGCAGCACTCTGGAGCGCTTTGCTACCGGTCCCGGTGTCTCCTGCGAGCGCTGCCTCTTGGCTTGGGGAGCCACCTTTTTCTGTTCAAAGGTGAACTCCGGAAGTACGGCCGAAGCCCATTCCACCTTCTTCAGCCATTCGGCTGATGGGCTGGCTTCACTGCTGGCGTGTTGCCGACGGAGTATGTGCCCTGCACTCCTCTTTTCGGCATATGAGTATCGTCTGGCTTGGGCACTTGTCGACGGCAAGTCAACCCCCTCCGCTTTACCAGAAGGTCGGGCAGCCGCAATATTGCTTAGCTTCCCTTCCAAGGTGTCAGCTTCGGGAGTTACCTTGCCACCCACACCGGATTCGGGATGGGACCCCCTCGGGTTCGCACAGGCACCTTCCACCTTGTGGGTATTCCCCACTATAGAGCCGGTTGGGCCAGGCCTTTGGGCCGCTGCCTTCCCGAGCTTGGGATTGCTCCCAGTTGGCATTTGGGGAGCGCCGCACTCATTTGTTTTTTTGTTGGTTTTGTTTTTATTGTTATACATCTTGTTCCCACGAGATGCAGAGAAAGGGAAAGGTCAGCCCGGGCAGAGATCCACGTTGCCCGGGTAAGGAATCATTAGAACAGGGGGCTGCCAAGTCCCTGAGCCCTCCGTTAGAGACTGGGCTATTTTTTATACCGGGCCCCCAGCCAGGCTGACTCTCGGCACGGGTCGAGTAACACACTTAGTCCGGCCCGGTGTGAGGTGGATGTGGGGGTTGGGATATGGGTAGGTATTGTGTATGGATGGGAGTGTGAGAGCTACTTATTAAGGCGGCACCACAAGCGCATCGTCAGTGTTGCTGCTTCGCGAACACCCGCTGGCTGTCCGGGACTGCTTATTTCGGTACTCTCCCGTGAGGGATGCCCGCTTATTCGCAGCTGACCTACCGAGGTAGGCCGTTCGCTATCCGCAACCCGCGACCCGTCCGGTGGCCTCAGCTAGGCCCCCTTTGAGCTACCTCACAAGCTCATCAGACCAGACGAACAGACAGAAGACGCGCCAATTTTAAATTCGGTAGGAGAAGCAGCAGTTGGTAGTTCAGTAAACATGGCGTTCACATTAAGAGACATCGAAGAATCCCTTTCAGCATTTACGGGCAATGGTTCTCCGGATGTTGATGACTGGCTACGTGATTTTGAACTTAATGCCTTAACAGTGAATTGGAATGATTTGCAAAAGTTTATATATGGCAGGACATTAGTGAAAGGTGCAGCGAAATTATTTTTGAGCAGTCAATCAGGCATTAATGATTGGAATTCTCTGAAGGAAGCACTAAAAAGTGAATTTGGTGAGAAGTTAACGGCAAAGCAAGTTCATAAGCTATTAGAAAATAGAAAGAAGACCCATAAAGAGACTTTAATTGAATATTTTTATAGCATGTGTACCTTGGCAAGTCAATCCCAGCTAGATGAAGAAAGTATTATTGAATATATTATTGAGGGCATTCCAGACTCCAAGCAAAACAAAAGCTGTCTGTACCAAGCAAACAATTTTAAAGATTTTCGTGAGCAAATTAAGATTTATGAAAAGATCAGTGCAAATCAAGGAAGTACGCTAAAGGCAAACCCAAAGTTTGAGAATAGTTCGGTAAAAATCAAGGATGAAAGGCGTTGTTTCAAATGTGGAGGTAGTAATCATATTGCAAAGTATTGCAAGGAAAGTGGCGTCAAATGTTTTAATTGCAATCAACTAGGTCACAAGGCAAATCAATGCGAGGCAAAAGGTTCACGAATGGCAATAGAGAAGAAAATTTCAAATGTCCAGCAATTTTCTCAGACCAGTTTTAATCGGGCTTTTAAGAATGTTGAAATCGGTAATGAAGATATCACTGCATTGTTTGATTCTGGCAGCGATATTTGTACCATGAGCGAGAAAGTCTACAGAAAGATTTTCCCAGTTGCGTTGAAAAACGATATAAAAGAATTGATCGGAATAGGAGGCAAGAAAATATATACGTTGGGTTCATTTAATGTTGTTACTAAGTTGGATGACGTTCCTTTGGAAATGTGTTTCCATGTAGTCCGTGACGATGATACCCTGTACGAAGGTGTAATTGGAAGTGATGTTCTTGATTTTGTCAGTGCAAGCATAGGGAAGAAAGGAGTTTTCTTTCATTCAATAAATGACATCTGTCAAGGGGAGGTTGAAGTTCCACCGGAAAAGGAGTATGTTAGCAGTAGTTTCACTAAAGGAAGCCGCAATCTAGAGTTAATTAAATATAGTGATACTCAAGTGAGCAGGCCTCCGGATTCAGGGAGCGCAATTGATGAATTGGAAAAGACGTTCCATCAGATACTGTCGAGCAATATTATTGAAGAGTTTTCACGAGGAATAGACCTGTCGCATTTGAACCGTGAGGTGAGGTCAATAATAGCAGGATTGGTAGAAAATTATAAGCCCGTAAAACCAGAAAACAGCCCTGTTGAAATGAAGATAATATTGTCAGATGAAGTACCGGTCCGTCAAAGACCTAGACGCCAACCTTACGTGGACAATGAGAAAGTCGATAAGCAGGTCAGGGATTGGTTAAAGGAGGGAGTAATTCGCCATAGTGTTTCTGAATACTCGTCCCCTGTAGTGCTTGTCGCCAAGAAGGATGGCTCAAAAAGACTTTGTTGTGATTATAAAAAACTTAATGAAAAGATAATTCGTGACAATTTTCCAATGGCGTTAATCGACGATGTTTTACTCAAGCTTCAGGATGGACGTGTTTTCTTTACGTTGGACTTGTCTAATGGGTTTTTTCACGTGCCAGTACATGAGGATTCTCGTAAATATACCTCTTTTGTCACACAGAGTGGACAGTATGAATTTAATTATGTACCATTTGGGATGACTAACTCCCCTCCAGTATTTATGAGGTACATATATGCTGTTTTCAGACCATTGATAGATGACGGTATTTTGATTTTGTATATGGACGATATTATTATTCCATCAAAGGATGTGCAAGAAGGACTTGAAAAAGTACAGAAGGTGTTGAGTATCGCAGAGATTTCAGGATTACGCATAAAATGGGAGAAATCGCAAGTGTTACAGCGCAAGGTTAATTTTTTGGGTTACATAATAGAGAATTCAACGATAAGACCATCTCAAGATAAAACTTCGGCAGTTGAAAATTTTCCAATTCCGAGAGACAGGAAACAAGTTCAACGCTATTTGGGCCTAACTTCCTATTTCCGTAGATTTGTTAAGGATTTTGCTGTCGTGGCCAGACCACTGACAAACTTGATGGAAAAGGATGTTTCTTTCAAAATGGGTGAAGAAGAGTTGGCATCATTCAATCAGTTGAAAGTTTATTTATCCTGTTCTCCTGTTTTAAAGTTGTTTAATCAGAAGGGCAAAACTGAAGTTCACTGCGATGCAAGTATGTATGGGTATGGAGCTATACTTTTGCAAATGGACTCAGAGGATCAATGTTTCCACCCGGTAGAATATATGAGTCGTAAGACAACCCCAGCTGAAGAAAAGTATCCTTCATACGAGCTTGAAGTACTCGCTATAGTGCAGGCTTTAAAGAAGTGGAGAGTGTATTTGCTTGGGAGAAAGATAAAAATTATTACTGACTGTAATGCTTTTGCGTTAACGATGAGGAAACAAGATGTTTCAGTTAAGGTATCTCGTTGGGCCATTTTTCTTCAGGACTTCGATTATGAAATTGAGCATCGTTCAGGGACAAAGATGAAACACGTCGATGCATTGAGTAGAGTGCATTGTTTGTTGTTGGAAGATTCACTGAGACATCGAATAAAGCAGGCTCAACGTCAGGATATTTGGATATCAGCAATTTGTAAGGTGCTAGAGTCGGGTTCTTACGACGACTTTTATTTGAAGTATGACATTTTGCACAAGGATCCAGTTAAAGAGTTGATCGTAATACCATCTGGGATGGAAAGGGAAATCATAATGATTGCTCATCGTCAGGGTCATTTTGGTGTCAAAAGAACTATCGATTTAGTGCAGCGCGAATACTTTATTCCAGAGTTGTTAGGAAAAGTGGATAGGATTGTTAAGTCGTGTGTGGAGTGCATTGTGAGCGACGCAATATGTGGAAAGAAAGAAGGGTATTTGAATGTAATTGACAAATCTGATGAGCCTTTGCAAACGTATCATATTGACCATATTGGACCGATGGAGTTGACTAAGAAACAGTATAACCACGTCCTAGTAGTTGTCGACGCTTTTTCTAAATTTGTCTGGCTTTATCCAACAAAGAGTACAGGCGCTGATGATGTGGTTGATAGGTTGCAGAAACAGGGCGAAGTTTTTGGAAACCCGAAGCGTGTGATCACGGATAGAGGCACTGCATTTACTGCTAATGTTTTCGAGGAATATTGTAAGGAACAGGATATCCAACATTTGCTGATAGCGGCAGGAGTGCCGCGTGGTAATGGACAGGTAGAACGAATTAATAAGGTCTTTACTACTATGTTAACAAAGCTTTGCGCAGAAGATCCGAAAGCCTGGTACAAGCATGTTGGTAGGGTAAAATCGTTTATAAACTCCACTCCTCCGAGAAGTACCAAGATATCCCCATTTAAGATTTTGACAGGCATAAAAATGAGGACAAAGTATGACAGTGACTTAGAAAAGCTTGTAGAGGAAGAGTATATTTTAGAGCTGCAGCAGGAGAAAGAAGAAATTCGCAAGATAGCCAGAGATAACATAGTGCAGATACAAAATGAAAATTGCAAGTCGTTCAACAAGTCCCGGAAACCAGAAAAAGAGTACCAAGTTAATGATATGGTAGCTATTAAGCGTAACCAATTTGGAACCGGATTGAAGCTAAAGGGAAGATTCTTGGGTCCTTATATTGTGACGCGTAAACTAAGACATGGACGGTACATTGTTGAAAAAGTGGGTGATGGTGAAGGGCCTTTGAAGACCAATACGGTGGCAGAGTATATGAAGATGTGGTCTCAATCATTCGGGTCGAATGATGAGTCAGGACGGCCGAATGTAGGGTTGGCAGCCCTTTAATGAGTATCGATCTATCGCTAGGGATAGTCAAGGGTAGAGGAAGATATATCAATAGGGAGTAAGAGTTCGACTGCAGAAGCGAGCAGACGTGCGAAAAGAACTATGCTAAGAAACCTATTTGTAACCATTTATTAAAATAAATATAATACAACGACGTGTGGCGTATATTTGATGGAGTTTCTGGGGCGGATTCTTACTCACTTGTAGGGAGCCCACCAAGGATCCCTACATATATATGCGCTGGCGGACAACTTACCTTCTCTGGCGGACAATTTGTCTCTGCTGAGGAACTACGTTTCTCCGCTGACGAACTACGTCTCTCCGCTGGCAGAAAACTTAACTCCGGTGTCGGGAAATTTATCTCCGCTGGCTAAAAACTTTTCTTCGCTGGCAGACAATTTATCTCCGCTGACGAACTACGTCTCTCCTCTGGCAGAAAACTTAACTCCGGTGTCGGGAAATTTATATCCGCTGGCTTAAAACTTTTCTCCGCTGACAGACATTTTATCTTCGCTAGCAGACAATTTATCTCCGCTGACGAACTACGTTTCTCCACTGACGAACTACGTCTCTTCGCTGGCAGAAAACTTAACTCCGGTGTCGGGAAATTAAAATCAGCTGACGGAACACTTTTCTCCGCTGAGAGACATCTTATCTCCGCTGGCAGACAACTTATCTCTGCTGACGAAATTCGTCCCTCCGCTGGCTGAAAACTTATCTCCGGCGGCGAGAAATTTATATCCCCTGCCGGACAACTAATCTCTGCTGACGAAATACGTCTTTCCGCTGGCGAAAAACTTATTTCTTGTGGCGGGAAATATATATGCGCTGGCGGATAACTTATCTCCTCTGGCGGACAATTTGTCTCCGCTGACGAGCTACGTTTCTCCGCTGACGAACTACGTCTCTCCGCTGGCAGAAAACTTAACTCCGGTGTCGGGAAATTTATCTCCGCTGGCTAAAAACTTTTCTTCGCTGGCAGACAATTTATCTCCGCTGACGAACTATGTTTTTCCGCTGACGAACTACGTCTCTCCTCTGGCAGAAAACTTAACTCCGGTGTCGGGAAATTTATATCCGCTGGCTTAAAACTTTTCTCCGCTGACAGACATTTTATCTTCGCTAGCAGACAATTTATCTCCGCTGACGAACTACGTTTCTCCACTGACGAACTACGTCTCTCCGCTGGCAGAAAACTTATCTCCGGTGGCAAGAAATTTATATCCCCTGCCGGGCAACTAATCTCTGCTGACGAAATACGTCTTTCCGCTGGCGAAAAACTTATTTCTGGTGGCGGGAAATATATATGCGCTGGCGGACAACTTATCTCCTCTGGCGGACAATTAGTCTCCGCTGACGAACTACGTCTCCGCTGGCAGAAAACTTAACTCCGGTGTCGGGAAATTTATATCCGCTAGCTAAAAACTTTTCTCCGCTGACAGACATTTTATCTTCGCTAGCAGACAATTTATCTCCGCTGACGAACTACGTTTCTCCACTGACGAACTACGTCTCTCCTCTGGCAGAAAACTTAACTCCGGGGTCGGGAAATTTATATCCGCTGGCTTAAAACTTTTCTCCGCTGACAGACATTTTATCTTCGCTAGCAGACAATTTATCTCCGCTGACGAACTACGTTTCTCCACTGACGAACTACGTCTCTCCTCTGGCAGAAAACTTAACTCCGGGGTCGGGAAATTTATATCCGCTGGCTTAAAACTTTTCTCCGCTGACAGACATTTTATCTTCGCTAGCAGACAATTTATCTCCGCTGACGAACTACGTTTCTCCACTGACGAACTACGTCTCTCCTCTGGCAGAAAACTTAACTCCGCGGTCGGGAAATTTATATCCGCTGGCTTAAAACTTTTCTCCGCTGACAGACATTTTATCTTCGCTAGCAGACAATTTATCGCCGCTGACGAACTACGTTTCTCCACTGACGAACTACTTCTCTCCGCTGGCAGAAAACTTATCTCCGGTGGCAAGAAATTTATATCCCCTGACGGACAACTAATCTCTGCTGACGAAATACGTCTTTCCGCTGGCGAAAAACTTATTTCTGGTGGCGGGAAATATATATGCGCTGGCGGACAACTTATCTCCTCTGGCGGACAATTAGTCTCCGCTGAAGAACTACGTCTCCGCTGGCAGAAAACTTAACTCCGGTGTCGGGAAATTTATATCCGCTAGCTAAAAACTTTTCTCCGCTGACAGACACCTTATCTCCGCTGGCAGACAATTTATCTCCGCTGACGAACTACGTTTCTCCGCTTAAGAACTACGTCCCTCCGCTGGCAGAAATTTATATCCGTCGGGAAATTTATATCCGCTAGCTAACAACTTTTCTCCGCTGACAGACACCTTATCTCCGCTGGCGGACAACTTACCTCCTCTGGCGGACAATTTGTCTCCGCTGACGAACTACGTTTCTCCGCTGACGAACTACGTTTCTCCGCTTAAGAACTACGTCCCTCCGCTGGCAGAAAACTTAACTCCGGTGTCGGGAAATTAAAATCAGCTAACGGAACACTTTTCTCCGCTGAGAGACATCTTATCTCCGCTGGCAGACAACTTATCTCTGCTGACGAAATTCGTCTCTCCGCTGGCTGAAAACTTATCTCCGGCGGCGAGAAATTTATATCCCATGCCAGACAACTAATCTCTGCTGACGAAATACGTCTTTCCGCTGGCGAAAAACTTATTTCTGCTGGCGGGAAATATATATGCGCTGGCGGATAACTTATCTCCTCTGACGGACAATTTATCTCCGCTGACGAACTACGTTTCTCCACTGACGAACTACGTCCCTCCGCTGGCAGAAATTTATATCCGTCGGGAAATTTATATCCGCTAGCTAAAAACTTTTCTCCGCTGACAGACACCTTATCTCCGCTGGCGGACAACTTACCTCCTCTGGCGGACAATTTGTCTCCGCTGACGAACTACGTTTCTCCGCTGACGAACTACGTCTCTCCGCTGTCAGAAAACTTAGCTCCGGTGTCGGGAAGTTTATATCCGCTGGCTAAAAACTTTTCTTCGCTGGCAGACAATTTATCTCGGCTGACGAACTACGTTTCTCCGCTTAAAAACTACGTCCCTCCGCTGGCAGAAAACTTAACTCCGGTGTCGGGAAATTAAAATCAGCTGACGGAACACTTTTCTCTGCTGAGAGACATCTTATCTCCGCTGGCAGACAACTTATCTCTGCTGACGAAATTCGTCCCTCTCCGCTGGCTGAAAACTTATCTCTCTTATCTCTCTTATCTCTTATCTGCTTTACTCTCTGCTGGCAGAAAACTTAGCTGCGGTGTCGGGAAATTTATATCCGCTGCCCGAAAACTTTTCTCCGCTGAGAGACATCTTAACTGCGCTGGAAGACAATTTATCTCCGCTGACGAACTACGTTTCACCGCTGACGGAAAACTTCTATCCGGCGGCGAGAAATTTATATCCCCTGCCGGACAACTAATCTCTGCTGACGAAATACGTCTTTCCGCTGGCGAAAAACTTATTTCTGGTGGCGGGAAATATATATGCGCTGGCTGACAACTTATCTCCTCTGGCGCACAATTTGTCTCCGCTGACGAGCTACGTTTCTCCGCTAACGAACTACGTCCCTCCGCTGGCAGAAAACTTAACTCCGGTGTCGGGAAATTAAAATCAGCTGACGGAACACTTTTCTCCGCTGAGAGACATCTTATCTCCGCTGGCAGACAACTTATCTCTGCTGACGAAATTCGTCTCTCCGCTGGCTGAAAACTTATCTCCGGCGGCGAGAAATTTATATCCCCTGCCGGACAACTAATCTCTGCTGACGAAATTCGTCTCTACGCTGGCGAAAAACTTATATCTGGTGGCGGGAAATATATATGCGCTGGCTGACAACTTATCTCCTCTGGCGGACAATTTGTCTCCGCTGACGAACTACGTCTCTCCGCTGTCAGAAAACTTAGCTCCGGTGTCGGGAAATTTATATCCGCTGGCTAAAAACTTTTCTCCGCTGACAACACCTTATCTCTGGCTGGCAGACAATTTATCTCCGCTGACGAACTACGTTTCTCCGCTTAAGAACTACGTCCCTCCGCTGGCAGAAAACTTAACTCCGGTGTCGGGAAATTTATCTCCGCTGGCTAAAAACTTTTCTTCGCTGGCAGACAATTTATCTCCGCTGACGAACTACGTTTCTCCGCTTAAGAACTACGTCCCTCCGCTGGCAGAAAACTTAACTCCGGTGTCGGGAAATTTATCTCCGCTGGCTAAAAACTTTTCTTCGCTGGCAGACAATTTATCTCCGCTGACGAACTACGTCTCTCCTCTGGCAGAAAACTTAACTCCGGTGTCGGGAAATTTATATCCGCTGGCTTAAAACTTTTCTCCGCTGACAGACATTTTATCTTCGCTAGCAGACAATTTATCTCCGCTGACGAACTACGTTTCTCCACTGACGAACTACGTCTCTCCGCTGGCAGAAAACTTATCTCCGGTGGCAAGAAATTTATATCCCCTGCCGGGCAACTAATCTCTGCTGACGAAATACGTCTTTCCGCTGGCGAAAAACTTATTTCTGGTGGCGGGAAATATATATGCGCTGGCGGACAACTTATCTCCTCTGGCGGACAATTAGTCTCCGCTGACGAACTACGTCTCCGCTTGCAGAAAACTTAACTCCGGTGTCGGGAAATTTATATCCGCTAGCTAAAAACTTTTCTCCGCTGACAGACATTTTATCTTCGCTAGCAGACAATTTATCTCCGCTGACGAACTACGTTTCTCCACTGACGAACTACGTCTCTCCTCTGGCAGAAAACTTAACTCCGGGGTCGGGAAATTTATATCCGCTGGCTTAAAACTTTTCTCCGCTGACAGACATTTTATCTTCGCTAGCAGACAATTTATCTCCGCTGACGAACTACGTTTCTCCACTGACGAACTACGTCTCTCCTCTGGCAGAAAACTTAACTCCGGGGTCGGGAAATTTATATCCGCTGGCTTAAAACTTTTCTCCGCTGACAGACATTTTATCTTCGCTAGCAGACAATTTATCGCCGCTGACGAACTACGTTTCTCCACTGACGAACTACTTCTCTCCGCTGGCAGAAAACTTATCTCCGGTGGCAAGAAATTTATATCCCCTGCCGGACAACTAATCTCTGCTGACGAAATACGTCTTTCCGCTGGCGAAAAACTTATTTCTGGTGGCGGGAAATATATATGCGCTGGCGGACAACTTATCTCCTCTGGCGGACAATTAGTCTCCGCTGACGAACTACGTCTCCGCTGGCAGAAAACTTAACTCCGGTGTCGGGAAATTTATATCCGCTAGCTAAAAACTTTTCTCCGCTGACAGACACCTTATCTCCGCTGGCAGACAATTTATCTCCGCTGACGAACTACGTTTCTCCGCTTAAGAACTACGTCCCTCCGCTGGCAGAAAACTTAACTCCGGTGTCGGGAAATTAAAATCAGCTAACGGAACACTTTTCTCCGCTGAGAGACATCTTATCTCCGCTGGCAGACAACTTATCTCTGCTGACGAAATTCGTCTCTCCGCTGGCTGAAAACTTATCTCCGGCGGCGAGAAATTTATATCCCATGCCAGACAACTAATCTCTGCTGACGAAATACGTCTTTCCGCTGGCGAAAAACTTATTTCTGCTGGCGGGAAATATATATGCGCTGGCGGATAACTTATCTCCTCTGACGGACAATTTATCTCCGCTGACGAACTACGTTTCTCCACTGACGAACTACGTCCCTCCGCTGGCAGAAATTTATATCCGTCGGGAAATTTATATCCGCTAGCTAAAAACTTTTCTCCGCTGACAGACACCTTATCTCCGCTGGCGGACAACTTACCTCCTCTGGCGGACAATTTGTCTCCGCTGACGAACTACGTTTCTCCGCTGACGAACTACGTCTCTCCGCTGTCAGAAAACTTAGCTCCGGTGTCGGGAAGTTTATATCCGCTGGCTAAAAACTTTTCTTTTCTGGCAGACAATTTATCTCGGCTGACGAACTACGTTTCTCCGCTTAAAAACTACGTCCCTCCGCTGGCAGAAAACTTAACTCCGGTGTCGGGAAATTAAAATCAGCTGACGGAACACTTTTCTCTGCTGAGAGACATCTTATCTCCGCTGGCAGACAACTTATCTCTGCTGACGAAATTCGTCCCTCCGCTGGCTGAAAACTTATCTCTCTTATCTCTCTTATCTCTTATCTGCTTTACTCTCTGCTGGCAGAAAACTTAGCTGCGGTGTCGGGAAATTTATATCCGCTGCCCGAAAACTTTTCTCCGCTGAGAGACATCTTAACTGCGCTGGAAGACAATTTATCTCCGCTGACGAACTACGTTTCACCGCTTAAGAACTACGTCCCTCCGTTGGCAGAATACTTAACTCCGGTGTCGGGAAATGTATATCCGCTGGCGGAAAACTTTTCTCCGCTGAGAGACATCTTAACTGCGCTGGCAGACAATTTATTTCCGCTGACGAACTAAGTTTCTCCGCTGACGAACTACGTCTCTCCGCTGGCAGAAAACTTAGCTCCGGTGTCGGGAAATTTATATCCGCTGGCTTAAAACTTTTCTCCGCTGACAGACATTTTATCTTCGCTAGCAGACAATTTATCTCCGCTGACGAACTACGTTTCTCCACTGACGAACTACGTCTCTCCGCTGGCAGAAAACTTAACTCCGGTGTCGGGAAATGTATATCCGCTGGCTTAAAACTTTTCTCCGCTGACAGACATCTTATCTCCACTGGCAGAAAATTTATCTCCGCTGACGAACTACGTTTCTCCGCTGACGAACTACGTTTCTCCGCTTAAGAACTACGTCCCTCCGCTGGCAGAAAACTTAACTCCGGTGTCGGGAAATTAAAATCAGCTAACGGAACACTTTTCTCCGCTGAGAGACATCTTATCTCCGCTGGCAGACAACTTATCTCTGCTGACGAAATTCGTCTCTCCGCTGGCTGAAAACTTATCTCCGGCGGCGAGAAATTTATATCCCCTGGCTGACAACTTATCTCTGCTGACGAAAAACGTCTGTCCGCTGGCGGAATACTTATTTCCGGTGGCGGGAACTTATCTCCTCTGGCGGACAATTTATTTCCGCTGACGAACTAGGTTTCTGCGCTGACGGAAAACTTATGTCCGCTGACAGACAGCTTATCTCCGCTGGCAGACAATTTATTTCCGCTTACGAACTACGTCTCTCCGCTGGCTGAAAACTTATCTCCGGCGGCGGAAAATTTATATCCCCTGCCGGACAACTTATCCCCGCTGACGAATTACGTTTCTCCGCCGGCAGAAAACTTAACTCCGGCGGCATGCAAATTATATCTACTGCCGGACAACTTATCTCTGCTGACGAAATACGTCTCTCCGCTGGCGGAAAATTTATCTCCGGTGGCGGGAAATTTATATACGTTGGCGGACGACCAAAATCTTTTCTCCGCTGAGAGACACCTTATCTTCGCTAGCAGACAATTTATCTCCGCTGACGAACTACGTCTCTCCGCTGGCAGAAAACTTAACTCCGGTGTCGGGAAATTTATATCCGCTGGCTAAAAACTTTTCTCCGCTGACAGACATCTTATCTCCACTGGCAGAAAATTTATCTCCGCTGACGAACTACGTTTCTCCGGTGGCGGAAAACTTATGTACGGCGGCGGGAAATTTATATCCTATGCCGGACAACCGATTCCTGCAGTCGAAATACGTCTCTCCGCTGGCGGAAACCTTATTTCCGGTGGCGGGAAATCTATATACGTCGTTTCTCCGCTGACGACCTACTGTTCCCCGCTGACGGAAAACTTCTCTCCGTCGGCGAGAAATTATATCCCCTGCCGGACAACTAATCTCTGCTGACAAAAAACGTCTTTTCGCTGGCGAAAAACTTATTTCTGGTGGCGGGAAATATATATCCTCTGGCGGACAACTTATATCCTCTGGCGGACAATTTATATCCGCTGACGAACTACGTTTCTCCGCTGACGAACTAAGTTTCTCCGCTGACGAATTACGTCTCTCCGCTGGCAGAAAACTTAACTCCGGAGTAGGGAAATTTATATCCGCTGGCTAAAAACTTTTCTCCGCTGACAGACACCTTATCTTCGCTGGCAGACAATTTATCTCCGCTGACGAACTATGTTTTTCCGCTGACGAACTACGTCTCTCCTCTGGCAGAAAACTTAACTCCGGTGTCGGGAAATTTATATCCGCTGGCTTAAAACTTTTCTCCGCTGACAGACATTTTATCTTCGCTAGCAGACAATTTATCTCCGCTGACGAACTACGTTTCTCCACTGACGAACTACGTCTCTCCGCTGGCAGAAAACTTATCTCCGGTGGCAAGAAATTTATATCCGCTGGCTTAAAACTTTTCTCCGCTGACAGACATTTTATCTTCGCTAGCAGACAATTTATCTCCGCTGACGAACTACGTTTCTCCACTGACGAACTACGTCTCTCCGCTGGCAGAAAACTTAACTCCGGTATCGGGAAATGTATATCCGCTGGCGGAAAACTTTTCTCCGCTGAGAGACATCTTAACTGCGCTGGCAGACAATTTATTTCCGCTGACGAACTAAGTTTCTCCGCTGACGAACTACGTCTCTCCGCTGGCAGAAAACTTAGCTCCGCTGTCGGGAAATTTATATCCGCTGGCTTAAAACTTTTCTCCGCTGACAGACACCTTATCTTCGCTGGCAGACAATTTATCTCCGCTGACGAACTACGTTTCTCCGCTTAAGAACTACGTCCCTCCGCTGGCAGAATACTTAACTCCGGTGTCGGGAATTTAAAATAAGCTGGCGGAAAACTTTTCTCCGTTGAGAGACATCTTAACTGCGCTGGCAGACAATTTTTCTCCGCTGACGAATTACGTTTCTCCGCTGACTAACTGCGTTTCTACGCTTAAGAACTACGTCCCTCCGCTGGCAGAAAACTTAAATCCGGTGTCGGGAAATTAAAATCAGCTGACGGAACACTTTTCTCCGCTGACAACACCTTATCTCTGGCTGGCAGACAATTTATCTCCGCTGACGTTTCTCCGCTTAAGAACTACGTCCCTCCGCTGGCAGAAAACTTAACTCCGGTGTCGGGAAATTTATATCCGCTGGCTTAAAACTTTTCTCAGCTGACAGACACCTTATCTTCGCTGGCAGACAATTTATCTCCGCTGACGAACTACGTTTCTCCGCTTAAGAACTACGTCCCTCCGCTGGCAGAATACTTAACTCCGGTGTCGGGAATTTAAAATAAGCTAGCGGAAAACTTTTCTCCGTTGAGAGACATCTTAACTGCGCTGGCAGACAATTTTTCTCCGCTGACGAATTACGTTTCTCCGCTGACGAACTACGTTTCTCCGCTGGCAGAAAACTTAACTCCGGTGTCGGGAAATTAAAATCAGCTGACGGAACACTTTTCTCCGCTGAGAGACATCTTATCTCAGCTGGCAGACAACTTATCTCTGCTGACGAAATTCGTCCCTCCGCTGGCTGAAAACTTAACTCCGGTGTCGAGAAATTTATATCCCCTGCCGGACAACTAATCTCTGCTGACGAAATACGTCTTTCCGCTTGCTAAAAACTTATTTCTGGTGGCGGGAAATATATGTAGGGTTGGCAGCCCTTTAATGAGTATCGATCTATCGCTAGGGATAGTCAAGGGTAGAGGAAGATATATCGATAGGGAGTAAGAGTTCGACTGCAGAAGCGAGCAGACGTGCGAAAAGAACTATGCTAAGAAACCTATTTGTAACCATTTATTAAAATAAATATAATACAACGACGTGTGGCGTATATTTGATGGAGTTTCTGGGGCGGATTCTTACTCACTTGTAGGGAGCCCACCAAGGATCCCTACAATTTGGGGGCTCGTCCGGGATAGAACCACAAGTGAATGTGTATTCGTGTACAAGTTGCCAATACCATCAAGTTTTGCGCAACATTGTGAAATTACGACGAACGAAGCAACGAAGATCAGACGAAAGCAGATGCCGAGAAGCGGCTGTGAGAAACGAAAATAAAGAGGAAAGAGGACGCAAAACGACTCCATTCGTTTTCGTCAAGGTTCAGAGAGCAGAGGTAGCTAACGACGAAGAGCTACAGAGCTACAAAACGACGAAGAGCTACAGAGCTACAAAACGACGCAGACCCGAAAACGACGAGGAAAGAGGACGCAAAACGACACTATTTGTTTTCGTTAAAGTTCAGAGAGCAAAGGTAGCTAACGGCGAAGAGCTACAGAGCTACAAAACGACGAGGCTACAAAACGACGCAGACCCGAAAACGACGAGGAAAGAGGACGCAAAACGACACTATTCGTTTTCGTCAGAAGAGCAAGGCAAACGGGAAAGAGTGAAAAGCCAACGACGAAAGTACGGAGCAAAGAGGACTGAAGAGACGTTCAGATTGCGAGCGTGCAGAAAAGAGGAAAGCAGAAACGACGAAACAACAACAGTGGTACTTCGCACGGCCACGTGCGGCTTGTATACCCTGCGAACGACAACGACGTGAAGAAGACAGAGAAGAAGAACGCATCGTTTATCTGCGTGTATTGGAAAAAACGATTCTCACACCTGATGTCTGTATACGCAAGTATTGAATATACAGAATAGATTTAAGGTGTTGCAAATTTTAGGAAGCGGATTTAACGTAAACTATATTTTAGCTAATTGTAATATGCAACGCGAAGAAATCTTAGACCTAACCGTAGCAGAGTTGAAGGAAAAATTGAAAGAGCTACATCTGCAGCATTCAGGTGTTAAATCAGTTTTACGGGAGAGACTATATTCGTATTTTAGACTAGATCAAGACGAAAACGAAGAATCTGTATACGAAGAAACGATCAATATAACTGGGGACGAACAGACAGAGGTTAGGTTAGGTTAGGTAGAGAAGGCCGCCAAGCTCGCTCGGAGCCCAGCACACATAGGCCGGTTTCGGCCCGTTGTGATACCGTTTGGGATCGTTCCCTCCCTGCAGATGAGACTTCATGTCAACAGTTGTCCCATCCAGATGCCCTTATAAAGTTGACGATCTTTCTGGGACATAGCGTGGACATCTCCGAGATGTCGTTCAGAAAGGCAGAGCCCAAGTAATGCAGCCTCCTTCTGCTGAGAGCTGGACAGGAACAGAACAGGTGTTCCACTGTTTCCTCCTCGTCCTCGTCTCTGCAGCTGCGGCAGAAATCATTGTATGGGGCACCCAGCCTGTTTGCGTGGGTGCCTACTAGCCAGTGTCCTGTGAGGGAACATATGACTGCGCTGCACCTTTCCCTGCCTAGTTTGCAGAGCTCTGAGGTGCGCTTCTTGTCTATGGTCGGCCATGTTTGCCGAGCTGTGCGACAACGTGGCCCTGTTTGCCACTTGTTGTCTATCAGTAGCGTGTACTGCTCTTTTATGATGAGCTTGCAGGTGGCCATAGGCATACAAATATCCTCCTTATCTTGGAGAAGGGGGGTTGTAGTGCCAGATCTGGCCAGCTCGTCCGCTATGCAGTTGCCCTCGATATCCCGGTGACCCGGGACCCATATAAGGCTGATAGCAAATTGCTGAGCCATCTCGTGAAGAGATCTGCGGCACTTCGCCACAGTAGCCGAGTTCGAGGAGATCGCGTTAAGTGATCTGATCGCAGCTTGGCTGTCGCTGTAGATGTTTAGATTGGTTGCCGTGGTGGTAACCGTATGAAGGCAGTACAGAGCCTCCCTGATTGCTGTAACTTCCGCTTGGAAGACGCTACAGTGATCCGGAAGCCTGAAAGATTGCCTTATGTTAAGTTGTTCAGAGTAGATTCCTCCTCCAACCCTGCCGTCCAGTTTTGAGCCATCCGTGAAGATGCTTATGGCCCCGTCTGGGCCGGGGGGTCCCTCGAGCCAATCGTCTCTATGAGGGATGATTATGCTGAATGGAGTCTCCGTGTGCTCCATTGGAACTTGATAGTCCGTTCTTGCTGGGACCTTGTTGTTTTTGTTTAGTATAGATGAGTGACCTATGTTCTGGGGTACCCATTGTTCAGAGTCCCTAAGACGTATTGCTGCCATTTCTGCCCGCTCCTTTCCTGCAAAGTCAAGGCTCTGAAGGCATAACATGGCGTTTAGCGCCTCATTTGGTGTAGTTCGAAGAGCTCCACTGATGCAGAGGGCGGCTGTTCGCTGAACCTTGCCCAGCTGATTGGTTATTGTCCTTTTCGCTAGGGCAGGCCACCAGACAGTAACTCCGTAGAGTATTATAGGTCTGACTATTGCCAGATATATCCATCGGACTATGCTTGGGTTCATGCCCCACTTTAGGCCGATAGCTTTTTTGCAAGTATAGAGTGCTGTCGTTGCCTTCCTCACTGGCCTGGCGATTTAAACGGGTTGAAGCTGTTTACTGCCCAACTTATGTTCCGTTTTGTAAGGATGTGGTCCATCGATTCTACCGATCCCTCTCTTGGGAGGTGAGACGGCTCGGTGGATGTGCATCCGGGGAAGTGCGTGTCGAGCAAAATGTGCAGGGACTCCTCACTAGAGTTGGTCCACGTGCCATCATTCTTTTTGAGGTACCCTACCGAGGGGGTGGTTTTTGAGAGAACTTTCCGGAGTCTTGCGGCCTCCGAGGTTTCCTCGATTTCGGAGCAAAATTTTTGCCAGGAGGCTCTTTTAGCCTTCCTCGTTTCCTTTTTGTATAGTGCTAGACTGGTTTTATAGTCTGCCCAGTGAGTATCCTCCTTAGTTCTTGTGGCTCTGTTGAATAGAGTCCTGCAAGTTCTACGAAGGGTGTCTAGTTGCTTGGACCACCAGGGGGGTTTCTTTTTTCCCCTTGGTCTGGTAGAGGGACATGCTGCCTTGAAGGCTTTGTTGCACGCATCCGTAAACCTGTACACAAGACGGTTTAGGTTGTCTTCAGTGTTCGGGCAGGTAGGGGCGTTAGGAGGGAGTAGCTCCTCCAGCGTTGTGCTATATTTTTCCCAGTTGGCTTTTCTGGGGTTGATATAGTCTGTTGGTTTGGGAATATCGAAGGATAATATCGTCTCGATATACCTGTGGTCCGAGAAGGAGTGGTCTCCTAGGACTCTCCAGCTCTTGATTGTGTCCAACAGTTTGCTTGACACTAGCGTGAGGTCAATGACCTCCTGCCGATTTTTAATTATAAAAGTGGGGTCATTACCCCGATTGCATATGAATAAATTTGAGTTCAGGATGAAGCTGAACAGTGACTCACCCCTTACATTCGTGTCCGTACTCCCCCATTGGGTGTGGTGGGCGTTGGCATCGCAACCTATAAGTAGGTCTTTGTCCGTCCTTTCGCTGTCGCTGGCTATTTTGCGAACAAGGTCGCTCGGAGGATCATCCTCCTCGTGGGCCATATAGGATGCCACCAGCCTGAGATGATGACCTCTTAGTTCTAGGCTTGCCGCCGTGTTATCTCCATCGCTATAATTGTGGAGCAGAAAGATATTTAGGTGCTTTCTAGCAAGTATGCAGGTACGGATTTTACCTTCATTTTGGGATACAATGATCTTGTATTCCCTCGTCCCCAATCCACAGACCTTGCCTCCTACCACCCAAGGCTCCTGGATCAGGACTACGTCGGCTCCGCTTGCGTCTAGGCGGAGTATGAGAGCAGCCGGTGCTGCTTTACAGTGGTGGAGATTTATTTGAAGGATCCTTAGGACCATCTTCAAGATTCTCCACCACCGTGATGTCCGCGTCCGAGTCATCTGAGACTCTCTCGGCACATTGACTCGAAGTCGAGCATCAGTTCTGTGTCTGAGGAGAAGCCTTCCTGGTCTGGCTCCAGCTCGTCGTCAGGCGCTTCGATCTCCGCAACGACATCCTGCACGTCTGGGTTGACGACAGGAAGCGCCGCGGCCGCCGCGTCCGATTTGTACACCTTGATGGTGACCGAGCTGAAGCCGAAGTTGAGCTCTCCTTTTGCTGCCTCTATCGGGGCCAGCGACTCTTTATTGAGAACGAGAACTGCCTGGTTAGTCGGCCCTTGTGTCGTCTCAACTTTGGCTACCTTCCAATCGGAGGTTGGTAGTCCTGGGTTGCACCTCTGCAACATCTTGAGGATGCGTTCTGGCTCCTTAAAGGTAGCCGGCACCCAAATTCTGGCCCTCGGTCTGCTGGGCACCTCGCTCCAGTCGACTGCGACGAGTTTCGCCCCAGCATAAACCTCGCCGACCTGCGCTACCGCCGCTTTGTACAGCTTCACAGAGCGCTCGTCTTCGCAGGCAATTATCTTTACGTTGCCCTGGAACCACCCCATGTCCTTGCAGACTGGCGGAGGTCCAGAGTCTTTGTCGAGGAGTTCGAAGCAGCGGTCGGCCAATGCCGCTTCCACCCACTTCCACTGACTCCTTGGGATTCTCCCCTCTGAGCTGCCTTTGTCGAGGACACCAATTAGCGTCCTCTCCTTGGCAATCTGCGCAAAGGAGACGTTTGGCAGCACTCTGGAGCGCTTTGCTACCGGTCCCGGTGTCTCCTGCGAGCGCTGCCTCTTGGCTTGGGGAGCCACCTTTTTCTGTTCAAAGGTGAACTCCGGAAGTACGGCCGAAGCCCATTCCACCTTCTTCAGCCATTCGGCTGATGGGCTGGCTTCACTGCTGGCGTGTTGCCGACGGAGTATGTGCCCTGCACTCCTCTTTTCGGCATATGAGTATCGTCTGGCTTGGGCACTTGTCGACGGCAAGTCAACCCCCTCCGCTTTACCAGAAGGTCGGGCAGCCGCAATATTGCTTAGCTTCCCTTCCAAGGTGTCAGCTTCGGGAGTTACCTTGCCACCCACACCGGATTCGGGATGGGACCCCCTCGGGTTCGCACAGGCACCTTCCACCTTGTGGGTATTCCCCACTATAGAGCCGGTTGGGCCAGGCCTTTGGGCCGCTGCCTTCCCGAGCTTGGGATTGCTCCCAGTTGGCATTTGGGGAGCGCCGCACTCATTTGTTTTTTTGTTGGTTTTGTTTTTATTGTTATACATCTTGTTCCCACGAGATGCAGAGAAAGGGAAAGGTCAGCCCGGGCAGAGATCCACGTTGCCCGGGTAAGGAATCATTAGAACAGGGGGCTGCCAAGTCCCTGAGCCCTCCGTTAGAGACTGGGCTATTTTTTATACCGGGCCCCCAGCCAGGCTGACTCTCGGCACGGGTCGAGTAACACACTTAGTCCGGCCCGGTGTGAGGTGGATGTGGGGGTTGGGATATGGGTAGGTATTGTGTATGGATGGGAGTGTGAGAGCTACTTATTAAGGCGGCACCACAAGCGCATCGTCAGTGTTGCTGCTTCGCGAACACCCGCTGGCTGTCCGGGACTGCTTATTTCGGTACTCTCCCGTGAGGGATGCCCGCTTATTCGCAGCTGACCTACCGAGGTAGGCCGTTCGCTATCCGCAACCCGCGACCCGTCCGGTGGCCTCAGCTAGGCCCCCTTTGAGCTACCTCACAAGCTCATCAGACCAGACGAACAGACAGAAGACGCGCCAATTTTAAATTCGGTAGGAGAAGCAGCAGTTGGTAGTTCAGTAAACATGGCGTTCACATTAAGAGACATCGAAGAATCCCTTTCAGCATTTACGGGCAATGGTTCTCCGGATGTTGATGACTGGCTACGTGATTTTGAACTTAATGCCTTAACAGTGAATTGGAATGATTTGCAAAAGTTTATATATGGCAGGACATTAGTGAAAGGTGCAGCGAAATTATTTTTGAGCAGTCAATCAGGCATTAATGATTGGAATTCTCTGAAGGAAGCACTAAAAAGTGAATTTGGTGAGAAGTTAACGGCAAAGCAAGTTCATAAGCTATTAGAAAATAGAAAGAAGACCCATAAAGAGACTTTAATTGAATATTTTTATAGCATGTGTACCTTGGCAAGTCAATCCCAGCTAGATGAAGAAAGTATTATTGAATATATTATTGAGGGCATTCCAGACTCCAAGCAAAACAAAAGCTGTCTGTACCAAGCAAACAATTTTAAAGATTTTCGTGAGCAAATTAAGATTTATGAAAAGATCAGTGCAAATCAAGGAAGTACGCTAAAGGCAAACCCAAAGTTTGAGAATAGTTCGGTAAAAATCAAGGATGAAAGGCGTTGTTTCAAATGTGGAGGTAGTAATCATATTGCAAAGTATTGCAAGGAAAGTGGCGTCAAATGTTTTAATTGCAATCAACTAGGTCACAAGGCAAATCAATGCGAGGCAAAAGGTTCACGAATGGCAATAGAGAAGAAAATTTCAAATGTCCAGCAATTTTCTCAGACCAGTTTTAATCGGGCTTTTAAGAATGTTGAAATCGGTAATGAAGATATCACTGCATTGTTTGATTCTGGCAGCGATATTTGTACCATGAGCGAGAAAGTCTACAGAAAGATTTTCCCAGTTGCGTTGAAAAACGATATAAAAGAATTGATCGGAATAGGAGGCAAGAAAATATATACGTTGGGTTCATTTAATGTTGTTACTAAGTTGGATGACGTTCCTTTGGAAATGTGTTTCCATGTAGTCCGTGACGATGATACCCTGTACGAAGGTGTAATTGGAAGTGATGTTCTTGATTTTGTCAGTGCAAGCATAGGGAAGAAAGGAGTTTTCTTTCATTCAATAAATGACATCTGTCAAGGGGAGGTTGAAGTTCCACCGGAAAAGGAGTATGTTAGCAGTAGTTTCACTAAAGGAAGCCGCAATCTAGAGTTAATTAAATATAGTGATACTCAAGTGAGCAGGCCTCCGGATTCAGGGAGCGCAATTGATGAATTGGAAAAGACGTTCCATCAGATACTGTCGAGCAATATTATTGAAGAGTTTTCACGAGGAATAGACCTGTCGCATTTGAACCGTGAGGTGAGGTCAATAATAGCAGGATTGGTAGAAAATTATAAGCCCGTAAAACCAGAAAACAGCCCTGTTGAAATGAAGATAATATTGTCAGATGAAGTACCGGTCCGTCAAAGACCTAGACGCCTACCTTACGTGGACAATGAGAAAGTCGATAAGCAGGTCAGGGATTGGTTAAAGGAGGGAGTAATTCGCCATAGTGTTTCTGAATACTCGTCCCCTGTAGTGCTTGTCGCCAAGAAGGATGGCTCAAAAAGACTTTGTTGTGATTATAAAAAACTTAATGAAAAGATAATTCGTGACAATTTTCCAATGGCGTTAATCGACGATGTTTTACTCAAGCTTAAGGATGGACGTGTTTTCTTTACGTTGGACTTGTCTAATGGGTTTTTTCACGTGCCAGTACATGAGGATTCTCGTAAATATACCTCTTTTGTCACACAGAGTGGACAGTATGAATTTAATTATGTACCATTTGGGATGACTAACTCCCCTCCAGTATTTATGAGGTACATATATGCTGTTTTCAGACCATTGATAGATGACGGTATTTTGATTTTGTATATGGACGATATTATTATTCCATCAAAGGATGTGCAAGAAGGACTTGAAAAAGTACAGAAGGTGTTGAGTATCGCAGAGATTTCAGGATTACGCATAAAATGGGAGAAATCGCAAGTGTTACAGCGCAAGGTTAATTTTTTGGGTTACATAATAGAGAATTCAACGATAAGACCATCTCAAGATAAAACTTCGGCAGTTGAAAATTTTCCAATTCCGAGAGACAGGAAACAAGTTCAACGCTATTTGGGCCTAACTTCCTATTTCCGTAGATTTGTTAAGGATTTTGCTGTCGTGGCCAGACCACTGACAAACTTGATGGAAAAGGATGTTTCTTTCAAAATGGGTGAAGAAGAGTTGGCATCATTCAATCAGTTGAAAGTTTATTTATCCTGTTCTCCTGTTTTAAAGTTGTTTAATCAGAAGGGCAAAACTGAAGTTCACTGCGATGCAAGTATGTATGGGTATGGAGCTATACTTTTGCAAATGGACTCAGAGGATCAATGTTTCCACCCGGTAGAATATATGAGTCGTAAGACAACCCCAGCTGAAGAAAAGTATCCTTCA
Source organism: Drosophila pseudoobscura (assembly GCF_009870125.1). Classification (NCBI taxonomy): domain Eukaryota; kingdom Metazoa; phylum Arthropoda; class Insecta; order Diptera; family Drosophilidae; genus Drosophila; species Drosophila pseudoobscura. Next base: position 75,727 of record NC_046681.1, on the reverse strand, counting down.
TACGAGCTTGAAGTACTCGCTATAGTGCAGGCTTTAAAGAAGTGGAGAGTGTATTTGCTTGGGAGAAAGATAAAAATTATTACTGACTGTAATGCTTTTGCGTTAACGATGAGGAAACAAGATGTTTCAGTTAAGGTATCTCGTTGGGCCATTTTTCTTCAGGACTTCGATTATGAAATTGAGCATCGTTCAGGGACAAAGATGAAACACGTCGATGCATTGAGTAGAGTGCATTGTTTGTTGTTGGAAGATTCACTGAGACATCGAATAAAGCAGGCTCAACGTCAGGATATTTGGATATCAGCAATTTGTAAGGTGCTAGAGTCGGGTTCTTACGACGACTTTTATTTGAAGTATGACATTTTGCACAAGGATCCAGTTAAAGAGTTGATCGTAATACCATCTGGGATGGAAAGGGAAATCATAATGATTGCTCATCGTCAGGGTCATTTTGGTGTCAAAAGAACTATCGATTTAGTGCAGCGCGAATACTTTATTCCAGAGTTGTTAGGAAAAGTGGATAGGATTGTTAAGTCGTGTGTGGAGTGCATTGTGAGCGACGCAAAATGTGGAAAGAAAGAAGGGTATTTGAATGTAATTGACAAATCTGATGAGCCTTTGCAAACGTATCATATTGACCATATTGGACCGATGGAGTTGACTAAGAAACAGTATAACCACGTCCTAGTAGTTGTCGACGCTTTTTCTAAATTTGTCTGGCTTTATCCAACAAAGAGTACAGGCGCTGATGATGTGGTTGATAGGTTGCAGAAACAGGGCGAAGTTTTTGGAAACCCGAAGCGTGTGATCACGGATAGAGGCACTGCATTTACTGCTAATGTTTTCGAGGAATATTGTAAGGAACAGGATATCCAACATTTGCTGATAGCGGCAGGAGTGCCGCGTGGTAATGGACAGGTAGAACGAATTAATAAGGTCTTTACTACTATGTTAACAAAGCTTTGCGCAGAAGATCCGAAAGCCTGGTACAAGCATGTTGGTAGGGTAAAATCGTTTATAAACTCCACTCCTCCGAGAAGTACCAAGATATCCCCATTTAAGATTTTGACAGGCTTAAAAATGAGGACAAAGTATGACAGTGACTTAGAAAAGCTTGTAGAGGAAGAGTATATTTTAGAGCTGCAGCAGGAGAAAGAAGAAATTCGCAAGATAGCCAGAGATAACATAGTGCAGATACAAAATGAAAATTGCAAGTCGTTCAACAAGTCCCGGAAACCAGAAAAAGAGTACCAAGTTAATGATATGGTAGCTATTAAGCGTAACCAATTTGGAACCGGATTGAAGCTAAAGGGAAGATTCTTGGGTCCTTATATTGTGACGCGTAAACTAAGACATGGACGGTACATTGTTGAAAAAGTGGGTGATGGTGAAGGGCCTTTGAAGACCAATACGGTGGCAGAGTATATGAAGATGTGGTCTCAATCATTCGGGTCGAATGATGAGTCAGGACGGCCGAATGTAGGGTTGGCAGCCCTTTAATGAGTATCGATCTATCGCTAGGGATAGTCAAGGGTAGAGGAAGATATATCGATAGGGAGTAAGAGTTCGACTGCAGAAGCGAGCAGACGTGCGAAAAGAACTATGCTAAGAAACCTATTTGTAACCATTTATTAAAATAAATATAATACAACGACGTGTGGCGTATATTTGATGGAGTTTCTGGGGCGGATTCTTACTCACTTGTAGGGAGCCCACCAAGGATCCCTACATATATATGCGCTGGCGGACAACTTACCTTCTCTGGCGGACAATTTGTCTCTGCTGAGGAACTACGTTTCTCCGCTGACGAACTACGTCTCTCCGCTGGCAGAAAACTTAACTCCGGTGTCGGGAAATTTATCTCCGCTGGCTAAAAACTTTTCTTCGCTGGCAGACAATTTATCTCCGCTGACGAACTACGTCTCTCCTCTGGCAGAAAACTTAACTCCGGTGTCGGGAAATTTATATCCGCTGGCTTAAAACTTTTCTCCGCTGACAGACATTTTATCTTCGCTAGCAGACAATTTATCTCCGCTGACGAACTACGTTTCTCCACTGACGAACTACGTCTCTCCGCTGGCAGAAAACTTAACTCCGGTGTCGGGAAATTAAAATCAGCTGACGGAACACTTTTCTCCGCTGAGAGACATCTTATCTCCGCTGGCAGACAACTTATCTCTGCTGACGAAATTCGTCCCTCCGCTGGCTGAAAACTTATCTCCGGCGGCGAGAAATTTATATCCCCTGCCGGACAACTAATCTCTGCTGACGAAATACGTCTTTCCGCTGGCGAAAAACTTATTTCTTGTGGCGGGAAATATATATGCGCTGGCGGATAACTTATCTCCTCTGGCGGACAATTTGTCTCCGCTGACGAGCTACGTTTCTCCGCTGACGAACTACGTCTCTCCGCTGGCAGAAAACTTAACTCCGGTGTCGGGAAATTTATCTCCGCTGGCTAAAAACTTTTCTTCGCTGGCAGACAATTTATCTCCGCTGACGAACTATGTTTTTCCGCTGACGAACTACGTCTCTCCTCTGGCAGAAAACTTAACTCCGGTGTCGGGAAATTTATATCCGCTGGCTTAAAACTTTTCTCCGCTGACAGACATTTTATCTTCGCTAGCAGACAATTTATCTCCGCTGACGAACTACGTTTCTCCACTGACGAACTACGTCTCTCCGCTGGCAGAAAACTTATCTCCGGTGGCAAGAAATTTATATCCCCTGCCGGGCAACTAATCTCTGCTGACGAAATACGTCTTTCCGCTGGCGAAAAACTTATTTCTGGTGGCGGGAAATATATATGCGCTGGCGGACAACTTATCTCCTCTGGCGGACAATTTGTCTCCGCTGACGAACTACGTCTCCGCTGGCAGAAAACTTAACTCCGGGGTCGGGAAATTTATATCCGCTGGCTTAAAACTTTTCTCCGCTGACAGACATTTTATCTTCGCTAGCAGACAATTTATCTCCGCTGACGAACTACGTTTCTCCACTGACGAACTACGTCTCTCCTCTGGCAGAAAACTTAACTCCGGGGTCGGGAAATTTATATCCGCTGGCTTAAAACTTTTCTCCGCTGACAGACATTTTATCTTCGCTAGCAGACAATTTATCTCCGCTGACGAACTACGTTTCTCCACTGACGAACTACGTCTCTCCTCTGGCAGAAAACTTAACTCCGCGGTCGGGAAATTTATATCCGCTGGCTTAAAACTTTTCTCCGCTGACAGACATTTTATCTTCGCTAGCAGACAATTTATCTCCGCTGACGAACTACGTTTCTCCACTGACGAACTACGTCTCTCCTCTGGCAGAAAACTTAACTCCGGGGTCGGGAAATTTATATCCGCTGGCTTAAAACTTTTCTCCGCTGACAGACATTTTATCTTCGCTAGCAGACAATTTATCTCCGCTGACGAACTACGTTTCTCCACTGACGAACTACGTCTCTCCTCTGGCAGAAAACTTAACTCCGGGGTCGGGAAATTTATATCCGCTGGCTTAAAACTTTTCTCCGCTGACAGACATTTTATCTTCGCTAGCAGACAATTTATCTCCGCTGACGAACTACGTTTCTCCACTGACGAACTACGTCTCTCCTCTGGCAGAAAACTTAACTCCGCGGTCGGGAAATTTATATCCGCTGGCTTAAAACTTTTCTCCGCTGACAGACATTTTATCTTCGCTAGCAGACAATTTATCGCCGCTGACGAACTACGTTTCTCCACTGACGAACTACTTCTCTCCGCTGGCAGAAAACTTATCTCCGGTGGCAAGAAATTTATATCCCCTGCCGGACAACTAATCTCTGCTGACGAAATACGTCTTTCCGCTGGCGAAAAACTTATTTCTGGTGGCGGGAAATATATATGCGCTGGCGGACAACTTATCTCCTCTGGCGGACAATTAGTCTCCGCTGACGAACTACGTCTCCGCTGGCAGAAAACTTAACTCCGGTGTCGGGAAATTTATATCCGCTAGCTAAAAACTTTTCTCCGCTGACAGACACCTTATCTCCGCTGGCAGACAATTTATCTCCGCTGACGAACTACGTTTCTCCGCTTAAGAACTACGTCCCTCCGCTGGCAGAAAACTTAACTCCGGTGTCGGGAAATTAAAATCAGCTAACGGAACACTTTTCTCCGCTGAGAGACATCTTATCTCCGCTGGCAGACAACTTATCTCTGCTGACGAAATTCGTCTCTCCGCTGGCTGAAAACTTATCTCCGGCGGCGAGAAATTTATATCCCATGCCAGACAACTAATCTCTGCTGACGAAATACGTCTTTCCGCTGGCGAAAAACTTATTTCTGCTGGCGGGAAATATATATGCGCTGGCGGATAACTTATCTCCTCTGACGGACAATTTATCTCCGCTGACGAACTACGTTTCTCCACTGACGAACTACGTCCCTCCGCTGGCAGAAATTTATATCCGTCGGGAAATTTATATCCGCTAGCTAAAAACTTTTCTCCGCTGACAGACACCTTATCTCCGCTGGCGGACAACTTACCTCCTCTGGCGGACAATTTGTCTCCGCTGACGAACTACGTCTCTCCGCTGTCAGAAAACTTAGCTCCGGTGTCGGGAAGTTTATATCCGCTGGCTAAAAACTTTTCTTCGCTGGCAGACAATTTATCTCGGCTGACGAACTACGTTTCTCCGCTTAAAAACTACGTCCCTCCGCTGGCAGAAAACTTAACTCCGGTGTCGGGAAATTAAAATCAGCTGACGGAACACTTTTCTCTGCTGAGAGACATCTTATCTCCGCTGGCAGACAACTTATCTCTGCTGACGAAATTCGTCCCTCTCCGCTGGCTGAAAACTTATCTCTCTTATCTCTCTTATCTCTTATCTGCTTTACTCTCTGCTGGCAGAAAACTTAGCTGCGGTGTCGGGAAATTTATATCCGCTGCCCGAAAACTTTTCTCCGCTGAGAGACATCTTAACTGCGCTGGAAGACAATTTATCTCCGCTGACGAACTACGTTTCACCGCTGACGGAAAACTTCTATCCGGCGGCGAGAAATTTATATCCCCTGCCGGACAACTAATCTCTGCTGACGAAATACGTCTTTCCGCTGGCGAAAAACTTATTTCTGGTGGCGGGAAATATATATGCGCTGGCTGACAACTTATCTCCTCTGGCGCACAATTTGTCTCCGCTGACGAGCTACGTTTCTCCGCTAACGAACTACGTCCCTCCGCTGGCAGAAAACTTAACTCCGGTGTCGGGAAATTAAAATCAGCTGACGGAACACTTTTCTCCGCTGAGAGACATCTTATCTCCGCTGGCAGACAACTTATCTCTGCTGACGAAATTCGTCTCTCCGCTGGCTGAAAACTTATCTCCGGCGGCGAGAAATTTATATCCCCTGCCGGACAACTAATCTCTGCTGACGAAATTCGTCTCTACGCTGGCGAAAAACTTATATCTGGTGGCGGGAAATATATATGCGCTGGCTGACAACTTATCTCCTCTGGCGGACAATTTGTCTCCGCTGACGAACTACGTCTCTCCGCTGTCAGAAAACTTAGCTCCGGTGTCGGGAAATTTATATCCGCTGGCTAAAAACTTTTCTCCGCTGACAACACCTTATCTCTGGCTGGCAGACAATTTATCTCCGCTGACGAACTACGTTTCTCCGCTTAAGAACTACGTCCCTCCGCTGGCAGAAAACTTAACTCCGGTGTCGGGAAATTTATCTCCGCTGGCTAAAAACTTTTCTTCGCTGGCAGACAATTTATCTCCGCTGACGAACTACGTCTCTCCTCTGGCAGAAAACTTAACTCCGGTGTCGGGAAATTTATATCCGCTGGCTTAAAACTTTTCTCCGCTGACAGACATTTTATCTTCGCTAGCAGACAATTTATCTCCGCTGACGAACTACGTTTCTCCACTGACGAACTACGTCTCTCCGCTGGCAGAAAACTTAACTCCGGTGTCGGGAAATTAAAATCAGCTGACGGAACACTTTTCTCCGCTGAGAGACATCTTATCTCCGCTGGCAGACAACTTATCTCTGCTGACGAAATTCGTCCCTCCGCTGGCTGAAAACTTATCTCCGGCGGCGAGAAATTTATATCCCCTGCCGGACAACTAATCTCTGCTGACGAAATACGTCTTTCCGCTGGCGAAAAACTTATTTCTGGTGGCGGGAAATATATATGCGCTGGCGGATAACTTATCTCCTCTGGCGGACAATTTGTCTTCGCTGACGAGCTACGTTTCTCCGCTGACGAACTACGTCTCTCCGCTGGCAGAAAACTTAACTCCGGTGTCGGGAAATTTATCTCCGCTGGCTAAAAACTTTTCTTCGCTGGCAGACAATTTATCTCCGCTGACGAACTATGTTTTTCCGCTGACGAACTACGTCTCTCCTCTGGCAGAAAACTTAACTCCGGTGTCGGGAAATTTATATCCGCTGGCTTAAAACTTTTCTCCGCTGACAGACATTTTATCTTCGCTAGCAGACAATTTATCTCCGCTGACGAACTACGTTTCTCCACTGACGAACTACGTCTCTCCGCTGGCAGAAAACTTATCTCCGGTGGCAAGAAATTTATATCCCCTGCCGGGCAACTAATCTCTGCTGACGAAATACGTCTTTCCGCTGGCGAAAAACTTATTTCTGGTGGCGGGAAATATATATGCGCTGGCGGACAACTTATCTCCTCTGGCGGACAATTAGTCTCCGCTGACGAACTACGTCTCCGCTGGCAGAAAACTTAACTCCGGTGTCGGGAAATTTATATCCGCTAACTAAAAACTTTTCTCCGCTGACAGACATTTTATCTTCGCTAGCAGACAATTTATCTCCGCTGACGAACTACGTTTCTCCACTGACGAACTACGTCTCTCCTCTGGCAGAAAACTTAACTCCGGGGTCGGGAAATTTATATCCGCTGGCTTAAAACTTTTCTCCGCTGACAGACATTTTATCTTCGCTAGCAGACAATTTATCTCCGCTGACGAACTACGTTTCTCCACTGACGAACTACGTCTCTCCTCTGGCAGAAAACTTAACTCCGGGGTCGGGAAATTTATATCCGCTAGCTAAAAACTTTTCTCCGCTGACAGACACCTTATCTCCGCTGGCAGACAATTTATCTCCGCTGACGAACTACGTTCCTCCGCTTAAGAACTACGTCCCTCCGCTGGCAGAAAACTTAACTCCGGTGTCGGGAAATTAAAATCAGCTAACGGAACACTTTTCTCCGCTGAGAGACATCTTATCTCCGCTGGCAGACAATTTATCTACGCTGACGAACTACGTTTCTCCGCTTAAGAACTACGTCCCTCCGCTGACAGAAAACTTAACTCCGGTGTCGGGAAATTAAAATCAGCTAACGGAACACTTTTCTCCGCTGAGAGACATCTTATCTCCGCTGGCAGACAACTTATCTCTGCTGACGAAATTCGTCTCTCCGCTGGCTGAAAACTTATCTCCGGCGGCGAGAAATTTATATCCCATGCCAGACAACTAATCTCTGCTGACGAAATACGTCTTTCCGCTGGCGAAAAACTTATTTCTGGTGGCGGGAAATATATATGCGCTGGCGGACAACTTATCTCCTCTGGCGGACAATTAGTCTCCGCTGACGAACTACGTCTCCGCTGGCAGAAAACTTAACTCCGGTGTCGGGAAATTTATATCCGCTAGCTAAAAACTTTTCTCCGCTGACAGACATTTTATCTTCGCTAGCAGACAATTTATCTCCGCTGACGAACTACGTTTCTCCACTGACGAACTACGTCTCTCCTCTGGCAGAAAACTTAACTCCGGGGTCGGGAAATTTATATCCGCTGGCTTAAAACTTTTCTCCGCTGACAGACATTTTATCTTCGCTAGCAGACAATTTATCTCCGCTGACGAACTACGTTTCTCCACTGACGAACTACGTCTCTCCTCTGGCAGAAAACTTAACTCCGGGGTCGGGAAATTTATATCCGCTAGCTAAAAACTTTTCTCCGCTGACAGACACCTTATCTCCGCTGGCAGACAATTTATCTCCGCTGACGAACTACGTTCCTCCGCTTAAGAACTACGTCCCTCCGCTGGCAGAAAACTTAACTCCGGTGTCGGGAAATTAAAATCAGCTAACGGAACACTTTTCTCCGCTGAGAGACATCTTATCTCCGCTGGCAGACAATTTATCTACGCTGACGAACTACGTTTCTCCGCTTAAGAACTACGTCCCTCCGCTGGCAGAAAACTTAACTCCGGTGTCGGGAAATTAAAATCAGCTGACGGAACACTTTTCTCCGCTGAGAGACATCTTATCTCCGCTGGCAGACAACTTATCTCTGCTGACGAAATTCGTCCCTCCGCTGGCTGAAAACTTATCTCTCTTATCTCTTATCTGCTTTACTCTCTGCTGGCAGAAAACTTAGCTGCGGTGTCGGGAAATTTATATCCGCTAGCTAAAGACTTTTCTCCGCTGACAGACACCTTATCTCCGCTGGCAGACAATTTATCTCCGCTGACGAACTACGTTTCTCCGCTTAAGAACTACGTCCCTCCGCTGGCAGAAAACTTAACTCCGGTGTCGGGAAATTAAAATCAGCTAACGGAACACTTTTCTCCGCTGAGAGACATCTTATCTCCGCTGGCAGACAACTTATCTCTGCTGACGAAATTCGTCTCTCCGCTGGCTGAAAACTTATCTCCGGCGGCGAGAAATTTACATCCCATGGCAGACAACTAATCTCTGCTGACGAAATACGTCTTTCCGCTGGCGAAAAACTTATTTCTGCTGGCGGGAAATATATATGCGCTGGCGGATAACTTATCTCCTCTGACGGACAATTTATCTCCGCTGACGAACTACGTTTCTCCACTGACGAACAACGTCCCTCCGCTGGCAGAAATTTATATCCGTCGGGAAATTTATATCCGCTAGCTAAAAACTTTTCTCCGCTGACAGACACCTTATCTCCGCTGGCGGACAACTTACCTCCTCTGGCGGACAATTTGTCTCCGCTGACGAACTACGTTTCTCCGCTGACGAACTACGTCTCTCCGCTGTCAGAAAACTTAGCTCCGGTGTCGGGAAGTTTATATCCGCTGGCTAAAAACTTTTCTTTTCTGGCAGACAATTTATCTCGGCTGACGAACTACGTTTCTCCGCTTAAAAACTACGTCCCTCCGCTGGCAGAAAACTTAACTCCGGTGTCGGGAAATTAAAATCAGCTGACGGAACACTTTTCTCTGCTGAGAGACATCTTATCTCCGCTGGCAGACAACTTATCTCTGCTGACGAAATTCGTCCCTCCGCTGGCTGAAAACTTATCTCTCTTATCTCTCTTATCTCTTATCTGCTTTACTCTCTGCTGGCAGAAAACTTAGCTGCGGTGTCGGGAAATTTATATCCGCTGCCCGAAAACTTTTCTCCGCTGAGAGACATCTTAACTGCGCTGGAAGACAATTTATCTCCGCTGACGAACTACGTTTCACCGCTGACGGAAAACTTCTATCCGGCGGCGAGAAATTTATATCCCCTGCCGGACAACTAATCTCTGCTGACGAAATACGTCTTTCCGCTGGCGAAAAACTTATTTCTGGTGGCGGGAAATATATATGCGCTGGCTGACAACTTATCTCCTCTGGCGCACAATTTGTCTCCGCTGACGAGCTACGTTTCTCCGCTAACGAACTACGTCCCTCCGCTGGCAGAAAACTTAACTCCGGTGTCGGGAAATTAAAATCAGCTGACGGAACACTTTTCTCCGCTGAGAGACATCTTATCTCCGCTGGCAGACAACTTATCTCTGCTGACGAAATTCGTCTCTCCGCTGGCTGAAAACTTATCTCCGGCGGCGAGAAATGTATATCCCCTGCCGGACAACTAATCTCTGCTGACGAAATTCGTCTCTACGCTGGCGAAAAACTTATATCTGGTGGCGGGAAATATAAATGCGCTGGCTGACAACTTATCTCCTCTGGCGGACAATTTGTCTCCGCTGACGAACTACGTCTCTCCGCTGTCAGAAAACTTAGCTCCGGTGTCGGGAAATTTATATCCGCTGGCTAAAAACTTTTCTCCGCTGACAACACCTTATCTCTGGCTGGCAGACAATTTATCTCCGCTGACGAACTACGTTTCTCCGCTTAAGAACTACGTCCCTCCGCTGGCAGAAAACTTAACTCCGGTGTCGGGAAATTAAAATCAGCTGACGGAACACTTTTCTCCGCTGAGAAACATCTTATCTCCGCTGGCAGACAACTTATCTCTGCTGACGAAATTCGTCCCTCCGCTGGCTGAAAACTTATCTCTCTTATCTCTCTTATCTCTTATCTGCTTTACTCTCTGCTGGCAGAAAACTTAGCTGCGGTGTCGGGAAATTTATATCCGCTGCCCGAAAACTTTTCTCCGCTGAGAGACATCTTAACTGCGCTGGAAGACAATTTATCTCCGCTGACGAACTACGTTTCACCGCTGACGGAAAACTTCTATCCGGCGGCGAGAAATTTTTATCCCCTGCCGGAAAACTAATCTCTGCTGACGAAATACGTCTTTCCGCTGGCGAAAAACTTATTTCTGGTGGCGGGAAATATATATGCGCTGGCGGACAACTTCTCTCCTGTGGCGGACAATTTGTATCCGCTGACAAACTACGTTTCTCCGCTGACGAACTACGTCTCTCCTCTGGCAGAAAACTTAACTCCGGTGTCGGGAAATTTATCTCCGCTGGCTTAAAACTTTTTCCGCTGACAGACATTTTATCTTCGCTAGCAGACAATTTATCTCCGCTGACGAACTACGTTTCTCCACTGACGAACTACGTCTCTCCGCTGGCAGAAAACTTATCTCCGGTGGCAAGATATTTATATCCCCTGCCGGACAACTAATCTCTGCTGACGAAATACGTCTTTCCGCTGGCGAAAAACTTATTTCTGGTGGCGGGAAATATATATGCGGTGGCTGACAACTTATCTCCTCTGGCGGACAATTTGTCTCCGCTGACGAACTACGTCTCTCTGCTGGCAGAAAACTTAACTCCGGTGTCGGGAAATTTATATCCGCTGGCTTAAAACTTTTCTCCGCTGACAGACACCTTATCTCCGCTAGCAGACAATTTATCTCCGCTGACGAACTAAGTTTCTCCGCTGACGAACTACGTCTCTTCTCTGGCAGAAAACTTAACTCCGTTGTCGGGAAATTTATATCCGCTGGCAAACAATTTATCTCCGCTGACGAACTATGTTTTTCCGCTGACGAACTACGTCTCTCCTCTGGCAGAAAACTTAACTCCGGTGTCGGGAAATTTATATCCGCTGGCTTAAAACTTTTCTCCGCTGACAGACACCTTATCTCCGCTAGCAGACAATTTATCTCCGCTGACGAACTACGTCTCTCCGCTGTCAGAAAACTTAGCTCCGGTGTCGGGAAGTTTATATCCGCTGGCTAAAAACTTTTCTCCGCGGACAACACCTTATCTCCGCTGGCAGAAAATTTATCTCCGCTGACGAAATACGTCTTCCCGCTGGCGAAAAACTTATTTCTGATGGCGGGAATTATATATGCGGTGGCTGACAACTTATCTCCTCTGGCGGACAATTTGTCTCCGCTGACGAACTACGTCTCTCTGCTGGCAGAAAACTTAACTCCGGTGTCGGGAAATTTATATCCGCTGGCTTAAAACTTTTCTCCGCTGACAGACACCTTATCTCCGCTAGCAGACAATTTATCTCCGCTGACGAACTAAGTTTCTCCGCTGACGAACTACGTCTCTTCTCTGGCAGAAAACTAAACTCCGTTGTCGGAATATTTATATCCGCTGGCTTAAAACTTTTCTTCGCTGGCAGACAATTTATCTCCGCTGACGAACTATGTTTTTCCGCTGACGAACTACGTCTCTCCTCTGGCAGAAAACTTAACTCCGGTGTCGGGAAATTTATATCCGCTGGCTTAAAACTTTTCTCCGCTGACAGACACCTTATCTCCGCTAGCAGACATTTTATCTCCGCTGACGAACTACGTTTCTCCACTGACGAGCTACGTTTCACCGCTGACAAACTACGTCTCTTCTCTGGCAGAAAACTAAACTCCGGTGTCGGGAAATTTATATCCGCTGGCTTAAAACTTTTCTTCGCTGACGAACTAATAATCTCTGCTGACGAAATACGTCTTTCCGCCTGCGAAAAACTTATTTCTGGGGGCGGGAAAAATATATGCGCTGGCTGACAACTTATCTCCTCTGGCGGACAATTTGTCTTCGCTGACGAACTACGATTCTCCGCTGACGAACTACGTCTCTCCGCTGTCAGAAAACTTAGCTCCGGTGTCGGGAAGTTTATATCCGCTGGCTAAAAACTTTTCTCCGCTGAGAGACATCTTAACTGTGCTGGCAGACAATTTATCTCCGCTGACGAACTACGTTTCTCCACTGACGAACTACGTCTCTCCGCTGGCAGAAAACTTAACTCCGGTGTCGGGATATTTATATCCGCTGGCTTAAAACTTTTCTTCGCTGGCAGACAATTTATCTCCGCTGACGAAACTATGTTTCTCCGCTGACGAACTACGTCTCTCCTCTGGCAGAAAACTTAACTCCGGTGTCGGGAAGTTTATATCCGCAGGCTAAAAACTTTTCTCCGCTGCGAGACATCTTAACTGCGCTGGCAGACAATTTATCTCCGCTGACGAACTAAGTTTTTCCGCTGACGAACTACGTCTCTCCGCTGGCAGAAAACTTAACTCCGGTGTCGGGATATTTATATCCGCTGGCTTAAAACTTTTCTCCGCTGACAGACATTTTATCTTCGCTATTAGACAATTAATCTCTGCTGACGAACTACGTTTCTCCGCTTAAGAACTACGTCTCTCCGCTGGCAGCAAACTTAACTCCGGTGTCGGGAAATTAAAATCAGCTAACGGAACACTTTTCTCCGCTGAGAGACATCTTATCTCCGCTGGCAGACAACTTATCTCTGCTGACGAAATTCGTCTCTCCGCTGGCTGAAAACTTATCTCCGGCTGACGAAATACGTCTTTCCGCTGGCGAAAAACTTATTTCTGGTGGCGGGAAATATATATGCGCTGGCTGACAACTTATCTCCTCTGGCGTACAATTTGTCTCCGCTGACAAACTACGTTTCTCCGCTGACGAACTACGTCTCTCCGCTGTCAGAAAACTTAGCTCCGGTGTCGGGAAGTTTATATCCGCTGGCTAAAAACTTTTCTCCGCTGACAACACCTTATCTTCGCTGGCAGACAATTTATCTTCGCTGACGAACTAAGTTTCTCCGCTGACGAACTACGTCTCTCCGCTGGCAGAAAACTTAGCTCCGGTGTCGGGAAATTTATATCCGCTGGCCAAAAACTTTTGTCCGCTGACAGACACCTTATCTGCGCTGGCAGACAATTTATCTCCGCTGACGAACTACGTCTCTCCGCTGGCAGAAAACTTAACTCCGGTGTCGGGATATTTATATCCGATGGCATAAAACTTTTCGCCGCTGACAGACATTCTATCTTCGCTATCAGACAATTAATCTCTGCTGACGAACTACGTTTCTCCGCTGACGAACTACGTCTCTCCGCTGTCAGAAAACTTAGCTCCGGTGTCGGGAAGTTTATATCCGCTGGCTAAAAACTTTTCTCCGCTGACAACACCTTATCTTCGCTGGCAGACAATTTATCTTCGCTGACGAACTAAGTTTCTCCGCTGACGAACTACGTCTCTCCGCTGTCAGAAAACTTAGCTCCGGTGTCGGGAAGTTTATATCCGCTGGCTAAAAACTTTTCTCCGCTGACATACACCTTATCTTCGCTGGCAGACAATTTATCTTCGCTGACGAACTAAGTTTCTCCGCTGACGAACTAAGTTTCTCCGCTGACGAACTACGTCTCTCCGCTGGCTGAAAACTTAGCTCCGGTGTCGGGAAATTTATATCCGCTGGCGGAAAACTTTTCTCCGCTGACAGACACCTTATCTGCGCTGGCAGACAATTTATCTCCGCTGACGAACTAAGTTTCTCCGCTGACGAACTACGTCTCTCCGCTGGCTGAAAACGTAGCTCCGGCTGACGAAATACGTCTTTCCGCTGGCGAAAAACTTATTTCTGGTGGCGGGATATATATATGCGCTGGCTGACAACTTATCTCCTCTGGCGGACAATTTGTCTCCGCTGACGAACTACGTTTCTCCGCTGACGAACTACGTCTCTCCGCTGTCAGAAAACTTAGCTCCGGTGTCGGGAAGTTTATATCCGCTGGCTAAAAACTTTTCTCCGCTGACAACACCTTATCTTCGCTGGCAGACAATTTATCTTCGCTGACGAACTAAGTTTCTCCGCTGACGAACTACGTCTCTCCGCTGGCAGAAAACTTAGCTCCGGTGTCGGGAAATTTATATCCGCTGGCCAAAAACTTTTCTCCGCTGACAGACACCTTATCTGCGCTGGCAGACAATTTATCTCCGCTGACGAACTAAGTTTCTCCGCTGACGAACTACGTCTCTCCGCTGGCTGAAAACGTAGCTCCGGTGTCGGGAAATTTATATCCGCTGCCGGAAAACTTTTCTCCGCTGAGAGACATCTTAACTGCGCTGGCAGACAATTTATCTCTGCTGACGAAATTCGTCTCTCCGCTGGCTGAAAACTTATCTCCGGCTGACGAAATACGTCTTTCCGCTGGCGAAAAACTTATTTCTGGTGGCGGGATATATATATGCGCTGGCTGACAACTTATCTCCTCTGGCGGACAATTTGTCTCCGCTGACGAACTACGTTTCTCCGCTGACGAACTACGTCTCTCCGCTGTCAGAAAACTTAGCTCCGGTGTCGGGAAGTTTATATCCGCTGGCTAAAAACTTTTCTCCGCTGACAACACCTTATCTTCGCTGGCAGACAATTTATCTTCGCTGACGAACTAAGTTTCTCCGCTGACGAACTACGTCTCTCCGCTGGCAGAAAACTTAGCTCCGGTGTCGGGAAATTTATATCCGCTGGCCAAAAACTTTTCTCCGCTGACAGACACCTTATCTGCGCTGGCAGACAATTTATCTCCGCTGACGAACTAAGTTTCTCCGCTGACGAACTACGTCTCTCCGCTGGCTGAAAACGTAGCTCCGGTGTCGGGAAATTTATATCCGCTGCCGGAAAACTTTTCTCCGCTGAGAGACATCTTAACTGCGCTGGCAGACAATTTATCTCCGCTGACGAACTAAGTTTTTCCGCTGACGAACTACGTCTCTCCGCTGGCAGAAAACTTAACTCCGGTTTCGGGATATTTATGTCCGCTGGCTTAAAACTTTTCTCCGCTGACAACACCTTATCTTCGCTGGCAGACAATTTATCTTCGCTGACGAACTAAGTTTCTCCGCTGACGAACTACGTCTCTCCGCTGGCAGAAAACTTAGCTCCGGTGTCGGGAAATTTATATCCGCTGGCCAAAAACTTTTCTCCGCTGACAGACACCTTATCTGCGCTGGCAGACAATTTATCTCCGCTGACGAACTACGTCTCTCCGCTGGCAGAAAACTTAACTCCGGTGTCGGGATATTTATATCCGATGGCATAAAACTTTTCTCCGCTGACAGACATTCTATCTTCGCTATCAGACAATTAATCTCTGCTGACGAACTACGTTTCTCTGCTGACGAACTACGTCTCTCCGCTGTCAGAAAACTTAGCTCCGGTGTCGGGAAGTTTATATCCGCTGGCTAAAAACTTTTCTCCGCGGACAACACCTTATCTCCGCTGGCAGAAAATGTATCTCCGCTGACGAAATACGTCTTTCCGCTGGCGAAAAACTTATTTCTGGTGGCGGGAAATATATATGCGCTGGCGGACAACTTATCTCCTCTGGCGGACAATTTGCCTCCGCTGACGAGCTACGTTTCTCCGCTGACGAACTACGTCTCTCCGCTGTCAGAAAACTTAACTCCGGTGTCGGGAAATTTATCTCCGCGGGCTAAAAACTTTTCTTCGCTGGCAGACAATTTATCTCCGCTGACGAACTACGTCTCTCCTCTGGCAGAAAACTTAACTCCGGTGTCGGGAAATTTATATCCGCTGGCTTAAAACTTTTCTCCGCTGACAGACACCTTATCTCCGCTAGCAGACAATTTATCTCCGCTGACGAACTACGTTTCTCCACTGACGAGCTACGTTTCACCGCTTACAAACTACGTCTCTTCTCTGGCAGAAAACTAAACTCCGGTGTCGGGAAATTTATATCCGCTGGCTTAAAACATTTCTTCGCTGACGAACTAATAATCTCTGCTGACGAAATACGTCTTTCCGCTTGCAAAAAACTTATTTCTGGTGGCGGGAAAAATATATGCGCTGGCTGACAACTTATCTCCTCTGGCGGACAATTTGTCTCCGCTGACGAACTACGATTCTCCGCTGACGAACTACGTCTCTCCGCTGTCAGAAAACTTAGCTCCGGTGTCGGGAAGTTTATATCCGCTGGCTAAAAACTTTTCTCCGCTGAGAGACATCTTAACTCCGCTGGCAGACAATTTATCTCCGCTGACGAAACTATGTTTCTCCGCTGACGAACTACGTCTCTCCTCTGGCAGAAATCTTAACTCCGGTGTCGGAAAATTTATATCCGCTGGCTTAAAACTTTTCTCCGCTGACAGACATTTTATCTTCACTAGCAGACAATTTATCTCCGCTGACGAACTACGTTTCTCCACTGACGAACTACGTCTCTCCGCTGGCAGAAAACTTATCTCCGGTGGCAAGAAATTTATATCCCCTGCCGGACAACTAATCTCTGCTGACGAAATACGTCTTTCCGCTGGCGAAAAACTTATTTCTGGTGGCGGGAAATACATATGCTCTGGCGGACAACTTACCTCCTCTGGCGGACAATTTGTCTCCGCTGACGAACTACGTTTCTCCGCTGACGAACTACGTCTCTCCGCTGTCAGAAAACTTAGCTCCGGTGTCGGGAAGTTTATATCCGCTGGCTAAAAACTTTTCTCCGCGGACAACACCTTATCTCCGCTGGCAGAAAATGTATCTCCGCTGACGAAATACGTCTTTCCGCTGGCGAAAAACTTATTTCTGGTGGCGGGAAATATATATGCGCTGGCTGGCAACTTATCACCTGTGGCGGACAATTTGTCTCCGCTGACTAACTACGTTTCTCCGCTGACGAACTACGTCTCTCCGCTGTCAGAAAACTTAGCTCCGGTGTCGGGAAGTTTATATCCACTGGCTAAAAACTTTTCTCCGCTGACAACACCTTATCTTCGCTGGCAGACAATTTATCTTCGCTGACGAACTAAGTTTCTCCGCTGACGAACTACGTCTCTCCGCTGGCAGAAAACTTAGCTCCGGTGTCGGGAAATTTATATCCGCTGGCCAAAAACTTTTCTCCGCTGACAGACACCTTATCTGCGCTGGCAGACAATTTATCTCCGCTGACGAACTACGTCTCTCCGCTGGCAGAAAACTTAACTCCGGTGTCGGGATATTTATATCCGATGGCATACAACTTTTCTCCGCTGACAGACATTCTATCTTCGCTATCAGACAATTAATCTCTGCTGACGAACTACGTTTCTCCGCTGACGAACTACGTCTCTCCGCTGTCAGAAAACTTAGCTCCGGTGTCGGGAAGTTTATATCCGCTGGCTAAAAACTTTTCTCCGCTGACAACACCTTATCTTCGCTGGCAGACAATTTATCTTCGCTGACGAACTAAGTTTCTCCGCTGACGAACTACGTCTCTCCGCTGTCAGAAAACTTAGCTCCGGTGTCGGGAAATTTATATCCGCTGGCGAAAAATTTACCTCCGCAGTAAACTTATCTCCGGCGGCGAGAAATTTATATCCCATGCCGGACATCTTATCTCTGCTGGCTTTATATCCGCTGGCGGAAAACTTTTCTCCGATGACGAACTAAGTTTCTCCACTGGCAGAAAACTTATCTCCGCTGGCAGAACATTTACTTCCGGCGGCGAGGAATTTATATCCCCTGCCGGACATCTTATCACTGCTGGCTTTACATCCGCTGGCGGAAAACTTTTCTCCGCTGACAAAATACGTCTCTCCACTAGCAGAAATCTTATCTCCGGCGGCGGGAAATTTATATCCCCTGACGGACAATTTATCCCCGCTGACGAATTACGTTTCTCCGCCGGCAGAAAACTGATCTCCGCTGGCATAACATTTACCTCCGGCGGCGGGAAATCTATATCCCTTGCCGGTCATCTTATCACGGCTGACAAAATACATCTCTCCGCTGGCGGAAAACTTATCTGCGGTGGCGGGAAATCTATATCCTCTGCCGGACAACTTATCTCTGCTGACGAAATACGTCTCTCCGCTTGCAGAAAACGTATCTCTGCTGACGAATACGTCTCTCCGCTTGCAGAAAACTTATCTCCGGCGGCGAGACATTTTTATCCCCAGCCTGACAACTTATCTCTGCTAACGAAATACGTCTCTCCGCTGGCGGAAAACTTATTTCCTGTGGCGGGAAATATATATCCTCTGCCGGACAACTTATCTCTGCTGACGAAATACGTCTCTCCGTTTGCAGCAAACTTATCTCTGCTGACGAAATATGTCTCTCCGCTTGTAGAAAACTTATCTCCGAGAAATTATCGAGAAATTTTTATCCCCAGCCCGACAACTTATCTCTGCTAAAGAAATACGTGTCTCCGCTGGCGGAAAACTTATTTCCGGTGCCGGGAAATCTAAATCCACTGCCGGAAAAGTTATCTCTGCCAACGAAATACGTCTCTCCACTGGCAGAAAACTTATCTCTGCTGACGAAATACATCTCTCCGCTTGCAGAAAACTTATCTCCTGCGGCGAGAAATTTTTATCCCCGGCCTGTCAACTTATCTCTGCTAACGAAATACGTCTCTCCACTGGCAGAAAACTTACTCTGCTGACGAAATACATCTCTCCGCTTGCAGAAAACTTATCTCCGGCGGCGAGAAATTTATATCCGCTGGCGGAAAACTTATCTACGCAGACGACCTACGTTTCTCCGCCGGCTGAAAACTTATCTCCGCTGACAGACATCTTATCTTATCTTATCTTTGCTGACAAAATACGTCTTTCCGCGGGCAGAAAACTTATCTCCGGTGGCGGGAAATTTCTATCCGCTGGCGGAAAACTTTTCTCCAGAGGGGGAAATTTATAGCCCCTGCCGGACAACTTATCTCTGATAACGAAATACGCCTCTACGCTGGCAGAAAACTTATCTCCGGCGGAGGGAAATTTATATCCCCTGCCGGACAACTTATCTCTGCTGACAAAATACGTCTCTCCGGTGGCGGAAAACTTATCTCCGGTGTCGGGAAATTTATCTACGCAGACGACCTACCTCCGCTGGCAAAACATTTACTTCCGGCGGCGGGACATCTTATCTCGGCAAACAAAATACATCTCTCCGCTGGCGGAAAACTTATTTCCGGTGGCGGGAAATATATATCCCCTGCCGGACAACTTATCTCTGCTGACGAAATACGCCTCTACGCTGGCAGAAAACTTATCTCCGGCGGAGGGAAATTTATATCCCCTGCCGGACAACTTATCTCTGCTGACAAAATACGTCTCTCCGGTGGCGGAAAACTTATCTCCGGTGGCGGGAAATTTATATCTCCTGCCGGACAACTTATCACTGCTGACAAAATACGTCTCTTCACTGGCAGAAAACTTATCTACGCAGACGAGCTACGTTTCTCCGCCGGCTGAAAACTTATCTCCGCTGACAGACATCTTATCTTATCTTATCTTTGCTGACAAAATACGTCTCTTCGCTGGCAGAAAACTTATCTCCGGTGGCGGGAAATTTCTATCCGCTTGCGGAAAACTTTTCTCCAGAGGGGGAAATTTATAGCCCCTGCCGGACAACTTATCTCCGCTGACGAACTACGTTTCTCCGCCGGCAGAAAACTTATCTCCGCTGGCAGAACATTTACCTCCGGCGGCGGAAAATTGATATCCCCGGCCTGACAACTTATCTCTGCTGACGAAATACGTCTCTCCGCTGGCGGAAAACTTATTTCCGGTGGCGAAAAATCTATATCCCCTGCCAGACAACTTATCTCTGCTGACGAAATACGTCTCTCCGCTGGCGGAAAACTTATCTCCGGTGGCGGGAAATTTATATCCCCTGCCGGACAACTTATCACTGCTGACAAAATACGTCTCTACGCTGGCAGAAAACTTATCTCCGGTGGAGAGAAATTTATATCCCCTGCCGGACAACTTATCTCTGCTGACAAAATACGTCTCTCCGCTGGCGGAAAACTTATCTCCGGTGGCGGGAAATTTATATCCGCTGCCGGAAAACTTTTGACCAGAGGGGGAAATTTATACCCCCTGCCGGACAACTTATCTCCGCAGACGACCTACGTTTCTCCGCCGGCAGAAAACTTATCTCCGCTGGCAAAACATTTACTTCCAGCGACGGGAAATTTATATCCCCGGCCTGACAACTTATCTCTGCTGACGAAATACGTCTCTCCGCTGGCGGAAAACTTATCTGCGGTAGCGGGAAATTTATATCCGCTGGCGGAAAACTTTTCTCCCCCCCTCTGGAAAACTTATCTCCGCTGGCAGAACATTTACTTCCGGCGGCGAGGAATTTATATCCCCTGCCGGACATCTTATCTCTGTTGACAAAATACATCTCTTCGCTGGCGGAAAACTTATTTACGGTGGCGGGAAATCTATATTCCCTGCCAGACAACTTATCTCTGCTCACAAAATACGTCTATCCGCTGGCGGAAAACTTATCTCCGGCGGCGTGAAATCTATATTCCCTGCCAGACAACTTATCTCTGCTGACGAAATACGTCTCTCCGCTGGCAGAAAACTTATCTCCGGTGGCGGGAAATTTCTATCCGCTGGCGGAAAACTTTTCTCCAGAGGGGGAAATTTATAGCCCCTGCCGTACAACTTATCTCCGCTGACGAACTACGTTTCTCCGCCGGCAGAAAACTTATCTCCGCTGGCAGAACATTTACCTCCGGCGGCGGAAAATTTATATCCCCGGCCTGACAACTTATCTCTGCTGACGAAATACGTCTCTCCGCTGGCGGAAAACTTATCTCCGGTGGAGGGAAATTTATATCCCCTGCCGGACAACTTATCTCTGCTGACAAAATACGTCTCTCCGGTGGCGGAAAACTTATCTCCGGTGGCGGGAAATTTATATCCGCTGGGGGAAAACTTTTCTCCAGAGGGGGAAATTTATAGCCCCTGCCGGACAACTTATCTCTGCTGACAAAATACGTCTGTCCGCTGGCAGAAAACTTATCTCCGGTGGCGGGAAATTTATATCCGCTGGCGGAAAACTTTTCTCCAGAGGGGGAAATTTATAGCCTGTTAAAAATGTAATCGATACTATTGTTTGAATAAGCAACAATTATCTGGCAACACTGTATTGTATCGTGCTCATAATGCATATACCATTTTTCTCACTCTCAAATAAACGTTTAACCGAACCACTACGTGTCTCTTGTATCAGCTCCGTTTTATATATCGCTTATATATAGAACGGTAAACTAAAACGGTACATTTATATCCAACATTGGTTATGGGCCCAGAGTTCGTTGTTTCGGCTTAATAACAGACTAAAAAGCGTCTGGGTTTGAGTGTCGGTTGTGCTAAATTGTCAACAGTTATTTTGTGCACACACGCGGAACAATTAGCAACATGAATTTGTCAAATCAAATCGAAAAACTTGATGAGGGCAATTACAGTGTATGGCATATGGCCATGAAAAGTGTCCTGGTAATGACAGATTTATGGGATGTAGTCTGTGGAAAAGGCAGTGGAGGAGATGCCGCAGCTGTCGAGAAATGGAATAAATTGGATCAGAAAGCAATGGCGTACATAACCTTAAATGTTAAGGCATCGCAGTTTGTGCACATAAAGACGTGCGAAACATCAGAAGCCATATGGAAAAAATTAAAGGAACTCCACATGCCAAAAGGCCCCATCCAAAAGGTGCAACTTTATCAAAAACTTATTCGACTAAATATGCAGCAGGGCGATGATGTGTCCGCCTATGTCAATTCTTTTGTAGAGACAATTGAAAAATTGGCGGAACTGGACATAAAACTCCACGATGAGCTAAAAGTCATCATGTTATTGAGCAGTTTGCCCGAATCTTGGGAAAATTTTGTAGTCGCGATTGAAACGCGTGACGAGCTGCCAAAATTTGAAGCTCTTAAAGTAAAAATGCTGGAAGAAGGCACCAGAAAACAGGAGAAGGCTGAGCGCGAAAATCATTCGGCCACACAAGCAGTATACACACATACACAGCGCAGATCGCGAGAAAACGAGAATGTCGAGAATAACGGAACCAAGAACGACGGGAACACAGGCGTAAAGCAACAATTCAAGGGAAAATGTTTCAAATGCGAAAAAACTGGTCATCGAGCAAGCGAGTGCAGATCTAAGAAAAAGGGTAGCAAAACAAATGGACAAAGAGAACAGGCAAGCAGTTTAATGCACTGTTTTGTCGGAGAGCAGCAAAAGAGAGTTTGGTGCGTAGATAGTGGCGCAACATCGCACATGTGTTGCGATCGCAGCATGTTCCTAAACTATGTCGAGAAGGAAACATCGATAATGTTGGCTACAAATAAGTTCGTCTCATCACCCGGATCTGGTAATGTTAAAATTCTGGGTGAAAATATTTTAATAAACTTGCAAAATGTGTTATACGTCCCCGAATTACACATGCATTTTTTCTCAGTGAGCACAGCAGCTAAATTCGAGAATTCTACTACATTTATTGGAAAAGTGGCACTGATTAAAAATAAAAAAGGAGAAACAATAATAAAAGCCAAGCAAGAAAACAATTTGTATGTGTACAAACAGTGCTCAGAAAAAAGTGCAGTTTATATGTTGAACACAATTTCTCCTGCAATGAATTGGCATAATAGGTTTGGCCACCTTAATTTCCAAGATTTAAAACAGTTGAACGATAAACAGCTTGTTCATGGCATGAAATTTGAAAATGTGAAAATGGAAATCAATTGTGATACATGTAACAGAGCAAAAATATGTGCATTGCCGTTTCAACAGAAGTTAAATCGTACAACGGAGCAAGTACTTGAGCTAGTGCATACAGATGTATGTGGCCCAATGAATGTAAAATCGATCGGCGGCAATCGCTATTTTGTGACATTTATTGATGACTACTCGCGCAAGATATTTGTATACATTATGCACGCAAAAAGCCAAGTTTTCGAAAAATTCAAAATGTTCAAAAGTTTTGTGGAATGCCAAACGGGCAACAAAATAAAGGCTGTGCGCAGCGATAATGGCACAGAGTATGTAAATAAGGAATTTTCTGGTTTTTTGAACGAGTGCGGTATACAAAGGAAACTGACGGTTCCCTACACCCCTCAGCAAAACGGTGTAGCCGAGAGAGCCAATCGAACAATTGTAGAGATGGCAAAAAGTATGCTAATCCATGCAAAGCTGGAGGAGTTCTTGTGGGCAGAGGCTGTTACCACGGCAGTTTACTTGCGAAATAGATGTTCCACAAAAGCCTTAAGTGGCGGTACACCATTCGAAGCCTGGAAAGGACGCAAGCCATCAGTAAAACACCTGCGAGTATTCGGATCTCGCGCATTTGCTTTGGATAAGACCAGAAGAAGCAAATTCCAGGCAAAAGGCAAAGAATACATTTTTGTCGGCTACTCCTTTACAGCAAAAGCTTACCGCCTGTACGATCGAGAGAACCGTACAATAATTGAAAGGCGTGATGTGAAATTTATAGAAGGTGAGATTGACACAAAAAGCATTGAGAATTGTGGTATTTCAGATCGAAATGACGATTTCATGACAAATATACTCCGCCTTGAGTCAATTAAAGTTCCTGATCAACACTCATATGCACCTTTAATTGCTGATCATGCAGATTCCAGCAGTGACTCCAGCGAAGTGGAGGAGGAGTTTTTGAGCGCAAGTGAACCTGACGACAATTCCGTGAGTGGTCAAGAGGTGCCACCACAAGAGAATGTAGTACAGCGTGGGCGTGGCAGACCAAAAATCATCCGCAGCGGTCAACCTGGGCGACCGAAAAAGCAGTACCAGGCAGTGCTCAATAGTTTCCTAAATCAGATGGATGACACTGAGACACCGCAGTCAGTTGCTGAAGCATTGCAAGGCGATCATTCTCAAAATTGGAAAGAATCAATGCAAACGGAATACGACGCTCTACAGGAAAATAACACGTGGTCATTGTGTGAACTCCGTCTAGGACAAAAAGCCATTGGTTCCAAATGGGTTTTTCGAATTAAGAGAAACAAGGATGGTCTCATCGAGAAGTTCAAATCTCGATTGGTTGCTCAAGGCTGTGGGCAACAATTTGGAGTAAATTATTGGGAAACGTTTTCACCTGTAATTCGGTACGAGACCATTCGCATGTTGTTCGCAATTGCTGCAGAAAAACAGCTGTATATGCATCAAGTAGATATATCAAATGCTTACCTGAACAGTAAACTCCATGAGACTGTGTACATGAGGCAGCCTCAGAATTTTGTCGACAAGCATCATCCAGAAAAAGTTCTAAAGCTGCGTAAAGCACTTTATGGACTCAAGCAATCCGGGCGAGTATGGAACAAAACGCTCGACGAGGTATTGTCTACCATGGGCTTCAAGAGATGTAAGAACGAGGCATGCTTGTACGTCAAGAAAGATGAGCAAACATACAGCTATATTGCAGTCTACGTCGACGATTTAATTATCGCATGTCCAAACAAAAATGACATAGCTGTAATTAAGAAGAAGATCGCATCAAACTTCAAGATGCACGATGGCGGCCCCATAAACTTTTTCCTAGGAATGGAAATTGAGCGAGACGGTGAACAGGGTTCGATTTCGTTTTGCCAGAAATCGCATATTCAAGGACTATTGGACACGTATGGCATGAGCAAGTGCCGTCCAGTCAGCACACCGCTCGACCCGGGCTATCAAGTTGGCTGCATTGATGATAATTGTGTCAAGGTAAATGTAACACAATATCAGTCATTAATTGGTTCCCTTATGTATTTAGCAGTCTTGAGCCGACCGCACATTTTGCACGCAGTAAGCAAACTGTCGCAACGAAATACTGATCCCCATGCAGAACACGAGACGGCTGCAAAACACATTCTAAGGTATCTGGCTGGTACGAAGAATTTGGGCATCTCATACCGCAAGTGTGGTGAACCAGTAAGAGGTTTCGCTGATGCTGACTGGGCCAATGACAGGCTCGATAGAAGATCTTATAGTGGATACGCATTCTTCCTAGCAGGCAGTGCTTTTTCTTGGACTTCAACTAAGCAAAGTGTTGTCGCGTTGAGCAGCACTGAAGCTGAATACATAGCACTATCTATGGCTGCTAAAGAGGCTATTTATTTACGAAGACTTCTCGACGAGATTGGTTGGTCAACTGTTACAGAGCCTTTAACCATCTATGGCGACAACATCAGTTCGCAACATATTGCTCAAAATCCGGTACATCACAAACGCACGAAGCACATTGATATTAAGTATCATTTTGTTCGCGAAAAAGTAGAATGTAATGAAATTATACTAGAATACGTATCGACAAACGGCAATGTTGCAGATCTACTAACAAAATGTTTAAGCAAGAAAAAACACGACGACTTTGTTAAATTACTTGGAATGACAAAGTTAAACATGCGGTAGTTAGTTTAAAATGATAATATGTAGCTTAAGAAGAAGTGTTAAAAATGTAATCGATACTATTGTTTGAATAAGCAACAATTATCTGGCAACACTGTATTGTATCGTGCTCATAATGCATATACCATTTTTCTCACTCTCAAATAAACGTTTAACCGAACCACTACGTGTCTCTTGTATCAGCTCCGTTTTATATATCGCTTATATATAGAACGGTAAACTAAAACGGTACATTTATATCTAACATAGCCCCTGCCGGACAACTTATCTCTGCTGACAAAATACGTCTCTCCGGTGGCGGAAAACTTATCTACGGCGGCGGAAAATCTATATTCCCTGCCAGACAACTTATCTCTGCTGACGAAATACGTCTCTCCGCTGGCGGAAAACTTATTTCCGGTGCCGGAATATCTTTATCCCCTGCCAGACAACTTATCTCTGCTAACGAAATACGTCTCTCCGCTGGCGGAAATCTTATTTCCGGTGCCGGGAAATCTATATCCGCTGCCGGACATCTTATCTCTGCTGACGAAATACATCTCTTCGCTGGCGGAAAACTTATTTACGGTGGCGGGAAATCTATATCCCCTGCCGGAGAACGTATCTCTGCTGACAAAATACGTCTCTCCGCTGGCGGAAAACTTATCTACGCAAACGACCTACGTTTCTCCGCCGGCAGAAAACTTATCTCCGCTGACAGACATCTTATCTTATCTTATCTTTGCTGACAAAATACGTCTTTCCGCGGGCAGAAAACTTATCTCCGGCGGCGGGAAATTTATATCCGCTGGCGGAAAACTTTTCTCCCCCCCTCTGGAAAACTTATCTCCGCTGGCAGAACATTTACTTCCGGCGGCGAGGAATTTATATCCCCGGCCGGACATCTTATCTCTGCTGACAAAATACATCTCTTCGCTGGCGGAAAACTTATTTACGGTGGCGGGAAATCTATATCCCCTGCCGGACAACTTATCTCTGCTGACAAAATACGTCTCTCCGCTGGCGGAAAACTTATCTCCGGTGGCGGGAAATTTATTTCCGCTGCCGGAAAACTTTTGACCAGAGGGGGAAATTTATACCCCCTGCCGGACAACTTATCTCCGCAGACGACCTACGTTTCTCCGCCGGCAGAAAACTTATCTCCGCTGGCAAAACATTTACTTCCAGCGACGGGAAATTTATATCCCCTGCCGGACATCTTATCTCGGCTGACAAAATACATCTCTCCGCTGGCGGAAAAGTTATCTGCGGTAGCGGGAAATTTATATCCGCTGGCGGAAAACTTTTCTCCCCCCCTCTGGAAAACTTATCTCCGCTGGCAGAACATTTACTTCCGGCGGCGAGGAATTTATATCCCCTGCCGGACATCTTATCTCTGCTGACAAAATACATCTCTTCGCTGGCGGAAAACTTATTTACGGTGGCGGGAAATCTATATCCCCTGCCGGAGAACGTATCTCTGCTGACAAAATACGTCTCTCCGCTGGCGGAAAACTTATCTACGCAAACGACCTACGTTTCTCCGCCGGCAGAAAACTTATCTCCGCTGACAGACATCTTATCTTATCTTATCTTTGCTGACAAAATACGTCTTTCCGCGGGCAGAAAACTTATCTCCGGCGGCGGGAAATTTATATCCGCTGGCGGAAAACTTTTCTCCCCCCCTCTGGAAAACTTATCTCCGCTGGCAGAACATTTACTTCCGGCTTCGAGGAATTTATATCCCCTGCCGGACATCTTATCTCTGCTGACAAAATACATCTCTTCGCTGGCGGAAAACTTATTTACGGTGGCGGGAAATCTATATCCCCTGCCGGACAACTTATCTCTGCTGACAAAATACGTCTCTCCGCTGGCGGAAAACTTATCTACGCAGACGACCTACGTTTCATGCAATGACTGCATCTTTCAAGAGGCGATGCAATTACTGCATCAAGTGGCACGTGTGACACCAGCAGAAGGCTGTTACGCGCGGATCCCAGGCAAAACACAGCCCTCCTCCCGCCCAACCGACCGAGGGGCGCTGCCGCATGACGCGCGGTGCGTAGCCGAACCAAACGCGAACATGCAAGAAAGATAGATATTAGACTAACTTTCGAGGAAAATTAGCACTAAACTTACTAAGAAACTAAGCATGCAATCAAAATACAAATACCACTACAGTTACTAATTAATAGAAAGGTGTGTAAGGATTTATAATTTAATAAGAGGAAGAGAATTAGTGTTGGATATAATATGGTAGAGGGAATTATAATCCGAGCATAAGACCCTAAACGGTTCATGCAAGGAATAATTCGATCTACAAAGTGGAAGGAACAACGGTATAAAATTTCTAGTCAGTCTAATAGGAATCGTGAAGTTTATGCGGCTCAACAGATCAGGGCTGTCTATGTCACCCCTGATCAAGTTGTGCATAAATATCACACCAAGCATTTTTCTACGGTTAACTAAGGATGGGAGGCTTACTAATAATAGTCTACTAGAGTAAGATGGGAGTCTTACACCCGCATCCCAGTTAAGGCCCCGCAGAGCAAAGATTAAAAATTTTTCTGTACTGATTCTATACGGTCCTGGTGTACTTTGTACTGAGGGCACCATACACAGGAGCCGTATTCTAAGATCGGACGAACAAGCGAGGTATAGAGAGTCTTTGTTATATAGGGGTCGTCAAATTCCTTTGACCACCTCTTTATAAACACAAGCACGCCCATGGCCTTATTTACCATGGTAGAAATGTGTTCGGAAAACTTTAACTTGGGGTCTAACATAACACCCAGATCATCCACCAGGGTGGAGAGAACCCCCAAATAGGGTGTAGGGAGCCAACAAAGGGCTAGAACGATGAAATGTCATAACTTTGCATTTCGAGGCATTAAGGTGTAACAAGTTTGCACAACACCATGACTGAAAGCTATTGAGATCGGATTGCAAGCGAGAATGAAATGAAATGTCCTTGTACTGGACACAGAGTTTAACATCATCCGCATACATAAGTACTCGAGAGTATGTTAATACTGAAGGCAAGTCATTGATAAAGAGTGTGAGGAGTAAGGGGCCAAGATGGCTGCCCTGTGGTACTCCCGAAGAAACCTTTACTGGTAAAGAGAGGGAGTTTTTGAAGAGGACTCTTTGAGACCTAGAACAAAGATAGCTAGAAATCCATCTCAGGTGGTTGGGCGGAAACCCTAAAAGGGCAAGTTTATGTGCTAAAAGGGAATGGTTTACAGAGTCGAATGCTTTACTAAAGTCGGTGTAAATAACATCCGTCTGTAAGTTACCTTGAAAGCCTTTAATAATGAAAGAGGTAAACTCTAACAAGTTCGTGGTGGTTGATCGCCGCCTTATAAATCCATGCTGAGTTGGAGATATAAGTGACTTGCAGAGATGTTGCAAGTGCGGAGTTAAAACCTTCTCAAACAATTTGGGAATAGCGGATAACTTTGCTATACCTCTATAATTTTTTGCATCAGACTTGCTACCTTTTTTATGGAGAGGAATTATAAACGATTCCTTCCAGATTGGGGGGAAGCAAGAGGAATCAATGGACAGGGTGAATAGTTTAAGCAATGGTCCACACAGAGCCTCGGCGCAGTACCTGAGTACACAACTTGGAACCCCGTCTGGACCCGGTGAAAACACCGGCTTAACTAGTCGAAGATCTTGAAGTAGGGAATATTCATTTAACAAGGGACTGAAAATGCCGTTCGACCTTGGTAATCCGTATGGGTACGGTTGACCAGAGTAGCGTTCCTCAGAATAGGTGGTTTGGAAAAACTGGGCAAAAAGATCGGCAATTGCCTGATCATTATTTGCCGACGTATTACAAAATGATAGCGAGGATGGGTGTGCGGACGTTCTACGCTTACTGTTTACGAAGCAGTAAAACTGTTTAGGGTCCTGAGAAAAGCGTATCCTGCAACGAGATAGGTAGTTCTTATAGCATTGAGCATTAAGAATTGAAAAGTTTGACCGAGCTATTACATAACGAGAGTGAGAAGTAGGAGAACCCACTTCTTGAAATTTTTTATAAAGTCTTGATTTTAAGTTTTTTAGACTGGATAACTCTTTGGTAAACCAAGGGGGTTTTCCAGATCTAATCGGACAAGAAAGCGGGACACAAGAATCAAAAAATGTGCCAAGAGCATTTTAAAAAATGTTTGTGCCGTTTGTGACATCAGTGCACAAGTACAAAGCGGACCAATCAAAATCTTTAATTAGGTTATTAAACTCGGCTTTACGGCAGCGGACACGTTCAGGTAGTCTACTCGACCGATCCAATACAGTTGGTCCTATATCTAGCGACACCTCGAAAGTAGGGTGGTAGGCGTCTTCAGGTATAGTGAGCGGAAGGGCTCGGGTTAACAACACTATGGTCGGATCCGATACAAAGCATAGATCAAGCAATCGACCCAAGGAATTTTTCACATGATTGACTTGAGACAGGGCCAGGTCAAGCAAGCCGTCAACAAAGTCATGTCGTGACATGGGCACTAGGATACTAGACTCGTTTACCGAAGACCAAACAGTTCCTGGCAAGTTGAAGTCACCAAGAACTATCATACGATCTTTATCAGATAGCGAGGAAGAAACAGCGGCTAAAGCGGACAAGTGCTGCTCATAAATTGAAATATCCGAAGAAGGTGGGATATACGGCGGCGGGACATCTTATCTCGGCAAACAAAATACATCTCTCCGTTGGCGGAAAACTTTTCTCCAGAGGGGGAAATTTATAGCCCCTGCCGGACAACTTATCTCTGCTGACAAAATACGTCTCTCCGGTGGCGGAAAACTTATCTCCGGTGTCGGGAAATTTATATCCCCTGCCGCACAACTTATCTCTGCTGACAAAATACATCTCTCCGCTGGCGGAAAACTTATCTGCGGTAGCGGGAAATTTATATCCGCTGGCAGAAAACTTTTCTCTGCTGACAGACATCTTATCTCCGCTGGCAGACAATTTATCTCCGCTGACGAACTACGATTCTCCGCTGGCAGAAATGTTATCTACGGCGGCGGGAATTTTTTAAATCCCCTGACGGACAATTTATACCCGCTAACGAATTACGAATTTCCGGTGGCGGGAAATATATATCATCTGCCGGACAACTTATCTCTGCTAACGAAATACATCTCTACGGTGGCAGAAAACCTATCTCCGGCGGCGGGAAATCTATATCCCCTGCCGGACAACTTATCTCCGCAGACGAAATACGTCTCTACGCTGGCAGAAAACTTATTTCCGGTGGCGGGAAATCTATATCCCCTGCCGGACAACTTATCTCTGCTGACGAAATACGTCTCTCCGCTTGCAGAAAACTTATCTTTGCTGACGAAATACGTCTCTCCGCTGGCGGAAAACTAATTTCCGGTAGCAGGAAATATATATCACCTTCCGGAGAACTTATCTCTGCTGACGAAATACGTCTCTCCGCTGGCAGTAAACTTATCTCCGGTGGCGGGAAATATATATCCCCTGCCGGACAACTTATCTCCGCTAGCAGACCATTTATCTCCGCTGACGAACTACGATTCTCCGCTGGCAGAAATCTTATCTCCGGCGGCGGGAATTTCGTATATCCCCTGACAGACAATTTATCCCCGCTGACGAATTACGTTTCTCCGCCGGCAGAAAACTTATCTCCGCTGGCAGAACATTTACTTATGGAGGCGAGGAATTTATATCACCTGCCGGACATCTTATCTCTGCTGACGAAATACATCTCTTCGCTGGCGGAAAACTAATTTCCGGTGGCGGAAAATATATATCCCCTTCCGGACAACTTATCTCTGCTGACGAAATACGTCTCTCCGCTGGCGGAAAACTAATTTCCGGTGGCAGAAAATATATATCCCCTTCCGGACAACTTATCTCTGCTGACGAAATACGTCTCTCCGCTGGCAGTAAACTTATCTCCGGTGGCGGGAAATCTATATCCTCTGCCGGACAACTTATCTCTGCTGACGAAATACGTCTCTCCGCTTGCAGAAAACTTATCTTTGCTGACG
Organism: Drosophila pseudoobscura; assembly: GCF_009870125.1. Lineage (NCBI taxonomy): Eukaryota > Metazoa > Arthropoda > Insecta > Diptera > Drosophilidae > Drosophila > Drosophila pseudoobscura. Next base: position 44,082 of record NC_046681.1, on the reverse strand, counting down.
AAATACGTCTCTCCGCTGGCGGAAAACTAATTTCCGGTGGCGGAAAATATATATCCCCTTCCGGACAACTTATCTCTGCTGACGAAATACGTCTCTCCGCTGGCAGTAAACTTATCTCCGGTGGCGGGAAATCTATATCCTCTGACGGACAACTTATCTCTGCTGACGAAATACGTCTCTCCGCTTGCAGAAAACTTATCTTTGCTGACGAAATACGTCTCTCCGCTGGCGGAAAACTAATTTCCGGTGGCGGGAAATATATATCCCCTGCCGGACAACTTATCTCCGCTAGCAGACAATTTATCTCCGCTGACGAACTACGATTCTCCGCTGGTAGAAAACGTATCTCCGCTGGCAGAACATTTACTTATGGAGGCGAGGAATTTATATCACCTGCCGGACATCTTATCTCTGAAGACAAAATACATCTCTTCGCTGGCGGAAAACTTATCTGCGGTCGCGGAAATTTATATCCGCTGGCGGAAAACTTTTCTCCGATAACAGACATCTTATCTTCGCTGCCGGACTACTTATCTCTGCTGACGAACTAATTTTCTCCGCCGGCAGAAAACTTATCTCCGCTGGCAGAACATTTACCTCCGTCGGCGGGAAATTTATATCCCCTGCCGGACATCTTACCTCGGCTGAAAAAATACATCTCTCCGCTGGAGGAAAACTTATTTCCGGTGCGGGGAAATCTATACCCTCTTCCGGACAACTTATCTCTGCTGACGAAATACGTCTCTCCGCTGGCAGTAAACTTATCTCCGGTGGCGGGAAATCTATATCCTCTGCCGGACAACTTATCTCTGCTGACGAAATACGTCTCTCCGCTTGCAGAAAACTTATCTTTGCTGACGAAATACGTCTCTCCGCTGGCGGAAAACTTATTTCCGGTGCAGGGAAATCTATATCCGCTGCCGGACATTTTATCTCTGCTGACGAAATACGTCTCTCCGCTTGCGGAAAACTTATTTCCGGTGCCGGGAAATCTATATCCCCTGCCGGACAACTTATGTCTGCTGACGAAATACGTCTCTCCGTTTGCAGAAAACTTATCTCCGGCGGCGAGAAGTTTATATCCCCGGCCTGACAACTTATCTCTGCTGACGAAATACGTCTCTTCGCTGGCGGAAAACTAATTTCCGGTGGCGGAAAATATATATCCCCTTCCGGACAACTTATCTGTGCTGACGAAATACGTCTCTACGCTGGCAGAAAACTTATCTCCGGCGGCGGGAAATCAATATCCCCTGCCGGACAACTTATCTCCGCTGGCAGACAATTTTTCTCCGTTGACGAACTACGATTCTCCGCTGGCAGAAATCTTATCTCCGGCGGCGGGAATTTTTTATATCCCCTGACGGACAATTTATCCCCGCTGACGAATTGCGTTTCTCCGCCGGCAGAAAACTTATCTCCGCTGGCAGAAAATTTACTTATGGAGGCGAGGAATTAATATCACCTGCCGGACATCTTATCTCTGCTGACAAAATACATCTCTTCGCTGGCGGAAAACTTATCTGCGGTGGCGGAAATGTATATCCGCTGGCGGAAAACTTTTCTCCGATAACAGACATCTTATCTTCGCTGCCGGACAACTTATCTCTGCTGACGAACTACGTTTCTCCGCCGGCAGAAAACTTATCTCCGCTGGCAGAACATTTACCTCCGACGGCGGGAAATTTATATCCCCTGCCGGACATCTTATCTCGGCTGACAAAATACATCTCTCCGCTGGAGGAAAACTTATTTCCGGTGGCGGGAAATCTATATCCCCTGCCGGACAACTTATCTCTGCTGACGAAATACGTCTCTCCGCTTGCAGAAAACTTATCTTTGCTGACGAAATACGTCTCTCCGCTGGCAGTAAACTTATCTCCGGTGGCGGGAAATATATATCCCCTGCCGGACAACTTATCTCTGCTGACGAAATACGTCTCCCCGCTGGCAGTAAACTTATCTCCGTTGGCGGGAAATATATATCCCCTGCCGGACAACTTATCTCTGCTGACGAAATACGTCTCTCCGCTGGCAGTAAACTTATCTCCGTTGGCGGGAAATATATATCCCCTGCCGAACAACTTATCTCTGCTGACGAAATACGTCTCTCCGCTGGCAGTAAACTTATCTCCGGTGGCGGGAAATATATATCCCCTGCCGGACAACTAATCTCGGCTGACAAAATACATCTCTCCGCTGGAGGAAAACTTATTTCCGGTGGCGGGAAATCTATATCCCCTGCCGGACAACTTATCTCTGCTGACGAAATACGTCTCTCCGCTTGCAGAAAACTTATCTCTGCTGACGAAATACGTCTTTTCGCTGGCGGAAAACTAATTCCGGTGGCGGGAAATATATATCATCTGCCGGACAACTTATCTCTGCTGACGAAATACGTCTCTACGGTGGCAAAAAACTTATCTCCGGCGGCGGGAAATCTATATCCCCTTCCGGACAACTTATCTCCGCAGACGAACTACGTTGCTCCGCTTGCAGAAAACTTATCTCTGCTGACGAAATACGTCTCTCCGCTGGCGGAAAACTAATTTCCGGTGGCGGGAAGTTTATATCCCCTGCCGGACAACTTATCTCTGCTGACGAAATACGTCTCTCCGCTTGCAGAAAACTTATCTCCGGCGGCGAGAAATTTATATCCCCGGCTTGACAACTTATCTCTGCCAACGTCTCTCCGCTGGCGGAAAACTTATCTCCGGCGGCGAGAAATCCCTGCCAGACAACTTATGTCTGCTGACGAAATACCTCTCTCCGCTGGCGGAAAACTAATTTCCTGTGGCGGGAAGTTTATATCCCCTGCCGGACAACTTATCTCTGCTAACGAAATACCTCTCTCCGCTGGCGGAAAACTAATTTCCTGTGGCGGGAAGTTTATATCCCCTGCCGGACAACTTATCTCTGCTAACGAAATACGTGTCTCCGCTGGCGGAAAACTTATTTCCGGTGGCGGGAAATCTATATCCCCTGCCGGACAACTTATCTCTGCTGACGAAATACGTCTCTCCGCTTGCAGAAAATTTATCTTTGCTGACTAAATACGTCTCTCCGCTGGCGGAAAACTAATTTCCGGTGGCGGGAAATATATATCCCCTGCCGGACAACTTATCTCTGCTGACGAAATACGTCTCTCCGCTGGCAGTAAACTTATCTCCGGTGGCGGGAAATATATATCCCCTGCCGGACAACTTATCTCTGCTGACGAAATACGTCTCTCCGCTGGCAGTAAACTTATCTCCGGTGGCGGGAAATATATATCCCCTGCCGGACAACTTATCACTGCTGACGAAATACGTCTCTACGCTGGCAGAAAACTTATTTGCGGTGGCGGGAAATCTATATCCCCTGCCGGACAACTTATCTCTGCTGACGAAATACGTCTCTCTGCTTGCAGAAAACTTATCTTTGCTGACGAAATACGTCTCTCCGCTGGCGGAAAACTTATCTCCGGTGGCGGGAAATATATATCCCCTGCCGGACAACTTATCTCTGCTGACGAAATACGTCTCTCCGCTGGCAGTAAACTTATCTCCGGTGTCGGGAAATATATATCCCCTGCCGGACAACTTATCTCTGCTGACGAAATACGTCTCTCCGCTGGCAGTAAACTTATCTCAGGTAGCGGGAAATATATATCCCCTGCCGGACAACTTATCTCCGCTGGCAGACAGTTTATCTCCGCTAACGAACTACGATTCTCCGCTGGCAGAAATCTTATCTCCGGCGGCGGGAATTTTTAATATCCCCTGACGGACAATTTATCCCCGCTGACGAATTGCGTTTCTCCGCCGGCAGAAAACTTATCTCCGCTGGCAGAAAATTTACTTATGGAGGCGAGGAATTAATATCACCTGCCGGACATCTTATCTCTGCTGACAAAATACATCTCTTCGCTGGCGGAAAACTTATCTGCGGTGGCGGAAATGTATATCCGCTGGCGGAAAACTTTTCTCCGATAACAGACATCTTATCTTCGCTGCCGGACAACTTATCTCTGCTGACGAACTACGTTTCTCCGCCGGCAGAAAACTTATCTCCGCTGGCAGAACATTTACCTCCGACGGCGGGAAATTTATATCCCCTGCCGGACATCTTATCTCGGCTGAAAAAATACATCTCTCCGCTGGAGGAAAACTTATTTCCGGTGGCGGGAAATCTATATCCCCTGCCGGACAACTTATCTCTGCTGACGAAATACGTCTCTCCGCTTGCAGAAAACTTATCTCCGGCGGCGAGAAGTTTATATCCCCGTCCTGACAACTTATCTCTGCTAACGAACTACGTCTCTCCGCTGGCGAAAAACTCATCTACGGCTGCGGGAAATCTATAGACCCTGCCAGACAAATTATCTCTGCTGACAAAATACGTCTCTCCGCTGGCGGAAAACTAATTCCGGTGGCGGGAAGTTTATATCCCCTGCCGGACAACTTATCTCTGCTAACGAAATACGTGTCTCCGCTGGCGGAAAACTTATTTCCGGTGGCGGGAAATCTATATCCCCTGCCGGACAACTTATCTCTGCTGACGAAATACGTCTCTCCGCTTGCAGAAAATTTATCTTTGCTGACTAAATACGTCTCTCCGCTGGCGGAAAACTAATTTCCGGTGCCGGGAAATCTATATCCCCTGCCGGACAACTTATGTCTGCTGACGAAATACGTCTCTCCGCTTGCAGAAAACTTATCTCCGGCGGCGAGAAGTTTATATCCGCGGCCTGACAACTTATCTCTGCTGACGAAATACGTCTCTTCGCTGGCGGAAAACTAATTTCCGGTGGCGGGAAATCTATATCCCCTGCCGGACAACTTATGTCTGCTGACGAAATACGTCTCTCCGCTTGCAGAAAACTTATCTCCGGCGGCGAGAAGCTTATATCCCCGGCCTGACAACTTATCTCTGCTGACGAAATACGTCTCTTCGCTGGCGGAAAACTAATTTCTGGTGGCGGAAAATATATATCCCCTTCCGGACAACTTATCTGTGCTGACGAAATACGTCTCTACGCTGGCAGAAAACTTATCTCCGGCGGCGGGAAATCAATATCCCCTGCCGGACAACTTATCTCCGCTGGCAGACAATTTTTCTCCGTTGACGAACTACGATTCTCCGCTGGCAGAAATCTTATCTCCGGCGGCGGGAATTTTTTATATCCCCTGACGGACAATTTATCGCCGCTGAGGAATAACGTTTCTCCGCCGGCAGAAAACTTATCTCCGCTGGCAGAACATTTACCTCCGTCGGCGGGAAATTTATATGCCCTGCCGGACATCTTATCTCGGCTGACAAAATACATCTCTCCGCTGGAGGAAAACTTATTTCCGGTGGCGGGAAATCTATATCCCCTGCCGGACAACTTATCTCTGCTGACGAAATACGTCTCTCCGCTTGCAGAAAACTTATCTTTGCTGACGAAATACGTCTCTCCGCTGGCAGTAAACTTATCTCCGGTGGCGGGAAATATATATCCCCTGCCGGACAACTTATCTCTGCTGACGAAATACGTCTCCCCGCTGGCAGTAAACTTATCTCCGTTGGCGGGAAATATATATCCCCTGCCGGACAACTTATCTCTGCTGACGAAATACGTCTCTCCGCTGGCAGTAAACTTATCTCCGGTGGCGGGAAATATATATCCCCTGCCGGACAACTTATCACTGCTGACGAAATACCTCTCTCCGCTGGCGGAAAACTAATTTCCTGTGGCGGGAAATATATATCCCCTGCCGGACAACTTATCTCTGCTGACGAAATACGTCTCTCCGCTGGCAGTAAACTTATCTCCGGTGGCGGGAAATATATATCCCCTGCCGAACAACTTATCTCTGCTGACGAAATACGTCTCTCCGCTGGCAGTAAACTTATCTCCGGTGGCGGGAAATATATATCCCCTGCCGGACAACTTATCTCGGCTGACAAAATACATCTCTCCGCTGGAGGAAAACTTATTTCCGGTGGCGGGAAATCTATATCCCCTGCCGGACAACTTATCTCTGCTGACGAAATACGTCTCTCCGCTTGCAGAAAACTTATCTCTGCTGACGAAATACGTCTTTTCGCTGGCGGAAAACTAATTCCGGTGGCGGGAAATATATATCATCTGCCGGACAACTTATCTCTGCTGACGAAATACGTCTCTACGGTGGCAAAAAACTTATCTCCGGCGGCGGGAAATCTATATCCCCTTCCGGACAACTTATCTCCGCAGACGAACTACGTTGCTCCGCTTGCAGAAAACTTATCTCTGCTGACGAAATACGTCTCTCCGCTGGCGGAAAACTAATTTCCGGTGGCGGGAAGTTTATATCCCCTGCCGGACAACTTATCTCTGCTGACGAAATACGTCTCTCCGCTTGCAGAAAACTTATCTCCGGCGGCGAGAAATTTATATCCCCGGCTTGACAACTTATCTCTGCCAACGTCTCTCCGCTGGCGGAAAACTTATCTCCGGCGGCGAGAAATCCCTGCCAGACAACTTATGTCTGCTGACGAAATACCTCTCTCCGCTGGCGGAAAACTAATTTCCTGTGGCGGGAAGTTTATATCCCCTGCCGGACAACTTATCTCTGCTAACGAAATACCTCTCTCCGCTGGCGGAAAACTAATTTCCTGTGGCGGGAAGTTTATATCCCCTGCCGGACAACTTATCTCTGCTAACGAAATACGTGTCTCCGCTGGCGGAAAACTTATTTCCGGTGGCGGGAAATCTATATCCCCTGCCGGACAACTTATCTCTGCTGACGAAATACGTCTCTCCGCTTGCAGAAAATTTATCTTTGCTGACTAAATACGTCTCTCCGCTGGCGGAAAACTAATTTCCGGTGGCGGGAAATATATATCCCCTGCCGGACAACTTATCTCTGCTGACGAAATACGTCTCTCCGCTGGCAGTAAACTTATCTCCGGTGGCGGGAAATATATATCCCCTGCCGGACAACTTATCTCTGCTGACGAAATACGTCTCTCCGCTGGCAGTAAACTTATCTCCGGTGGCGGGAAATATATATCCCCTGCCGGACAACTTATCACTGCTGACGAAATACGTCTCTACGCTGGCAGAAAACTTATTTGCGGTGGCGGGAAATCTATATCCCCTGCCGGACAACTTATCTCTGCTGACGAAATACGTCTCTCTGCTTGCAGAAAACTTATCTTTGCTGACGAAATACGTCTCTCCGCTGGCGGAAAACTTATCTCCGGTGGCGGGAAATATATATCCCCTGCCGGACAACTTATCTCTGCTGACGAAATACGTCTCTCCGCTGGCAGTAAACTTATCTCCGGTGTCGGGAAATATATATCCCCTGCCGGACAACTTATCTCTGCTGACGAAATACGTCTCTCCGCTGGCAGTAAACTTATCTCAGGTAGCGGATAATATATATCCCCTGCCGGACAACTTATCTCCGCTGGCAGACAGTTTATCTCCGCTAACGAACTACGATTCTCCGCTGGCAGAAATCTTATCTCCGGCGGCGGGAATTTTTAATATCCCCTGACAGACAATTTATCCCCGCTGACGAATTGCGTTTCTCCGCCGGCAGAAAACTTATCTCCGCTGGCAGAAAATTTACTTATGGAGGCGAGGAATTAATATCACCTGCCGGACATCTTATCTCTGCTGACAAAATACATCTCTTCGCTGGCGGAAAACTTATCTGCGGTGGCGGAAATGTATATCCGCTGGCGGAAAACTTTTCTCCGATAACAGACATCTTATCTTCGCTGCCGGACAACTTATCTCTGCTGACGAACTACGTTTCTCCGCCGGCAGAAAACTTATCTCCGCTGGCAGAACATTTACCTCCGACGGCGGGAAATTTATATCCCCTGCCGGACATCTTATCTCGGCTGACAAAATACATCTCTCCGCTGGAGGAAAACTTATTTCCGGTGGCGGGAAATCTATATCCCCTGCCGGACAACTTATCTCTGCTGACGAAATACGTCTCTCCGCATGCAGAAAACTTATCACCGGCGGCGAGAAGTTTATATCCCCGTCCTGACAACTTATCTCTGCTAACGAACTACGTCTCTCCGCTGGAGGAAAACTCATCTACGGCTGCGGGAAATCTATAGACCCTGCCAGACAAATTATCTCTGCTGACAAAATACGTCTCTCCGCTTGCAGAAAACTTATCTCCGGCGGCGAGAAGTTTATATCCCCGTCCTGACAACTTATCTCTGCTAACGAACTACGTCTCTCCGCTGGCGAAAAACTCATCTACGGCTGCGGGAAATCTATAGACCCTGCCAGACAAATTATCTCTGCTGACAAAATACGTCTCTCCGCTGGCGGAAAACTAATTCCGGTGGCGGGAAATATATATCATCTGCCGGACAACTTATCTCTGCTGACGAAATACGTCTCTACGGTGGCAAAAAACTTATCTCCGGCGGCGGGAAATCTATATCCCCTGCCGGACAACTTATCTCCGCAGACGAAATACGTTGCTCCACTTGCAGAAAACTTATCTCTGCTGACGAAATACGTCTCTCCGCTGGCGGAAAACTAATTTCCGGTGGCGGGAAGTTTATATCCCCTGCCGGACAACTTATCTCTGCTGACGAAATACGTCTCTCCGCTTGCAGAAAACTTATCTCCGGCGGCGAGAAATTTATATCCCCGGCTTGACAACTTATCTCTGCCAACGAAATACGTCTCTCCGCTGGCGGAAAACTTATCTCCGGCGGCGAGAAATCTATATTCCCTGCCAGACAACTTATGTCTGCTGACGAAATACCTCTCTCCGCTGGCGGAAAACTAATTTCCTGTGGCGGGAAGTTTATATCCCCTGCCGGACAACTTATCTCTGCTAACGAAATACCTCTCTCCGCTGGCGGAAAACTAATTTCCTGTGGCGGGAAGTTTATATCCCCTGCCGGACAACTTATCTCTGCTGACGAAATACGTCTCTCCGCATGCAGAAAACTTATCTCCGGCGGCGAGAAGTTTATATCCCCGTCCTGACAACTTATCTCTGCTAACGAACTACGTCTCTCCGCTGGCGAAAAACTCATCTACGGCTGCGGGAAATCTATAGACCCTGCCAGACAAATTATCTCTGCTGACAAAATACGTCTCTCCGCTGGCGGAAAACTAATTCCGGTGGCGGGAAATATATATCATCTGCCGGACAACTTATCTCTGCTAACGAAATACGTGTCTCCGCTGGCGGAAAACTTATTTCCGGTGGCGGGAAATCTATATCCCCTGCCGGACAACTTATCTCTGCTGACGAAATACGTCTCTCCGCTTGCAGAAAATTTATCTTTGCTGACTAAATACGTCTCTCCGCTGGCGGAAAACTAATTTCCGGTGGCGGGAAATATATATCCCCTGCCGGACAACTTATCTCTGCTGACGAAATACGTCTCTCCGCTGGCAGTAAACTTATCTCCGGTGGCGGGAAATATATATCCCCTGCCGGACAACTTATCTCTGCTGACGAAATACGTCTCTCCGCTGGCAGTAAACTTATCTCCGGTGGCGGGAAATATATATCCCCTGCCGGACAACTTATCACTGCTGACGAAATACGTCTCTACGCTGGCAGAAAACTTATTTGCGGTGGCGGGAAATCTATATCCCCTGCCGGACAACTTATCTCTGCTGACGAAATACGTCTCTCTGCTTGCAGAAAACTTATCTTTGCTGACGAAATACGTCTCTCCGCTGGCGGAAAACTTATCTCCGGTGGCGGGAAATATATATCCCCTGCCGGACAACTTATCTCTGCTGACGAAATACGTCTCTCCGCTGGCAGTAAACTTATCTCCGGTGTCGGGAAATATATATCCCCTGCCGGACAACTTATCTCTGCTGACGAAATACGTCTCTCCGCTGGCAGTAAACTTATCTCAGGTAGCGGGAAATATATATCCCCTGCCGGACAACTTATCTCCGCTGGCAGACAGTTTATCTCCGCTAACGAACTACGATTCTCCGCTGGCAGAAATCTTATCTCCGGCGGCGGGAATTTTTAATATCCCCTGACGGACAATTTATCCCCGCTGACGAATTGCGTTTCTCCGCCGGCAGAAAACTTATCTCCGCTGGCAGAACATTTACTTATGGAGGCGAGGAATTTATATCACCTGCCGGACATCTTATCTCTGCTGACAAAATACATCTCTTCGCTGGCGGAAAACTTATCTGCGGTGGCGGAAATGTATATCCGCTGGCGGAAAACTTTTCTCCGATTACAGACATCTTATCTTCGCTGCCGGACAACTTATCTCTGCTGACGAACTACGTTTCTCCGCCGGCAGAAAACTTATCTCCGCTGGCAGAACATTTACCTCCGACGGCGGGAAATTTATATCCCCTGCCGGACATCTTATCTCGGCTGAAAAAATACATCTCTCCGCTGGAGGAAAACTTATTTCCGGTGGCGGGAAATCTATATCCCCTGCCGGACAACTTATCTCTGCTGACGAAATACGTCTCTCCGCATGCAGAAAACTTATCTCCGGCGGCGAGAAGTTTATATCCCCGTCCTGACAACTTATCTCTGCTAACGAACTACGTCTCTCCGCTGGCGAAAAACTCATCTACGGCTGCGGGAAATCTATAGACCCTGCCAGACAAATTATCTCTGCTGACAAAATACGTCTTTTCGCTGGCGGAAAACTAATTCCGGTGGCGGGAAATATATATCATCTGCCGGACAACTTATCTCTGCCAACGAAATACGTCTCTCCACTGGCAGAAAACTTATCTCTGCTGACGAAATACATCTCTCCGCCGGCAGAAAACTTATCTCCGCTGGCAGAACATTTACTTATGGAGGCGAGGAATTTATATCACCTGCCGGACATCTTATCTCTGCTGACAAAATACATCTCTTCGCTGGCGGAAAACTTATCTGCGGTGGCGGAAATGTATATCCGCTGGCGGAAAACTTTTCTCCGATTACAGACATCTTATCTTCGCTGCCGGACAACTTATCTCTGCTGACGAACTACGTTTCTCCGCCGGCAGAAAACTTATCTCCGCTGGCAGAACATTTACCTCCGACGGCGGGAAATTTATATCCCCTGCCGGACATCTTATCTCGGCTGAAAAAATACATCTCTCCGCTGGAGGAAAACTTATTTCCGGTGGCGGGAAATCTATATCCCCTGCCGGACAACTTATCTCTGCTGACGAAATACGTCTCTCCGCATGCAGAAAACTTATCTCCGGCGGCGAGAAGTTTATATCCCCGTCCTGACAACTTATCTCTGCTAACGAACTACGTCTCTCCGCTGGCGAAAAACTCATCTACGGCTGCGGGAAATCTATAGACCCTGCCAGACAAATTATCTCGGCTGAAAAAATACATCTCTCCGCTGGAGGAAAACTTATTTCCGGTGGCGGGAAATCTATATCCCCTGCCGGACAACTTATCTCTGCTGACGAAATACGTCTCTCCGCATGCAGAAAACTTATCTCCGGCGGCGAGAAGTTTATATCCCCGTCCTGACAACTTATCTCTGCTGACGAAATACGTCTCTACGGTGGCAAAAAACTTATCTCCGGCGGCGGGAAGTTTATATCCCCTGCCGGACAACTTATCTCTGCTAACGAATTACGTGTCTCCGCTGGCGGAAAACTTATTTCCGGTGGCGGGAAATCTATATCCCCTGCCGGACAACTTATCTCTGCTGACGAAATACGTCTCTCCGCTTGCAGAAAATTTATCTTTGCTGACTAAATACGTCTCTCCGCTGGCGGAAAACTAATTTCCGGTGGCGGGAAATATATATCCCCTGCCGGACAACTTATCTCTGCTGACGAAATACGTCTCTCCGCTGGCAGTAAACTTATCTCCGGTGGCGGGAAATATATATCCCCTGCCGGACAACTTATCTCTGCTGACGAAATACGTCTCTCCGCTGGCAGTAAACTTATCTCCGGTGGCGGGAAATATATATCCCCTGCCGGACAACTTATCACTGCTGACGAAATACGTCTCTACGCTGGCAGAAAACTTATTTGCGGTGGCGGGAAATCTATATCCCCTGCCGGACAACTTATCTCTGCTGACGAAATACGTCTCTCTGCTTGCAGAAAACTTATCTTTGCTGACGAAATACGTCTCTCCGCTGGCGGAAAACTTATCTCCGGTGGCGGGAAATATATATCCCCTGCCGGACAACTTATCTCTGCTGACGAAATACGTCTCTCCGCTGGCAGTAAACTTATCTCCGGTGTCGGGAAATATATATCCCCTGCCGGACAACTTATCTCTGCTGACGAAATACGTCTCTCCGCTGGCAGTAAACTTATCTCAGGTAGCGGGAAATATATATCCCCTGCCGGACAACTTATCTCCGCTGGCAGACAGTTTATCTCCGCTAACGAACTACGATTCTCCGCTGGCAGAAATCTTATCTCCGGCGGCGGGAATTTTTAATATCCCCTGACGGACAATTTATCCCCGCTGACGAATTGCGTTTCTCCGCCGGCAGAAAACTTATCTCCGCTGGCAGAACATTTACTTATGGAGGCGAGGAATTTATATCACCTGCCGGACATCTTATCTCTGCTGACAAAATACATCTCTTCGCTGGCGGAAAACTTATCTGCGGTGGCGGAAATGTATATCCGCTGGCGGAAAACTTTTCTCCGATAACAGACATCTTATCTTCGCTGCCGGACAACTTATCTCTGCTGACGAACTACGTTTCTCCGCCGGCAGAAAACTTATCTCCGCTGGCAGAACATTTACCTCCGACGGCGGGAAATTTATATCCCCTGCCGGACATCTTATCTCGGCTGAAAAAATACATCTCTCCGCTGGAGGAAAACTTATTTCCGGTGGCGGGAAATCTATATCCCCTGCCGGATAACTTATCTCTGCTGACGAAATACGTCTCTCCGCATGCAGAAAACTTATCTCCGGCGGCGAGTAGTTTATATCCCCGTCCTGACAACTTATCTCTGCTAACGAACTACGTCTCTCCGCTGGCGGAAAACTCATCTACGGCTGCGGGAAATCTATAGACCCTGCCAGACAAATTATCTCTGCTGACAAAATACGTCTCTCCGCTTGCAGAAAACTTATCTCCGGCGGCGAGAAGTTTATATCCCCGTCCTGACAACTTATCTCTGCTAACGAACTACGTCTCTCCGCTGGCGGAAAACTCATCTACGGCTGCCGGAAATCTATAGACCCTGCCAGACAAATTATCTCTGCTGACAAAATACGTCTCTCCGCTGGCGGAAAACTTATTTCCGGTGCCGGGAAATCTATATCCCCTGCCAGACAACTTATCTCTGCTAACGAAATACGTCTCTCCGCTGGCGGAAAACTTATCTCCGGCGGCGAGTAATTTATATCCCCGGCCTGACAGCTTATCTCTGCTGACGAAATACGTCTCTACGCTGGCAGAAAAATTATCTCCGGCGGCGGGAAATCTATATCCCCTGCCAGACAACTTATCTCTGTTGACGAAATACGTCTCTCCGCTGTCGGAAAACTTATTTCCGGTGCCGGGAAATCTATACCCCCTGCCAGACAACTTATCTCTGCTGACGAAATACGTCTCTCCGCTTGCAGAAAACTTATCTCCGGCGGCGAGAAGTTTATATTCCCTGCCAGACAACTTATCTCTGCTGACGAAATACGGCTCTCCGCTGGCGGAAAACTTATTTCCGGTGCCCGGAAATCTTTATCCGCTGCCGGACATCTTATCTCTGCTAACAAAATTCGTCTCTCCGCTTGCAGAAAACTTATCTCCGGCGGCGAGAAATTTATATCCCCTGCCGGACATCTTATCTCGGCTGACAAAATACGTCTCTCCGCTTGCAGAAAACTTATGTCCGGCGGCGAGAAATTTATATCCCCTGCCGGACATCTTATCTCGGCTGACAAAATACGTCTCTCCGCTTGCAGAAAACTTATCTCCGGCGGCGAGAAATTTATATCCCCGGCCTGACAACTTATCTCTGCAGACAAAACACATCTCTTCGCTGGCGGAAAACTTATCTCCGCTGGCAGAACATTTACCTCCGGTTGCGGGAAATTTATATCCGCTGGCGGAAAACTTTTCTCCACGGGGGGAAATTTATATCCTCTGCCGGACATCTTATCTCTGCTGACAAAATACATCTCTTCGCTGGCGGAAAACTTATCTGCGGTGGTGGGAAATTCATATCCGCTTGCGGAAAACTTTTCTCTAGAGGGGGAATTTATATCCCCTGCCGGACAGCTTATCTCGGCTGACAAAATACGTCTATCCGCTGGCGGAAAACTTATCTCCGGTGGCGGGAAATTCAATCCGCTGGCGGAAAACTTATCTCCGGTGGCGGGAAATTCATATCCGCTTGCGGAAAACTTTTCTCCAGAGGGGGAAATTTATATCCCCTGCCGGACAGGCTTATCTCCGCAGACGAACAACGTATCTCCGCCGGCAGAAAACTTATCTCCGCTGGCAGAACATTTACCTCCGGCGGCGGGAAATTGATATCCCCTGCCGGACATCTTATCTCGGCTGACAAAATACATCTCTCCGCTTACAGAGAAATTTATATCCCCGGCCTGACAACTTATCTCCGCAAACGAAATACGTCTCTCCGCTGGCGGAAAACTTATTTCCGGTGGCGGGAAATATATATCCCCTGCCGGACAACTTATCTCTGCTGACGAAATATGTCTCTCCGCTGGCAGAAAACTTATCTCCGGGAAAGCGGCAGGAAATCTATATCCCCTGCCAGACAACTTATCTCTGCTAACGAAATACATCTCTCCGCTGGCGGAAAACGTATTTCCGGTGCCAGGAAATCTATATCCGCTGGCGGACAACTTATCTCCGCTGGCAGACAATTTATCTCCGCTGACGAAGTACGATTCTCCGCTGGCAGAAATCTTATCTCCGGCGGCGGGAATTTTTTATATCCCCTGACGGACAATTTAACCCCGCTGACGAATTACGTTTTTCCGCCGGCAGAAAACTTATCTCCGCTGGCAGAACATTTACTTATGGAAGCGAGGAATTTATATCACCTGCCGGACATCTTATCTCTGCTGACAAAATACATCTCTTCGCTGGCGGAAAACTTATCTGCGGGGGCGGAAATTTATATCCGCTGGCGGAAAACTTTTCTCCGATAACAGACATCTTATCTTCGCTGCCGGACATCTTATCTCGGCTGACAAAATACATCTCTCCTCTGGCGGAAAACTTATCTCAGGTGGCGAGAAATATATATCCCCTGCCGGACAACTTATCTCTGCTGACGAAATACGTCTCTACGCTGGCAGAAAACTTATCTCCGGCGGCGAGAAGTTTATATTCCCTGCCAGACAACTTATCTCTGCTGACGAAATACGGCTCTCCGCTGGCGGAAAACTTATTTCCGGTGCCCGGAAATCTTTATCCGCTGCCGGACATCTTATCTCTGCTAACAAAATTCGTCTCTCCGCTTGCAGAAAACTTATCTCCGGCGGCGGGAACCCTATATCCGCTGCCAGACAACTTATCTCTGCTAACGAAATACGTCTCTCCGCTGGCGGAAAAATTATTTCCGGTGGCGGGAAATATATATCCCCTGCCGGACAACTTATCTCTGCTGACGAAATATGTCTCTCCGCTGGCAGAAAACTTATCTCCGGCGGCGGGAAATCTATATCCCCTGCCAGACAACTTATCTCTGCTAACGAAATACATCTCTCCGCTGGCGGAAAACTTATTTCCCGTGTCGGGAAATCTGTATTCGCTGGCGGAAATTTATCTCCGCTGGCAGACAATTTATCTCCGCTGACGAACTACGATTCTCCGCTGGCAGAAATCTTATCTAAGGCGGCGGGAATTTTTTATATCCCCTGGCGGACAATTTATCCCCGCTGACGAATTACGTTTCTCCGCCGGCAGAAAACTTATCTCCGCTGGCAGAACATTTACTTACTTTACTTATGGCGGCGAGGAACTTATATCACCTGCCGGACATCTTATCTCTGCTGACAAAATACATCTCTTCGCTGGCGGAAAACTTATCTGCGGAGGCGGAAATTTATATCCGCTGGCGGAAAACTTTTCTCCGATAACAGACATCTTATCTTCGCTGCCGGACAACTTATCTCAGCTGACGAACTACGTTTCTCCGCCGGCAGAACATTTACCTCCGTCGGCGGGAAATTTATATCCCCTGCCGGACAACTTATCTCTGCTAACGAAATACGTCTCTCCGCTGGCGGAAAACTTATTTCCGGTGCCGGAATATCTATATCCCCTGCCAGACAACTTATCTCTGCTAACGAAATACGTATATCCGCTGGTAGAAAACTTATCTCCGGCGGAGGGAAATTTATATCCCCTGCCGGACAACTTATCTCTGCTGACAAAATACGTCTCTCCGCTGGCGGAAAACTTATCTCCGGTGGCGGAAAATTTATATCGGCTGCCGGAAAACTTTTCACCAGAGGGGGAAATTTATACCCCCTGCCGCACAACTTATCTCCGCAGACGACCTACGTTTCTCCGCCGGCAGAAGACTTATCTCCTCTGGCAAAACATTTACTTCCGGCGACGGGAAATTTATATCCCCTGCCGGACATCTTATCTCCGCTGACAAAATACATCTCTCCGCTGGCGGAAAACTTATCTGCGGTAGCGGGAAATTTATATCCGCTGGCGGAAAACTTTTCTCCGCTGACAGACATCTTATCTTATCTTATCTTTGTTGACAAAATACGTCTTTCCGCGGGCAGAAAGCTTATCTCCGGCGGCGGGAAATTTATATCCGCTGGCGGAAAACTTTTCACCCCCCCTCTGGAAAGCTTATCTCCGCTGGCAGAACATTTACTTCCGGCTGCGAGGAATTTATATCCCCTGTCGGACATCTTATCTCTGCTGACAAAATACATCTCTTCGCTGGCGGAAAACTTATTTACGGTGGCGGGAAATTTATATCCCCTGCCGGACAACTTATCTCTGCTGACGAAACACGTCTCTCCGCTTGCAGAAAACTTATCTTTGCAGACGAAATACGTCTCTTCGCTGGCGGAAAACTTATTTCCGGTGGCGCGAAATATATATCCCCTGCCGGACAACTTACCTCTGCTGACAAAATACGTCTCTCCGCTGGCGGAAAACTTATCTACGCAGACGACCTACGTTTCTCCGCCGGCAAAAAACTTATCTCCGCTGGCAAAACATTTACTTCCGGCGGCGGGACATCTTATCTCGGCAAACAAAATACATCTCTCCGCTGGCGGAAAGCTTATTTCCGGTGGCGGGAAATATATATCCCCTGCCGGACAACTTATCTCTGCTGACGAAATACGTCTCTACGCTGGCGGAAAACTTATCTCCGGTGGCGGGAAATTTATATCCCCTGCCGGACAACTTATCACTGCTGACAAAATACGTCTCTCCGCTGGCAGAAAACTTATCTCCGGTGGCGGGAAATATATATCCGCTGGCGGAAAACTTTTCTCCAGAGGGGGAAATTTATAGCCCCTTCCGGACAACTTATCTCTGCTGACAAAATACGTCTCTCCGCTGGAGGAAAACTTATCTCCGGTGGCGGGAAATTCATATCCTCTGCCGGACAACTTATCTCTGCTGACAAAATACGTCTCTCCGCTGGCGGACAACTAATTTCCGGTGGCGGGAAGTTTATATCCCCTGCCGGACAACTTATCTCTGCTGACGAAATACGTCTCTCCGCTTGCAGAAAACTTATCTCCGGCGGCGAGAAGTTTATATCCCCGGCTTGACAACTTATCTCTGCCAACGAAATACGTCTCTCCGCTGGCGGAAAACTTATCTCCGGCGGCGAGAAATCTATATTCCCTGCCAGAAAATTATCTCTGCTGACAAAATACGTCTCTCCGCTTGCAGAAAACTTACCTTTGCAGACGAAATACCTCTCTCCGCTGGCGGAAAACTTATTTCCGGTGCCGGGAAATCTATATCCCCTGCCAGACAACTTATCTCTGCTGACGAAATACGTCTCTCCGCTTGCAGAAATCTTATCTCCGGCGGCGAGAAGTTTATATCCCCGTCCTAACAACTTATCTCTGCTAACGAACTACGTCTCTCCGCTGGCGGAAAACTCATCTTCGGCTGCGGGAAATCTATAGACCCTGCCAGAAAATTATCTCTGCTGACAAAACACGTCTCTCCGCTTGCAGAAAACTTACCTTTTCTGACGAAATACGTCTCTCCGCTGGCGGAAAACTAATTTCCGGTGGCGGGAAATGTATATCCCCTTCCGGACAACTTATCTCTGCTGACGAAATACGTCTCTCCGCTTGCAGAAAACTTATCTTTGCTGACGAAATACGTCTCTCCGCTGGCGGAAAACTAATTTCCGGTGGCGGGAAATGTATATCCCCTTCCGGACAATTTATCTCTGCTGACGAAATACGTCTCTCCGCTGGCAGTAAACTTATCTCCGGTGGCGGGAAATATATATCCCCTGCCGGACAACTTATCTCTGCTGACAAAATACGTCTCTCCGCTGGCGGAAAACTTATCTACGCAGACGACCTACGTTTCTCCGCCGGCAAAAAACTTATCTCCGCTGGCAAAACATTTACTTCTTATCTCGGCAAACAAAATACATCTCTCCGCTGGCGGAAAACTTATTTCCGGTGGCGGGAAATATATATCCCCTGCCGGAAAACTTATCTCTGCTGACAAAATACGTCTCTCCGCTTGCGGAGAACTAATTTCCGGTGGCGGGAAGTTTATAGCGAGAAGTTTATAGTTGTCAAGCCGGGGTGACAACTTATCTCTGCCAACGAAATACATCTCTCCGCTGGCGGAAAACTTATCTCCTTCGGCGAGACATCTATATTCCCTGCCAGACAACTTATGTCTGCTGACGAAATACCTCTCTCCGCTGGCGGAAAACTTATTTCCGGTGCCGGGAAATCTATATACCCTGCCAGACAACTTATCTCTGCTAACGAAATACGTGTCTCCGCTGGCGAAAAACTTATTTCCGGTGGCGGGAAATCTATATCCCCTGCCGGACAACTTATCTCTGCTGACGAAATACGTCTCTCCGCTTGCAGAAAACTTATCTTTGGTGACGAAATACGTCTCTCCGCTGGCGGAAAACTAATTTCCGGTGGCGGGAAATCTATATCCCCTGCCGGACAACTTATCTCTGCTGACGAAATAAGTCTCTCCGGCGAACAACTTATCGCCGCTGGCAGACAATTTATCTCCGCTGACGAACTACGTTCATCCGCTGGCAGAAAACTTATCTCCGCTGGCAGAACATGTACATCCAGTGGCGGGAAATTTATATCCCCTGCCGGACAACTTATCTCTGCTGACGAAATACGTCTTTCCGCTGGCGGAAAAGTTATTTCCGGTGGCAGACAATTTATCTCCGGTGACGAACTACGATTATCCGCTGGCAGAAATCTTATCTCCGGCGGCGGGAAATTTATATCCCCTGACGGACAATTTATCCCCGCTGACGAACTACGTTTCTCCTCTGACAGAAAACTTATCTCCAGAGGGGTAATTTATAACCCTTGCCGGACAACTTATATCTGCTGACGAAATACGTCTCTCCGCTGGCGGAAAACTTATTTCCGGAGGCGGGAAATCTATAGCCCTTGCCGGACAACTTATCTCTGCTGATGAAATACGTCTCTCCGCTGGCGGAAAACTTATTTCCGGTGGCAGACAATTTATCTCCGGTGACGAACTACGATTATCCGCTGGCAGAAATCTTATCTCCGGCGGCGGGAAATTTATATCCCCTGACGGACAATTTATCCCCGCTGACGAACTACGTTTCTCCTCTGACAGAAAACTTATCTCCAGAGGGGTAATTTATAACCCTTGCCGGACAACTTATATCTGCTGACGAAATACGTCTCTCCGCTGGCGGAAAACTTATTTCCGGTGGCGGGAAATCCATATCCCCTGCCACACAAATTATCTCTCCAGACGAAATACGTCTTTCCGCTGGCGGAAAAGTTATTTCCGGAGGCGGGAAATCTATATCCCTTGCCGGACAACTTATCTCTGCTGATGAAATACGTCTCTCCGCTGGCGGAAAACTTATTTCCGGTGGCAGACAATTTATCTCCGGTGACGAACTACGATTATCCGCTGGCAGAAATCTTATCTCCGGCGGCGGGAAATTTATATCCCCTGACGGACAATTTATCCCCGCTGACGAACTACGTTTCTCTTCTGGCAGAAAACTTATTTCCGGTGGCAGACAATTTATCTCCGCTGACGAACTACGTTTCTCCTCTGGCAGAAAACTTATAACCCTTGCCGGACAACTTATCTCTGCTGACGAAATACGTCTCTCCGGCGAACAACTTATCGCCGCTGGCAGACAATTTATCTCCGCTGACGAACTACGTTCCTGCGCTTCCAGAAAACTTATCTCCGCTGGCAGAACATGTACTTCCGGTGGCGGGAAATTTATATCCCCTGCCGGACAACTTATCTCTGCTGATGAAATACGTCTCTCCGCTGGCGGAAAACTTGTTTCCGGTGGCGGGTAATCTATATCCGCTGAGGGACAACTTATCTCCGCTGGCAGACAATTTATCTCCGGCGGCGGGAAATTTATATCCCCAGACGGACAATTTATCCCCGCAGACGAATTACGTTTCTCCGCTGGCGTAAAACTTATTTCCGGTGGCAGATATTTTATATCCGCTGACGAACTACGTTTCTCCTCTGGCAGAAAACTTATCTCCAGAAGGGGATATTTATAACCCTTGCCGGACATCTTATCTCTGCTGACAAAATACATCTCTCCGCTGGCGGTAAAAATATTCTGCGGTGGAGGGAAATTTATATCCGCTGACGAGCTACGTTTCTCCTCTGGCAGAAAACTTATCTCCAGAGGGGGAAATTTATATCCCCTGCCGGACATCTTATCTCTGCTGACAAAATACGTCTCTCCGCTGGCGGAAAACATATTTCCGGTGGCGGGAAATTTATATCCGCTGGCGGAAAACTTATCTCTGCCAACGAAATACGTATCTCCGCTGGCGGAAAACTTATTTCCGGTGGCGGGAAATTAATATCCCCTGCCGGACAACTTATCTCTGCTGACGAAATACGATTCTCCGCCGGCAGAAAACTTATTTCCCGTGGCGGGAAATCTATATCCCCTGCCGGACATCTTATCTCTGCTGACAAAATACATCTCTCCGCTGGCGGTAAAAATATTCTGCGGTGGAGGGAAATTTATATCCGCTGACGAGCTACGTTTCTCCTCTGGCAGAAAACTTATCTCCAGAGGGGGAAATTTATATCCCCTGCCGGACATCTTATCTCTGCTGACAAAATACGTCTCTCCGCTGGCGGAAAACATATTTCCGGTGGCGGGAAATTTATATCCGCTGGCGGAAAACTTATCTCTGCTAACGAAATACGTATCTCCGCTGGCGGAAAACTTATTTCCGGTGGCGGGAAATTAATATCCCCTGCCGGACAACTTATCTCTGCTGACGAAATACGATTCTCCGCCGGCAGAAAACTTATTTCCCGTGGCGGGAAATCTATATCCCCTGCCGGACAACTTATCTCTGCTGACGAAATAAGTCTCTCCGGCGAACAACTTATCGCCGCTGGCAGACAATTTATCTCCGCTGACGAAATACGTTCCTCCGCTGCGAGAAAACTTATCTCCGCTGGCAGAACATGTACTTCCGGTGGCGGGAAATTTATATCCCCTGCCGGACAACTTATCTCTGCTGACGAAATACGTCTTTCCGCTGGCGGAAAAGTTATTTCCGGAGGCGGGAAATCTATATCCCCTGCCGGACAACTTATCTCTGCTGATGAAATACGTCTCTCCGCTGGCGGAAAACTTATTTCCGGTGGCAGACAATTTATCTCCGGTGGCGAACTACGATTATCCGCTGGCAGAAATCTTATCTCCGGCGGCGGTAAATTTATATCCCCTGACGGACAATTTATCCCCGCTGACGAACTACGTTTCTCCTCTGGCAGAAAACTTATCTCCACTGAGGGAAATTTATAACCCTTGCCGGACAACTTATATCTGCTGACGAAATACGTCTCTCCGCTGGCGGAAAACTTATTTCCGGTGGCGGGAAATCCATATCCCCTGCCAGACAAATTATCTCTCCTGACGAAATACGTCTCTCCGCTGGCGGAAAACTTATTTCCGGTGGCGGGAAATCTATATCCGCTGGCGGACAACTTATCTCCGCTGGCAGACAATTTATCTCCGCTGACGAACTACGATTATCCGATGGCAGAAATCTTATCTCCGGCATCGGGAAATTTATATCCCCTGACGGACAATTTATCCCCGCTGACGAACTACGTTTCTCCTCTGGCAGAAAACTTATCTCCACTGAGGGAAATTTATAACCCTTGCCGGACAACTTATCTCTGCTGACGAAATACGTCTCTCCGGCGAACAACTTATCGCCGCTGGCAGACAATTTATCTCCGCTGACGAACTACGTTCCTGCGCTGCCAGAAAACTTGTCTCCGCTGGCAGAACATGTACTTCCGGTGGCGGGAAATTTATGTGGGAGGACTTATACATATGCGCGTATAATCCTCCCGGTTGTATCGAGTTTGAGGCTACTTTGTCGCAATAATTGTTGTCGACGGATTCATTAAGAAATCAAACCTTTATTTCGTTCATTCGTCTTATATTTAATTTACACAGTGTTTTATAATTTTCTCTTCTCTCGCTTTCGTTTAATCCGCGCACCGAGAACACAACCTCTCTCCCTCGTAGCTCAAACTCTTCTCTTTTCGATTACTCGATCTTAGTTTCTATTCGATTATTTCCTCTCTCTATGTTAATGATACTCCCGTTACTGCCTTTCCTACATTCGGCCATCCGACATCCTCATTCGTCCCGAATGATGGATACCACTTTTTCATGTGCTCTGCCACTGTGTTAGTCCGGTTAGGTCCCTCTTCCTCTCCTACTTTTTCGACTAAATATCTACCATGCCTCAATTTGCGGACTATTTTATAAGGTCCTAAATATTTTTTCCTTAACTTCAAACCCGCTCCAAACTGCGTTCTTTTGATGGCAACCAATTCATCCACCTCATACTCGCGCTCCTCTCTCCTATTCCTGTTATACGTTCTACTATTTTCTTCTTGCATTTTAGCTATGTTTCCTTTCACTGTCTTTCGTATCTCTTCTTTTTCACTCTGTAGCTCGGCTAGCAACTCTTCTTCCAACATGTCCTTCAACTCAATATCATACCCTATTCTCATATCGATGCCTGTCAGGATCTTAAATGGCGACACTTTCGTACTTCTCGGGGGTGACGAATTTATGAATTGCTGTACTCTACTGACATTCTTATACCATGCCTTAGGATCTTCCGCACACAATTTTGTTAACAACGAGATGATCGTCCGATTTAGACGCTCCACTTGCCCGTTTCCCCTCGGCACTCCCGAGATGTTTGAAGTAAAAGCAGTACCGCGGTCAGTAACGACCCGCCTTGGATTTCCAAACAACTCTGATTGCCTTTGAAACTTGTCAACCACTTCTTCTGCACCAGTGCTCTTCGTCGGATACAACCACACATATTTCGAGAAAGCATTTACTACTACCAAAATATGATTGTACCGTTCTTTCGTTAACTCCATAGGGCCTATATGATCAACATGAAAAGTATTCAACGGTTCGTCACCCTTATCAATAAAATTCAGAAATCTTTTTTTCTACCATGTTTCGACTCGCTGACAATACATTCCAAGCACGACCTAACAATTACTTCTACTTTACTCGGCAAACTCGGTATATAATAATCTCTCTGTACTAGATCAGTAGCCTTTTTTACCCCAAAATGCCCTTGGCGATGGGCCATTGGAATAATTTCCCTTTCCATGCTGGATGGTATCACAATGAGCTCCTTAGTAGGATCTTTATGCAAAATACCATGCTGCACGTAAAAGTCATCGTATGTTCCTTGTTCTAACACCTTAACTATTACGCTTGTCCATTCATCTAGTTTTTGTGCAGTTTGTATTTTAATCCTAATCGTATCTTCCAATAGAAGACAATGTACTCTGCTTAAAGCATCGACGTGTTTCATTCTGACGCCCGACCGATGTTCAATATCAAACTCAAAATCTTGCAAAAATATTGCCCAGCGGGCTACCCTTAAGGGAACTTCTCGTTTTTTCATCGTCATTGCAAAAGCGTTGCAATCTGTAACGATCTTTATCTTCATCCCCAATACGTATACTCTCCATTTCTTCAATGCTTGGATTATAGCCAGGACCTCCAACTCATATGAATGATATTTCTCTTCAGTTGGCGTAGTCTTCCTACTCATATACTCTACTGGGTGAAACTGTTGATCCTCTGAGCTTCTTTGCAACAAAATGGCTAGATAACCAAATTTACTAGCATCACAATGGATTTCTGTAACTCTCTTTGGATTGAAAAGTAGCAAAACCGGTGGATTGGTTAATCGAAGCTTTAGCTGTTCAAACGAGGCCAGTTCTTCCATCCCCATCTTAAAAGAAACCTCCTTTTTCAATAGATTTGTAAGTGGTTTAGCAATCGTGGCGAAATCCTTCACGAACCTACGGAAATATGATGTGAGACCCAAATATCGTTGGACTCCCTTTCTATCTCGTGGAACTGGAAAATTCTCAACTGCTCCCGTTTTCTCTCTTGACGGTATAATCGTCCCGTCTTCTATAATGTACCCAAGGAAAATGACTCTGCGCTGTAAAAACTGACACTTACTCCATTTCATTTTCAACCCTGACGCCTCTGCCAAGCTCAAAACTCTCTTCAGTTTATTGATTCCTTCTAACTCACTCTCAGCTGGTATAATAATGTCATCCATATACAATATCAAAACGCCTTCGCTAATAAGTGGCCTCAGCACCGCGAATATATAGCGCGTGAACACCGCTGCCGAATTGTTAATCCCAAATGGTACAAAATTAAACTCGTATTGGCCGTTCTGGGTGACAAACGACGTAAATTTCCTCGAGTTCTCCTCTACTGGGACTTGAAAGTATCCGTCACACAAATCGAGTGTTGTGAATATCTTTCCTCTTTGCAATTTATGTAACACATCATCGATAACTGCTGTCGGAAAATTATCTCGTATAATCTTCTGGTTGAGCTTCCTATAGTCACAACATAACCTTTTCTTACCGTCTTTCTTCGGAACTAGCACAATAGGCGAAGAGTATTCCGAAACACTGTGTCGAATGATTCCTTTCTCCAACCATTCCTTAATTTGCTGATCTACCCTTTCTTGGTCGTCATGAGGCAACCGTCTCGGTCTCTGATATACTGGCACTTCGTCCATGAGTATAATCTTCATTTCCACTGGACAATTAGTCGACTTTACTGGATTATACTGGGTAATCATATCCTTCACTATTCCCTTCGTCATAACACTCAAATGCGAAAGATCGACCTCTGACGAAAAATCTTCTATCTCTTTTATCGTCATTATCTGCTCGAATGCTTCTTTTAACTCTGCTACGCGATTCGCCGGTGAAACATCGATAGAGCTCTTAATATCACTATAATGAGCAATACTGGTTTGAGCGCTATCCTCTATCTCGGATCTCTTTTCATTATCCCTCACCTCTTCAACCTTATGAAAAACTACTCCTTTTTTCCCAAGTGTAACGCTCACTACCTCTAATACGTCACTACCGATTACCGCGCTATACAAAGTGTCTCTATCTTTGACCACATGAAAACACATCTCAATCGGGATGCCATCTAGCTCAGTATCAACAAGGAAAAATCCGAGGGTACCAATTCTTTTTCCTCCGATTCCAACTAATTCTTTCACTTGCGCCCTTAATGGAACTGGGTACGCTCGCTTATATGCACTCTCACTCATAGTGCATATGTCGCTACCGGAATCAAAAAGCGACGATATCACTTCATTACCGAACCGAACATCCTTAAAAACCCGATTATACATTCTCTGGACTAGCTGTTGTGGCTTTGATATCTCCTTTATATCCTTCTTTTGGACTTTACACTGATTTGCTTTATGTCCCAACTGTTCGCATTTGAAACATTTTATATCCTTCTCCACGCAATCTTTAGCCAAATGATTTTTCCCTCCACACTTGAAACATCTAGGTTCAACTGCCCTGATATTCTGTTCCTTCTTCTCGAACTTCATCTTTAATCTTGACTCCAGATTCGACGATGTTTTCTCGTATATCTTCATTTTGTCTCTTAACTCTTTAAAATCCTTGGCCTGATATAACACGCTCCTGTTCTGATTTGTATCAGGTATACCTTCTATTATGTATTCTATGACGCTATCTTCATCTAAATTACTCTTTTTGGCCAGACTCTTCATTTGATAAAAATATTCTACCAAACTTTCATTCGGCTTCTTCTTCCTATTCTCGAGTTGCTTGTGTACTTGCTTTGCCGACAGTTTCTCTGTAAACTCTTACTCTAAAGCTTCTTTAAGTGTATCCCAATTAGTAAGACCATCTTGACTGTTTACAAACAACTTCGCAGCTCCTTTCAGCAATTGCCTACCATATACGAACTTTTGCAGCGCGTTCCACTGTACTGTCTCTGCTGTGTTAAGCCTGTCTGTAAGCCAATCGTTAATATCTTTATGCTGGCTGCCATCAAATTCAACTAAAGAATCACGAATATCTTTCAATGTAAACGCCATTTTACTTGGAGCTTCTAATTGTTCACTCTGGATATTCAAACTAAAATCTGTTGTATCCTCATACATTGACTCTTCATTAACCTCCGACTCGAAATATGATATTAGTCTGTCTTGTAACTCTGCTTTGTTCCCCTTAGTTTTCAGCTTCAACTCTTTTAACTTTTCTTTTAGCTCGACTACGGTGAGTTGTGTGATCTTGTTGTGCAACATTAGTATTGTAATTAATATGATATAAACTTAAAATAATGTTTAAGAATTTTGATTAATGTTTACGAATAATATGTTTTATCTCACTCTTTAAATTTCTTATACTTGATCTCTGTTACTCTTACTCTGCTGTCTCTCTTTGACAGCTGTCGCTATTACGCTAATTGTTTCTTACGTCGTTTCTTTGCTATGCACCCATACACACGTCTGATGGATAACGCCGTCGTCTGTGTATGTGGCTGCCGCACTCGGGACTTTGATTTTCTTCTTTTCCTCTGCTCTCGATCGTCTCGTCACGCCTTGTTCCTATCTGCTGGTTGATGCCGTCGTCGTTGTGTGTGAAGCCCGCTCTCTGGATTCTGATGTTCTCTGCTCTTTCTGGACCCTCTCGTCGCGTTCTGCACCCATACACACATCTGATGAATATTGTCGTCGCCTGTGTATGTGAATGCCGCTCTCTGGATTCTGTTGTTGTTGTTATTCCTCGCTTCTCTGTATCTCTCTCTAACAGTTCGACATCGAAATTTTCAACTCTCTTTTATGCACTCTCTGTGTGCCTCTTTTCCATCTGTTCCACTGCCTCTCTCACAGTTTCACATAATTTTCTCGTCTCTTGTGCACTATTTATGTGCTTCTTCTCGAATTTTCGTTGTCCTCTGTGGTTCTACCGTCGCTCAGACATGCACGAACTTAACGGATAATGCCGTAACTGCTCTTCTGCTTGCCTTTGCTGTCATACTCTGTCTCACTTGCTCTCGTGAAATTTAGGCCTGTCGTGACATAGCCATTTCTGTGTGTGTGCTGCTCAATGTGCTGTCTCGTTCTCTCCTTTGCAGAAATTTCTAGACGTTCAAAATTCTGCTTCTCCTGAGTGTTTTATGTTTTGTGGCTATTATTTCCTCTCTCTATGTTAATGGTACTCCCGTTACTGCCTTTCCTACATTTATATCCCCTGCCGGACAACTTATCTCTGCAGATGAAATACGTCTCTCCGCTGGCGGAAAACTTGTTTCCGGTGGCGGGAAATCTATATCCGCTGAGGGACAACTTATCTCCGCTGGCAGACAATTTATCTCCGGCGGCGGGAAATTTATATCCCCAGACGGACAATTTATCCCCGCAGACGAATTACGTTTCTCCACTGGCGTAAAACTTATTTCCGGTGGCAGATATTTTATATCCGCTGACGAACTACGTTTCTCCCCTGGCAGAAAACTTATCTCCAGAGGGGGATATTTATAACCCTTGCCGGACATCTTATCTCTGCTGACAAAATACATCTCTCCGCTGGCGGTAAAAATATTCTGCGGTGGAGGGAAATTTATATCCGCTGACGAAATACGTTTCTCCTCTGGCAGAAAACTTATCTCCAGAGGGGGAAATTTATATCCCCTGCCGGACATCTTATCTCTGCTGACAAAATACGTCTCTCCGCTGGCGGAAAACTTATTTCCGGTGGCGGGAAATTTATATCCGCTGGCGGAAAACTTATCTCTGCTAACGAAATACGTATCTCCGCTGGCGGAAAACTTATTTCCGGTGGCGGGAAATTAATATCCCCTGCCGGACAACTTATCTCTGCTGACGAAATACGATTCTCCGCCGGCAGAAAACTTATTTCCCGTGGCGGGAAATCTATATCCCCTGCCGGACAACTCATCTCTGCTGATGAAATACGTCTCTCCGCTGGCGGAAAACTTGTTTCCGGTGGCGTGAAATCTATATCCGCTGACGGACAACTTATCTCCGCTGGCAGACAATTTATCTCCGGCGGCGGGAAATTTATATCCCCAGACGGACAATTTATCCCCGCAGACGAATTACGTTTCTCCGCTGGCGTAAAACTTATTTCTGGTGGCAGATAATTTATATCCGCTGACGAACTACGTTTCTCCTCTGGCAGAAAACTTATAACCCTTGCCGGACAACTTATCTCTGCTGACGATATACGTCTCTCCGGCGAACAACTTATCGCCGCTGGCAGACAATTTATCTCCGCTGACGAACTACGTTCCTGCGCTGCCAGAAAACTTATCTCCGCTGGCAGAACATGTACTTCCGGTGGCGGGAAATTTATATCCCCTGCCGGACAACTTATCTCTGCTGACGAAATACGTCTCTCCGCTGGCGGAAAACTTATTTCCGGTGGCAGACAATTTATCTCCGGCGGCGAGAAATCTATATCCCCTGCCAGACAACTTATCTCTGCTTACGAAATACGTCTCTCCGCTGGCGGAAAACTTATTTCCGGTGCCGGGAAATCTATATCCCCTGCCAGACAACTTATCTCTGCTTACGAAATACGTCTCTCCGCTGGCGGAAAACTTATTTTCGGTGCCGGGAAATCTATATCCCCTGCCAGACAACTTATCTCTGCTTACGAAATACGTCTCTCCGCTGGCGGAAAACTTATTTCCGGTGGCGGGAAATATATATATCCCCTGCCGGACAACTTATCTCTGCTGACAAAATACGTCTCTACGCTGGCAGAAAATTTATCTCCGGCGGCGGGAAATCTATATCCCCTGCCAGACAACTTATCTCTGCTTACGAAATACGTCTCTCCGCTGGCGGAAAACTTATTTCCGGTGGCGGGAAACTTATATCCGCTGCCGGACAACTTATCTCTGCTGACGAAATATATCTCTCCGCTGGCAGAAAACCTATCTCCGGCGGCGGGAAATTTATATCCCCTGCCAGACAACTTATCTCTGCTTACGAAATACGTCTCTCCGCTCAGCATCGGCGAACCCTTTTACTGGCTCTCCAGACTTTTGGTAGATGATGCTCATATTCATTGTGCCTCGTAAATAGCGCAACACATGCTTAGCTGCAGTTTCGAGCTCCACATGAGGGTCTTGGTTTCGCTGTGATAGTTTGCTCACAGCATGAAGAATGTCGGGCCGGCTCAAAACTGCTAAGTACATGAGCGAACCAATTAGTGATTGATAATATTTATTTACCCTTACACATTCTTCATCTTTACAACCAACGTGAAAACCTGGGTCAAGTGGTGTTGCGACTGGACGGCAATCCTGCATACCGAAAGTATTCAAACGCTTTCAATATACCTCTTCTGGCATAACT
This sequence comes from Drosophila pseudoobscura, assembly GCF_009870125.1. Lineage (NCBI taxonomy): Eukaryota > Metazoa > Arthropoda > Insecta > Diptera > Drosophilidae > Drosophila > Drosophila pseudoobscura. Next base: position 14,155 of record NC_046681.1, on the reverse strand, counting down.
TGACGGCGCCTTGTTTGCCTTCTCGATGAATTTCCATGCCTAGGAAAAAGTTGAGCTGACCTCCATCTTTCATCTCAAATACGGATGCGATATTTTGCTTGATCGCGCTGACGTCCATCTCTTTCGGACAGATGATTATCAGGTCGTCGACGTAAACTGCTATATAACTGAAGCCTTGTTGATGCTGTTTGATGTATAGACATGGCTCGTGTTGAGTTTTTTTAAAGCCCATGTTAACCAGCACCTCGTTCAATGTGTCATTCCAGACACGTCCAGACTGCTTCAACCCATAGATAGCCTTTTGAAGTTTGAGTACCTTGTGGGGGTTCTGCTCATCTATAAAGCCTACGGGTTGCTTCATATAGACGACTTCTTGGAGTTTACCGTTGAGATACGCGTTAGAGATATCCACCTGATGCATGTGTAACTGCTTTTCTGCAGCAATCGCTAATAACATTCGGATTGTCTCATAACGTATCACTGGAGAATATGTCTCCCAGTAGTTTACGCCAAACTGCTGGCCACATCCTTGTGCCACAAGTCTCGACTTAAACCTTTCAATGTCACCGTTTTGGTTGCGTTTGATTCTGAAAACCCGTTTTGAACCTATAGCCTTTTTTCCGGGCGGAAGATTGACAGGAGTCCATGTATTATTTGACACGAGTGCATCGAATTCCTTTCGCATAGATTTTTTCCATTCTTCTGCATCGTGGCTTTGCAACGCCTCTGCAACGGTCCGTGGAGTCTCAATGTCATCGGAGCAGCTAAGATTGTTGAGGACATTGTACTGCTTCTTTGGTCTGCCAGGTTGACCAGTACGAATGATTTTTGGCCTTTCTGGGCCACGTATTGTGGGATGTCTTCTTCATCTGAGCTGCGGCTCTGTTCTGGATCGCTTGCACTTACGAAGTTCCCCTCCTCATCATCATCGCTGTTGTCAATGTTGCTAATCGTTTCGTCTTCGGTCTCAACAACAGTTTGTACCTGCACAGGTTCTTCGTTTGACTCAAAGCGTTTGATGATTTTTGCAAGATCCTCAGTCTGATCTCCATTTTCGTAAGTACCATTTACTTCCTTGACGAACTCACCCTCCACAATTTTGACGTCTCGGCGTTCCACTGTCATTCGCTTTTCTTGGTCATATAAACGATATGCTTTTGCTGCAAAAGAGTAGCCAACAAAAATGTACTTCTTTCCTTTTGCAACGAATTTGCCTTTTTGGTTTTTTCCAGTGCAAATGCGCGTGAACCAATATTTTCAGATGGTTTACCGACGGCTTGCGCTTGTTCCAAGCCTCGAAGGGGGTGCATCCATTTAACGCTCTGGTCGGACATCTATTTCTCAAATATACTGCAGTTTGAACGGCTTCAGCCCACAAAAATTCTTTTAAATTTGCATGAATTAACATACTCCTAGCCATTTCAACGATTGTACGATTTGCGCGCTCAGCAACGCCGTTTTGCTGAGGTGTGTAAGGCACCGTTAGTTCTCTTTTTATTCCGCACGCATTTAAAAATTTGTAAATTCATTGTTTATGTACTCAGTACCGTTATCGCTTCGCAAGCCTTTGATTGTTTTTTCGGTTTGGCACTCAACATAACTTTTATACATTTTAAATTTCTCAAAAACTTGATTTTTGGCGCGCATAAAATATACGTGAATTTTTCGCGAGTAATCGTCTATAAATGTAACAAAATAACGATTTCCAGCCAGAGATTTAACATTCATAGGTCCGCATACGTCGGTATGGATCAATTCGAGAACACTTTTCGTAACACGTTCTGCCTTTTGTGGGAACGGCAATGCACATATTTTAGCCTTATTGCATGTGTCGCAATTTGTGTTTACGGATACGTTTTTAATTTTCATCCCGATTACACGTTCTTTCTCACAAAGATTCTTTAGGTTAGGTTAGGTTCAGGCGGTAGCCTGGCGGAGTGATGAAACCCTCCCAAGCTCACTTCGACCTGTAGAAGGTCCGTTGTGGTGCCGCATGGGCGTGTGCCCCTTCCCAGTGCCTAAAAACCGTGGAGAAACAGGCGGTTGCAAATTAAGGGCAGTCCCATCCGGAGGCTTGGATGAATCTGGACAAGGTCCCCGGTTTGATTTCGGCCAGGTCCGAAATGTCTGTGAGGAAAGCAGCCCCGAGAAAACGAAGACGACGATTTCCAAGGGCCGGGCAGTGGCAGAAGAAGTGGGGGACCGATTCCTCCTCTTCCTCGTCGCGACAACTCCTGCAGAAGTCGTTATGAGGGATTGACAGTCTAGAGGCATGAGTGCCAATCTGCCAGTGTCCCGTAATGGCTCGAGTAACTGCAGAGCACTGTGCTCTGCTGAGCCTATACAGCTCGGCTGAGCGCTTCTTCGATCGATATGGCCATATCAATCTTGAGATTTTACAGGAAACTGTTTGCTGCCATCTCAGCCAGAGGCATCGCTACCTGCTCCCTCTCCATAAGGAGAGGAATTGTAGTACCCTGCCTTGCTAGCTCGTCGGCGGCGTCGTTCCCCTCGATGTCCCTGTGGCCTGGGACCCATATAAGGAAGAGATCTAACTGATCTGCGATCTCGTGCAGAGACCTGCGGCAGTCATTTACAGTCGCTGAGTTCGACGATATTGAGCCTAGAGCTTTAATAGCTGCTTGGCTGTCCGAGAAAACGCACACTAAGTGCGTGTCTAGAAGTAGTTTGGAGACGATGGAAATGGCCTCCTTGATGGCTACAACTTTCGCTTGGAACACACTGCAGTGGTCCGGGAGCCTGAAGCAATGACTGATGTTCAGCTCGCTGCAGTAGACTCCGCCCCCCACGCGGCCGTCTAACTTTGAGCCATCAGTGTAGAAGTGAACCTGATTTGCGGGTCCTGGTTCGCCCATCTCCCAATCCTCCCTAAGTGGGATTGATACCTGGAAAGGCGTCGAGAGGTGATCAGTAGGGACACAATAATCTGTCCTCTCTGGTAATTGCGGGTGACTCGTCAGGATTCCCGAGTGGCCAACCGCGGACGCTTTCCACAGTCTGGCTTCTCTCATTCTGAGTGCGGAAAGTGTTGCCACTTTCTTTCCCATGAGATCTATGGGGAGGAGGTCCAGCACAGTATCCAGGGCTTCCCCTGGAGTAGTGCGTAGCCCGCCAGTTATGCATAGCTCTGCCATGCGCTGAACTCTGCTGAGTTTATTGAGGCATGTCCTTTTGTCTAAGGCTGGCCACCATACTACCGCTCCATAGAGCATGATCGGTCGTATGATGGTGGTGTAAAGCCACCGAACTATATAGGGGGTCATTCCCCATCTTAGTCCGATGGCTTTCCTGCAAGTGTAGAGGGCTACTGTGGCCTTCTTTACTCTATCCTCTATGCTCAATTTCCAATCGAGCTTTCTATCGAGGATTAGACCAAGATACTTGGCGTTGTTGCTGAAGATTAGGGCTTCCCCACATAGTCTTGGGGGAATCAGTGTCGGAACTTTGTACTTCCTAGTGAAGAGCACCAGTTCCGTTTTAGACGGGTTGACGCCTAGACCGCATTTGTCTGCACATCTTCGTGAGAGTGCTTGTCAGGCACTCACACAGCGTCTGCGGGAATTTACCCGAGAATGCTATAGCAACATCGTCCGCATACGCCACCACGCGGCAGCCACCCCCCTCTATCTCCCGCAGCAGTTCGTTCACTGCCACGTTCCATAGGTGGGGCGAGAGGACTCTGCCCTGCGGGGTGCCTCTACTGACAAATCTGGTGGACGTTGACGTCCCCAGTGATGCCTCAACCGTCCTGCATTGTAGCATCTGATCGATCAGGCTCACCGTCCGGGAGTCAAGCCCCAGGTCCGTCAGTGCACCCGTGATGGCGGTCGGGAGGATGTTATTAAAGGCGGCTTCTATGTCGAGGAAGGCTACCAGGGTGTACTCCTTACAGTTGAGGGACGCTTCTATGATCGATGTGATCGTGTGTAGGGCCGTTTTCGGTGGATCTTCCTTTCCGATAGGCATGCTGGGAGTCTGAGAATAGACTAGGCGGAATATTTACCGTGAGATGCATCCCCAAAAGCCGTTCCATCGTCTTCAGAAGGAAGGACGATAGACTTATGGGTCTGAAATCTTTGGGGGTAGTGTGCGAGGGCTTGCCTGCCTTGGGGATGAAGACGACTTTGGTATGAAGCCAGGTTTCCGGGATATATCCATGGGAGAAGATTCCCTCGTATATCCTTTTGAGCCAATTAGTGGCTTTATCCATCGGCCCAGTTCTGCTCAGCGTTTTCAGCCTTAGCTTTATTGAAGAGTCTTCGGGAGGCTTTCCGGAGTTCCCTCAGTTTCGGATTCCACCATTCATGTTTCTTCCGGCCTCTGCTCTTGCTAGAGGGGCAGGATTTATCGAGCGCCTCATTGCAGGCGTCGGTAAATAGTTTAACAAGATGAGCCGTGGCTTCCCTGGAGATCTCCTCCTCAGGTGGAGTCTCAGGGAGAACACGACAGAGGTGGTCTGAGTACCGAGCCCAGTTTGTCCGCCTAAGGTTCCGAAATTGAGCTGGTCTTGGTAGTGAAAAAGAGAATACGGTTTCCACGTACCTGTGGTCCGAGAAGGAGTGCTCTTCCAGGACCCTCCAGGATACGATGTTCCCGTGTAACTCATGAGAGGCAAGTGTGAGGTCCAGGACCAACTTGCGGTTTTTAATAATGAAGGTGGGATCACTCCCCCTATTTAAAAGGACCATCTGAGTGGTCAGTAAATAGTTGAAAAGGTACTCACCCCTTTCGTTGGTGTCAGTGCTTCCCCACTGGCAGTGGTGTGCATTGGCGTCGCACCCTACGATTAGGCCGGTGTCCTTGGCCTCGCAGTCTGTGATTAGCGCCCTGAGCGCCTGTGGAGGCGGGTCTGGTTGGTCGTGACCCATGTACGTGGAGCAGATTCTCAGTGAGCACAGCTGGCCTTCGAGGCTCACTGCTGTTTGGGCTTCATTGCTGAAATTTGGCAGCAAAAATAAGTGCAAATCTCTTTTTGTAAGGATGCAGGTGCGAGTTTTACGTGCGGAGTCAGCTACGTATAGCTTATAGTCAGGAGTCCTCAGACCAGAGACCCTGTTTCCGAGGATCCCGGGCTCCTGAATGAGGACTATGTCGGCTCCACCCTTGGCTAGGTGGAGCAGGAGAGCAGCGCATGCTGCCTTACAATGGTGGAGGTTTATCTGCAGGAGTATAAGTGACATTCCTGAGGTTCACCTCCACCATTGTTCTGTCGTGGTCGCTCTCCGAAGAGTCCAACTCCTCCGCGAACCCGATGTGCTTGAGATCCCTAGTGAGATCGCTCACGTCTGACACGTAACCATCTAGGATGTCATCCGACACCACTGATGCCACGTCTGACATCGCAGGCTTGATCTTCATACTAGGGCTCTCCGGGGGCTCCAGGTCTGGCTCGACCGTCGGTTTGCATGCCTTTGGAGTCGGACTTGTACGGTACTACGACTACCTTCTTGTAGCCGTAGTCCACAGCACCCTCCGTGTCGTGGAGAAGTCTGACCGACTCCTCGTTCAGGACGAGGATGACTTGGCGCCTCTGGCCGTTGCTCTCCTCTACCTTCTCCACCTTCCGATCGGCTGTGGGAAGGTGGGGGTTGCAGACCTGCAGAATCCGGAGAATCTTATCCGGCTCTGCAGGCTTCGCCGAGACCCACGCTCTGGCCCTCGGCTTGCTGGGGATGTCCTCCCACTTCAGGACCTCCAGCTGGGCTCCTGGGTAGACCTCCTTGAGCGACGCTACCGCCTTCGCGTAGAGGGCCGCCGAGCGAGCATCTTGGCAGGCCATGGCTTTCACCCTGCCTTGGTGCCACCCGGCGTCCTCACACTTGGGCGGTGGTCCTCCATTCTCCTCCAGCTCCTGGAGGAAACGGTCTTGGAGCTCGTTTTCCACCGCCACTTGTCCCTAGGGATCTGCCCGTCTTTAGAGCCCCTGTCTAGGACTCCAATCAGGGTTTTTCCCCTCGCCACCTCGGCAAACGAGCGGTTGCTCAGTGTCTTCGTCCTCTTGGCCTGTTGGACTTGTGTGGCGGTGTCCTCCGCCGAGCGTTGATGCCTGCTTGGGGCCTTGGCTGTGGCCTTGCCAGCTTTGGCTGGCTGGTAGTCGGGCAGGACTGTCTTGGCCCATCGCCGCGATTCGATTCCCTGGGCAGACGCCAGGAACACCGGGTCGTCGTTGCCCAGGATGAAGGCCGTCGAGAGGTGATCAGTAGGGACACAATAATCTGTCCTCTCTGGTAATTGCGGGTGACTCGTCAGGATTCCCGAGTGGCCAACCGCGGACGCTTTCCACAGTCTGGCTTCTCTCATTCTGAGTGCGGAAAGTGTTGCCACTTTCTTTCCCATGAGATCTATGGGGAGGAGGTCCAGCACAGTATCCAGGGCTTCCCCTGGAGTAGTGCGTAGCCCGCCAGTTATGCATAGCTCTGCCATGCGCTGAACTCTGCTGAGTTTATTGAGGCATGTCCTTTTGTCTAAGGCTGGCCACCATACTACCGCTCCATAGAGCATGATCGGTCGTATGATGGTGGTGTAAAGCCACCGAACTATATAGGGGGTCATTCCCCATCTTAGTCCGATGGCTTTCCTGCAAGTGTAGAGGGCTACTGTGGCCTTCTTTACTCTATCCTCTATGCTCAATTTCCAATCGAGCTTTCTATCGAGGATTAGACCAAGATACTTGGCGTTGTTGCTGAAGATTAGGGCTTCCCCACATAGTCTTGGGGGAATCAGTGTCGGAACTTTGTACTTCCTAGTGAAGAGCACCAGTTCCGTTTTAGACGGGTTGACGCCTAGACCGCATTTGTCTGCACATCTTCGTGAGAGTGCTTGTCAGGCACTCACACAGCGTCTGCGGGAATTTACCCGAGAATGCTATAGCAACATCGTCCGCATACGCCACCACGCGGCAGCCACCCCCCTCTATCTCCCGCAGCAGTTCGTTCACTGCCACGTTCCATAGGTGGGGCGAGAGGACTCTGCCCTGCGGGGTGCCTCTACTGACAAATCTGGTGGACGTTGACGTCCCCAGTGATGCCTCAACCGTCCTGCATTGTAGCATCTGATCGATCAGGCTCACCGTCCGGGAGTCAAGCCCCAGGTCCGTCAGTGCACCCGTGATGGCGGTCGGGAGGATGTTATTAAAGGCGGCTTCTATGTCGAGGAAGGCTACCAGGGTGTACTCCTTACAGTTGAGGGACGCTTCTATGATCGATGTGATCGTGTGTAGGGCCGTTTCGGTGGATCTTCCTTTCCGATAGGCATTCTGGGAGTCTGAGAATAGACTAGGCGGAATATTTACCGTGAGATGCATCCCCAAAAGCCGTTCCATCGTCTTCAGAAGGAAGGACGATAGACTTATGGGTCTGAAATCTTTGGGGGTAGTGTGCGAGGGCTTGCCTGCCTTGGGGATGAAGACGACTTTGGTATGAAGCCAGGTTTCCGGGATATATCCATGGGAGAAGATTCCCTCGTATATCCTTTTGAGCCAATTATTGGCTTTATCCATCGGCCCAGTTCTGCTCAGCGTTTTCAGCCTTAGCTTTATTGAAGAGTCTTCGGGAGGCTTTCCGGAGTTCCCTCAGTTTCGGATTCCACCATTCATGTTTCTTCCGGCCTCTGCTCTTGCTAGAGGGGCAGGATTTATCGAGCGCCTCATTGCAGGCGTCGGTAAATAGTTTAACAAGATGAGCCGTGGCTTCCCTGGAGATCTCCTCCTCAGGTGGAGTCTCAGGGAGAACACGACAGAGGTGGTTTTCTGAGTACCGAGCCCGTTTGTCCGCCTAAGGTTCCGAAATTGAGCTGGTCTTGGTAGTGAAAAGAGAATACGGTTTCCACGTACCTGTGGTCCGAGAAGGAGTGCTCTTCCAGGACCTCCAGGATACGATGTTCCCGTGTAACTCATGAGAGGCAAGTGTGAGGTCCAGGACCAACTTGCGGTTTTTAATAATGAAGGTGGGATCACTCCCCTATTTAAAAGGACCATCTGAGTGGTCAGTAAATAGTTGAAAGGTACTCACCCCTTTCGTTGGTGTCAGTGCTTCCCCACTGGCAGTGGTGTGCATTGGCGTCGCACCCTACGATTAGGCCGGTGTCCTTGGCCTCGCAGTCTGTGATTAGCGCCCTGAGCGCCTGTGGAGGCGGGTCTGGTTGGTCGTGACCCATGTACGTGGAGCAGATTCTCAGTGAGCACAGCTGGCCTTCGAGGCTCACTGCTGTTTGGGCTTCATTGCTGAAATTTGGCAGCAAAATAAGTGCAAATCTCTTTTTGTAAGGATGCAGGTGCGAGTTTTACGTGTGGAGTCAGCTACGTATAGCTTATAGTCAGGAGTCCTCAGACCAGAGACCCTGTTTCCGAGGATCCCGGGCTCCTGAATGAGGACTATGTCGGCTCCCCCTTGGCTAGGTGGAGCAGGAGAGCAGCGCATGCTGCCTTACAATGGTGGAGGTTTATCTGCAGGAGTATAAGTGACATTCCTGAGGTTCACCTCCACCATTGTTCTGTCGTGGTCGCTCTCCGAAGAGTCCAACTCCTCCGCGAACCCGATGTGCTTGAGATCCCTAGTGAGATCGCTCACGTCTGACACGTAACCATCTAGGATGTCATCCGACCACCACTGATGCCACGTCTGACATCGCAGGCTTGATCTTCATACTAGGGCTCTCCGGGGGCTCCAGGTCTGGCTCGACCGTCGGTTGCATGCCTTTGGAGTCGGACTTGTACGGTACTACGACTACCTTCTTGTAGCCGTAGTCCACAGCACCCTCCGTGTCGTGGAGAAGTCTGACCGACTCCTCGTTCAGGACGAGGATGACTTGGCCGCCTCTGGCCGTTTGCTCTCCTCTACCTTCTCCACCTTCCGATCGGCTGTGGGAAGGTGGGGGTTGCAGACCTGCAGAATCCGGAGAATCTTATCCGGCTCTGCAGGCTTCGCCGAGACCCACGCTCTGGCCCTCGGCTTGCTGGGGATGTCCTCCCACTTCAGGACCTCCAGCTGGGCTCCTGGGTAGACCTCCTTGAGCGACGCTACCGCCTTCGCGTAGAGGGCCGCCCGAGCGAGCATCTTGGCAGGCCATGGCTTTCACCCCTGCCTTGGTGCCACCCCGGCGTCCTCACACTTGGGCGGTGGTCCTCCATTCTCCTCCAGCTCCTGGAGGAAACGGTCTTGGAGCTCGTTTTCCACCGCCACTTGTCCCTAGGGATCTGCCCGTCTTTAGAGCCCCTGTCTAGGACTCCAATCAGGGTTTTTCCCCTCGCCACCTCGGCAAACGAGCGGTTTGCTCAGTGTCTTCGTCCTCTTGGCCTGTTGGACTTGTGTGGCGGTGTCCTCCGCCGAGCGTTGATGCCTGCTTGGGGCCTTGGCTGTGGCCTTGCCAGCTTTGGCTGGCTGGTAGTCGGGCAGGACTGTCTTGGCCCATCGCCGCGATTCGATTCCCTGGGCAGACGCCAGGAACACCGGGTCGTCGTTGCCCAGGATGAAGGCCGCACGACTTTTGTCCTGGAACTTGGGCCTATCTTTCGAGGCAGAGGCGCCGCCTGCCGGGGTTGTCAAGGGGTTCCCGGTCCCAAGGGGTCCGCCAGCCGCGATTTCGCTCTGCATGGTCGTCCCCCCGGTAACGGGTCGCCCTTGGGGCCCCCCGACGTGGATTGGCCCGATTGGCTTTTCGGTCCTCTCCTCACAGCGCCTGCTGCCTCGAGGACGGTGGACCGAATTAGTCTCCTTCCCCGTCTTTTTGGGCACTGGTTTCCCAGATGCGTTTGTAGAGGGATGGTCTTTTCCCTCCGGCACTACAGGAGGAGTGCCGTGCTCCTTTGCGGTGTTTTTTGTTGTAATATTTAAATTTGGCATATTAGATCCCACGAGTAGGCGGGAAGGGGTTAGTCGCCCGGGGCATAGCCCGCCGTGCCCCGGAAAGCCTATTAAAACAGGAGGTCGGCAGGTATCCAGAGTCCGCATATAACCGACCGAGCATCCCCTCGGCCATGCATCCCTCGGCATATGACAGGTCACCTTGGATTGGGGTTATTTCACTGAGAGTTTTATTCTCTCCGCCCCGACTACAATTAGCCATGCATCCTGGCAGAGACATGACCGTACCAGGACCTGTTTCCAGCCGCCCTCACGGGGAGAGCATAGTCGCACTTCCGCCGGTGTGTACAGTTACGGCGGGTGCCGGTTCGCTCGTGCCCACCTGAATCCTATGACGCGGAGCACAGTCACCTTGGATCCAGGGCAAGCCATGAACCCGAGGCGCCTGTGCCCCGTTCCGAGTCTACAGTTGTGACGAGCCGACCCGACATCCGTTTATCCCCCTGTAGCACCCGACGGCTGACGACCAAAGATTCTTTAATTTTGAAATGTAAATGCCCGCCGTAGCGGCTATGCCATTTTTTTGCAAGAGATAAATGCCACTTCATCAGTGGTTTTTTTCCACTCCATACACGTATAAATTGTTTTTCTTGTACCCGCTCGCACATTATATGTCCAATGTTTATTTCGCACTAAAGCTTCTGAATTTCCGAATGTAGTGACATTCCCGAACTCGGCTGCTTTGTTCAACGACAAAAAATTCATTTTTAAATTCCGGCACATACAACACGTTTCGCAATTCTATATTTGTTCATTTGATTTAATTTTTACAGTTCCAATACCTAGGGACTCAATATACTTTTCTGCAGCCACATAATGGTTGTGTTTTTCTTATTAAAGGTTTCAAACAAATTTTTATTACACACATATGCGATGTTGCCCCACTGTCGATACACCAAGAATTTTTTCGCTGTCTTGATTTTTCATCCCTTACGCACTCTTTTGTATATCTTTGTTGCTTTTGCACTCGGATGCGCGGTTGCCCAGCTTTGTTTACATTTGTAGCATTTTCCTCGAAACTCGCGATGCTCGTTGGATTCCGGCCGTCTCGTTTTGCCTGTTCTTTTCGACTGGCGCCGTAATTTTTCGAACGCACACCGTTCTTTGAGTCTGTGTGTGTGCGTACACTGCCTGTACAGCAAGCTCACCGATCGTCTCTTTCGTCTTTACGTGCTCCTTCTTCAAGTATTTTTACTTTTACCGTTTCGAACGACGGCAGACTGTCGCGTGTTTCTATCGCCACGACGAAATTTTCCCAACCGCTGGGCAAGCTCGACAACAACATTATTACTTTTAGCTCGTCTGAATGTCGATATTTAGCTCGGCTAACTTTCAGTAATTTCCACGAAAGAATTTACATATTGTACCACGTTATCACCGTTTGCATATTTTGCCGCAAAAGTTTTTGGTATAACTGTACCTTTCGCACTGGTCCCACTGACACATGTACATCGCGTAATTTTTGCCACGCCTGCTTCGACGTTGTGCACGACTTTATGTGCATCAATTGCGTTGCTTTTACATTTAATATAATACATCCCAACGCCTTTTGATCAGCCTTGTCCCACTGTGCCAAGTGTTCCTGTGTTCCTGCTGCTTCCTCCTGTGGCCTTTCGGTTTTACCACTTACATATGTCCACAATCCGTTGTGATCAATACACTACGCATGGACATAGACACACATCGTAATTGTCTTCCCCCAATTTTTCAATTTGCAGAGACACACTCATTTTGTTTTAATTGCTACACGCCACTTTCTAACTGGTGAACGATTTATTTGCAATTGCATCAAACAAAATATTAACTTCCAGTTCTACCACGGTTTTTTAATTGTCTTTAATACACGCCCGATCTTTCGGTGATCTGGACCCATAACTATTGTGAATTGCGCCTTTTGACATGTATTAAATAGAGAACGACGCGTCTGGCTCATAAGTGGTTTATTCAGAACTGAAGCGATGACATGTGTACATATGTACTTACATACGAATAGGAGAGACGAGAGATACAGAGGCTCTCGCTGTTCATGTACATTATGTTATTAGCGTTGCCAGGACCGATCATATTATGGTTACACTTCAAATTTCAACAGACAATTTATCTCCGGCGCGGGGAAATTTATATCCCCTGCCGGACAACTTGTCTCTGCTGACGAAATACGTCTCTCCGCTGACGGAAAAGTTATTTCCGGTGGCGGGAAATCATACCCCCTGCCGGACAACTTAACTCTGCTTACGAAATACGTCTCTCCGCTGGCGGAAAACTTATTTCCGGTGCCGGGAAATCTATATCCACTGCCGGACAAGTTATCTCTGCAGACGAAATAAGTCTCTGTGCTTGCAGCTAACTTATCTCTGCTGACGAAATACGTCTCTCCGCTTGCAGAAAACTTATCTCCTGCGGCGAGTATCTCTGCTAAAGAAATACGTCTCTCCGCTGGCGGAAAACTATTCGGTGGCGGGAAATCTATATCCCCTGCCAGACAACTTATCTCTGCTTACGAAATACGTCTCTCCGCTGGCGAAAACTTATTTCCGGTGCCGAGAAATCTATATCCGCTTGCGGACAACTTATTTCCGCTGACAGACAATTTATCTCCGGCATCTCTGCTGACGAAATACGTCTCTATGCTGGCAGAAAACTTATCTCCGGCGACGGAAATCCATATCCCCTGCCAGACAACTTATCTCTGCTTACGAAATACGTCTCTCCGCTGGCGGAAAACTTATCTCCAGCGGCGAGAAATTTTTATCCCCGGCCTGACAACTTATCTCTGCTACCGAAATACGTCTCTCCGCTGGGGGAAAACTTATTTCGGTGGCGGAAATATATATTCCCTGCCGGACAACTTATCTCTGCTTACGAAATACGGCTCTCTGCTTACGAAATACGTCTCTCCGCTGGCGGAAAACTTATTTCCGGTGCCGGGAAATCTATATCCCCTGCCAGACAACTTATCTCTGCTTACGAAATACGTCTCTCCGCTGGCGAAAACTTATTTTCGGGGTGGCGCAAATCTATATCCCCTGCCAGACAACTTATCTCTGCTTACGAAATACGTCTCTCCGCTGGCGGAAAACTTATTTCCGGTGGCGGGAAATCTATATCCCCTGCCGGACAACTTATCTCTGCTGACGAAATACGTCTCTCCGATGGCGGAAAACTTATTTCCGGTGCCGGGAAATCTATATCCCCTCCAGACAACTTATCTCTGCTTACGAAATACGTCTCTCCGCTGGCGGAAAACTTATTTCCGGTGCCGGAAATCTATATCCCCTGCCAGACAACTTTCTCTGCTTACGAAATACGTCTATCCGCTGGCGGAAAACTTATTTCCGGTGGCGGGAAATCTATATCCCCTGCCAGACAACTTATCTCTGCTTACAAAAACGTCTCTCCGCTGGCGGAAACTTATTTCCGGTGGCGGGAAATATATATATCCCCTGCCGGACAACTTATCTCTGCTGACGAAATACGTCTCTACGCTGGCAGAAAAACTTATCTCCGGCGACGGAAATCCATATCCCCTGCCAGACAACTTATCTCTGCTTACGAAATACGTCTCTCCGCTGGCGGAAAACTTATCTCCAGCGGCGAGAATTTTTAATCCCCCGGCCTGACAACTTATCTCTGCTACCGAAATACGTCTCTCCGCTGGGGGGAAAACTTATTTCCGGTGGCGGGAATTATATTCCCTACCGGACAACTTATCTCTGCTGACCAATACGTCCCTACGCTTGCACCAAACTTATCTCGCTGACGAAATACGTCTCTCCGCTTGTAGAAAACTTATCTCCTGCGGCGAGAAATTTTATCCCCAGCCGGACAACTTATCTCTGGTGACGAAATACGTCTCTACGGCTGGCGGAAACTTACTTCCGGTGGCGGGAAATTTATATCCCCTGCCGGACAACTTATCTCTGCTGACGAAATACGTTCTCTCCGCTGGCGGAAACTTATTTCCGGTGGCGGGAAATCTATATCCCCTGCCGGACAACTTATCTCTGCTGACGAAATACGTCTCTACGATGGCGGAAAACTTATTTCCGTGCCGGAAATCTATATCCCCTGCCAGACAACTTATCTCTGCTTACGAATACGTCTCTCTCTCCGCTGGCGGAAAACTTATTTCCGGTGGCGGGAAATCTATATCCCCTGCCAGACAACTTATCTCTGCTTACAAAATATCTCTCTCCGCTGCGAAAAACTTATTTTCGGTGGCGGCAAATCTATATCCCCTGCCAGACAACTTATCTCTGCTTACGAAATACGTC